>NW_024426008.1:19978226-20657360 GCF_017311325.1 Ursus maritimus | reverse complement strand
CCTGCCCCGCGCTCACCAGGATCCGCCGCAAGCTGCAACCCGGATAAAAATAATAATGCAATCCAGGCGGCGGAGGCAGGGGCGAGCGCGAAGACACTGGCAGGAGGCGATTTCCCCGCGTGTACCGGAAACCGGCCGAGTGCCGGGACCAGGGCACGGGTGTCCCCTGGAGCCCGCACTGCTGCGCCCCGCCCCGCGCGGTGCAACTGCGCCCAGGCTGCGAGGCCTGGTGCGGGGCACCCGGAACACGGGGCTCGGTGTGCGCCCGCAGCCGGAGGGCGCCCAGGGACTGGCACGCCGGACCGGTTATTTGGGGAAGTGAATCGCGACACCTTTGCAGATGGCATGGCCCTGTTTTTCAACGCAAACGGGAGGAGGGAAGACGGCCGGATGGAGGGGGAGACCAGAGGAAGGGGTAAATCAGGTTGGGATGGGAATAAAGCAAACTCGAAAGCAGGGAGCGAGAAGGAAGGGGTGCGTGTCATCGTTGGGAGGAGGCTTCCACCCGGTCTCCCCGCCTCCCGCCCTCGCCACCCCCCCCCTCCTTCCCCCCCCCCCCCGCAGCCCTTCCCCTTCTCCGGCGAACGCCACCACTGCTGCCCGGGTGCGCGCGGGTCCTGTTTGTGACAGTCAGGCAGAGAGGATTATCCGGATCATGGCCTCCCGGCTCGCAGCCACCGTGGCTCTCCCGGGCCCCAGCGAGCCCCTAGCACCCGGACGACCGCGGGCGACCCACGCCCGAGGTTCCCGCGGCTCAAGCTGGGGGAAGACGCCAAGCAAAAGAAAACAAACCCCGGGAGGGGGAGGGCAGGGTAACTGAGCCCGGCGGGCACCTCCGACCTCCTTCTTTGGGGCCTCCTCCCTCCCTCCCCGCAGTGCCGCCCGGGCCGGACACCCCGAACTTCAACACCCGAGCCCGCGCGGCCGCCAGGTACCAGAGGCAGGGCCGTCCGCAGAGCCCCGGGCGCAGCGCCCCGGTAACCCCTTTGCCTAAAGGCCTGACTACCGGTCAGCGTCCTCATCCCCGCCCGAGGGAACGCGCAAAGTGGAGGTGACACCTCCGATCCGGCACTCACCCGCCCCGCGGCGGCGGCTGCCGCCTCTTCGGCGCGCTAGCTCCGGCTTCTCCCGCCGCGATCCGCTCGCGTCTCGGCAACGGGAGCCCTTTAAACAAGTCCCCGGGAAGCGGGTGGCAGCCGCGTTCGTTGGCGCCCCGCCGCCAGCCCGGGCTCCTCGCCCTCCTCTCCCGCTCCCCTTCCAACTCTTCCGGGGAGGACTGCTTGGGGTGAACTGTCGCCTTTCCATCTTCTTCCCGGATCCCCCAGCCTTCCCCCCTCCCCCAGCTTTAAGGGGATGGGGGGATTGCAACCTTGCCGAGAGTGTGTATGTTGCAACCTTGAGTTGGCAGCGCATCGCTGACTGCCTACCTAGGGTCAAGGCTGTGGTTTGTTGGGATTCCCCCCCGCCCCTCGCCTCCCCGAAGTAGTAATTATTACTGTTATTATTAGAACAGCAAGGTTCGGTTGAAACTTTCCCGTTTCTTCCACGGCCGCCCGGGAGCTGTCGTTAGAGCATTCCACCTGAGGCCCGCGGGGAGGAGGCGGGCTTTTTTTGTTGTTGTGGCGGTTGGCCCGCCTGTTTGTTTTGGTCTCCGTGCATGCACAATAAATAATAATTAGGATAATAATGAATAATCCCCGGCGAAGGCGGCGCGGTGCCGGAGGGGTTTGTGCGGCGGCTGCAGCCGGGAGGCCGGAGGGAGGGGAAAGAGGAGAAAGGAGTTGTAAGTTATATTTACCTTGCTCGCGAGGAGTGTGCTGGCTGAATCTCTTCCCTCTCTGAGTCACCCAGAGTACAGAAACAGAGGGAGAGAGGACTAGATTATGAATATGACTTCATTGATGACAGCCATCCCCTCCTCTTCCTAAACTCGGGCTCCGCCCCGCGTCCCACCCTCGCCGCCTCCACGGGCGCCGGAAGACGCGCCGCAGTTGGCCCCTCGCGCCGCTCCTCCCTGCCCGCCCGGGCGCGGGTTGGCGGGACGCGCCTGTCACTCGCCCCGCTCAGCGACTCCGGGAGCTCGGGGGAGGGAGGGGGCGGTATGCAAGAATGTGGATCTAGACAGCTCTACTGTATGCGTGGATCCGTGTGTGTCTGCAAGGCGCCGGCTCTCGGGCCGTGCTCGTGCCTGGAGCACAGAAACTGCGCAGGACGCAGAGAGCCCCAAGCCCTGGAGGAGTTAGGCGCCCGTTATCCCTCTGCCGGCCGGCCGCCTGGGGGGGCGCTGCCGGGCTCCCCCGGGGAGGCTGGGGAAGCAGGGGAGGCACCGCGAGAGGGAGGACAGCCGTAGTAATAGCGCGTAGTAGTTTGGGGGTATGTGGAGAAGGTGCTGGAATTTAACTGTGCCTCCGCCTGCCAGAGCGAGCCTGCAGAGGGAAAGGGAGGGGACAGGGGAGGGCTCCGAGTGGCACCGAAGCTGTTTGTCGCACGGCGTTGACCGTGAAAGAAAAAACAGGCATTGTCGTGCCGGCTGAAACTTTTCCTGCCCACCCCCCACCCCCCACTCAAGGTTGTAATTATAAATCTGTCCCCTTTCTCGCCGGTAAAAAGAGGCGGGCACAAAGAACATTCCTGCCAAATCTGCCTCTTTTCTAAAGGACGGCAAGCTTCCAAATGCCAAGGAAGGGAAAACAGCTGAGAGACTGAACGCTTTGTAAATAAATAAGCCCACCCTAACCCCTCTGTTTACTTTGTGGACCAGATCTGGCACTTTAAGCTTCCCTCACCTGTCATCTTCGAGTAAAATATATACAAAAATATGGAAAAATAACCCCGTGGGGGCGGGGCGAGCGGGTTAGGGGACAGCTGAAGCATGGAATCTGCTTTTGATTTAAGAAGGAGAATAAATCTCTTATCCTGTACAGTCCATAGGCTCTTCTCTCCCACCTCGCATTTAAGACCGATTAAGGCTCCACACAGTAAACTGCTGGCACTTGGCAGTTTTGAGACCTCTTGTTCCAATTCTCCTTGAAATACAGTTCTTTGGCTGGCGGAATAGGTCAGTGTTTGCTGAGACAATTTTATTTTTAGTTTTATGAAGTGTGAAAGAATGTTAGGAGATTTTAAATCAGGGGCCTATTATTTCAGACTCAGATTAATGTAAGTGCTTGACTCTTAAAATTAAAACTGTTCCTATATGGTAGTGTTATGAAAAGAATGATGTATCCCTTATTTTGTAATGTAATGGCTTCAATTAGTCATTCAAAGTGCACTGTGACTATTTGGTTGAGGATTTTCCCCCTAGAGTAAAATCCTATTTTAAGACCATTTTGCTATTGTAAAATTGACTCTTTGAGCAACAGGGTCTGAAATGCAGTTCTAGGATGCTTGGAACTAGGCACTGGAGAAGCTGAAGACGAGAAGCAAAGCAGAGTGCACCCGATGCTGCATAGGGTCAGGAAATGGCAAAAACGGTTTACGTGGCTTGTCCCCTGCTAGGGGTGGCAGAGTCTGCAAGGGCACCAAGTTCAGACGGCTAGGAGTGTCAATGTCAAGCCACCCCCTAGTTTCTAAGGCTTTGTTACTTGCTTGGTAACTTCAGCGTTATAATTTCCTGTCTATCCCAAAGTGAGCCTCAGGACAACAAAAGAAAACGCATCTAAGAGAAACAATACAGTATGCCCTGAAGAGTCGACTGTAAGAACTAGTTTTTCTGCCCGAGGATATGCCGGTATAACTTTTACCCGGGAAATAAACTGTGAGAAACCTTAAAATTAGCAATGTAGTAAAAGTATAACTTCTAACTGCCTCATAAATTGCAACTAATAATATAGCCAAATAACCTAGTTGTCTGTAAAAGGACCTTCTCCTAATGGCCATGCTTATTACATTAGCTAATTTTAGGTTTTAATTTTTTTTTTTAGGCCCAATTTGTTTCTGTGGCATGCCAACCTCACACCTTTCCTTCCTGGTACGTAAGTACCTTTGATCCCTTTACGATTCCACCTTCACCTGCCATGCCAGATTTCAAAGAGAGAACGATCATCTTGGTAAGACACTGGAGGAAGAGACTGGCCATTCCTCCTGGCATTTTGTCAGAGGGAGAGGAGAGAAGAAAACACTCGCTTTGCTATATGTGTATATTCTTCAGCTCATATAAAATTTTGATTCAGGACTTGGAGGGATTGGTATCAATGCATTATATGCTCGACTACGGGAATTGAAAAATAAAATCTATCTCTGGGAGTAGAGCTTAAATACAGATATTGCACCTCCTTTCCCCTTCGTATTGGTCTAAGAAAGCACCACCTTCTCCCTTCAGGTCTTCCCTCTGAAGAATCGTCTTGTTTGTAGCTTGCACTGCAGCAAGTAGAAATGTTAAAAAATAAGGCCTACACTCAGGAGAAATGAAAAGGCATTCACTCAGTACGGAAAAAAAAAAAAGATTGTAGAACGTAGAGCATAAGCTACATCTCTGAGAGAAAGCAACATTTAACAATTGATGTTAAGGAGGAAAATGATGGGGTTCTTTTGTTTCGCAGAAGATCCACACAAAAGCCAATATGGTTGCAGGCTAAAAGGACCCCAAGGGGCTGCACAGGATGCTATAGTCACATGAAGCTTTTCCTTTTGGACTTTGATGAGTCATAATGTGTTCTCTGAACTTGCTTTTCTCTTTCTAGTTTGGCATCAAGAGAGGGAAGTCGCTTTTTCATGTCTGTATGGCCACATTCACTTGTTATGTAAGTCGGCTGTGGTTGATGTTCTGTTTAGAGTGGCTATTGGGTTTGAAAATTGGTATCTGGTTATAACATCCTCATAAAGAAAAATTCCATGCACAACGTGAGGAAGCTTGTAATCCCACCAGGCAACTGGTAATGCTGGCTGAAATGTTGCCTAGCTTCAAATAGGAGCAAGTCAGACACTTAGGGAATGAATACTTCATCTGCAGTAATGGAACCTAAACTTGGGCACAGTGAATTAGCCGACATTTACTTTCCTGAGGAGTTTAGAATTAGCAAGTAAATTTACTACAGAGGTAAACACGCCTCTCTCTCCTTTTTCCCCACCAACAGTCTCAAGAGATTTTGGTTCACCAGTCATTCCTCCAAAATACGACCCCAGTTCTTTGTGATGGTATCACCCTCTAGCTCAAGAGCCTTTGTCTATTTCCTGTCCATTCTATGATAAATTTCAGGGGTAGCATTTCATCCAAGGCTGAGCATGGACAGATTTCTGTCAGCCTTGTTGACTTCCTCAAACCCCTGGGCTCCAGAAACCTGGTCTACCTGCTGGCTGCTAAGGGACCAAACTGGATATACTTCCCTCTGACCAAAATGCAGGTTCTCAGCCCACATCCTCCAAGACTCGGCTGTGGCCCAGCGTCCTTCCAGTGGCCCTCCCCAGGCAAAGGAAGCTGCTTATCCTACTCTGCTCCCATAGCAACCAGTGTGTACCTCCATTATAGCCCTTATCACTTTGATGCGATTATTTGTTTGGTATCCTCCACTAGATGGTTAGTGCCTGGAGGGCGTAGAGCAAGTTCAATTCATCTTGGAAACCTTAGCACTTAGCCGGATGTCTAGTACTTTGTATGTTGTTTAAAAACAAAACAAGAAGCAAACAAGAAACCCCACAACTTCAGGGATCCAAATTAAAATTATCTGATAGGATTTAACGGGTCTTCCCAATGAGTAATTCTCATGTTAATGAACGAGATTACTAAGAGTTCAGATTCCGTTGTTTTCCAAGCTGAAAAGGCTAATATGCTTTTGTTTTGTTTGTTGCGTTTTGTTTTGGGGGTAAGGTGGGAGGTGAGAAACTACAGCTCTTGCAGTCAGATAGACGGCACTGAGAGGAGGTTTTGTTTGGTGTTTAAATTAGGCTGGGAGTAACGGGAGTGTACACTTGGCAACCGCGTGAGAGAGTAGTAATCATTGAAATAGCATTTCTCCTTTGATTCCTCCTTTAAATCACATGCCAGGGTTTGTGGACACACCTTTACATATGCCGTTTACCCACTGGGCTCTGTAAGTTCTGTGACATTATCCCCATTTTCCAGATGAAGAAACTGAGAAGCAGGAAATAATTTGCCTAAGGCAGGGGTCTCCAAAGCCAAGTGCGCAAGGCAATTCACTGTGATTTGGAAAGAACAGTAGAAATTCTATTTCTTTTTCCTTTAATGCTTAGAAAATGTAATGCCCAAAAAGAGAAGATATTTACTAATGTTCATTATATTCATTTACCTAGGACCTTTACGTGGTGCCGAGGAAAGTGGTCATGTGCCCAGCATCAATGTGGAGCACCTACCAAAGGGCCTCAGGCAGAGGGGTGACAGTGGCGCCCCCTCTTGTTCTTTTATTTTCAGGGTGTTGACATTGCCTGAAGTTTACACCTTCCACAAAGTGTCTTGTCTGGTTTTAACCAATTAACTCTCTTATTTGCAAAACAAGTGGCTTAAAAGGGTCCTTCAAAGAAATCGAAGATTGAGATAAATCTGATAATGCACTCACAGGTGAAAATCAAGATCAAATCTGCCACTTTTGGTTCTCAGAGTTTTTCCAGCCATACGGAAACATGAAAACAACGATAGTCTAATTGGATCTGACAAGAAATAGGTCAAAAACATTCACAATTATTCAAGACTACTTGCAATTTGGATTTCTATGAACTATCATTAACGATGAATTCTGATCTGAGCTTATATATTGCCATGAGATATTAGCTATTGATAGAGTATGATATCATCATGATTAGCAAGATATTTTATTCTCTTCATCTTCATCTCATTCTTTCCTAACTTCTCTTTTGTGTATGTTTTATCATGCACTTGATATATTAATACTGAATACATGTATTATGAAAAAATATGCATAAGCATACTCTTTCTTATTTTATTCTTTTCCTTTTTAACTGCGAGGGGAATGTGATCAAACAACTTGGAGAGAACTGAGTGATGAAGTCAGAATTTTTAACCCAGCTTAGTAAAACTCCAGACTCAGCGTGATCTTTGTGGCTCATGTAAAAACTGTTCAATCATTTGTCATCAATACGGGGTTCTGAACCCATTATGGGACCAGGGGGAGGTAGAATATAAACGATCTTTGGTGCATTTGACAATCCCTTGAAACCGTGTTTGAAATTCCATGATCATGTTAAGATGCACTTTCTGCAAAGGGAGTCCATCCATTCAATCAGATTCCCAAGGGGATCTTCATCACAGGGGGTAGGAAGCCCTGCCATCGAGGTATCAGCAGCATTAATGATCGAGGATACTTTTCTGATAAGAAATTAATCTTTCCCTTAACTTTCATAAAATGAAGCAGGCACACTTTATATGTCCAATCATGTCTATCCTTAGAAAAACCATTTAGAACTCAATATTTCTCTAGATAATTCAAATGCATTCTAACTGCCCAAAGGAAGGCTTCATTTGTCTCTGGAGATGGGTTTTCTGAGGATAATTTCATTCGGAAGGATTTTCTCAATAATACTCCATTATATATTGTTGACCAGACAAGAAAGGATTTTACAAATGTTGTCTTCAACGTATCTCTGAGGCTTCGACACATCTTTGGGCAGGTGCATTTGAGGGATCAGAACAAGAAATCAGAGCCTAAAATTTTTTTATTGTCACCAATTGTTCAAATATTTTAACTTTTCTTTGGCAGGCCATTGTACTGACTGCCCTGTGTTTCTCTGAACAGCATGCTTCTGTACCAGTGGGCCACTGTAGCTCTTCTCCAAGCCCCTCAACCAAAGGCCACGGGGGCGGAATATGCCGGATCCCTTTCCCACACGGTTTTATCAGATTTTATGGCAGCATTTTACTTTTAGACCACGTTCGGCTCTTACCGGATTATCTTTTCCATGGCTATTCATTGCATTTCGTATGTGTGCGACCCTTTTCCGGCTTGACTTCCAACACATCACCCAGCAGATTCTTGCTTCAAGTTCAGCACACAAGAGCGCAATCTGCTGTTGTTTTATTCCAGCCATTTTCTTTTTTCTGTACTTGAAGTCGTTCTATGTAAATTCAAGGGAAGAGTAGAAAATAAACCAGGAACATATAAAAACAGAAATAAGCATGAAAATTACCTTAGATGACTCTTTAAAGAAATGGAGATAAATAGTCTGCTTTGGGGACCAAAAAAAAAAAAAAATTGGTTCTCTCCACAGGTGGGGATAAAATACATTCCACAACAACATGGCTCTATTTTAGTTGTCGCTGGTGTTACCAGCCAGAAAGCGATGAATATAAAAAAACCCAAAAAACCACAAGTATACAAAGTTTGAGGAAAGGGTGGCAAGTGTCTGGATTCTGCATGGGGCAAGGTTTACTGCCAGGCAGGAAGCTTCTAGCTTTTATCTCCCTTACAGATAAACTCAGCTGAACAGTCCCTGACCTCAGGGAGGGCTGGGCATGAGGGAGAAGCTCACATCTGCTCTGGGATTGTGCATATTCCGTGGCTTATCTCACCAGAGACACTGTGCTATCTGTGGGATTTTACTGTTTTGAGGACAATTTGGGGCCTTTTGGTCACAGACTTTTCTTCCATATGGAGGAAAGCAAGGGAATTGCTGAGAAGGTCAAAGAACATCATAACATGAAGCGCTGTTTATTAAATAGGACTTCGGGCATGCGGGGTATGTCTGCATCTTAAAGAGATCGACACCTCCCACTTTACCTATATTTTATTGAACGACTTAAAAAATATATCTACCTATGGGGGCATGTGTCTTTATGTGACACCTCAATCTTACGGTGTGATTTATTTACTGACATTAATGACTGTAACCACCGTTACCTGATATATTGTGCAGGTCCCACAGCCCACATCAAAGTTTATTCCCTAAGAACTTATGACCAGAGCACTGAGCTATTATTTCTAGTGCTAACGTAATAAATAAATACTTACCAATTGAGGAAAATAATTAAATAATGCAAGTATAATGGAATGATCTAGGTAAGTGACTATTCTTTTAAACAGCCTACAAATGCTAGTCTCTCTGGTCTTTGACCTGTCACAGGCTATCTATCAATGCCTTCTTTCAAATGGTAACACTATAACTTCTTATAGGAGTCCCTTTAAAAAAGACATGCCGGGGCGCCTGGGTGGCTCAGTTAGTTAAGCGTCTGCCTTCAACTCAGGTCACGATCCGGGGTCCTGGCATCGAGTCCTGCATTGGGTTCCCTGCTCATCGGGGAGTCTGCTTTTCCTCCTCCCTCTGTCCCTTCCTGCTGGTCATGCGCTGCTCTCTCACTCACACTCTCTCTCTCTCAAATACATAAATAAATAAGAAATCTTCATAAAAAGAAAAAAGACAGACCAATCTCAGAGCCTCTGGTTCCATGCACAAAGGAAGCAAATTTTACTAGAACACATGGTTACCTGGATTGCCCATGGCCACCCACCAAGAGTAGAATCTTGGTCCTCACTCCCAGTCGGTACACTTTCTACTATACCACATTGTTTTCCCTTTTTAAAAGAGAGGGGAAAAAAGTCTCCAAGTTCATGCTCTCCATCTCAGTAATAGCCATCAACGCCAAAGTGAAGAAACGGGCCCAGCACTATCCACCACATGCTGTCAAATTTATTTTCATCGACTGTGGCTTTCAAACTGTTTTAACAACTACTCTCAGTACGAAATGTATTCCACATCATGACCCGATACACACATACTGAGGGATACAGTGAATGGTGCCAGTCAGGGTCCAACCAGGAAAACGGAGGAATTTAATTCAGGAAATTGTTTACCCAGGCGAGGGAAGAGCTGAGATGCCGACGTGGAGCTGAGAGCACCAACAGTAAGAAGTCACAATCAGCCCGAAGGTGCGGGAGCAGGGATGAGGCAGACCTCACGGAGCCCAGAGACCGAGGTCTCCTGGAGAGGTGGGAAGCCAGGAGGGTTCTCAGAGCCACTGTGGAGACACAGCTGTTGCTGGAGACGCAGCCAGAGGCAGAAAGAGAAGAGGGGACTAATACCCCGTCTTCCCCTTCCTTCCTGTCCTCCAGCTGTCCTGTCTCTTGCCGGGGCCTCCCAGGGGCTGACTGCAGCAGATACAGGCACCTGGGAAGTGCAGCCCAAAGGAACCGGCCCCACTGGCCTCAGAGAGCCCAGCAGAAGAGTGAAGAACGGATCTCGGGCCAACAGACACTGTAAGGACAAGGGCTCCTCCAACGACCCTCACCCTTACTAACAGCAGTGCTCTCTGAAGTGAACGGTTTCTATTCTATTTCTTGTTCTCACGGTGGCACACACCCCACTATGACTCAGAATGCACAGTGAGTTGAAAAACACTCCTTGGACCCATAAGGCGATACACATCTGAGGAACTTTTTGCCCTCACCTAAATATTTTTTTAGGTCAGGTTATTAAAACATGGGTCTCGTGATCAAGACTTTATGGAAGGTATCATATGAAACATAGTAAAATAAAAATTTCCACCAGGCTCCTCTACTTGGACTTTTTTTTTTTTGGTGTGTAGATACCAAGTAAATAATGATGGATGACGATGAGACAAGTCAGTTCCAGGCTTAATTTTTCCACATAATCAGCAAATAGCCAGAGATTAATAGAGATTTATCAAGTCCTTTTATTTTCTTTTTCTGTAGAGACTTCAGAGTATAGCAATAATAGTTCTATTTTTATAATAGAATCATTCTTTGTAAGTCACTTTTACAAAGATACTGGTAGTACGCAAACCAGGGTTGGTTTGTGAGTACCACCCCCACAACTGTAGTAAGATACTAAATGTAAAATTTAACCGTGTTTAAAGCCAACTAATACCATAAATACATCCAAAACTGCAGATGCAACAGTTTTAGATTTTTGGAAATCTAGTAAAATAGATACAATATCCTAATTTGAATTAATAACAAGAAAACTACAGTTCGTGATTCCATTTTCACGTGAATACCAGGATGCATTATTATGAAACAGCAAAATCTATAAAATTTCCCACCTTGGTAAGAATTTAGACTGTGAAATTTGCTAGTATGCTTCCAGGGCCTGAGGTTTTAATAGATTCGTGATGGATTTGTTGGTCGTTAGTCATTACGAAGGGCATGGTATCTGGCCTTTACTGATTGGTGCATTCAGGGTCTTTCTTGAAAACTGAGCAAAACTATCTAGTAACTCTCTGCTTCAAAGACACTATTAACACACACACTGAAAGAGAAGGTCACTTAGGCATCTACCTAAGCACCTTGTTTTGTAGGGTCGAACACCAATGTATATCACTTGAAATAATTTCCAATCAGCATTTTGCTAAATGATCACAGTTCCTCCTCTCTTCTGAATACTGTCCACCCTGCCCCTCTCCCTTCATCGATGGATTCGTTACCAGGCTTTAAAAGCTTTGCCATGTATGACATCGGATACAGTACTGATAATGAACTAGGAAAACTACTTGGAGCAGCCATATAACACCGAGAGACATAAGCATCAAAATTTGTAGAGTTAGACAATTTATATATTGAGAAAATGTGGAAAGTAAGTGTGAGGAAATACCACCAAAGTCCTTTCGATATCAGCTGTGAAAATCCATAACAAATTGTGGCAAGGCTCAGCAGTGCTAGTGGTGGGCTGGCCACCATCGAGGGGGATTTGCATGCATAACCTCCCTCCCACGAAAGCTCCCCTCTTCAAGCCAGGTTCGACTCTGGAGAAGTCACGTGACCTTGACCTGTGAGCCCTTTTACCTTCACTTACAAAATGGAAGGATTTGCGCCATCTTGTATTTTGTGTCTCGGTTTTCCATCCGTAGAATGGGGAGAACATAATAATGGCACCCAACACAAGCACCGTTAGGAGAATTACAAAAGCCAGTGGAGGTAATGTACATATCATGGTGCCAACACAGAGAAAAACACTCAGTAAATGAAATGAGTTTATAAACTAACTTCTGTTTGCCTCTTTGTCCTAACAGGTCTTAACACTCCTCCTTCTTGGGTTCATTATGTTCAGGCCTGTCTATGGATTTCCCTTCTTCCTCCTCTTCCACACCTTCTCGGGCCAAGCCCAAGTTTTAGGTCTTGCTCAGTGCTTCCTGCTGTGAGCTCCCTCCAACTCCTCAGCCCTTCCCTCACTCTCAAAGCCCCGTGTCAAGGGTTGATCGCTCTCCATTCAGCCCCATATCTCCAGCTGCCCCAAAGCCATCGCATTTGGAGGGTTTTCCTTTATCTTGTTCTGCCTAAAGCATCATTTCTCATTTTACCTAATATATGTGTCCCCTTCGAGCACCTCTTCTTCTGTCCATTTTTTTATTTACATACATTTTCACAATGATTAACTATGACCCCATAACCAAAAATTTGATTCAAGAAAAAGAAAAAATCCCCCATAACTCTCCAGCGCAATCCAGTCACTGCGATAATGCAGCTGTGGTTCTTCCCAGCCTCTCCCACCGGGTAGGTGTTTGTACTGTTGTAACCACAGTCTGCAATTCTAATTGTATCTTGCTTACAATTCTAATTATTCCATGAGGATTTTCCATGTTGGAGAAGCTTTCGTAATAGATTATTGTTTTACTGTTATCTCCATTTCCAGCGACGCTCTCCTTCAGTTCATGCTACACACCTGGCTAAATTTCACCTCATTCATAGCAAGACTTTCCGCGTCTTTGGTGCGCTCAGCACCACGGGTGATTCCTTACTGCTCAAAAACTGAAGCCCTCGCTCCTGAGCCAAGCTCAAAGGCCCTCTTCAAACAGCAGTCCATCCTTTCCAGCCTCATCTCCTATTACAGAACTTCTCCTTGGGCCAAATCGAATCACTTATTATTCCAAACACAGAAATGATCATTGTCCCGGTGCCTTCCTTCAAACCATTCTGCCGACTTATGATGCCCACCTGCTGGGTGACGCTTCCTTCCGCTCAGGTGCTCCTCCCTCCCCCAGAAAGTCTTCCCCACACACTGTGGCTCCTCTCCTCTCTCTCTGGGCCACTTGTTGGGCAAGCTTCTAGGACCTTATCTTCTACCTCTCTGTGTCCTCAGAGCTCAGCACAAAGGGCATGCTCAATAAATATTTATTAATGATGATGATGATACTCACTGTCAGCACAGCTGTTCTGCTTTCTACGATAATGAGGAAAGCGGTATGGGAGCATTAGGGAGAAAATTCACTATAGTCTTCCTTAAACGCTGCCAAAAGTCCGAAGAGATTTACATGTATCCTACTTTCATAGCAAAGACACAATCAAAATTAGGAAGGAAGGGAGAGAGGGAGGATGGAAGGATGGAAGGAAGGGGATAATCAAGGACTATTTTGCAATTTCACATAATCTATTTCATTCATGATATAGCAGAGATCAATGTGAAACATTCTTAGATTGTAACAGCTCCATTATAAAATGCCTTGAGGCCCAGAAAGCTTAAACAGTGGATAGTAGAAGAGTCCAAATTAGAGCCCTAGGCTTTCTAAATCCAGCCCATGCAAGTTAGTCATATCAGAAGCAGTATGGTATGATGGTGAAAAGCTTGGGATCTTAAGTCGTGCTGCCTCGCTACCAATTTTAACTACTAGTTGCATGATCATGGAAAATCTACCTAACTTCTCTGTGTCCCAGTTTCCCCATCTGTGAAAGAAGGACAACAGCAGTGGTATTCTAGAAAACGTTTAACAAATGGCTCTCCCCCCAAAAGCCCCGATTTGTAACATATGTCGATTTCCATGGTATAAATAAATACTCCCACAATGACTGATTTCAAGCTACCAACAGGCTCACAAAATTCCTGAAAATTTAGCAATGGACGCTTCCACGGTTCCGTCCTTAATAGGGCTGATGTGAAGATTAAGTGAGTTAATACGTGTGAAGCATTTAGAACGGGCCCTGGCACCTTATATGCTTCGTTGGATAAATATTAGCTGTTTTTATTATACCATTTCGGTTTCCCTCCCTCTATGGAAATGGAGGATAGAAATAGCAAGTACTATTGAAAAAAGCAGTTGCCTTGATTTTAGTTCATTTCAACCTCTTCCTAACCACATGTTTTATGCTCACTATTGCCAAGCAGCCCCCGTTGACTTATTTGAATTTCCTTTCCTCTTCCTTAATTCATCTTTTTCGGAAGCATTCTAAGAATCAGAGGACTGGCTAAAAGCCACATACCAGGAAAGAAAAGGGGTTATAAAAAGTAAGGATAATCCCAACTGAACATTTTTTTCCTGAATAATCATTTTAAGAAAAACCTAAGGACTCCCTCAAACAGCTAGACAAGAAAGTTTACTTGGATACAATTACTTATTGTTTTGCAGGGGGAGATAGGAGTTGTACTTCATCTAGTCTCTTTTCAAAATAATTTTAGTCCCTGGTGTTCTTCCTGACACAAAATAAATAGGAATTTTTATTAAAAAGAATCCCAAAATATAGGACTCTGAACAGGGCTTTTGGCTTTTCGGTTTCAGTGGGTGCTACCATGACTGCCGCTTATAAAACACCAGCTTACAAATATCATACTTTGCTGACTGTGTCATCAGAACTAACACTCAGGCAATAAATATTTGCTACCTACAGAAAACAGGGTGGTTTTCTGTCTTGAAACCAGAAGTTGAGCAGCCAACAATTCTGCTCATCAGCCGGCACTCCGGGCCTCAGCATTTTTCTCTAGAATGTCCTCTTCTTTCTTGGTCAGCTGTCTTGTCACAAATTCTGAAGTCTTCATTTGCTTCTTCGGTTCGAGAAATGGTTTCTAATGGTACTTTTGCGAACTGCAGTCCCTTCTCAGTTATTTTTTCTAGGGTTCCTTTCCTCCCGTTGCTATCAATTTGGGACTTCTTTTCTACGTGCCATGCCTCACGTCATTTGCCAACTGCTAGGGAGTCTTTAGATTAGGAAGAGCCTCCTTTTGCTGCCGGAGGAACACGGGAGACAGTGAAACACCCAGGCCACAACCCCATGTGCGTGCCCGCTTGCATTCCGCCTCTTTGGAGAAAATGGAAGCCTCTCTCAGCCTCTGGCCTATGGTTTCCCCACCTCCCCCGCAGCCCCCAGCAGCCAGCCTCTACTACCAGTCTCCAGGAATGTGACTACTCGCATCAGTGGAGAATCAGACAATATTTGTCTTTTTTGCGAAAGGCTTATGTCCCTTAGCACAATGTCGTCAAGCTTTATCCAGGTTGTGGTATTTAACAGGATTTCCTTCCTTTTCGAACCTGAGTAGTAAGCCGTGACATGCACATACCACGTTCTGTGTGTCCGTCACCTGCTGAATGGCACTTGGGCTGCTTCCGCATTTCGGCTAGTCCAAGTAATTCTGCTATCAACACGGATGTGCAAATATCTGTTCCAGTCCCTGCTTCCAATTCTTTGGGATATATACTCAGAAGTGGAATTGCTTGGATCAGAGAGCAATTCTATTTTTAATTTTTTGAGGAACCACCATACTGTCTTCATACAGTAGGTTTTCCTTTGGGCATAAGTTTACACTCCCACCAGCTGTGCATAAAGATTCCAATTTCTCCCACATCCTCACCGGCACTTGTTCTTTTCTGATTTTTTTGTTTTTAATTTTTTTTAGTAGTAGTCATCGTAACGGATAGGGAGTGGTACTGCCACAATGAGATACCGCTTCAAACCGACTAGGGTAGCTATAATACTGATTGCTTCAAAAAATGACAACTACAGGGGGACCTGGGTGACTCGTCTGCCTTCAGCTTGGGTCATGATCTCAGCTTGGGTCATGATCTCAGCTGGGATCAAGCCCCTCATTAGGCTCCCTGCTCAGCGGGGAGTCTGCTTGTCCCTCTCGCTCTGCCTCTCACCCCAACTCATGCTCTCTCTCTCTTGCTCTGCTTTCTCTCAAATAAATAAATAAATAAATAAGATCTTTTAAAAAAATGACAACTATAGAAAATAACAATGTCAGTGAAGATGTCGAGAAATGATTGGGGCCTTCATACACCGCCGGTGAGAATGTAAAATGACGCAGCTTCCCTGGAAAGCAGTTCGGTGGTTGCTCAATCAGCTAACCATACAGTTATGTGACACAATTCCATCTTCAAGTATACAGCAGAAGGCCTGAAAGCAGGAATTCAAACAAAAGCGTGTATGGAAGTTTACAGCACTATCAGATGAACGAATACGCAAGACGTGATGTATCTACACAACGGAGTATTATTCAGCCATGAAAATGAAGTCCTGATACATATTATTGCATGGAGAGACCCTGAGAGTATTATGCTAAGTGAAAAAAGCCAAACACAAAAGGCCACATATTTATATTCCCTTGGTACAAAATGTCCCAGTATGGAATAATCTAAAGAGGTGGAAAGCAGATTAATGGTTGCCAGGAGCTGGGTGGGGAGAGGGTGGAGTGGGGAATAACTACTCAACAGGTAAGGGCTTCCTTTTGGGGTGATGAAAATGCTCTGAAACCAGTAGTGATGATTGTACAACATTGTGAATGTGATAAATGCCACGGAGTTAGACACTTTAAAATGGTTAAAATTTTATGTTATGCAAATTTTACCTCAATTTAAAAAAACTTACTGACGAATGTATCGTTCACCATCTACGTGTCAGGCATAGTGGATGTAGAGTTGATTAAGATATCGCTTCTCTCTCTGGACTCTGAGATCCTTAAGGGACTGGCAAGGAAAATAATACAGAACAAAGGTCTGTGCTCCAACACATTCACAGGCTGCTGGAGGCCAGTCCCACCTGGGATGCTAGTGGTCATGACGGTAGGGCTTTCCAAACAAAGTAAGAGTCTTGGAGGACTGATTGACTGATGGATTAGAATGCTTCCCTCTTGTGCCTGATACTGTACTAGGCTAGGAATGCAATGACGAACAAAATCAGGTGTCATCCCTATCTCATGAAGCTTGCTTTCGGGTCAGAGTCAGACCATGATTACAACCACCTGCAGACCGAGGCAGGCGCTACGAAGAACAGGAATACTTTTCCGTGAGAGTGCAGAATAAAGAAAGTCTAGACTAGTGATCAAGGAGGGCTTCCTTCTGACAGGAGTTCTTGAGCTGAGATCTGTGCAATGGGTAGGAGACATGAACAAGCTAAGAGGGACCAGCAGGTGCAAAAGCTGCAGCAGAAGGAAACCTGACACGCAAAGGCGTTCACAGGTCATGGTCGTTGGAGCCAGCTGCATAAGGAGCACGAGGCTGGAGACACAGCAGCGCCTGGAAGGGCCCGTCTGTACTGGCCCTAGGAAAGATGCTGTTCTTTATCTCCAGCGTGACAGGAAAAGGGTTAAGAGGGCTTGCGTGATGGTTACCACCACCCTGGCGGTCAATGGACTAGAAGGGAGCAACAGCAGAGGCAGAGGGGAGACCAGTTAGGAAGCTACAGCAGTTGTTCAGGGAATATGTGACGGTGCCTGTGAGGTGGCAGTAGAGAGGGACAGACATGGAGGTGGACCAAGAAAGCAGAGGCGGAGTTAGGAAGGGAAGAGGAAGACTGGCCCAGGTAGACTGACGCCTGGCACGCAGGCAGGAAGGGCTAAAGCCTGAAGTGGATGCTGGGAGAGGCTCACCAGAGGAGGTCACCATGGCAGAATCCACGGGAAGGTGTAGCTGCAGGAGCCGTGGGAGGGTGCTGGAGAAGTCAGATCACAGTGGCGCTCACTGGTGAGTCTGGACCTTACCTTGGCGGACATGGGAAACTGTGAAGCGTTAAAGGAGAGAAATGGGAGCACCAGATGCCTGTTTTAGCACGATCGTTTAAGGGGTGCTAGGTAATGGATTTAGGGGGACTAAAGCAAAGATGCTTGAGTATAAACAGGGAAAGCAATCAGGAGGTTGCTGCAACCGCTTAGCACGAAAACTGACGCGTGTCTGGGCTACATGGGATCATGAGGCTGGGGGATGGGATGGCTGTAAGAATCAACTGATAACCACAGTCGTCATGATTTGTTGAGCCCATGGCACAGACACAACCGCAACAACATCACTCAGATGGCCTCACGGAGCCTCGTCAGTTTAAGGGCTGTGGCACGAAACAGATGAAGAGGTCTGCAGAGTCTCTGACAATATTTTGCTTTCAGAATTTGCCCCCGTTCTGATGTGATATGGTCACTCAGCTGAACCACAAGTCTTTAAGGAGAGGGATCACATCTTCCTCGCCACATCATGTCCCACCCCTACAGCCATATTTGCTCCAAAGAAGGGGCTTAATAAAAACTTGAATGAGTACGTGAATTCAAAAGGTTTATTACTCAGTGTCCCTGCCATATTACTAACATTAGGGGGAAAAATACACACACCTTCAAGGATTATAGAACTCCGAAGCCCTCACCAGTGAGCTGACTCATGTATCAGCTACCTTTCAAGACAAAATGCTGCCCTTGGGGGCGCCTGGGTGGTGCAGTCGTTAAGCAGCTGCCTTTGGCTCAGGGCATGATCCCAGTGTTCTGGGATCGAGCCCCACATCGGGCTCCTTCCTGGGAGCCTGCTTCTTCCTAGGAGACTGCTTCTTCCTCTCCCACTCCCCCTGCTTGTGTTCCCTCTCTCGCTGGCTGTCTCTGTCAAATAAATAAATAAAATCTTTTAAAAAAAATGCTGCCCTTATTCTGCTTTTACTGTGTAAGAATGTGTCGTCTTTCCCACCGACGTGTATCTCTCTGGACTGGTGATCGGGGGCACGGTGGACAGATTAGTATGGGATTTACTGGAGTCTGAAAAAAACTCTCAGGCTCAAAACACTTATGAACAGACTATCACACTAGCATCCAAGTAATATGGATGCAAACATTTCCTTGAACTTGTTCAAACTGGGTCAGCTCTTATCTCAGGGATTTTGCAACAAATGGTCCTCCCAATGGACCTGGCTTGTTGGAAATGCATGCTGTTTGTCAGCTCTATCTTCAAGCACAAGAGCAGACCCCATTGGAAAATCTGGTTCTGAGACCCCTTACTCAGAAAACTTTAGTCTCAGAAAACTTTAGTTAAGACAGAATTCCCGAAAGGCAAGGCTTTGAACATACTGGGGATAGGGAGAAAGCAATTAGACTAGTAATTCAGAGCTTAGAAGTTACATTGGCAGCATTTAAAGCTTAATAAAGGCTTTAACAAAGAACAATTAGACAAAGTCTCAAAGAAATCAGAGAAAAAGGAAAAAAGTTTGCTTTGTGAACACTAAATGGCCTCTAAATGTGTGTGCTTGTGTGTGCACGTGCGTATATTTCTATGTATTTCTTAGCAAGTTTGGTCTTCTGATTACGACACAAAAATGTGGAAGCAGGGTCACACAGTTTCTTTTAGAATTAATTTGTGTAATTTAAGAGACAAATGCTAACCTCTTTGAATGGCAAAATCTAGCAGAGCTCTAGGATTACCATTTCCATCCATGACCCAAGGCTTCTTTTTCTCTTTTCTTTTCTTTCTTTCTTTCTTTCTTTTCTTTCTTTCTTTCTTTCTTTCTTTCTTTCTTTCTTTCAGAGAGAGAGAGTAGGGGGATGAGCAGAGGGAGAGGGAGAGAGAGAACCTCAAGCACACTCCCCACTGAGCACGGAGCCCAATGCCAGGCTAGATCATAGGACCCTGAGATCATGACCTGATCGGAAATCAAGAGTCGAATGCTCACCTGACTGAGCCAGCCAGGTGACCTGACCCAAGGTTATTTTCAAACCAACTGTCCTTCCTGTTGCTGATTTAGTAGCTGGAGATGGGAGAAGGAGGTGTAGATAAATGGCAAGAGAGGAGTAAGAAGGAAAAGCAAGGCTTGGGGTATATTTGGGGTTGCATGGAACATTGTGGTGCTGGAATTCTCTGCTCTTCTGGGTCTTGCTCTGTGTCTTGAAGGCAGGTGAGTTCCTGAACTGGATTAGTAAGCTTCCTTATCTTCTGTCTTCCAACTGGTACCAGCAGAAACTCTGAGCCGTGGGCAGGAACTCTGGTGGGGGTAGTGAGGTCCGGGTGCCTATTCCTCTGCTGAACTCCTGATTATCAGCAAACCTCCACCTCGGGCCACATTTCTTCTAGGTGGGGGGGGGGGCATCTTTCATGGCGACTTTCTTGGGTTCTGCTCCTTCCCCTCACCCTCTCAGGTCCACGGGTACTAAATTCTCCACTATTGCTAGTCTGGGGCCACTTCACCATACTCTGCTGATTTCCCTGAACCCTGCCCATGCTTTTGTAAATGTCCCTTCATTAACCTGCCTCAAGTTTTCATCTGAATGCACCATCAGCTTCTTGCTGGGAACCCTGATGGATACAATTGTCTTCTAAGGCAAACAGAGCACTGAAGCTCTGACAAGATGGTCCTGGAAAATCCCAAGGAGATAGGGTAACAATTTTTACTGACTTTTTCCTTTGGCCTCAGTAATGAAAAAGTGAATGGTTGTTTAGAATGTAATCTGTGGTTAATTATTGATGGGATAATGTTCCCGTCTATAGCACTCGCTCTCCTCTGGTAAGCCCAACTCCCCCATTAACTATAAACAAAATTATGAAACTACTTTACGAACTAAGTTTTAAGCATCTTAAGTTTGAAATGCCTGAGGGAGAGTCTAGTGGTAATGCTTTCTAAGTGTTCAAAGATGAAATTGTTGGCCACTGGAGACAGTGAGTTCCACACTTCAGGAGGTGTTCAAGGAGAAGCTGGAAAAGCCATGGACTGGTTCTTGAACTTGCTGACTTCAAGGTCATTTCCAATGCATACTTTGAGGATTCTTAGCTTTGTGCTTTAATAGTTCATTCTTGTGTTTATTATGCAAATGTTGACTCTTAATTTGGATATTTTGATATACTGAGACATGACAACATACACATAGATTTTAGGCTCAAAAATCTTAAGGAAAACTCGTCTTCAGTATGGCGTGGCAAAACCATGGTTGCTGTTTCAATCTTAGCTCTTAGCGAAAAGCTGTGTGTTCTGTGGAAGCTACCTAACATCTCTGTACTCGCTTTCGCTCAACTTCCTCTCCGACAGATGGTGGGAATTCAGTGAAGTAACGCCTAGGACAAATTTAGGTCCTCAGCCAATGTGAGTTCTCTTCTCTTGCCTCAGCATCTCCATTAAGCTGCCCCTCCTGCTACATCAGTTTATGGTGCGAAGGTAAATAAGAATGCTTTTAAGAATTCTTTTTTAATTGAAAACCACAATCAAAGCGATGACCCACACCGTCGCTCCAGCATCTCACAGCGCTGGGGGCACCGTGCTCCATCTACGAAGACTACAGTGCGTGAGAGAGTCTTCCCTGGAAGGGCCGATGCTTTAAAATACCAGTAGCAGATTCTATTCACACTGCGCTTTTCACCTTATGGTCATTTTGCTTGGAGTCTCAGAACAACCCTTCAGCCAGGCATTATTATTTCCATTTATAAAGGGAAGACTCTAAAAAGGGCAGAAAACCTCACTCATCATCCTCGAGGAGGTGGTCCTTCCACAGGCTCCTTCAGACATTTTACTCAGTCGAGGAAACAAGATTTTAAAAACCAAAATAATCTTAAAACTCAATAAAGGAAACAACACACAGCAGCTGAGTTGAGCCACATGAGTTAAAACCAAATCGTCCCGAAGTACGATTAAGGATTTCTAGAGCAAGAACACCTCCTTGGGGGGTGCCTGGGGGGCGCAGTCGTTGAGCGTCTGCCTTCGGCTCAGGGCGTGATCCTGGCGTTCCGGGGATGGAGCCCCACATCAGGCTCCTCCACTATGAGCCTGCTTCTTCCTCTCCCACTCCCCGTGCTTCTGTTCCCTCTCTTGCTGGCTGTCTCTCTCTGTCCAATAAATAAATAAAATCTTAAAAAAAAAAAAGAATTAAAAAAAAAAAAAGAACACCTCCTTGGGCTGGGCGACTGGGGCGATCAGAGAAACACACAGCCCGGGGTTTGGAGCACAGGCTAAGGAAAGCTGATGAATTCCTGGCTCTTGGGCAGGCGAGCTGCGTCACTCTGGACAAGGTGATAGGCGTTGATGCCTATTCTATGCCGCGGCTTCCTCGTCTGCCAAATGGAGGCAATAACAGAACCTACCCAGGGCGGGTACGTGAGGTTTAAATGAGATAATCCGGTTGAAGGGCTTGGGAGGAAGTGTTTAATACATAGAGCTGTTAGGATTATAAGGCAGAACAACACAGTCCCGGTGAGAGGGTGAGAGCTAGTTTGCCTAGGGCCACAGAGCTGGTTAGGGACAACGCAGAGATTGGAGCCCGGATCCTGTCCGGTGTCCTTTTGTTATAAATGAACCATACTTTAATTAGGTTTTAAATTATGGGTGATAAGAACGTCAGCTAAAAGAGAGAATAAGAGCTAGCTGTTCTGCTATCCGCCATCTATCAACGTAGCTTTTCCAGGAAGCAGACACATCACAAGTATCTATGCAGAAAACATAAATAAATCAAATTCCTTCAGAATGTTCTCGTCTTCCTCCTACGTGTGGGACTGCCTTACAGTGAAACCCCTTCTCACATGGTTCATTTGTGATCTGAGTGACCGAATCCCCTTAGACAGGTATAGCAAGGCACCCGCTTAAAAACACTTGGTTCTTACTGTGACTAATGCCATAGCGAGGCCCCTGTGTAGATAGTTCTGGCAGGACAGAAAAGGATGTGGAGATTAAAGAACTAAAGTAAAGTCTGCAATTATCTTTGAGACTAGCTTGTGCCTGGTTTTATATACACTCCTTAGCTATTTTGAGTCACTGGGGACTTATCACTCCCGGGCTCAATTCAGAAAGCATTCTTCTGATCACATGTTGTAACCATGAGAGCAGAAGACCTACAACCAGTTACCATAACATCCGTGGCTAATAAGGGCAGGACCTATCGTGACACATTAAAACTGAACGAAGTTGGCCAAGCAAGACAAAAAATAACGCAACTTGAAGCAAGATTGAGCTTCACATGATTCTTCAGCCTTTTCTCTGCTCAGATCACCTCTGCGAGATTACTTGCTGTTCTGTGCCTTTTAAAGGCATTTCACATCAACCCCAGTCAATTCCAGCGAGGACAAGTTGACCCAAAATCTTTACTGGGTTCTGGAGGCACCATTTTCTTGACTTTTCCTGGAATAAAAGTAGAGCCTCCCCGGGTTTAGAAAGTGCTTTTCTGGTTAATGAGGACTGCACAGCTTTATTCCTAATTACGGTAGTCCCTTTTATGGTGTCATGCTTCTAGAAGAGATTGGAAAGTTTGCATCCTTAAATGCCAAGCCAGCAAAACAGTTGTAGCATATATTAAAATCTGAGTAGCTATAACTCTATTTAAATCCTTCAGACTGGTGGAGCGACTGCCACGCGAACCATCTAGAGACTCCCAGAGTCACACAGGAGGACATTTCAGTCCAGGGTCTCAGCTGGGACTGAGCTGACAGAGCTGGAGTTTTGAGAACACGGATGTGAGAGTCTGGGAGATGCCTTTCTCAGTGAGAAATCTATTCATCCTTCTCCTTCCTTAAAGAGTAAGGTGACATTTCTCTGTCTCTCTGTTGAGCATGAAGAATTTAAAGCTAACCAGTTTAGAGGGCCTGACTTCGATCGTATGTCTGGATTTTAGCCAATGTGTACGGTGTAGAAATGGGTGTTCCCAGCGCTAGCCGCTGTGCTGACATTTTGATTCATTTTGGGGAGGTGCTGCATATTTAACTTTGTCCTTCTAGTTGGTTCCTCTTTGGTTTGGTTTCACCCCTGTTACTTCACCCTTAAACTCAGGAGGAGTTTGGTAGTCATTTTTTCTCTTTTAGAAAATATGGTGGGTAGTACGAGTCGCATCATCAATGGGGACAAAAGACAGAAGGTAATGCTAATCCCTTCTCCTGCCTTGGGTCACCTTCCATGGGCATTCAGGCAAGACTTCCTTTTATCAAGAGGCCAGCAGAGTAGCACAGAATCAGACTTGGTTCCCAGCACTGCCACAGGTGTCACCTTTGCCTCTCAGCTCCCATGACTATAAAACAGGGTAACGGAGCCAATCCGTCAGGTTCCTCTGAGAACCACGAGGTAACGCAGACAGAGCCCAGGGCAGGGGGCACAAGGCAGTGCTGCTACATGTTACTTGCTGTTCCCTTTTCCTCCAAGATGATCACATGAAACACTTCAGAACCTGCCTCAGGGAAACAAAATTGCAATAGAAACTTCAAGAATAATGTTAACCAGGGAACATGATCTTCTTTGGTAAGGATTTGGGAGAAAAATCAGAGAAATTTCTAAATCTGAAATTTCTTTCCTGTCTTTAACCTTAGACCTTTTAGACAAGAGGCAGCGAGACCAGGCTGCATAAGGAATATATAATCAAGTACAAGATTAACATCTGCCGACTTACCACCAGGGGACAATATCAGGCTATAATTACTGTTCAGATGCTCCTTATAAAACACTGGGCTGGGCGAGATCAGATCCAAAAAGAGGTATGCGACAGTTTCTTCCAGGAGCATCCAAAGAGGGGACATAGTTGTGTGGAAAGGATATTGGTCTTTGACTCCAAGTCTTGTCTTGTTACCTACGAGCGAAACGAACATCTCTGAACCCGAGTTCTGTGTATTTCTTATCTGTCAGATAGGCAAGAGAATTTCTGATTTCCTCGCAGGGCTATTGAGAGGAGAGCTCCTCATACCACCAAGTGCCTGAAGATCTTGTTAAATTGCAGTCTGGTTCAGTAGGTTTGGGGCGGAGCCTGGGGTTCTGCATTTCTAGCAACTTCCAGGAGAGGCTGACGCTGCTGGTCTTGGACCATACTTTGAGAAGCCAAAATTGAGAGGACTGGCTAAGATACACAAGTCAAAGGACTTGTAAACTGCTGGGTAGGACTGAGTAACATGAATAGCAGCAGTATTCACATATTCCACTGAGAAATGCTCTCCGATAAAAAAATATTACGACTTTCATGTCTTTCCCGTTCTACTGTTCTTGTCGGTGCTTCTAACAATACCTACATGAAGAATTAATTTTTTTAGTGTGGTTAGGATGGAGCCTGTGGGAGTTCAACATGCTTGGCACAATATAGACATTGACGAAAGAAAAGGCAAGATCGAGGGAAGGAGGAAGGAAAGGAGAAAGTATAGAAGTACGTTGTAGGGGTAGGGGTAGCTGTCTCATCTTGGAGATAAGGAGATGTTCCAGAAAGAAGGGAGGCAGCCTGTTGGCATTCTGCATCAAAAATTTAACGGCGGCAGTGAGTGAAGACAGATTAGTCAAAGGTTCTTGTATTGACGATGGGGAAATTTAGGGATGCTGCCGTGAATAAACATGGCTTGAAAAATTTCCAGAAACTACTTGTGATGCCTCATCTGTCTCTATGGCTATAACTACCCACAGGCCCCTGAAAGGGAGAGAAAAACATGGAGACATTCTTTTTGTCAAAAAAAAAAAAAAATCATTACTTTTAGAGCTGAGCTGAGACCATGGAAGAGCATTTACTGAGCGCTTGCCGTGTACAGAACGGGATTCCGGGGGGTAGGCCTGTTTCCATGGAAGGTGCTCCATGGCTGTACCACATCACGGCCAAACGGGGACCACCTGAGCACAGGGCTGCTTTGCCTTCTCTTCATTTTAGGCAAGATGCCTTTACTTCGTAAGTTGTAAAAAAAGATGTCACAGGTAATTCGGAGTTACTTTCTACCAACATTCGAACTTAACAGAAAAAAAAAGGCAAGCATTTAGAAATAAGGCTCCCTTAAAACTCTTTACTTGAAGGATACCTCCCAATGCCACCCCATCTCAAATTGCACCCCCATCTCACCCTGCCAGTTCCCTGCTCTCTCGCTCTGTTTCTCCACAGCACTCACCACATCTCAGATTCTGGAGAGATTTCGGACTTACTTCGTTATCATGTGTCGTTGCCACTAAGACACAATCTCACCAAGGGTGGGGACTTCTGTCTGCTTTGTCTGCTGCTGAATCCCAGCAAGTTCAATGACATCGGCACACAGCAGGTGCTCAGCAGGCATTGGTTAAGCGAATAAAGAAATAGTGAGGATTTGCAGTAGATAAATGCTTAGCAGTATTTTCTTGAAGAACTTTAGAGAGGAGGCTGTATGCTTTCAAACTTGTGGAGGGAATTTCTGGATTTCTGAAGACCACACCTAATGTCTCATTATTTCTTTTTCTCCTTTTCTGTTTCCAACTAAAGATGGCACCCAATATAACACATTGCCCAAGATTTAGTGAATGTTCATTGAACAGTGAATATGGACAGGACGTCTTTTTCTCCTGCATTCTTCCAAAAGAAAGGCGCTTATAAAGCTGTCCAGAGGGCTCCAGAACGACCTACCCAAAAGCTTCTTGGCCTATAGAAAGCACTTCTGAGTCCCTAAGGCAACTCTTTCTCCTTGTGTGGGTGGCTGGAGAGCCGCAGAAACAGAATTGGGGCAGATGTCTGATCTTTTTGCAGGTGGTCAATAAGAAAGCCTTTGATGGCTCTCAATCGGACTCCCACGAGCCCCTGGATCAAGTGGGGACCCACAGCATCTCTTGAGACAGGAGGGGGGTAAGAAATGCCAGTCCCTAACCTGAGGTTCCCTAGGGCTGTGGCAGTTTGAGTCTCCATCAAACCCAGTTGACATAGTGCTTCCTTCCTATAGATCACGTGTTTAGGGGTGCCTTGGAGCTGGGGGCCTTCAGTCTGGGAGCTACTAAGGCAACCACATTCACCGATTTAACCCTTTAAAGGAGACACTGACAGTATCTAGCAGAGCAGGGGGTTGTGGTGACCTGACTTTAGAAGTGATTTAGTGAGAGCTGAGCCCCAGCCTGTGAATCCTATTTTCAGTCTTCATGCAGTTTTAAGATTTAGCCCAATTTCCAGACCATCCCCTACCCAGGCTTGAAAATGGCTTTATTTCACACTTTGCGGCAGGAGGTAAGTGGGTTTCTATGTGAAAGTGATGGTGCCAAAGACATTTACGAACATTAAAAAATGTCTGAACATGGCTTCAAGCCACTCAGCCTATTTCTCATCCCGCGCCGTGCCTTGTGAAGCGTATGCAAGTTCAGAGCTCTCTTTGAAATCAGTGGCAGTTATGAGCTTGGAGCAACTCTGTGGGGCACTGAGCAATATAATAAATGAGCCCCTTTGAAGACCAACCATTGTAGTTGGGCTCTTTTTGTGCGATCCGACACTGATTTCTCAGGGATGTTCTGTGGTGGTGGGAGTGGCCCACCGGCACACGCCCTCTGGTTCCCCCCATCGGGCCTGAATGGGGGAGGGAGGCCAGAGAAGTCAGTCCTCTGATTTCCTTAAAGAAATGGCCCTAATCTTTTGCTATCCTTTTGATAGCAACATGTGGGATAAGCCATCCCACACCCACATACCTTGATTTGAAACAAAACAAAAAAACTGCCTTTCATCTGCATGTACTTACTGGTCTATGCGGCAAAAAACCAGCAGCAGTAACAGTAAGAGAAACAAAACACAAACAAGAAGCTATTACCTGCCAGGAGGGAGCGCAGATGTATTTGTGTATCAGGGGTTTGCAGATTATTTATTTAGTTGAAAGCAAAGAAGACAATCTGGGATATTTTTCACGTTTCTCTGATGACATTACAGGCCAAGCTGATATTCGGATACTAAGAGGATGTTTCTTGAATATTCTTAAAAGGGAATTAAAGCTTTCTGTTCTGACTTTTGACTAAATACTCCTAAATGGCTGGTATATATATTTCAAGTCACGAAGCTGGATAAGATACGTATGCGCAGGTTGCCTTTAAATATGTTTAAAAGAAGCCTCAATTATTTGGTCCAATTTCTCAAGTGCAAGTCCGAATGGCACCTTGAATGCCACCTCTTGCACTAGATGCAGATTAGCTAATTTTTGCCGAGAACCTTCTTTATTTCCCACAACCGCACTGTGAGATCACTGGTGTTAACCCACTCAGCCAACAGAAGAACTGAAGCCAGAGGGCTTCAGTGACACAGAGCTACTTGTGGCAGAGCTGACCGCCAAACCCAGGCCCTCTGACTACCGAATCCAGCCCTCATCCCACCATGAAGCTGTAGCTGGTTCTCCAATAACAGTAATCCGTCCCTCTCCGCCATTAAATTAACATACGGTTTATTCACCACGAGAAGTGTGTGAGCAAATATTGACTTAGGACTAAGTCCCCGTGGGGGCCAATCAAGAATGATTGTAAGAAAAGTAAATATCAGGTGAAACAGACTTCAGGGAAACTTGCATTTCTAGATACAAGTGTGGGATAAGAAAGTTCCAAGTCCTTTTTACCATCTTTGAAACTTCTCCTGAAGCAAGAGCAAAAACAGACAGATGCGTCTTTATAGCTGTTGAAAGGTATAAGGCCTCTTTTAGTCTACTTTTTTCTATTCTGCCTCATTGCGAAATGATGCTAGGTGGATAGCAGATAACGAATAAGCGAGGCACAGCACAAGAACAAAAGGGAAAAAAATACTATTACCTGGTGACCAGAAATGAATTAATACATGCAAACGCATGCCACGAAGAGGATGAAGGAAATACATAAACACAAAACCAAAGAAGAACGGCTGTTAGATAATATTTATAACAAGAACAATAATGGCCAATATGTATGGTGAACTTACGATTCGCCAGACAACAGGGCTAAACACTTGGACATCGACTGTGTCCTTTAATTCTTACTGCAGCCTTCCGAAATAGGTAGGATTATTTTTGTTATTTTGCAGATGAGAAAACTGAGTCCCAGAGAAGTTAAGAGGCTCAATGTCAACCAGCTACCAGGTGATGGCTGATGGACTGGAACCCAAGCATTGTGGTTTCAAGACTAGGCCCTCTCCACCAGATAAACACTCTGTGGTTGCTAATGAAAACCAACTGTTTCCTGGCATTTGGGTCTAAGGGAAAGGGCTCTTTGTGCCCTCATGAGTGGAACACGCATGGGTCAGGGGCTAGTGGCTTTCTCAACCTCTTCCATGAGGCTCACCATGCTGATGGGCCAATGGATGTTTCCTGTAGGGTCCCTCAATGCAGGCCGAGGCCTCACACCAAAATGCAATTCACTAAAAATGAGTGAAAAGTAAAAGGAGCCAAAACAATATGGTTCAAGTATTTAGTTTGGATGGTTTACCTTGATCTTGAGATATACTCTAAACCATCCGGAGAGATGGATGGACTTCATGTCCTTCAAGCAAACCTCCGTGGAGCCTCCTTAGCCGTAAACCTTCCTTGAGCACTGCTCTGCTGGAGGAAGAAGAAAAATCACAACCATAGAGAATGGAGACCATAAATCTGGAGTGAAACTAATCTCGGTTGTGCCTTCAGTGCTGCTCGGCAGTCCTATTGCATGTGCTTCTCCCATTTCCCTCAGCTGCTGTTCCAAACCTTTACCACTCTTCTAAGCCTTCAATCTTTTCTCTTCGGGATGACCTCGTTTCTAAGTTAGGGACCGGCGGCCATCAAAATGGCTACTTCCATTTTCCCACCCATTCACCCACAAGCCCATCTGCACCCGCGCCCATTCTTTCCCTGTCCTTATCTCTAGCAAAAGATGGTTCTCCTGCAAAGGCAACTCCATCTGCTGGTGCAATGGACATTTTTCCACCTTGCCTCCTTTGAAAACAGGCTTTATCCATAATATCCTTTTCTTACCTTCGACGCTCCATTGGCTACTCCCCTCAGTAGACCAACACGTTTATCCCTTTCCTTAAAAAAAAAAAAAAAAACAAGATTTAAGTAACCAATTTTTTTTAGCACCTTCATGTTTCTTTCTTTGATAGCTATTCTTTCACAAAGTGCAAGCGAGATTTACTCACCGTGACTCCACATCACCCGTTGGCTCTTGGAGCCGTTCTAACCTGGCTCCAGGCATGTCCCGGCCCTGAGACTGCCCTGCTTCGCTTCCTGACCCAGCGGAAAAGCACTTTTAATTCTCATCTTCTACGACTTGTCCTGCGGACTCTTCTCCCATTCTTGCAGTTCTAGCTTTGCCTGTTGTGACATCCCTCGCTCCTGGTTTACGACTGCACTCATTACTCCTTTTCTGTGCCTCAACTGGGTTCTGTTTCTCTCCCCTGTCCTTAAATGTCAGTGTTTGCTTTCCCACTTTATTCGCTTGTGGGGGATCTTGTCCCCACCAAGGCTTTACATCTGAATCTCTGTCCTGAGCCCTTGTTTCCCCGCTGTTCTCTAAGTAGGTCCACCTAGTATCCCACAGGCACTGCAAACCCAGTATGTCCAGAATAGAGCAAGCTCATCTGTTTTCGTGCCCATTCCTCTTTACTACACCAAACTGGCACTCCCTCCTGTATTCTTTATATTAGTGAATGTTAGACCTGTCCCCCAGTTTTCCAAGCCAACATCCTTGGAGCCTTGGACTGCTTTCTCACATTCCAAGCAACATACCCTATTTATTCTTCTCTTGCTTCTCTCTCCCGTCTGGCGGGGCGGGGGGGGGGGGCATCTTTCTACTTGATTAGGTCCATCAACTCCCTTAAGTACTGCCATACAATCCTTGACATTTCTCCCCAGGAATTTTCATCTCCAACCCCCCCTCCTTCCATTGGAGGCCCAGAGTTCAAATACAAAAATTTGATTACTGTTACTGTCTTGCTTACGATTATTCATTAGCATCTCATGACTCATAGCACACAATTTGAAATCTTCTGTCCGCCTGGAAACACCTATTCATATTTTTCCTTCCTCTGGGAAGTTTTCCAGGACAGACTGAACTGTGTTATCCTAATGTGTCAATCAACTTTGTGGACCATCCAATTTTGTGAATCTCATTGCATTTTCTTGTTTGCAAGTCTGAGTCTCCGCTTGTTTAAATGCCCTGAGAGTAGGACCTCGCTTTCTCCACTTTGTATCCACAGCATGTGGTCTACTAGTAGGCACTCAGTAAACATTAAGTGAATGAAGGAAATGTATACGTTTCCAGAAAGTATATAATTGCAATGAGTGAAAAAATTTTGCCTGGGGAATCTCTTACCCTAACAAGAGACCAATATTCAATTACTTCTTTATAATAACTCACTCCTCCTCTTACGGGGACTATATATCCAGAAAATATAGTATAATGAGCAATCCAAAACCGTTAAGGTTAACTAGCAAAGCAGAACTAAGGGATGCTTTGCAGCTCCTAGTTGGTTTGAACCAGCATCTTGGAGGCAAACGGACACTGGCACCCGTTTACCCAAACTGGGTAACCCGAGGCAAATCTCCCATCCTTCTTCTCTCATCCTTTGTGTCCTGTTTGACCCTGAGATTTGAATGCCAGGGAAAAACCCCTACACTAATCTGGCTCTTTAGGGTCATGTCAGCCTAATCCTTTTGGAGACACAGCTCTCCTGGCATTTGGTGCTTCTGTAAATATACAATTAACACACGCCGAGAGATTTACTGGCTGATATCTTCATCTTTGCCACATTTCTTTTACATTGATTTAATGGTGGATAAAGCTAGGCCAAGAGCATGATTTATCTGTTTGACCTTCAACCTGGCCTGGAGCCTCATTAAACTCTGTATTTTTGTTGCAGGCCTGTATTTTAATCATTAAGTTAGTTTCCTCGCTGTTTTTTTTTTTTTAACCCTTGATAGAAAATCAAACTATGTCTTTTGAATCAAAAGAGAATTGAGAGAGAGAGAGAGTGTGAGTCATGGGAGACAAGGATGCAAGTTCAGGAGCAAGGAGAAAGCAGATTGTCAACGACTCAAAGCGAGAACCCCTTGTATCAACCGGTGCTTATGGGTCAAGACTAAACAAATTTTTTAAGTTTAAAAAAGATGCTCACATTTCTGGCTAATTAGTGCTATAACGAAGCAGCACAACTGGCAAGGCTGAATAAGGTGCACCCTTCTTGTCTGCTATACAAGGCGGTTATACAAATTGAAGGCGGTCAACGAAACGAATACGAAAGCAATTTGCCAACCGTGAAGTCCTCCACTCCTGCGTAGTGTTACCAAGGCAGCCACTTCTTAGCTACTACGGGCTTTGGGCTCACTCATTTCCACAGTGGCTACGTGGGTCTTCCTCCGTTGAGTCCCAGGGAGCACTGGCCTTGATCAGCAGCACAGCACTTGCCCCCCACAAGAATACCAAATATACCCCCTGCAGAGTACTTTATTTGCTTTAAAGGCCACGGATCTTTTTCTTATTTAAAAAAATGCAAAAGACTTTCTGTTTTTGAAACAATAAGTGGCACTGACATCTCTCAAGATTGAAAGCACTATTGTCTCATTGTAAGCACCCCTTATTATTAGGCGAGGGTGTTGTTGGCAGGAATGAATAATTAGGTAACTCTTTGCGGGCACGTTTTATTCAGGTCCCAAGGGGAGCGGTACAATTGGAACATCTCCTTGGATTCTTTCACAAACATATGGCAAACGAAGCACCTGAGCCAGATGTACAAGCATATTATACTAGGTCTGTTTTAACTTAAAACTGTGAAATACATCAGATGGTGGAGTTATTTTGGTGGTGAACATCCATCATTGAAATAGTGTAGAAGTATCTTTCCTTTATTGTCCATTTCACTTGGACTGGAAATAATCAAGAACAAAATAGCTTGGAAATCATCACCTGTAGGAGAAAATTCCAGGTAAAGTTCAGGACCTAATGAAGTGCCTGGTCTGGATTTCCATGGGCCCCAGACACCTCCACATAGTTTATTAATGCCTAGTACCAATATTCACTGCCGGCAGGTCTGGAATCTCAATGAAACAATGATTATTTTCAATTCTCTTTCCCTCATCTTGTGTTTTCATTCCTCTGGAGATGCGTATAGGTAATTTAATACAGAATTTTTTAATAATGAGGATATAGTCTCTACTGATTCAGTAGGGAGTTTCTGGATTTTTTTTTTTAGCCTATTTTATTATTATGGCATTGGTTGTTTATTTTACTAAAGAGTCATCATCTGGTACTGGCTTCTTGGAATCATAGTAATCTAAGCAGAAACGTCCATCCCATTTGCTAGTGGGAACACCCCATTTCAGAATGACTGGGATAATTTTTAATCCGAGTTACTTAAATTTCAGAATTAGAAGATGTAGACACCACTGAACTCCCCAGTGTACCATGTTGTGCTTGGTCTCATAAGAAAATAAAGAATACACAGGTATGGGCAGCTGTATTTTCCCTTCGGTACATACATGCAAATTCCATTAGCAGTAATGAGTGCCTCTGCCTATGTACTGAAAAGAATGTGGTCCTAAAGTTACGATGGAATCTATTACCTTATCCAGTCAAAAAAAAGAAAAGAAAGAAAAGACGTGTATCACACTCCTGAGCTTTTCCTGATCAAGAGAAACACACAGCGCTGAGCGTATGTAAGCAATATGGCGGCAGTGGCACCAGGGAAAAGGTACTTACTTTTTATAGCCACTATGGCGTAGAGCAGAGATCTTGAGGTTGAATTACTATGGTTGGCAAATGTTGAAGCTGACAATAGAGGTCCACAGAGTCTTGGATATCCTGCCTTTGTGTTGCATCAAAATAAGAAAGCAAAGTATTTATGAACTTAATTCTGCTTTTCAATTTTCCCCCCTTTGAAATGGCAATTCTCTGCACGATAGTATGTATAGATGTGCAGTTCGGATGTGTTCCTAGCCAATGTGATATTCCATAAATGTGGTGCACCTGTGTTTTCTTGGTCACCTTGCTGTCACTGGGGTGCCTTAAAGTGCTCTCTCCAAAATAAGTGTGGATGGGGGGATGGAGAGTGGGAGTGTGGGAGAAGGGGGAGGATCTCCTTTTTAAAAACATTTCTTCTTCTTTGGAAAGCGTTGGAATGTAGATTTAATTTCAGGTTAAGGTGTAAGGTTTATCCCAGTCCAGAGATGTTAACAAACCCCGTTGTGGGACTGAAGTGGCCCCGGATGCCCTCATATGGTACCGACCTCCCAGGGATGTCACTATGTTTATAATGCACGCTTCCCATATTGCAGACCTGCTAAGGTCAGGACATTCTCTTCCTTGTGGTACCGGGCAGACAACCACCCCAAACTTTTCATCACACAGACAGGACCGCTCTGTAAAGCTGCTAGCCCAACATCTCTCGGCGACCAATGGGGACAGTAGCGTATGAATGACCTCCACCCAGCAAGCCCAACACCCCGATGAGTCTCAGAAATGGACTTCGAGTGCGGGGTGAAACCACAACGAGTGGAACAAAATGGCCGGCAACGAAGGCAGACAACAAAACAGAAAGAGCGGTTCCGTGGCCCTACCTTCATTTCCCTCCTGAAGATTGAAACTTTGGACGGCAAAAGCAACCATGTTCTGACCTTAAAGGCACGAGGCCGTGTCGCCACTGGTTGTTCAAAGACTCAATTCTTCCGCAGCACTAGTGTCACCAGCCCTGGTGGTGGCGGTGACCACGGCAGCAGCCACAGAAAATGGAGTTCAGTCATCTTGGCATCAGATTCTAGAAAGGGGAGGGCAGGGAGAGAGGGAGTCTATTGGCCTAAAAAGCTGAAACATCTGCTGGGGTTATTAACAGCTTTTTGGCTGAGTTCAGCAGCAGGGCACCTTGTGGTTGATAGATTCTTCTCTCAGCAATTCAAAACAATGCAGTTAAAGCAAATTTCTCATTTTCAGAGCACAGCTTAATGAGGCATACAGTATTTTAAAAATAGTCACACTTAAAATGGTCAATAGCAGTCACTGCAATCAGTGGTTACCTTCAGTGCTCCATCGAGTTGTTAACTTTGTCGGGATGATTGCATAACATGGATTTTTCAGAAGACCGCTGTAGCTCACGGTTAACTCACTTTGGAGGAATTTTACATTATTTATGAAGCTTATGCAGATTACCCTATGGTGTAAATATTGGCAAACTTGATCAAAACCACTTAGAGGCCTTGTGGCTCTCCTTTCCCAAAAGTGTGCATTAAACCATTTTAGGCCCCGAGGTCCAGTTCCGGGAAAGGTTTCTAGGGGCCAGATTTTGAAGATGAAGCGAAACTGACCATGTGAGGATGGCCTGCGCTGGAAAGCATAGGTTGGAAGTCAGGGGCCGAGGGTTCTAGTCCTTGCACTAACTGGCTGGGTGAGACCTTGGGCGTCACTCAACTTTTCTGCCTCAATTTCTTCGAGGAACACGACCAGGCCTAGTAATGGGTATGTCCCCCATGTTTCCATCGAGCTCTGTCATCCTGGGAACTGCAGAGCTCACGTTCAATGCTAAAGTGTTCCTCTCGTGAAATCCACGATTGTAACCAAGCTGAGACTGCTCGCAAATGCTGGTTTGCTTCAGCCCATGACAGTATGCGTGGTATTTGGGTGGGGGCATCAGACAAACTGTAAAATTAAATAGCTCTGTCAGTCACTTCAAGAGAGTGTACCATATGCTGTAACAGACGTGGGCAAAGTACAACCAGGCCCAGCTGGATTTCCTAGCCTATTAATTTATCTGGCCAGATGACAGCGTCCAGCTCAAGGAAGGGTCACACACAGCTTTGTGTCCTACTGATCCAGCACGCTAACTTTGGCAGAAGGAAGGGGGTGATGAGGGAGAGAGAAGGCTGACCTGCATCTATGATGGTGCTGAAGTTCTCCCCACTCCGCCCATGCTTTTCTCATCACTGGCCCCCATGCCCAGAGCCTAGTACGAAAGGAGAGAGGGGTTGGCCTAATCACTGTTTCCTCGGGTAAAATGATGATCTGACCATTAATTGCCAGGGGAAATCACAGGAGGACAGCACCCCTACTTGCTGCATTCTGATCCAGAACCCTCTAGCAACAGAGATAGTGTTTATAGCTATTCAAAAATGATCCTGGTTGGTTCTAAGACACACGCTGGTGGCCAAGGGTCTCATGAATGTGGGGGTGCTTCTAGCCTCTAGGACCAGTAAGTTTCTATCATTGAGGCTTAGGGTGCATGGTCAAAGTCACATTGATTTGGCTTGTTCCTTACCTTAGTAAGAGCTCAAGTTTCACTCAGACCTGCTGGGAGCATCATACAAGTTAAGTTAGTAAGAATAAAATTGAAGCCTTTCCACGCTGCCCAGAAGGGTTCATATGGTGTGGCCCTTTATTCCCGAAGGAACTTAAAGGAAAACCTTCACATACCCAGGGCCTTTGAGTCCTACAGATCAAGGACAAGAACATTCTCAAGTTCCTTGCTGCAGAACCTATTTGGGGGGGTACCAGGCTTGACTCTTATTTGGAACAGTGTACCTACAAAAGGCAACCTCCTACCTCTGCAGAGATAGAGGATACCTGGGAGATGCTTCCGATGGCAGTTTGGGGCCCTTGTTACCACTGAAAACCCAGCTGATGCTGTGCCTTGTTCCCCAGGAGCACAAGGCAGTGTGCTGTTCTGAGGTTTGCTTGTTGCCCTGGGTGGCTTGGCCACTGCTGAACAATCAATACGTGGAGCCCTGTCTACCCGACTAGAAGCAGTGGGCTGAGAGCCTCAATCTTGGGGGACAGCAATCTCAGGACAGACCACCAGCCTCTCCCCTGGCTCTGTGGCACAGGTGCCCTGCTCTGTTCCTGTGTTATATGGACACTGCACCTTATTGTGCAATAATAAGGGAGCCACTGGGGGTCTGATGTGGGGGAATGCCAGTTCAGGAAGTCCTCAGTAAGCACAGCCTATCCCCCAGGAGCTTCTGTGGAAAGTTGTACCCAAACTTTTCTTCTATGGAGAGACAGACGAGATGAGGAAGGAAGATCCAGCCTTTGCTGAAAAGACAGTGACCAAGGTTCCTGTGTAAATGGGATACCCAGCTCCTGAATCCAGTGCTACTGAGGTCAGGGCTGCAAACTCACAGAAGGCCCACGTAACACATGCTACTCATTCAACAGCTCCCTGCTGAAGCCCGGGGACTCAGGCTGGAGACTGTCTGTGGATCCCACCCCATGGGCCACTGAATGGGTAGCCACAGACAGCTACAGTATGGCCTGAAGCTGGCCTTCCACAGACTCTTAAAGAGAACCCTAAAATAGGCTGATGGGAAATGTCAATGTATTACTCTGCTCCCCAACATGTCAACAAATCTAGGTCAGAAGCAAGTACAGACATGCCTTCCCATCCCATGTCACCCAGAGCATGGATGTTGATTTGCTGGAAATGTGCGTGTGTGAGTTTTAAACACAATATCACCTGTCAAGTCAGGGCATGCACGAGACCTAATAGCAAATATTTTTTTTTATTACTGAATAAAAAGTGATAGTATCCTACTTGAACTTTGCCATACTTAAACATAATTCTAATTCAGACTCAAAGGGCATGTATAGGGGCGCCTGAGTGGCTCAGTCATTAAGCGTCTGCCTTCGGATCAGGGTGTGATCCCAGAGTCCTGGGATCGAGCCCTGCATCAGGCTCCCTGCTCCACTGGGAGCCTGCTTCTTCCTCTCCCACTCCCGCTGCTTGTGTTCCCTCTCTCGCTGGCTGTCTCTCTCTGTCAGATAAATAAATAAAATCTTTTTAAAAAAAAGGCCTGTATAGTATTTAGTACAATCCAGTAGAAAATAGGAAACCTATGGGCCATTTTTACTTTGGCCAATAAGCTGTTAGTTAATTTTGAGGAAGCCCAACATGTATATAATAATCTGTCTGTTTCCAGAGTAAAGTAAGACTAAGCATTGTTGTCATTTACTGTTAAATAATAGAAGACTGTCATACTTTTTCAGAGTGAGTATGACGATTTGGGGGTTTAGTAATAACTGAGTGACAACTTAGTATCTTAACAACTACCCTATGATTCAGCAATTGCACTACTTGGTATTTACTCCAAAGATACCGATGTTGTGAAAAGAAGGGCCACATGCACCCCAATGTTCATAGCAGCAATGTCCATAATAGCCAAACCGTGGAAGGAGCTGAGATGCCCTTCAACAGACGAATGGATAAAGAAGATGTGGTCCATATACATAATGGAATATTACTCAGCCATCAGAAGGAATGATCACCCACCATTTGCATCGACATGGATGGAACTGGGGAGATTATGCTAAGTGAGATAAGGCAAGCAGAGAAAGATAATTATCATATGGTTTCACTTATTTGTGGAACATAAGGAACAGCAGGCAGATCATTAGGAGAAGGAAGGGAAAAATGAAGGGGGCGGGTAAACAGAGAGGGAAATGAACCATGAGAGACTATGGACTCCAGGAAACAAACTGAGGGTTTTAGAGGGGAGGGGGGTGGGGGGATGGGCTAACCCGGTGAAGGGTATTAAGGAGGGCACATATTGCATGGAGCACTGGGTGTTATATGCAAAGAATGAATCATGGAACACTATATCGAAAGCTAATGATGTACTGTATGGTGACTAACATATCATAATAATAAAAAAAAATAGAAAACCAAATAACAACAACAACAAATAACTGGTAGAACTGTTCTTCTATAATCTGAAATCAATCTTGTAATGATCTGTTACTTAGATGAAGAATATTTCTTAGGGCTGCTACATAGATGAAAGATGGAGGAGATATGGCAGTCTCGGTATTCCACAGCAAAGTAACTATACTCTCACAGCAATCCAAGGGACAACAGGGGTCATCTAGTCTAATGATAAATGGGGAGATAGGCTTAGAGAGGTTAAGCCCCTTGTCCAACTACAACAGTGAAGTTTCTTTACAACATATTCCATTTCTCTTCATAGTTTTAATGACAAAACCAGACTCCCTTACAAGATATGTTATCAAAGATAGAGTAAATAATCTAAGATAGGACTGTAACCACATTGCCTGTCTGTTGGTCTCTCTTTCATATACTCCCTCAAATACCTTTCTTTTAGAGAAGAATGCCTACTCTTTGATCTAAAAGGAGTAGGAAATTTTGCCCTTAAAATTTTTCAATGTTAAGTCAGTATTGATAGCCAACACTAATCTTTATCAATATTCACCAACGGATAAATAAATATTTTGATGTACTGAAATACATAAGAATATAAAGTAGCACCAACTGTAAGTGAGGTGCTCTGGCGAAGGAATACCAATATTGTTGAGTACTCTTTATGTTCCAGATACCCGCTAAGAGCTTTTAAAAGATGTGATTTATTTTAATTATAATAATCCTGTAAGGTAGGTACTTTATTACAGATAAAGACACTGGGTCCCAGGGAGGGGAAGAAAATTGCCTAATGTTACACCATTACTATGTGGTAGAGAGATGCTTTAATATCAGGCCACCCTGTCTTGACCTCTTTGTTTACCTGTACGTACAACACGTAAGCAGAAGGATATATGTTCAAGAGACCATGCATAGTAAGTGATGGGCATTATACATGATAAGTGATAGGAGAATTCAGAGAAGAAATCATTGGATATTCCTGGAATGAGTCCTGCCAGGTTAGAGTGGTTGGCTGCCATGTTTCATTGAGAAAGTGGATGAGCCACGTCTCTGAGGAATGGGTAGGTTTTGATAAGCACATATGATAGGGAAAAATATTTTTACTTTGGGGACATTAATCCTAGCAGAGAAAGCATAGTAAAGAAACATGAGTAGATTGTCTTGGCTAGAAAGGAAGGTCCCCTTTGGGAAGTCATGAAATAAGGCTAGAAAGGGCTGAGCTTTGGACTCTAAAAAATTCAGTGTCAGGGTAAAGGGTTTGGGTGTAATACTTTGGATAAGAGCAGACTATAAAAAGTTCCTTGTAGCTAGATTAGGGAACCAGAGAAAGAAGAGTATTTCATATTTTCCTATGACAGTCCAGCCAGGAGGTAGTGATGGTAGTGATACAATGAAAACAGACTTAAAGGAATTTACTGGGTGAAATAAGCACTGTTCTAAGGAGATGTGGGATTGATTGCAAATCAATTCAGATATTATTCCCTGGAGGACCCGGTGTAATAAAGGTTGTCTAAGTTGTTTTGCTTAGATTCATCTGTTGACTGTTCAATTGTTGAATGCCTACTGTGTACTTGGTGCTACTCTGTCCCCTGCAGATACAGTAAGCGAGACAGACAGCCCCACTCTGTGCTGCTAGGGAACTTAGACTCTAATGGATGCTCTGGGGACTGTGGCTTAGGCTGAAAGGAACGGGGGGGGGGGGGACTCATGAGGGAGGACTGCTTTTGTTAGAAGACAGTGAGTGGAAGGTGAGATTGGGGCAGCCCATGTTAAAATGTAGAGCAACAGTAGAGAATAATGTCTTAGCAGGGAGACCAGCGTTAGGAGGAGAAATTAGCAAGCCCTATAGAAGTAACCAGGTATCAAATCATTTCCAAATTATAAACTACTGCCTTTGCATTCCCCATGTACACACACCCCCCATGTACACACCCCCTCAGTCTGCTTTTATCATTTGATCTATACCATGCTCTGAACCCACATTTCTTTAGTGCTCTTTTGGTGTCACTAAATTTTTGCCTATCAAGGAAACAAGATTTGAATAATTCTATTCATTTGCAGCACAGGAAGATATCCGACTATGTCTGATTGCTTCAGGAGTGCTATGAAATATTTTTATTCCATGAAATTCTTTAGGGCAGTGCTTCTCAAAATTTAATGTGCACACAAATCACCTGAGAGTCATGTTAAAATGTGGCTTCTGATTTTGTATATCTGGGATGAAGCCAGCAATTCTGCCTTTCTAAGCTCCCAGTTACTGCTGCTACTGGTGGTCCTCAGAGCTAACTTTGAAGCCTTGGCATCATGATGTTATTATACCTCACACTGCTCTTTGTCAATGATAATACTGAAAACAACTGCTTTTATCTTGGAGGTGTGAAACTATTAAGACAAAGATGATAAAAAAAGGAAATTAAACTGTGGGGAAAAAAGGCATGTACAAATTTTGTTACATAGCCAAGAGTATGGATCAAGGACCAAAGAGAAGGGCATATTATGGGGAAAGACTTCCAGATTGGGTAGTCCAAGGAAGTTTCATAGAAAGGGATGCTTTTGAGCGGGTCAGAATTATAGTAGGTAAAAAAAGAGAGAAAAAAAATTGGGGTTACAAAATGACATCAGTGGCATATTATTTTGATTATTATAGGTTTGTAACACATTTTGACATCTTAATGCAAAGGTCCTCTCATTAACCTCTCAAACTTTTTTGTTTGTTGTTTTGTTTTTATTTCATGGAACTGTAGATCGTCATTAAGTTTCAAGAAAAATGTATTGAGATTGATTTCATCAAGTTTAAGGATTATTTGACAAGGCATTGACATTTCTTTTATGTTATCTTCCTGTTGCTATGTTTCTCCATTTATAACAGTCATTATGCTCCTCAAAAAATTTTAGTCTTCTGAGAATAGTACCTTTTTTTAAGGTATTTTTTTTCTTTGGTATTATATGCATGTTTTGATTACTCTTATTAATGATTTTTTAGTAACTTTTACTTTGGAAAACATTCTCTTTAGTTAAGAGCTATTTCTTCTACAACTTCTACCCCAATGCATCAAAATTACAGTTTATTTCCCTATTATATTTCCTAAACAGTTATTGCAGATACATAGGAAAAACTCCTGAAGTATGTATACATAACATGCACATTCTTTTCACATATAATAAGCTTGCTAACTTTATTATTTTCAAATGAGTCTTTTGAGTTTTTCACATAAATAATAACATCTTTAATAACATCTCAAGATCATGATAATAATGTTCTCGTTTGTACTCCATTTATTTTTCTTGCCTTACTGCATAGGCCAGGACTTCAAAAGTGCTTAATTACAATGTTTAATTATGTGACTACTTTTTATTTCTATTTTGTTTTGTCTTCTGTGATTTTATAAACATATCAATATTACTGAATCATTATTTATCTTCTTTATCAAAACTAATTTGATATTTGTGTTTAATTTTGATAAAAAATAATAATCCCAGATTACCATTAGTTCTTAATGACTCAACCTTTCAAGTCTTGAGTTTTAGTTTTTCTTCCTCTCTTGAATTTTCCAAAATAAACATCTGGGTAGCATTTTACTTTTAGTTCTCAGATTGCTGAGATTTTTACACACATATTAAAAAATGGTTTAGGTTAAAACTACTGGGTTACAATTTCTTCTTATAAAAACATCTTTAAACAGTTGCTCTTTACAGCAGTTTTAGGTTAAGGCTGAGTTTGTTTGGTATAGGGTAATTATTTTCTTCCCTGACTGAATGTCAGAGAGATTCATTGCCAGTTCTCTCTGGTCTCAACCCAAAGATGTCCAGAAAGGGACATATTAGCTCAGCCATGGTTAGCTTCTCAGCCCTTGGGCACTTCTGTGGAGCTGGGGGTGGTGATATATTGCATTATCCAGGCAGCTCCTGCTTTTCCAATGCATGCTTGAATGGAGGCATGTTTATAGAAACAGATGCGGAGCTAAAAGTCTGCCTGGTGGTGGGCAAGATAAAGGGAAAAGACACAATCTGAGCTGTGCCTTGAGATATGATGAGTTTGCCAGGCCATGCAATGGTAGATGGGAACAATTCAATCAAAGAATCAGCATGCATCCATAGCTCAGAGATAAAAAAGCAGGCAGTTTCACATAGGAAAACCACAGGGTGCATGAAGAGAATAGCTGGAGCTGAAGCTGGCAGGTAGGATGGGGCCAGTTGGAGCAATACCCAAAGAAAAATGGGTGTTATTCCGAAGGCAATCACCATTCAAACCAATGAGGAATCATCCAAAGTAAAACAGTTCAGACTTATTATGCTGACTCATGTTTAGACTTACTGCGCGGGTAGTCAGCATGGAATTTGAGGGTGGGCCACTTGGAAGCCTAGGGGAGAGTGAAGACCTGGAATTGGAAATGCAATTGATCAGGGACAAATGAAAGACATGTTTTGGGTTTTGAACTGACAAGAGATGTAAGGGAGGTAGAGGCAGAGAGAGACAGAGGAGCCAAGACTGCTGTTTTCCCAGAGTGTTAGAGAAGCCATTCAGGAAAGAGTTGTAAACAGGGGTCTGGAGGTTGGGAGAATGCTCTGAGCTGGTGAAATAGCTGGGCATGCATAAGTGGGAGGCAGTTTGGTTATTCAGAGAGAGATGATGAAATGTGGAGCAATGTGGCCTGAAAGTTGAGGCCAAACACCATGAAGAGATTGGATGGGTCAAGACTGAAATATGCTATAGGATTTGCAAGTACAGAAGTGAGTTGCCACTGCTTGAAGAGTTCCCGTTCAGTTGTGGAATAGAAACCAAGTAAATAGAAACAGTGATTTTGAGAGAAATTAGGAAGGAGGCCATGTGATCTTCTAGAAGCTGGAGGTAAAGGGAAAAGAAAAATATGTAGGTAGTTGATATAGACTCTAAGAATTTTGTGTAATTGATGTTTAAGGATGGAACTAAGGAAGCAAGTCCCCAAATCAAGTTTGGCTTATCCTGGGTCTCCAAGTTATTTCTGGTTTCAGTTCCTTAACTGAACCACAGGATCTGCCCACATTCCTGCTAATTTATCTTTCTTTCCTTTATCTTCCAAATATATTTTTTTTCCTCCAGAAGACTGTTCAATTGTATTTTAATACCTTCCATCTTAATGATCCTATTTGATAGAGAAAACCATAACTTCACTGAAATCAGCAACCTAGAAGTGGAAGGCATCTTGGATCATTTTATCTAACCTACTCTCCCCAAATTGTAATCCCCTTTTAGCATCCTTGACATATTTCTAGTGATAGTAAATTGCTACTTCAGAAGGAAACCAATCACTTAGGTTGGAGATACCATACTTAACAGCGTGTCCGTATTAGTTCAGCTGGGATGTGTTTAGCTGCAAGTATTAGATGACTCCAATTCAAAATTGTTTACCCAAAGATGAAAATAGAGTACTTCCTGTAATAAGAAGTGCTGCAGTAGGCAAGTTTCACAGTTTGCAAAGTCAGTGTTTCAATACAATGTCAGAGACCCAGGATTTTTCTATCTTTTCACTGGGCTATACTCAGTGTGTCGGTTTAATGCTCCTCATTGTCACAAGATGGCTGCCATTCTCCTGGGCATCAAGATCATCAGACATCTGGCAGAAGGAACAGGACATATCCTGCTTGACTCTTTTTTATTAGTGAGGAGACCCTTTCTAAAAGCCTTTAGGAGACTCCAACATTAGTGTTGCACAGTCGCAATGAGTATAGACAACAAGCTACACTACCTGGGTTTGTATTCTAATTCTACTTATACACTTCCTTGGACAAGTATTTTTAGTCTCTCTAGCTCTGAATTTCCTCAGCTGCAAAAACTTAGATAGTCCTACAACCTACCTCATAGGATTGGTGTAAGGATTAGCATAAATATATATAAGGAATTGGGAAAAGTGCCTGGCATAGAGTCAGTGCTCCGTAAGTGTCCAATGTCACACATTCAACAAACCTGAGTTATGTGTCCAGCTCTTAATCGGTCACTGGCAAAGGGAAGGGGGTTACTGTGAGTGGCTTTGAAAACTCAGTATTTGTCCTTGAAATGGGGGCTAAAAATATGGATTTACATACGGATTATGAATAAAACCTGGACTTTGTTAACAGGAAAGGGAGAAGAGATAGATGGCTCTTGGGGGAGGCAACCAACAGCATTGACCACACAATGCCCAACTTGCCAATTACTTTCATTCTATTCATGATCAGTTTGCTGACAGTGGTGATATTGGGAGAAGAAGCTGGAGGCAAAGACAATATTATGCTTCACATTAACAGCTGACACTCAAACAAGGTGGAGGTCAGGAGTACTGACACCTGCCCCGCACTCTCAGTCAAAAATCCACGTGTAACTTCTGACTCCCCAAAGAAACTACTAATAGTCTGCTGTCATCCAGAAACCTTAATGATAACATCAACAGTCGATTAACACACATTTTGTGTTACATGTATTATATACTGTATTCTTACAGTAAAGTAAGCTAGAGAAAGAGAATGTTATTAAGAAAATCATAAGGAAGAGAAAATACATGGATACTAGTGTATTCATGTGTGTGTGTGTGTGTGTGTGTGTAATCTGTGTATCAGCAGATCCGCAGAATTCAAACCCAAGTTGTTCAAGAGTCAACTGTCCTGGCAATAAGTTGCTAATACACATATTCTAATAGATCTATGCTTGAATCCTACTAAGTAAAACCTGAAAATATACTTAAAATACTGAACAATTACTTACAGTATCATCTCAAATATCAGTTTAGAAGAACTTCTATTTCTACGTCAGTTTGCAAACATTTTTCCACTTACTCTTCTCCCTTAATTCTCACAACAACCAGGTGATAGACGAAGGGTATTATTACCATTTGCAGATGATACCGATGCCCTTAGGTCTCTAGTAGGAACTCTAGGGTTAAGAAGTAGCAGATTTCCCACTCAGATTCAGATCACCCATTTCTGAGTAGGAAGTTTTTCTTCTCAATCACAGTGGCTTGCCTGTAAAATAAAGACATTCTGAAATGTTTTCTTCAGCCATCATTAGCAGTGGCTCACTGCAATCGTACAGCCAAGAATCAAATATAATGTGCCAAGTATATGCCAGAATATGTGAGCACATAGCCAACCGTGACGTTCTTAGCACCATTCATTCCCAGAGAAGTGAACACACACATTTACGTGTCACTATTCTATGGAAGGGTTATCTGGAGGCTTTTATTATTATGAACATTCTTTCTTCAAGTGCCCAGTGTTAATTGCTAACTCCTATTTTTTTTAAAACCAAAATTGGCAATGGGCCATTTGGAAATGTAGATTGCAGAGAATATCATATGTGAGAAACCTCTTCACAAGAATGAACTGTTCATTTAAAAAGAAGTTTCATCCCAGAAAGGCAAAATTTGGATAAATCTCCATTAAAAACCATGTGAAATGGCCAGTTATGTATCTTTTTTTTTTTTCAAATAAATTGTCATATTCGATGGAATGGGATAGTGACCTTTAAAAAAACTTTTAATTACCATTTTAATAGAAAGTGTTTGACATGTTTTATAAGAGTGCTATAATCATTGTTATTTACATCATGGTATGCTCGAAGTTTCTGTCAGAGACTCCAGCTGGGGCCCCTGTCCTCTGGACTTCTGGTTAACTCCCTCCGCACCCTATTTCTATGGCTTATGATGGTGCAGAGGTCTTCCTTGATTTCTAGGTGTTTCTAGGACTTACTCCTTTATGTTTTTGTTTGCATCTGCACCCCAAGATCCTAGTAGGAAATCGAGGATCTGCTCTAAATGAAACAGGTATGAGGCCCCAATCTCTTCACTGGTTTTTAAAACAGACAAACCACTCACTCAAATCATTTCATGACCTAAACAACCGTGGTGGGGAAGTGCAGGTTCATGGGGTAGGGGTACATGGTGAGTCACTTAGATTCTCCCTGGCATTTCAATTCCTATCTGGAACAAATGGAATATTACTCTTCCTTTCTCAACTACACCAGCTCTCCTCTCCCCAAGGTCCTATGTTCTCCATTGTCAGGATATTTTCTCTTAGTATTCTCTTTTTAGGAGGAAATCTGGTGTCAACTCATAGTATCAAACAGTATTTTCCCATTTCTTTGCATTTCTAGTTCACCTGTCTAGTGTCTAAACCACAGTAAGTACAAATAAAAGATATTATTACAAATTTACTTGTCCAGACTTTTCTCCCTGTTCTTTTCACAGGGGAAATCATAAATTGGACCAGAGGCTGGCAACTGAGGCATGATGGCCAAATCCAGCCACACCTGTTTGTTACCATTTTTTGTCTAGGGTTGGATTCACACTCATGCTCCACAACAGTGGAGCTGAGCAGTTGTGATAGAGACCACGTCATCCCCTAAGCTGAAAAGATTAACAAACTGTCTCCTTGGAGAGACTTTGCCCCAATTTAGGCAACATTCTTGAAAATACTTTACTTGTCCCTAGGGCTTTTCTGTTGAAAACATTTCTACATATCTTATTTATCTTGCTCCTCCAGCACCTCTGAAATGCTTATTCTCCCCATTTTACAGGAGAAAATTAGAGAAAGACAAAGACCATATGACTTCACTAATATGTGGAAACTAAAAATCAAAATAAATGGACAAACAAAAATAGAACCAGACTCATAAATTCAGAGAACAAACTGATGGTTGCCAGAGGGGAGGGGGCTGGGGAATGAGCAAAATGGGTGAAGAGGATTAAGTGGTACAAACTTCCAGTTATAAAATAGATAAGTCATGTGGGTGAAAAGTAGAGCATAGGGAACACAGTCAATAATATTGTAATTACGCGTAATACGGTGACAACACTTATTGTGGTGAGAATAACGTAATGTATAGAATGGTCAGGTCACTCTGCTGTACACTTGAATCTAATATCACATTGAATGTCAATGATACTTCAATTAAAAAATAAAATAAAATAAAAAATCCAAAGTGTACAGAGACAGTTAAAGATGGGATGGAGTCAAGATGGAAATAATGGAAGTATATCGATATGTAGTTTCTCCCCTAATCTCTTAATTCAGACAATTAAAGCCCAATACGAATTTCCTGTTAAAAAAACAAAAGCAGAGGGGCGCCTGGGTGGCACAGCGGTTAAGCGTCTGCCTTCGGCTCAGGGTGTGATCCCGGTGTTATGGGATCGAGCCCCACGTCAGGCTCCTCTGCTATGAGCCTGCTTCTTCCTCTCCCTCTCCCCCTGCTTGTGTTCCCTCTCTCTCTGGCTGTCTCTCTCTCTCTCTGTCAAATAAATAAATAAAATCTTAAAAAAATTAAAATAAAATGCTACTCTTAAAAAAACAAAAACAAAAACAAAAAAACAAAAGCACAAACAAAGGAAAATTAGAAGCGACTAACCCGAGATCACAGAGGTAGTACCGACAGCTTCGGGACTGATTAGTACAAACTGATGTGTTGGCATACTCCAGATGATGCCCTATTCTGTTTACTCTGAATTCTTGAGGTAAATCTGCCTGCTCAGTTCCCCCCCTGAATGTGTCAGGGGGTAAGACATGTTCAAGTGGAGAAGAAACAACTGCAGATTAGTTCTCCTGAACTCTGCACTCCCTGGAATAGGACTGGAAAGCATGGAAATGCCCCAGCATCCAAGAGCTACCATGGACGCATAGGCACCTCAGAGCCCAGCTGCTGCTTTGGCTACACTTTGCTTCTGGTTGGGACTGTTGGCTTGGCCTTCTCACTCTGAATTCAGCGCTCTTTCCACTATATTAAGCAGATTGTTGAGTAATGATAGCACAAATGAATGATCATGATTTCATTAGGAAAACACAAAAGAAGAGATGAAGCTGTGTTGGATTCCAAATGTGGCCATCACCAATTCCTTACCTCTTTGTAGCTACGTACTGCTCCTCACCTCCAGTGGGTGGTGGAGTCTAATTCCTTTCCCCTTGAATCTGGGTGATCTTGGGGGCAGGTCTGAGGTGGGACTTCTGACATTAGGTTATAAGAATCTGGCAACCTCTACCTGGGTCTCTTGGAAGGCCCACCCTGAGAAGCTCCCTCTCAGAACCTTGTTGCCATGCTGTGAGAAATGAAAGCCAGATGGAGAGGTCAGACAGGTGTTCTAGTCAAAGACTCCAGCTCTTCTCAACCAACAGCCATGTGAGAGTGCCATCTTGGACAGCCAGCCCAGTGGAGTCTTCAAGATGACTGCATGAGAAATACTAAGCAAGAAGCAAGCACCCAGACAACCCATAAGTTTGTGAAAGTTAATACAATATTGCTTTGAGCCACCACATTTTAGCATAGTTTTATGTAGCTACAGACAACCAAATAAAAATTTTGAAACGAAAAGGCAATTTCATTACATACAAGATGAACGTATTTTGTGAAACTGGTCAAATTAAAAAGAAGCCCATTGCCCAATTATAACCAGAAAAAAACACACTAACCCTAAAGTTAGTGTGACAAAACAAGGTTTCAGATTTCTTTTGACTCTTACTCCTTCTGAGGAAGAGGTGGGGGTGAGTTGTGTGCAGGCGGGAAGAGGTTTCTACAGCATAATCATGCCTCAAAGTTGTTCACTGTTAGCAAGAGAAAGTTTCTCCTGTAGATGCTTCAGGCATAAGACTCTTACTCCTGGTGAAAATTAAAGAGGTACAGAATAGAAATTCCTCAGTGCCTTCCCAGGATAAATCCAGGAATGAGGATTTCCAAAGCTTTGACCTACAGAAGGGGGCCCTGGTTGGAGGAAGGACAGAAGAGAGAAGAGGAATGTTGGAGACACTCCAGGAACACCTGGGTTTCCATCTGAGGCTGACTTTGTATCCCTGAAAGGTAATCCTATGGGAAAAGAGAAGCCATGCTTTATTCTATCTGCTGCTCCTCATGGGGACTCGCGGCTGGCTAATAAAATAAACTGTCTACACACCTCGGAGTGAATTCTTTTCATGCTTTAAGATCTCATTAGTGTCTGGATTTCAATGAGCTTATTTTCCTCAGAAAGAAGGGTGATCACCTTGTGGAGTAAGGGGTGCCTGAAAATGTCTCCCTTCGACTTTAGAACAAGGAGGTCCCAACATTGTGTTTCTTTAGTTTTGAAAAGGGCGTGTGTGGGTATGTGTGTATTCAACAAGGTCAATGCTCTGACACAGTAAGTTTTAGTCCTTCCTTCTCCAACCTCTCCCACCCACTCCGCCAAGCTTGTTGCTTCTACGTTCTCTCTCTCCCTCCCTCTAGTGCTGGGTATGCTACTCACCTCTCCAAATCTGCTCTGCGCTCATTTCTCCCTGGCTCTGCACGGGAAAGCTGACTTACAACAACTTCATCGATGGATGCCCCACCCCCAACTTGCCCTCCAGTTCTGGTTGAGTTCAGCCAATGGGGAGCCCTGGAGAAAAGAGTGAAGAGAGGGATAAAAGTGAGATCGCTGTATTTATTCCTCTGTCTTCCTCTCAGTCACCTTGGACCAGTGGTGCCCCTTGTCTGAAGGTCTGAGTTCCTCTCATGATGTCCCTCTCTGTAGGACTCTCTCATTTTGGGTTCGGTAACTGCTCCCTCCCCTCCTCTCTTGGGCCTAGAAATGGCAACAGCTGTGCTTTTATTAGCTCAGGGTGCTGCAGTAACCCTTATGGCTTCCCTACAACTCTGTAAATAGTCTTTTTATTAAATTTATTAAATTCGCATGGAATGATCCTAATTTGAGCATGCCATCTCTCTCCTGCTAGAACCTGATGGATACACTATTCTACACTATTGGCCATTACATCTGAGTACTAATTTAGTTTGAGGTTTTTTTTTCCTTCCTTGGCTATTTGTTATTTCAAGTCCAACCATGGCACTGAAAGATTTTTCGTTCCCAAGAATTTCGTGGAGAAACAATCACGGGGAGTTTGCACTGGTGAGGGAGGAAAGGGAAAGATTAAACTCTGCCCCTCGTGAATCACACCCAAAGGAGTCCTCCACTTATTCCGACATTAATTTTATATAATACCCTGCCCCCCACCTCCATGAAAGCGCTAGTTAAGTCAACTACGGTGTAGGTGAGGGTCGAGAGCTAGTTTTCTTCTTCCTGGTGGGGCTGTGATGGAAGATGAATACATGGGGATGCAGGGGTGAGGGGGGCTGGTGGTACAGCAGGTGGGGGACACACCAAGACAAACCTCTTCTACACTGCGCCTGTGCTAAGAAGAACCGTGACTAAGCACATAGCTTCTTGAAATGGAAATACAGGTTTTCAATGTAATTCCCACCTTTTCTGTTGTGATTTTGTTAGTTTTAAAACCACCGTGTTCTCACAAAATTTAGGTGATACTGAGGATGCTGTTAAAGGTCTCCTGAATAATCTCTGAGTTTCTAAACTGAAGACCTCCTCAGCAGTAAATATGAAAGAGATATTTGATCACAATGGTCATTGTCCCTGCAAAGCCCCCAGTGGTCCTCCATTGTTTAGGACGCAACACCCAAACTTTAAGCCTGATGTTCCAAGTCCTATAATCTGGATCAAGGCTTTCTTCTCAGTCTCACTCCAATGCCTAGCCCCTCTTCTACTTCTCCTCTCTTTATTTCTCCATGCAGATTCGTCTTCAGCCAAATCAACGTCTTCATTTCTAAGCATGCTATACAAGATCTCCCCTTATGTGGTCCCCCTCAGGGCCTTCACTCTGCTTCTCTGCCAGCTGGAAGTCCCTTCCTTAAAACACCCAGCCTCCCACTGGGCGGTGAGCTATGGGAGGAAAGCGTGCTTGGTTTCACATTTTGTGCCTCTCTCCAGCACAGCATCATAACTTGCACATTCTAAGTATCATCAAAAGAATTTGTGGAGTAAATTAAAGTAGCTGATCCCAATGGCAATTTTTCAGGAACTGTTTCTAATTTTCTTTGCTTGAGAAAAAGGCAAAGTTGAGGTTCGGAAATGAGAGAGGTAGACAGCAAGAGTTCTGTACTACAGGATAATCCTTAACTCTTCCTTTTCAAAGCAACATCTATTTGTCTATCTATCAATAGATCCGTGTTGGTCTACTAGACCATATCCATGCACAACTGTAAGGACAGGGAGGAAAAAGAAATTAAAAAGAAATCTTCAGTATCACCATTTGCCAGTAGTAAGTTCTCCATAGATACAAACTCCACTGAGGATTGATAATGTTTTTCAAGGTGCTGTGGGGGAGGGAACAATTTCTTTCATGGTTCCTCCATAATTATCCAGGTAAAGAAGTAAGGCAATGGACTTCAGAAGAAAGCCAGGAATTGAAAAGACACAGTTGAACATCTTAACGATTTTTTTTTTCGGATTGGAAAAACGTCCTATTCTGCTGTTTGATGTTGCAAAAAGTTTCTTTCAGCAAGGAGTTAAGGTTAGATGTGGCCCAGTGCCTAGTGAAGCCCTGTGGGAAGGCCAAAGGAAGGCAATGGACAAAGCAGTACGGAAAATGTTACTTCCAAGTCGTTTTATTCCCCAAAGATGGGCCCCAGCTCTAACATTTACCTTGTACCTTATAATAGCACTTGGGGAATCATTAAAAGCATTTGGTGTCACTATTTTAATTAAGAGTGAAAGTTCTACAAGGGCCAGACACTCCGAGGCTCTGTCAGTAGTGGTCATAGGGGAGAAGTGGAATGTCAAATAAATGCAGGCTCTTGGCTTCTACCACAGAATCCTAGAACCCCTTATTTAAAGCATGTTTGGAAAGCATATTTCCTCTAGCAAGGAAAGTGAAGCTGGTACAATAAAGTGTGATGCTGGGCGTTGGCCCTAGATCTCCATCCATATCTATACCTACAACACGTATGTCCACTGAAATACGGCATCCGTCGTCAGCTAATGAGAGTTTACATTGTTTGCTAAAGATCACAAAAGTGTTGTAAAACTGGATGTGTGGAAAGCTAAACCTAAATCTTGAAATATGACTTATGACAGCATCTGCCCCATGTGGAGCCTTCATTTTTAAGTTTTATTCTTGGATACCCAGCTTGCATGACATACGCGACTTGATAATCAGTGAGGTAATACAATGTGCATATTTTTGTACCTCCTTTCATGATTGCACAACACGTCATTTTATTGACCAACAGTACTCTGAAAGCGTACTTTCTTCAGGTTACTCCACCCCTCCGCACCTTTTATGATACATGAAGAACGCTTTTTTCAAATTCCTAAAATATCATGACACAATGGCTGAATGAGCAGATTCTGTAACCTGACTACATTCTTTTGGCTTTGGAGGGGATCCAGGGATATTTACTTTAAGTACAGTGCAATCTTACTATAATAAAATACTGTTTGTGAAACATTTCCCAATAACTGCTTACATTAGGATGTTATGTCGTTAGCGATTACTACTCTACCCAGGGTACACTATATCAGAAAAAAACACTAAACTTTAACTATTTCCTCCTTTGGGAATCTGAGAGATCACTTTGCACAGATTAATGTGTTATGTATTCTATGCTCTCTAAAAATGGCACTTGAATGCAGATTTGAGTATGCTTGCCCTTTGTAGAGAGCTATGTCCATGAAGACAGGGATCTACAAACACAAACATATGATGATTCTACATATATTTAGAGAAAACTTCAGCATGCAAAAAAAAAGGTAATCTACGTACAACTTCTTGGCCCAGCAGTACCCCGCTCAGGAAATACCTCCAGAGCTACAGACACTAGTGTGTTAATGTCTTTGATTACTTTCATATGGTACACTTGGAATTGTTAAAACACAGCTGCCACACATCAGAAGGTACTAGAAACAATCTGTTGGACAATACAGCAAATGGCAGTAAATGAATTTCAGAAATACCCCATGCTAGTTACTAGGGGATGATTTACATGAAAAAAGAAAAACAACAAAAATTTTAAAAGTGCCAAACACATCAGGAAATATCCCCCAAAGTCACTGGTCTTTTTTGGTCTTAAACATCCCTTCAGTACTCTGCTGTATTCCTAGCCTGGGGGGAGGGAGGGGAGGAAGGAATATATATAAATATATATAAATATAAAAATATATAATATGTAAAGTATACTACAAAATATAAAATATATATAATATGTAAATATAAAAATATACATACTTTCCCCAATATTGACTAATAAAGTTTTTTCACCTCCTCAAGATAATTTCATTTGTTAAGAGCAAAACTTGTCAGTTTTAGAGGACTAATTATTATCCAAAGGTAGAAAAATCACCTTGCTAGAGCAAATCTCAAGGGGTGACTTGATTTCTATCCCTAGCTTCTAAGTGCTGTGACATCTCATCTAGCATAGGCAGTTGCCTCTTCTATTCTTAAAACTTCCCAATGAAGATGATTCAGCAGTGTGTCTTAGAAGCTCATCTGGTGTCAAACCAGTCACCTCAAAGGACTTGGAAAACATCAGACATAATCCCAGTGGGTAGGCAAAGTTACTAAAACACAAGGGAGGGACCTGAATTCTGTTTCAACAGAGTCTCTGGCTACCAGTATTTTTAAAACAGGCTCAGTTTTGAGGATGGGAATTGCCACAAAGTATGCAGATGGTCTGAGTGTTGCTAATGGAGTAAAAGGTTGTCCTATATGTTGCTGATAGATCACAACTTCTCGTTAGTGATGTGTTGTTTCAACAGCACTGGGTTAGAAGAAGTGCAGTCAGAACAGTAGAGACAGCTGGTGTTCCAGCAAAATGAATGTTAAAGTATTGATATGTGCAAAGGGCGAGTGTACAAAGGTGTCAGAGACATGAACTTGAAAGTGATCTGTCAGCACATATGAACAAATTACGATTCCATGCTAAGCTTGAGGCAGGAGTCCTCATTCTCATTTACCTGGAAAATGAACAAGACAAAGGGTCTAGAGACACCCTTTTTTAAGTTGACCTATGGTGAGTATTTCCCCCAACTGCAGAGAAACTGAAAATGAATGTTTAAGATTAACTGATTCAACTAATTCTTAAAAAGCACTTACTATGTGCCAGGCAGTAATGTGCTGGGAAATACAGCCGGGAATAAGACAGAAAAATGCCCTGGCTTTTTTAGTACTTACATTTTGTTGGAGATAGACAGGCAATATAGATAAGTAACCAAAAAAAAAAAAAAAAATCAAACAAGATAATTTCAGCTAATGATAAGTGTCATTAAAACCATAAAACTACATAATGTGCGGGAGGGGATGTGGGTGGAAAGATGGGCTAAAAAATTGTATAGTCAGAGAAAGCCTCTCTGAGGAAATGGCATTTAGGCTGAGATCTGAATGACAGGAAGGAGCCCACTTTGCAAAGCTTGGAGGAAGAATATTCCAGAGAGAGGGAACAGCAAATGCAAAGACCCTCGGGTGAGAGCGAGCTCTGCGAGTTCTGGGGACAGATAAGGCCGGTGAGGAGTGAGACCTGAGCATAACAGGCAAGGAGCAACGCACTTCTGTGTCAGCAGCCTGAATATTTTCACAGTTTACAGTTGAGTTCAGAAAGGCAGGAAGCACTTTTAGGATACTGAAAATCATTTTTGATTACGGATATCATCTTAGCTTTCACCTGTATTCCCAGTTGTCAGAACCCCCGTGCGTCCTCTGAAGGGAGACTCCGTGAGCACTTGGGCTTTCCTGGCTTTTGCCGTGGTTTGTGAAACCTGCACCCCAAGCCTCTACAAAGTCCCCATGTTTCCCTCAGGTCATCTTTAGGTCCCAGGGGGCAGGTCACATATGCTCATGCGTAGATCCACCCCTCCTCACCATGTGGCTCCGGGATCATTCTTCCTCAGTCGAGCTGTTTCTCGGGTACCTCGCATCTGCTGGCCCTGCTGAGTCCCTGGGCCTGGGGTCACCTCGGCTGGGTACGGCTTCTTTCACCGCCTGGGGACAGCACCAGAACCTTCAGAAGGCACCGAAGCCCTGCACCTCCACAAGCCCCTGAGGAGCTCACACCGTGAGGGATTTCTACAAGGTAGGGGAGAATGCCCTCTTTTGTGACACTGACCCCTACATTAGGGCTTAAAAATGTGGCTACTCATGACCACTGTCTTACAGTTTGGTGACAGTCCTTGCAGGTGTGATTGACAGTGCCACCAACTTGCCTTCTCCTAACGCCCCATCCTGCCCCGCCCCCTCCCCACCTTTAGACGCACACACAGGTGCATGGGGTTCGAACAAGGAGACAAAACACAAAGGGAATCACTATTCTCTTCTCAGAAGTACTCCTCTCCTCTAACAAGCAGCTTGCTTGGTGTCCAGCTCTCTGTTCCCCTAAATATATCTTGGTCGTTGGAGTCCTACAAACAGAAGTCTAATAAGCTCCTTCTTTTCATTGCCCCTCTGCCCAGACATGGCTGAGCCCCTGGTAGTGGACATAATTTTCTCTCCATTTGCTAACCCCCTGCGTATCTGTGTCCTCTCTGTTGGTGTCCAGCTCCTTGGGGACTCACCTGCCAGGGGCATCACTGCAGCGGAGCCCAGCAATGCATGAGGCTGCCCTCACTGAGGTGCCCAGAAAGCTTCTGGCAGCCAGGACACTGGTGGATTTCTTAGCCTCTCCTGTGAGAAGACGACCTCCATCAGTTCCAGGATCTGTTCCGGCCTACAATGATTTTTTTTTTCAGGTACAAATCGGGCACTTTCTGGTTTTTAAAATGTTATTTTCCTGGCCTTTTGTGTCCTTTACGACAGGCAGCTGCTTGGGGCTGCAAAGCAGTGCCCCGCATACACTGTCTGGCCAGATGGAAATGCTAATTCCCCAGGCGACTCTAGCCACACACTCTTCCTGTTTCAGGTCAAGCAAAGCCTCTGGCTCATATCTCCAAGAGTACATCCTTCCAGGTTTACTCCTGGTTCTTAACATAGGGTGCCCCCAGTAGACTCCCCCTCTCATAGCCCGTTACGTTGGGTGGGCTGCCATGCACAAACGCACTGAGATCCTGGGGGCCGGCTCCCTGTTTGCCAAGCTGGGCCCCATAAGGGGTTGTCAGCCTGAAAAAGGTGTGTCTCCTTGCGACTTGGCCACCCAGAGAGGCTGCTTTTTTGTAATTTGCTCAAAGATACTGTTTGTGCTGCCCTGACAGGTGTTGGTAGGAGTGGTTCATTTCTCCATCCTAATGACATCCTCTGGGAGCCAGCCTAGATTTTTCATTGTCTCTGCCCTTCCAACAGTCTTTCCACTTCACAGAGAGGATGCAGACCAGCCCTATGTTTCCTTACAGAGCTTCTCAGGCAAGAAACCCAGATGGCTCCTGCTTCAAGGACTCAAGGTGCTATCCGAATGCCCCAATGAAAGGAACCTCAGGCTGGGACCTCAACGTGGGAAGTCGTGATTCTTATGGCCCCTTAAGTAGCACAGTGAGCATTTTCACATGCCTCCAGAAACTCCCCTGAAGTTTGAGCAGAATGGTTTTCCTCTTGATGACGAGCATAACCTCTGACCACCCAAATGCACTTCCAAGGCAACAGTCGACTAGCGTCGGCAGTCGGGGTGAGAATGTGCTCTTGGTTCTTTGTGAGTCATATCTGTACTGGGAATCTTCCAAAGACGCAACTCTTCATTAAAAGTTCCTGTCACCACCCACTAATGCAAACCCGTAGGCCTCTGCAAGTTCTTCCCCTTCCCCCAGATTTCTCAGAATTCCTTCAGTAGTACATCCAGTGAATCCAAAGTAAAAGTCAAGTTAGTTACCATGCACCATCTTTGTTTCGGGTCTTCTGATAGCGCTCCCTGTGTCCTGTGCTTGGCATGGCGACCCTGTCTGATGTCTACCTCTACCACAGATGCTGTTGCCTCTGCCCATCCCGATCGCCTTCCCAGGGGGACTGTGGCCTCCGATGGGCCCAGCTGCTGCTTTGGCAGGCCACTGCCCCCATGGCTCCTCCGCCACCAATGGCCAAGTACCCATGAGATCCCACAGCTGTTCAGAATCCTGTTGTGAAACGGGGGGCACACTCTTCTTCTCTTTAGCCTTCTGTTAACACTAGAGGGTTCCCCAAGCAATAACGTGCGTGCTCTAAAATCTCAGAATGGATCTCCTGAGCAGCTCTATCATTTTTACTTATATTATCCCAGCTCGCCTCAGGACTCAGACACAGGGTGGGGGACTAGGCCAGGAGCTCATCCAAGGGACAGATGCTCTGATGTATTCATAATCACCTCTCCCTGGCTCTGTTCCTCAGCGAGCTTGTGCTCGGTTCTCTTTTCCATTCTGATGAGACCTGCCTGCGAAGCTCCTTAGCTCATCATACAAATCGACTTATGGCAGGCCCACCTTGCCTGTCTACCAGGCTCTCAAGGCTCCTTACTCCCTCACCCCTGCATGTATTTTCCAAGTGCAATTAGGTTATATATTTTTCTACTGGCTGTCACTCTGCCCATTTGTTTTTAAGGACATTTGAAACACTCAACCACTTTGACAATCTCTTAAGTGACAAAATACATTAACCTGAGATTCAATCGGTCATCTTCTTCCACACTCTATTAATGGAGTAATGTTTCAAAAGGTTATAATTAGGATGAATTTGTTTGGCAGCTACTGAGGTCATCACGAATCAAAAATGTGGAGTCAAAAGTTAGCATACTTTTTCATTGGTATTCAAGAATAGGTGTAACGGTGGAGACAGGAAAACACCTGAATTTCAATGTAAGTTGTAATTGCTTCAAGCAGCTTAAATCCCATCATTAGGTAAAGAAAGAAAAAAAATTCCATCCTTAGGTGAATGTTCCACTATTCTCGGTTGGGCGTTTTGTGCAGGTGCAGGTGTAGGGGTCTCTGTGTATGAGTTTCAGAGACCCTTAACCACCTCCTCCTCCAAAATAATGCATTCCGAGATTTTTTTTTTTTTAAGCTGGTAGGACTTTCCAAGGCGGGAGGTGATGTATAAAGATTGGGGAGTTGATGAATCAATTTCATGGATTGATAGCTAACTCAGGGTTAGAGCCATGGTTCCCTTTTTAAAGTATTTTATATCCAACCCCCCAAACTGTTGCAAATTTGAAAGTTTTATTTTCAATTAGTGAAACATGCCCAGTGGGGTGCTGATAAATGTTTAACAACTGGCTCCCCAGGAAGGGGGGTCAGCAAGGAAGGGCTGATTTGTAGTGTGGGCATCTCCTTCCATGATATAAATACTTCCATCATCTGGGATTTCAAGATGTCACCATGATGTCATCGAACATGAACTTGGGGCGAGATGCGCAGGAGCCCACGGTTCTGCAGTATTTCAACCACGTAGACACAATGCACATCAGCAACCTCAGAAGTAGAGGTAAGGGTAAAATGTTGTAAACTAAGAAGAAAGTGATAGGTTTTAAATATTTATTACATTTGTTTTTAATGTAAGTTAGTTAGTTGTGAGTTGACTTATCTTAATTTTAATAATGGCTGTGTTTAACAAGCCACATTAACAAAATGTGTGAAAGTTTAAGAATCAACCGTTGAGAACCCATAGGAGCTGACCCCAGGGCATTAGCACGCACACCCTGTTACTCAGGACTTGCAAGATCCCGCTTTGGAAACCAGACAGGAATGCTCTGTACCCATGAACACTGACAAATGCAGGTTCCCCATCATTTGTGAATGATATCACAGTGGCCTTTTGTCAAAATAAAACCTCAATCCATTAGAATCCTTAAGAAAACCTCCCAGTTGCCTCGATTTTAATTTTGTATAAAGAGAAACAATTTATAAGCCTGCTTTAGTATTGGCTCAAAAAGATTTCTAAGTCAATATATTTATTCATTTCTCTAAAAAAATAATCTCTCTTCTGGAGAAGGCTTACAGGTTGGTATCATGAACTTCCTACATACCATAAAAAGACAATCAACCAACCAGACAAACAAAAATACAAGGAAAGGTAAAAGAGCGCACCTCGGGAAGGTAAGTTGCCTCGACAGCATGTTCTGTGTCCGTGGCTCCGCCCCGTGTGACGCGGCCGGCCGCCGTCCCCTGCTCCAGGTGGCCCACCTCCAGTTTGCCGGCAGACATGATGGGCCTGGCAGGACGAGCTTTGCCCAAACAGATGCGCAAGTGCTTGGTGAGGCAATCACATCCCTTCCCTCTGGAATTTGGACTGCGGGAAAAGAACTGGTCCAGTCAGTGATAGGAGTGGAAGCTGAAACAGGGTCATGAGGTAGCACCTGGGCCAGGCAGTGAGTTATAAGTAGAAATTATGAGCCGGCAGAGGTGGAGCAAGGGCCAAGGGAAGGAGGAGACAGTCTACAAGAGGGAAAAATGAAGAGCTTGTCTCCAATCGATTTAAATCCCTGTCTGCTGGCCCGTTCCAGACCACGTGTAATCTTTTTAATAAACCAAGGGGAAAAGAAAGGGGGAGGGAGAGGATATGTGATACAGGGCTCACCCCATCATAGGTAGAATGGTAACTGTACAGAAAGAGGAGCTGAATTTAGTCCCAGGGCTGGTTTTCGGTTTTGTTTTGCCAGTATTTGCTGTGTGGCTCCTTAAAATGCTGAATGGAAGAATGGACAAATGTTTTCCGTGGGAACTTTATAAATGCCTGTGAATATGCTTCACTTGGTCATTTCTTAGATTCATCCTTAACTGCAAAAGCCTCGAATTATTAAATAATTCAGAGAAGACATTTTACTGGGAGCTAAGTATTCATGGTTCAACTCTGTAGCTTTTCGAGAATTTAACCTGAAATAAAAGTCAGATAATCTTTGACTATCTTTCAAATATCAGGTATTGAAGGCAGCCGTGTGACAAAATTAAAGTCACGTTTCCCTTTTGTCACCTCTGCCATAGCCCCAGCCAGCATCCCATGCAATTATTGTTGGTTTTCTGGTGATATTACTGACACAAGGTACTATCTTCAAAGAAAACTTCGAGAAGACAACATTGCCATGAATTTCTGTAATACGCAAGGTTCTTTGTTGATGGTCTCCGGGACGTTGGAACCTCTTCAGGCTAGGAGACAGGTGGGCATTACCATCCCCATTTTTCACCTGGGAACACTGAGGCTCAGAGAGTTAGTTCGTGCCCCAGCTCGTTTGCACAGCTACAGAATATGGGAGCTGGGACTTCAACTCCGGTAATCCTGAGAACAATAGCTAGGATTTACTGAGCTGCAGCCATGTGCCAGGCACTGTCATAAGCATGTATTATCCCCATTGGATGGATGAGAAACCTGAGAACTCTCCTCACCCAAGTCACTATCAATAACAAGAGATAAAGTTTTAAAATGCCGATTTTTAAGTTTATAGGCTTTCTTCGGAGCTGGGAGCCAGGTAGTAGCTGCCAGTGGGGGGAGGGCTGGAGAGTACAGGAAGCTCGCTGCACGGGGCCTGAGGGCAGATCAAGGAGAGTTACCTGAAGCAGGGATGGGAGGTTCTAGAGATCTGTTACCAACTAGAGGCAGGCCAGTTAGGACTGGAGACTGGGAAAATAACTAAGAAAAGGCATAATGGCTATAGAGACAGGGCAGACACCATGAAAGACAGAGATTCAGTAAGCTGGATTCTAGGAAGCTATGCGGCTGGTTCCTTTCCTCAACAATGGAGAGTCTATCTTGGTTTTCCAGAATGCAGAGGCTCTCTCCTAGGGCCTCCGAGAGATTGAGAGAACTGGACTTTTAGCCAAATAGAGGACAATGAGGAAGAGCTAATTACTGTATTACTGAAATATACTGGAAATCAATGAATATTTGTCTTTGCTATAAAATTATCCCACCTGTTTGCAGCCCATAACTTCAAGACTTTCTCACATAGCATGATTTTAGCCTCAGGCCCTAAGTGACTATATGTTGCAGCAAATTCCCTTGTCTCATGGTGGCCCTGAATTCTGCTCCTGACCGGTGTGTCTCCTGTTCTAGGGATACCCAAACTGGCTTCATCATATCCTGAGTATTAAACACAACAATAAGATTACTTTCTAAAGCACCTGGGTCAAAAAAGCATTTATTATAATCACAGATGTCCTGAAGCTTCCCAAATGGAGAATTTGGAATCACCTCTGTAACATTTCCAAAAACCCACCTATCCTTTCACCCCACTGCTATGATCTTGTCAATTGCCAGACTGCCATAATCTTTTGCCTGCATTTCTACCAAGGCTGTTAGCCGCTTCTCTCCCGTCATATCTGGTGGATCTCCTCCATCCCTGGGGCTTCAGTGACTCGAAGGACACCAATATCCCCACGTGCATCCCCTCACCTGATCTGACTTCACCTCTGTTCACAGGCCTGATCAATTGCATATCCCACTGGACCTCAAACTCAACGTGCCTAAACTAGGACCAACAGCTTCCTATTGCCCTCGCCCAAACCGACCGCTGAAATGTCCGAGATCTGTGCCAAGACCTTCCTATTTGCACAGGCCAGAAGTGTTAGGTGTTAGCTTTCCTTCTTCCCTCTCCCTCACCAGTATAATAAGTTGGTATAACTGGACATAATATAGCCATGCCAGCCCTCTTCAGACTAATGCATTCTCTAAATGGCAACAAGAACGAGCTTTCGAAAATGCAGATGTGATCACGTCATTCCTCCAGTGTAAAAACCTCTTAATTGCCTTCTGTGCTCTCAGGATGAAATGGCAGCTCCTTGGAGTGACTCAAGAGGTCCTTGCCCATGTAGCGCTTCCCACTCCCTCCCTCCCAGTCTAGCGTCCTGTCACCTCCACGCTTGCAATTCCTTCAGCGTACGCTGCTCCTTTCTGCTTCTGAGCCGTCACTCCTGCCACTGCCTTGCCAACATCTATCGCTTATCACCTTCCACTTCTTTAATTCAGATTACTTTCCAAATCTCAGTTTAGATGTTCCCTCCTCCAAGAAGTCTTCCGTGATTCTAGAGACTGGGCTGGGCATTCCTTCTACGAGCATCTACTACATTAGTACCTACTATAGTCTGCTGAAATTAAAGTTTTTTCCTCCTTCAATGGGCTTATCACCTTAAGGGCACAAATCTGTTCATTTTCAATTGCAAAACAGTGCTTCGTACAGTATCTGACACAGGGTTGATACTCAGATTGTTTATGCTATGTACACTGTATCCAAAATACCTACCTGTCGATTGAATAATAATGGCACTGGTGGAAATTCAGTGGGCAATGAAGCCTTATTTGAGGTCCCCAAAGCATTATACTAATATGAAGGCAGCTGAGAATTGTTGCATATCTTCTTGTAATCTTTTGTCCCAGAGGCATTTTAATGGAAATTTGAGTCATTCTTTTCAAATTCACTTCCATTTACTTCACAAAATGACTTCAGCACCTGTCTCACTCTCTCTCTGTATCATTTTTGGGGGCTTTAACTTTCCTCTTAATAACTTCATTTCCACTTGGCCTCAACCACACCAGCTGGCCGGACCAGAGACAACGCAGTTACACAGAACTGTTGCACGTTCGCGTCTGAGACTCCGACCTTCGCCTTGGAAACTCCGCTTCGCATCTTCCCCTTCTCTCACCATCAAGGTCAGCATGTCAAACACCTTCTGGCTTCCTGAAGCTTCCCAGTGTGGGGGTCCAGATCCCCTGCCATGTCATTTGGCCTCTCTGGTACAGACCTCGAGGCTGGCCGTTCCGATGATGTGTCTGCTGTCATAACCAGATCCCTCGATGTCTCTACATTTAACCACTCATTGGGGATGAATGACTTCCAAGAGGGCTTTCTCTTACATTCTCAGACCGCTGAAAGCTGCCAAAGACAACAATGACAAGTGTGCTGGATTGGGTCAGTTAAGGTTTTGTGCTATCTCATCAGCTGAACCCTAGCGAAACTGAGTACAATAAATAATTTCTTTTATTCACCTTGTTGTTCATGCGCTAATCAGACCCTCCATGGCGCGTTCCAAACCTTCTCTCCTTAAGCTCCCAGCGGAGAGCTCTCTTTAGCGCGTTAGAGAAGTCTTCCCACAGAGCCACGGGAATCACTGGGCTGGCTTCTCACTTACCACCCTTCCTGTTCCAAAACCCTACTAGTGGAAGAAGCAGAGCCCTTGGGGAAAGAGATCCCAGGGAACAGATGGAAGCTGGACTCGACAAAGAATGAGAACATTCCTTTCCTGAAAGTGAGGGCGAAGGGCAGAGATAACGAGGGAAAACAGGGAAAATGTCGAGGGTAGAAAAAAGTGGGGTTCAGAGCGTAGACATCAAGTGCCTCACTGTCTTCAGAGAGATTTATTTAATAGACTGATACCCAGAGTAGGCATCAAAAGATCTGCCACTCCATTTCTTCCTGCCTTAATTCCTTCCCCACCCCAAAGAAGGAGTTGAACTCTAAGATGTCTCTACTACCAACATCTTAAGATTCAAGCAGAGTTTCTGAACATGACAAAGGTTCTCAATTAGTGGGGCATTGGGCAAGTAGGACAGAAGAAATTGGGAATGTGTGTGAGGGCATTTTGTGGTTGATGCAAAGAGAGGGGAGCTTCTTCGGCATTTAGTGGATGGAAATTGACGATGGGCGCTGACAAGAAAGCTGTGCCCTCCCCTCGTAAATGGGGACTGTCCCCCCTCCATACTGAAGGGCTGCAAACACGTTGTGCAGGTCCCCAAGACAAGTAGCATTTATTGTTTTCTGAGATCCCTTGACAGTGATTCTTCAGGACCAGCTGGGTTTGTAGTAGGTGTTCAATAAATGCTTGTGAAAAAAAGTGCCGTGTCCCTACAAATTGTATGTGATGTGAATTTTTGTGGCTCTACCAGTGACTTCCCATTGACATACAGTTTAATTTCAGAGGCGCTTTATCTCCACTTCTGATTGACTCTTAATTGGCAGTGGCTCCTAACACTGGGAAAGCTCAGTTATTAAAATGGAACCCTGCAGGGAATCCATTTGTAAAGCGATAAATCCTTTTATAGTGTGAATAATCACCCATTAATTGATCTGGTTTGTAAATCTGAATTTTCATATGCTGCATTTTTCCCCCTTAAGTGTGGGCACAACTACATACAGTCTCCTTACCATTACCTCAGAGTTCAACAGGGTCTAACCTGGACGACAGTTTTTCTGTTTCACAACTGAGTCCTTTCTAGTAACTTCCAGGCTTTCCGTTCTATTAACTTCTTTTATAGGACATCTGGAACAAGTCTATTTAAATAATGATTTGTTGCTTGTGAAACTATTGGTCCGTTCGCTTCGTTTTAAAAAAACAATCAAGAAAGTATTTGTCGCTGGGGGTCTCTGGGCTGCTCGTCGTGGATTTTAAAATGCTATTCGTTCCTAGAGGATTTTCTTTCATAGAGAAAGGCTATCTCCCAACCTTTATCGCTGAAGAAACAGAGTCCTAGAATGGCCCACAGAACATTACCATGTAAGTGTCTGTGGCTGAGGTGACAACAGAATTCAGATCACCTCATCTCTCATTAAAGAGCTGCCTCTTGACCAAAGAACATTTTCTTAGCTCTGTGGAGGTGTGGTCAGGATGGCTGCCCGTGACTGACATGATGCTGTCGTGAGCAACGGTCACCGAGCGGGTCACCTCAGGCAGTGTCACAGGTGTCTGTCTGTATGGCCCAAATTCCATCCCCAGCCTATTTTCTGGAAATGAACTCTGTTACACTAGGCTTTCCGTGGGTAAACCCATGCTTGATAATATTTTGCCCTGCTGCTTTGGGAATTATAACAGTTCATGCAGAAAGTACTGGACTAGCCTCATCATAGATGATGATGGGGGATATAAATGTGCACGGAATATTATTACCAATAATTATAGAGGGAACATTTAGCCTGGTGTTCCATCCCTGATGCCCGTAGTGTCGGTTATAACAAAAAGAATCTTAAATGGTCTGAAGATACCTGTGTCTCAAGTAATAGTACCATAGGGCTCTTGGGTAACAGTAATTAATATTTAGCATAACTACAGGAGGGTTTTTACTTAAGGTTGCTATGGCATGCGTTTTTCTTGTTTTTTTTTTCATTCCCATTTCAGCTTTTCTCCCCCCCCACCCCGCCCTTTCAGATTGACATGGGCATCATTCTCTATAATATATTTTCCTTCTATTATTCTGTCCTTGGACTTATTAATCCATCATCTTACCTGGCCCTGCTTTTCAAATGTTAGGTACGAGCGGTGATATTTGTCTTGGCTAGCAAAATACACGGGATGTGCGGATTCCCTCCGAAGGCGTCTTTCTTAGGTTCTTTTATATCGAGAAACCCGGGGAGACGGGCCTCCTTCTGACTTCCTTCCCCTCTGCCTAACCCCCTCCCTACCCATAACGGAGCCAGATCCTGAAAGCTGGTTAATTATTTGCCCATCCAGGAGGGTGGGAGAAGCAGGGAAGGGGACGTACAGGTTTATCAGAAAAACCGAAGAGGCACTGCCTCAGCACCGTGGCCTCTCTGCCCAAAGACAGTGGGTTACAAGCTAGAGACAATAACATTAAAAGCAGTATTTCTGTCATGAGGCCTTCTCAGAGCTGTGAAACTAACCTGCTTGTATTTTTTTTTCTACAGCCCCATAAAAGGGCTCACAGCCAGAAAGTACAAATCCCATAGGCTGCTATTATGCTGATGACAGTGAAGAAAGGGGGAAAATTGTTTCGTTGCTGAATTGCAGATATAATTATGACATTTTATATATTTTGCAGCCTGTACCAAAGAGTTGTATTAATATCTACTATGCCCTATAGCAGGAGAGAAGTTAGCACCTTAATGCAGGGCACTCAGGTTCTGATTTTGCTCAGATTGAATCCCCCGGGCTATTTACTAATATGAATTTCGTGGTTAAAGGGAAATTCACAAGCAGGTGATAATGGCCGCATCTTTTGCAGGACCAGCTGATTCATACAAATCATTCGTCCCGGCGCAGGGAGTGAAGCTAATTGCACTTGGACAATGTGTCTTTCACTGCCAAGATCTGCAGCCGAAGAAGTCTGCTTACTTCAGCCAAAGATGGATACAATGGGGCGTTGAGAAAAATTTAAATACGTAGCTGGAGCTCACAGGAGAAACGTTTGGGGGTCAATTCGTGGGGCTTGCAAATCAATGCAATTATGACGGAAGAAGCCGAAACTTCTGTGAGGTCACCTCGCAGCCAAGTGTGTGTGTGTGTGTGTGTGTGTGTGTGTGCGTGTGTGTTGAAAAAGGGTGTAAAAAGGAAAACCAGAACCCGCACCAAAACACCCATCATTACTTTCCAACATAGCTCAGACCGCGATGCTGGGGTTGGTGATCCAGTCCACACCTTATATTAAGAATTAAGTATTCCTGGTGAACAGTGAGCCAATAAATAAACAAACAACATTTTGGGAGATGCAGAATAGACAGGGAAATAAAATGTATAGTAATGAAATATTCATAACCTTGCATTTTATGGACCTCAAACACTGGTTCCATGATTTACACTATTTCTGTATGTAGTAGTAGGGGATCTGCCGAACAATAATAAAGATAACATTAGGATGCCGCCGCCTCAGTGTCATGGAGAAGGGAGGATTCATCAGCATCGTACAATCGCTGTAAACTCGAGGAAATAGAAGCACATAGAGGTGGCTGCTTCCCTGCACACTTTATGCTTGGCCCATGGAAATGGCGGAGATGAGAAATACAGTAATTATGAAAATGACGCGTGTCAGCACCCAGCTCCATACAAATACCCACATTATTCTCCCAGCTTGGGGTTGCTCAGGGGCGCTGCTGGTACAGACCAGCTGCTCCCAAGAAAAATGTGGTGGTTATGATTCGCACGGAGAATTACCTTTCCAGAAAATCTTGGGCCACCTGACCCCTCCACCTGCAGTGCTGTGTTCCGAGCTTAGGGGTCTCCCTGTGCAGGAAAAAGGGTCCCGGGGTCACTCTGGTTCTTTCCCTGGTGGACGGTGGTTGAGCTCTGGTTGGGAGAGACTCAGAGCTGCAGAGTAAAAGCCGGGAGAAGCAGATGAACAGCCACGCCATCCTGCTTCGGAGACGATCTCAAACAGCCCTGCTCCCTCTCTCTGTGCCTGCATTTGAGAGCCAGCCTCAACTCTTGTTTATCTCGTCCCAGATTTCACAGGCACAGCTGGCCGGCCACACGTCAGAGCTTCCGCGGCTGAGTCCTCCTGGCCGGCCGAGTCCCTCCCACCTCCACTGAGGGCTTGGATCACACGCGCTGGGCGCTCAGAGCGCCCTGGGCACAGATGAAACTATAGTAACGGGCAATGCTCCATGAAAACCACCAAGTCATCTCTGCATTTCCTCCACGTCTTCCACGCTCGCCAGCACCCCATCCGCCACTGAGACCCTGTTGCCCACAGCCCCCGCTTCTGAAATGAACAAAATCAATTAGCCGTCAACTTGCGTCTACAGTATGAACCCTATACTCAGAATACACCTGCTAAACTTCCTCAGGGCAAGTGTGAATGATTCTCATGATAGCATTTATCTTTTGTCATTTACCTTGTCATGGTAAGTCACCATCCCTGCCATGTTTCTCAATGAGACAACAGAGTAAGCCACATTTCCTTCTGTTATATATTAGGCTTTTGATGAAAATAGCTCCGCCTGCTTTTAGTTCTTATCAGACTTACGGGACATACTTGTTTCCCACACAATGACAAAACTTTCTGGGTGCGTAAATCCGTTACAGAAAGTCAGATGTTAGACCCATACTGGTGACAAATATGCACAACCAAGAGATTAAGTATTAATTGATTTTTTAAGTATAAATTGTTTTTACTCTTTACTCAATCCTCTATTTCAATGGCTCACAACTGGGAGTAGAGTGATGCACAAAGGGTAACAATAGTACAGTAAGGGCTGAAGAAGTGAGTCAATGAATTTCAAGGTCCTAGTGAAATTTTCTTGCTTCTACATGGGACGACGTCAGCTGTCATGCTGTTACAAAGAAATTAAATCAAGTAAGAGTGGCTTAGAAGGGATAGTGAACTTAATTAAAACACAATGTCTTTTTTAAAAAAGACTTTTTCATTTGAGAGAGAGTGAAAGAGAGAGGACGCACAAGCAGGGGGAGCAGCAGGCAGAGGGAGAGGGAGAAGCAGACCCCCACTGAGCAGAGAGCCAGATGCGGGGATCGATCCCAAGACCCTGGGATCATGACCTGAGCCGAAGGGAGACGCTTAACCGCTGTGCCACCCAGGTGCCCTAAAACACAGTCTTATTGGGTCTCCTGGAAGTATACTTTCTTCTAGGGCATCCTCTTTTTTTTTTTTTTAAACATTCTGTGCCCTCCTTCTCTAAGTGCCAGGAGATTCTTTTACTGGGCATTTTCGAGCATATTTTCCTCTATCATCTACTGACGAACACAGGTAGAACTAGGGAAGCCTTTGCTCAATTGCAATGATATTTTTCAGAATTTTATTAATGTGTATATTATATATATTTTACGTATCCATACATATACATATCTCTCAGATATAATACAAAAGAATAAACAAGGTAATAAACTGAAGTTCCATGAAGTTGTTGCCTGATTTGGAGCCTTTTTTTTTTTTAAGGTTTTATTTATTTATTTTAGAGAGAAGAGAAACAGTGCAAGCAAGGGGAGGAGCAGAGGGAGAGGGACAAGGAGACTCTGCACTGAGCACAGAGCCCAACGTGGGGCTCTATCCCATGACCCTGAGTTCATGACCTGAGCCAAAATCAAGAGTCAGATGTCCAACCGACTGAGCCACCTAGGTACCCACGGAGACTTTGAAAAGGAGAAACTCTTAGAATATTTGGGGCCAGATAATTCCAAAGTGTTTTATAGATACCGACAACATTCAAAGATTAAAAATGATGAGGGGTAAATAAACCATGGAAGGCAATTATAGGAACCATCACCTACCTTGGGAAACGAACACCATGAGTTATCTCATTACCTATGAGAAGCAACCATTCCTGAGTCATGAGTATCGCCTAAGGCACAGACTCTCCACTGGGGCTTCAGAACTGGTCCTACACCCATCGCGTTAGATGGCTGCTTCCGGCCACCCAGTCCTGCTAACCTGTTCATTCAGGGTCTCCACCTTCCCTGAGCACATTCCCTAAAACAGTGCTCAAACGGGATGTACTTTATTCCAGAAAGGTAATATCAGTAGATCCTGGAATGAAGCTCTAGGGATAACAGGTTGCAAACTCCACCTTGTCCTTTAGTCTCCCCTCCTGCTGGCATCCTTACAAATGTCTCACTCTGTAACATTTTGGTCTAAGTTGGATAAAACATACCTTCCCAGGGTTCTCTATTTGCTAACAGAAAAAGAGCTGAATTGTTGCCACTGAACTTGCTGTGAAGTGCCTTGACTTCAGGTGAGCTCACAATCAGCTTATCACTGCAGTGCTGTGATTTGGGTCATAATTAAAAGATTTTACTACAGAAAATGACTGTGCTGTTTGTACATCCCTCTCATGTCCTTGAGGAAGAACACCATCAATCACTTATTTGCCTTTTATTTGAGGTTTTAAAGGCAGCACAGCGAAAGAGAGAAAGCGAAAGCCATAAAAGAGAGGCCTTCATTTCAAATCCTGGCTCTGGCAATTAGGAGCTTTGTGAACTTGGGCAAATTACTTACTCTGCTGCGTCTTGGTTTCTTCCACTGTGCAATGGGCCATAACATCAGCCTTTCAGGGTTCCTGTGGATTAAATTAAATAATACATGTAAAGCAGTGGATTTGTAGGCATGTATTTAATGCTGTAGGTCATTATTTTATCTTCCCTTCTTTCCTTCTACATTTCTATGTCTTTCAGTATTATATCCATCCGGGAAGGGATGGGATTCATCCAGACCCTAAGTTAGGTGATGAGAAGTTATGAGAATCATGACATCAGAGAGCTCACTTTCTTTTCACTCATGCAGTGGCGCAAGGACACCCTATCCGCGAAGCATTTTCCATTTCTCCACGAAAATATCTCTTCCCAAACCCATCCTAGCACTTTGCTTCTTTCCCTATTTGAGCCATAATTTAAGTAAATATTGTGTTACACTCTGCGGATTAGACGGCACTCTCCAGGGGATCGGAAGCTCCCCGAGGGAGGCCCAGGTTTGTCTCTCCCATCCACAACACCATCCTGTTTGGGGTCCCCCAGATATTTACTGGCTTGGCTAGAGAATGCAACAAAGTGCTCTCGTGGACTTGGAAGAGTAAATTCATCCTCCTTCGTCATCCAGTTCATTATTCAGTTGGAGAATCAATCCAAAGATACAATCTTCATTATGCAACTTTAAGAAAAAATGGCCTGCGGGGCGCCTGGGTGGCACAGCGGTTAAGCATCTGCCTTCGGCTCAGGGCGTGATCCCGGCGTTATGGATCGAGCCCCACATCGGGCTCCTGCGCTATGAGCCAGCTTCTTCCTCTCCCACTCCCCCTGCTTGTGTTCCCTCTCTCGCTGGCTGTCTCTCTCTCTGTTGAATAAATAAATAAAATCTTTAATAAAAAAGAAAAAAAGAAAAAATGGCCTGCATCCTTCTGCTCCCATCAGGAGGCACCTGAGGGAAATTCCCTGGGTTTCTCTACTTATCCCCCTCCTTGAGGACGCCAGAGGGGATGCGCTTCCCGACCCCTTCCTTCTTTCCCACCCTAAACACTACCTTTAGCACAACTAGAAAAAAGATAAAGCCGTGGTTGTCCATCTAATTATAGGTTTTCTAAGACTCATATGCGGCCTTTGAAGGGCTGGTGAAGAAAAGCATGTGCCATCACAAACTACGGTGAAGATATGACACAATCAGACTGTGTTCTTTCAAAGACCTTTGTGAAGCGACCATGAAGATACGACGGAGCAGCAATGCTCTTTCCGCAGAGGACGAGAATGACTGCAGTTTTCGCCTTCGGTGAAACTGGGAAATCAGGCTGTCTGACTACGGAGGCTGCCCGGCCACCCTCCTTTCAGGGACAGGACCAAACTAAACAAACTCGGAACACTGGGAGAGCTGTGGGTGGCTTATTCCCTCCTTCAACACACCTTTAACCAACAAATAAGGGTCACTGGGGCAGAGGGGACGGGACCCTGGGTTCTGCAGCCCCGGCCTGGTCTGCGTTTTGCCTCTGCCACTCGCTAACCAGGTGACCTGGAGAAAACCGTTCTACCTTTCAAAGTTGTTTTACGGTTTCCTCATTTATCGAGCAGGGAGAACGACAGAGCCCACCTCATACGGTTGTTGTGAGGACTGAACGTGTCATGACAGGCAAACACATTTCGATAAATATCCTGGTACGTAGTGGACACTCAGTACATTTAGCTAATAAAGCAGTAACAAAACCCCCAAACCTCGGTTTACCAGATGCATTTGGGTGGCAGGTATTAAAACGAATGAGAGTTTGCTGGCCTTGGGACCCTCGTTCCAGTAGGAAGGAAGGCATGTAAGCAGAAAATTACGGCGGAGTAGGGTGCACATTTACAAAGGCATATGGGGGCAACTTTACAGAGAGGGTAGGCTAGCCTTTCAGAGAGCAGTGGGGGTTTTCTCAGCAGAAAAGGGGGCACGGGACAAGAGTGGCTCCATAGAGAAGGAATGGCGTGAGGGAAGCCTGGAGGGACGAAGGGCCTTTGGATTCCGCAGCAGCAGCAGCTTGGACGCGGCTTGAGAAGAGGCAGGGCGGTTAGGGCAGTGACGAAGGATGGAGCCCGAAAGTTTAGGCTGGGGATGGGTGGCAAGGGCCTGCCTAGGTCATGCTCGAGATCATCACTGACGGGCTTCCATAAGAGGCGTCCAAGCCGAGGGATGTCACGATCATGTAATGAAGCTCTTATTTCTTACTGCATTCATGTTTAACACTCAGGGAGAAATCATAATAACTAAGAATTATAACTAACACAGACACGGTTAATTTGCAGTCAAATTCCCCTTGTATTACTGATAATTATCCTGTTGCCTTGAGCCAATCGCTTCACATCTCGGAAGCTCATTTTCATCAGGGTTGTTGGGAGGTTTGAATGAGATAATATACGTTAGTATTTCGTGAAATTTAAAGCAGCAGGGAACCATGCCATATTAAATGATAAGTCCATTTTAAATCCCTTTGGAGCGAAGAAGGCATGGATTCAACTGAGTGTCACGGCCACTCCTACTAGCCCGCCAACAAAGTGCTGCCTCCTCCCGAGGATGAGGAAGGCCAATGCTTGACACCCTCGGCAGAGGGGAAATGGGGCCAGGACAGGGGAAACGCTGAAGGACCATAAAACTTAATGGTCTTGTCTTCTGGAGAGGTGAGAGTTTCTCTAACTTCGATTCCTTAGAGACGACACCTACCATGTAGGTGTTTTTAGGAGGTGGGGAGACGATTTATGTCCCACACAGTGTTGGACAACTGCCGAGAGGGCAGTCTTTAGGGTCAGGCGTGTCATTTTGACCCCTAGCATATTTTTTTAATATCCTTCCCAATTTAGCTATAATCTAAGTCTCAACTTGCTTATCTGTAAAGTGGAATAAATAATAATAATAATAATAATAATAATAATAATAATAATTTCACCAGATCGTTTTCAAGATTAAACGTGGTAACACAGTAAAGCGCTCGGCACAGTACCTTGTTCATAAGAAGCATCTAGTAAATCTGTTATCATCTGAAAATTTCTAAAAATAAAAAAAAACCCTGAAATTCAAATTGCTGGTGAATTATGCAGCCCTGATCCCTAACTAGTAAAAGGCACACTTGGATTTTAAACTTAAAATACATGCAGCTCCAAAGCTCCTATTTTTTCACCCATATTATGCCGCCTCTCCTGATATGTCATAGACCCCAACACAAAAGCGCAGCACTGGTATAAAAATGAGGAATTGAAAGTGAGTAAGAGATGATATTTCTAGATTGTCTGTCAAGTTTAGCAAAATGTGTAAAAGTAAACAAGCAGTACCAAGACCTGAAGGTGAGTCGTGTATTTAAAATTCTTCCTTTTTAATAATCTAAGCTGTTATTATCAGCGGATAAGAAAACACTAATTTAAAAAAAAAACGTATACGGTTTTTTTTACCCTGATGCATTTTTACCTCTAATGCAATGTACATAGTATAAATAAGTAATGTAATCAAGTTTATCTTTGGAAGAAAAAGTTAATAATCTTACTGGAGAGTTGGAAATAAATGGTGCTCTTATTGCATTTATTACAAATCACACGAATCAAAGCAGCTCAACCTGAAACGACGTATCATTTGCATTATTTTGAATCCCTTCGCAACTGTTGGCACCCTCCTCTGGACCCGCAGGCAGTGCACGGTGCAGAGAAGCCGTGGCATGGGGTTAAGAGCAAGTAGGAACCTCCACATCTCTCTGCGACTTCCAAGGGCACAGTAACCCTGCACTTGCGGTGTGGAGCTGGGGACCCCAGGGGGCTGGGCTCAGCATTCAGGGCTCCAGAATGAATTGCAGCCATCAGGTCAGTGGGGACAAATGGCTGACCCACACGGCTGGATGACAGAGGAAACCCACTGGGTTTGTGAGACTACAAAGAGGGACCTGTGTGTAAGAAGCGAGAGGAGATAGGCATGGACCAGAGAGTGGACGGACAGACAGACATCACAGGGAAGAGTAGAGAAGAAAAGGAGGCAATGCGCATCTCCGAGGGACTGGGGGAGTTTCTGCAGGTCATGACCAGCTACCTGTACAAGGTGGCCTGGGGCCTCTGAAGAGACCACCACAGTCCTCATTCTCTGGGTTCTGTGCCTCCTTTTCCACACTAGGAATCTAGAATTGCTAAAATGGAGGAATCTGGAGGGGCCCTTTTAGTCCTGTGCCCAAGTGCCTTGTCTATACTGCTTATTCTGAATGTGGGCTAAACTCTTCCCAAGAGCTCTGAGTCCTTTCTCCTGCCTTCTCTTCACCCATTGATCCTCCCTCTCCCCAGTACTTTCAATGTCTCTGTCAGCACTGCCCCCCAAATCCAAACCAAACCCCAAACACCTTCCTTCAAGTATACCCTAACACCCCCCACATGGCCACCAGCCCTCCTTGGGGAGCCTTCTGAAACACCCGTTTCCCGTCCCCGAGACTCCTTGCTCCTTCCCTCCCTTAGTTCCCTCCACTCTCTCTGCGTCTGCCTTCCCTAGCATTTCCGTGGGGGTATTGTCCCCGCCTGCCCTCCCTCCTGTCTCTGGGTGGCAGTCCATGAGTTACTTCTGGAATGGGAATGCATTTCCCCTCTTTGCATTACTGTGCCTGTTGCTGTGCCTGGAGCCTGGACGTGCTCAAGGTGCCGAGAGTTTCGTTGCATACTTGCTGTAGTAGGATTCTGCACAGGGTGTGGTTGTGGAGACCGAGCGGTCCTGGGGTCTACACTCAGCAAGCAGGAGAGTCGGGAGAGGTTGATGGTACAGTTCCAGTCTAAGCCCAGGGGCCTGAGAACTAGGACAGCTGATGGTGTAGGTTCCAGACCAGGTCTGAGTCCAAAGGCAGGAGAAGATCAATGTCCCAGCTTGAAAACAGGCAGAGAGAGAGAGAGTTTTCTCCTACGCAGCCTTTTCGTTCTGTTCAGGCGTCCGAGGACTGGATGGGGCCCACTCACCCGGGGGAGGGCACTCTGCTTTACTCAGTCTGTGATTCAAATGCTGAATCAGTAAAACACTCTCAGAGACACACCCAGAAGGTTTAGCAAGCACCTGGGCATACTGTGGTCCAGTCAAGCTGACCCACAAAATGAACGATCACACGTGTCCACCATATTCAACTCCCATGGTAGGTTCTCTCTCCTTCAGAAAAACATTAGCATCACAGCTCTTAGAAATTCTTCCCCTCTGTTTCCTCCAACACTTGCTCTCTGCACTATGTGATAGAAGACCTGATTCTGGCTCTCATCTATCGTTCCCCGTCTCATGAATTCTTCACTCACACTGCAAGCTCCTGGAGGGTAACTAATTACTACATGACACCCTTTTCCCACACTCTTTATCGTGTTTGCCTTGGAGTTGGAACAGAGGAGCCACTCCAAAAATAATTACTCAATTGTATTAGATTGAAGTATAATATATATGATGAACGAGTTATCAGACATTAATGATAATGGATCAGATTGCTGGTTATGGACCCGAAACCCATCCTCCTCCTTTATAAGAGGACTCCTGAAGTGTGGGCTGTGGCAATGCATCCCGGTTGCATCTCAGGGACGGGGAAAGGTACAGTGACCATGGTGTGCTCATCACTCCACAGGGCTTACGATTCCAGTACAGAAATCTGCTTGTTCATGGATCAGGACAACAGGAAAGCTATAGTTGGGTCTTAGCTCATGTAGTGCAGACAGGAAGCACTGGAGGGCACTGGGGACGGGAGGGGCCTCTGTGTGCTCTGGTGCCAGTGCTTTTCCAGCTTCCTTTGCAGCTAGGGGAGATCCCACGAATACGTGCTGGCCACTGAGATGTAGGCAGATGGTCGTGTGGCATTTGCAGGGATGCCTTTTAAAGGGAGGTGACCCAGCTGGGTGCTGTATGGGTTTTACCTCCCCCTTCCCTCTTCCGATTGCCAGGATCCCAGACAGGACGCCGGACCCCAGCAGCCAGCTTGAGGACGGCAGCTACGTGCTGGGAATGGTAAAGCAGAAAGATAGAAGGGGTCTTGCGTCTTTGTACTGCTGCCCTACCAGCCCTGGACGGCTCATTGCTGGGCGTCTTTCACATGAAAGAACAGAACTTTGTGGTTTTAAAACCTCTTTTATTTTGGTTTTCTATTTTATGCAGTGGAACATAATCCTCACTGAAACAGAGACAAATTAACACTTGCAAAAGAATCGTAGGGAAGTACCGTCTGAGATAAAGGCAAATATTCTTTCAGGTTTTAAAAAACACGGCATTTTTACTCATATCCGAGAAACAAGTGAACTATTATCATCAGATGTATTTGGTATTACTAATATAAAATATATCCCTTTTATTCATTTCTCCCCCATCATGACGAATCCCTCAGTGATGTGGGGCTTTAGCTTGTCTTTCCACACAAGGACGATTTTCCTGTAAATTAGAGCAAAAGGAAAAAGCCTTGTAAATCACCTCTCTCACTTAACTTGCCCATTGTCCTCTCTCTGCAGGAAACCCAGAGGTTGTGGAGGAAAATGGCTGGTGGAGATGCCGCAGGAATAACTCGGTTTAGAAATGAGGTGAGAATAAGTGAAATTAATGTAACAGTAGACCTCTTTTCCCCCCTTCTTCACAAACTTAAAATTGGGGAAATCATTGAGGGGAGTCTTTGTTTTAAATGAGTGCAAGACAAGGACATATCTTTCTGAGGATCACACTAAATGAAGTGGAAAGAGAAGGGGACTCAGAGGGTGAATAAAAAAATCCCACCCGCTTCCGTCTCCCCTGCTACAACACATCAGGCCAACACAAGGGATCCTTTTGCAGTCCTAGGCTGTGAGACTTTTAGAGAAATGCCCAACTCCTTCAGTCTTTGATAATTTCAAAAAGGTGTTCAGAATATGGGCATCAAAGTATTGTCTTGCGTTTCTGAAGCTCTGCTGTTTTCCTTCAAGAAGGGCCACAATGAATGAACCGAATCAAATCTTTCGCGATGAGATAAATCCTAAAGCTTAAACCCGAATGATTTAGGAAGCAAATAGTCCTGCTTTATAATAAAATGAAACGGCGCAGACCAGAGGCAGACCTCAGCAGGAGCAGTCAGGGCGCAGACACAACGGTATGTTAGCATCATGAGGAAAAGATGGCGACAAAATCTGGAGGACTCACTTTCTGGATGCTCCCCTCACATGCCTGGCTAGTCAGTGCTGGCCATTGTCTAGAAGCTCAACTGGACTGGGGGCTGGAAGCTTTGGTTTCTCTCCACAAGAGACTCTCCGCGGCTGCCTCACAGCATAAGGGCTGGCTTCCAGGAGCTGGCGTTCCAAAGGGGAGAAGCAGAAACGCATGGCATTTTGATGCCCTAGTCTCAGAAATCATGTAGCTCTCCATTTACCATACTCTAAATTTAACGCATTCACAGAGATCCATCCCGATTTAAGGGAAGGGGGCCCAGACCCCACCAATTCCGTGGGAGAAATGGCAAGGCCACACTGTAAGAAGAACAGGTGGGATGTCTGGAGAGACTGTGGTCTCCATCTTGGGAAAATACAGATTGACGCAATAGGAAAAGCAAGTCCACAGTAGGGAAAGTGGGAGTTCTTCTGTCGCCCAGTCAGCTTGAAAGCTGATTTACCCTGGACCAGCTCTTACAACATCTGGAAAGAGCCCAGAAGGGGACGAGATTCCACTCCCACTGCCCGTTAGCACCATGAGCTGTCCAGAAGTCACTGGGTGCATCAAACTACGAAATTCATGGAGTCACAAATCAATGTCCAGGTACTACCACTTACGAGAAACACCCCACAGTCATTGTGCTTTTACTAAGAATGAGGTGGTTTTGGGGGAAACTGTGCTCTTCTCTATGCTGTCCACTGAGAGCGTCCAAACCCGGGTTTCCATGGCAGTGGGCCTCCATCTCAGGCCTCTCTGTCATGGCTACCCTAGGGCCTAGGGAGGCAGGCAGTGCTCACTGGGGCGGCCATGGTCTCTCCTCCTGCCAGAGACATGTTGTGTTATTACTGCGGTAAATAACAGTGACCCAAGTTCTCCAGCCTGTGGACGCAAATGAGGCCACAGTCACAGGAATGAATCACATTTCATTGGCTAACACCCTCTCCTGGTATCTCATCTCAGTGAGCCTTTGAGGGGTAGGCGGGGGTTATCGCCTGTGTCGGTTGCTGTTTAAGCTTTTGCTCCAGGCCTTTCTGGTGGATGTTTCCTCTGAAGTCATTCAAAGGTGGGCATCTCCTCACTGTTGCTGCTGCCAGTGAGGGGCCTGGCACCTGCACTAGAGGGCCAGGGCAGAATGGGGACTCAGCAGTCCTCATGGAGCTAAGACAGGCTGTGTTTAGGGCAGAGAGAGAGAGAGAGAGGCTTTCCTGTCCCACACCCAGCCCCCCCCCCACCCCTCGCTCAGAGCCTCACTCTGTTATCTGCATACCCTAGTAGCATTGCTGGCGTCCTTGCGTCTCAGAGCCCCTCATGACAACAGTCTCCTCAACACCAGCAGACAACCTCTCTCCACAGGGCTCAGATGAGAATCCAGGGAAACAAAATTCTCAAAAATAGATGCCAGTAGGCTGCCTGCCCCACCAAGTCATTGGACATTTCCAGACATGCCTGATTCCCAGCTGAGAACACAAATTAGGCTCAAACTTGAATCCCTGCTACATCATTCAACGTGCATAGCACACCACAGTGCTTTCTCTCAAACTGACTCTGTGAGTATGTAGGGTAGATATTATTATGGCTTTCATTTTTGTCTTCTTTTTTTTAAAAAAAATTTATTTTTATTTATTTTACGGGGGGGGGGACACGTGTGCATGACTAGGGGGAGGGGCAGAGAGAGAGGGCGAATCTCAAGCAGACTCCCTGCTGAGTGTGGAGCCTGAGCTGGGGCTCGATCCCACAACCCATGAGATCATGACCTGAGCTGAAACCAGGAGTCTGACGCTTCATCGACTGAGCCATCCATGTGCTCCTGGCTTCCATTTTTCATATGAAGAAATTACTTCTTAGTGGGAATAAGCAAGGAGCCTGAAGTGAAATAATAATTAAGATTTAGGTTGAATAATTGGGGGGCGCCTGTGTGGCTTTATCAGTTAAGTGTCAGACTCTTGATCTCAACTCAGGTCTTGATGTCAGAGTCTTGAATTCAGGCCCTGCTTTGGGCTCCATGCCGAATGTGGAGCCAGCCAACTTAAAAAAAAAAAGATTCAGATTGAACATTTCAATGGAGGTCTTTGAATAGCAAATCTGGAACTCTCCTTGGAGTCACTTCTTAATGACAGGTCACCAAGCTTGGCCTGGATGCTCTAGGCAGTTAGACACATTTTCCTGTCTGTGCTCACAGCATGCTGGTCTGTTGTCACATTTATTGCATTTTATGGCACTACTTTAAATGTCATTCTTCCCCACTAAATGCCTCTTGAGCCAGCAGAGTGCCTGGCATGGAGAAGGCCCTTGATAAACATTTCTTGATGGAATGAATAGGAGTCTCTTAATGTGTCTCAAGTGGAGGTGCATCGTCCCAGCCCAGAGAGTGTTCGGAAGCGTGGGAGCATTTGTGGTTGTCACAACACTGGGTAGTGATGCCCCTAGCCTGGAGTGACCAGGGCCAGGAATATGGAATGTCTTGCAATCTGTTAGGCAGTCCTGCACAAAGAAGGATTCTGCCCCAAATGCCAATGGCTCCTCTGTTGAGAGGAACTGCCTGGTAGCTGAAATGCAAGGCCTCTCAAGGCTCCAGGCTTAGCCTAGAAACACCTTAGTTACCTGTGACCCTGCAATTTGAGCTTTGAAGTTCAAATGGGGGCTATGCTATCTACCCAACCCACATGATGGATTACTGGCATAACACATGCAAAGTGCCCAGTAGAGTCCTGGGCCGAGAGCAGGCGGGCAAGTGGTTTGGCTCCTTTCCAGCTGTCTTTGGGTAATGAGAACGCTTGCTTGTCAGTGGATCAGTCTGGCCTACAGTATGACTCAACAGAAAGGGATTTTGCACGCAGGCCTTGCGTCCCAGAATCTGCCCTTGTGAATTGTAGACAGAATTACGGCAGGCACATTGCCGGGTTGTTATGAGGATTCAATGACATGAATATGTAAAGTTTCAAAGGATTGGCGCCTGGCACTTCATGGTCTCTTGATAAACAGTTGACACGATGAGCGGACAGCAGAGATCCAAGAAAAGCAGTGCTCTCGCTGAGACATGAAGGCAGCTGATCAAATCACAGTCTCTCTTCTTAACGAAATCAAGTGAGATTTCCTCAGCAAATTTCCCCTCATCCTCTATTTCCTGCAAATTAAACAGATTTCCTGCAGAGGACACGTTTCTTGGCTTCCCTTTCCATTCCCACCACTGCAGAGTAAGGGATACTCGGGGCAAAAACATATATGATTCACCTGCTTTCTTCAGTCCCTTGTACCCTTCCAGTTCCCACTGGTGAGTGTATTTCCCTTCCACCTGTTTCTTATTAGAGAACATATGTCATAGCAATATTAAAAAATGTTGATAAAAATAGAAAAACCATAATCCTAACCCATCACAGCTCTTTAAAAATTGCCTTCCAATGCTTTTCTGTAAGAACACTTTTATAGAGTTGCTATCATAATGCACATAGTATTTTGATTTCTACTATATCCAATTTGTATTGTATATTTTCGACGTTTATATGTAGGTTGCATAATTATTTTGTCTGACGGCAGCAAAATTTTTCATTGCCTTAATAAGCCATCCCATCTCGCTGGATACGGAGGTTGTCCTCAAAGGTAGTGATGCAATAAACACAAAGAGTTTTGAGTACTGCTAAAATATTTCACAGACTTAATTCCTAGTACTTTAGATACAGAGTCAAAACAGTGTGAACATAATGATTCTTGTTCTGTATCTTCTTATTACTTTCCGAAAGGCTGTACCAATTTACAATGCCTTTTGAAGTATACAAGTATACATTGCAACCTTGGACCGCATTATTTTTTTTAACAGGTGTAAAATGATACAAATGAAGTTAATTTGCATTTATTTGATTATTATCAAGCATGATTATTTCCCATATGTTTTATTTTCTATTTTCCTTTTTCTGAATATTTACATAATCAACCTCCCCAAGCACAGCCAAGTGTAGTGGAAAAAATGAGCACAAGGTTAGTTGCAGGACTGCTAACAGCATGGTCCTCTAGCTTAACTACTTTCTCTCCAGCACACTTCTATCTCTGAAGGGGGTTATTGTCTTCTAACTCTCAATTCAAATGGTTCTAAGTACTCTACATGAAACAGATGAAACTCAACAATATGTAGCATCAAACAGTATTATATCTGTGGCTAGCATAGGTAAATGTCTGGAATTTAACACAGGAGTATCTAGAAATCCCAATGGTTTCTAGGGATGCCCATGATTTCTAAGCAGCAGGTGAAGGTAAATTGGGGAATTCTTCATTCATTTACTTATTTATTCAACAGATATTTAGAGAGGGCCTAGAATACATTGGACTCCATAACAGATGGTTGGCCTATAAAAATGAAGAAAAAACATAGTCCCAGGGGGAGCCTATGGTCAAGTGGAGGAGATAGTTGAGCAGAGTAATTATAATGGACTGTGGTAAAGGCTACAGTGGGCAGAATGGGGAGTGCTCATTTTTTGTTTGTTTGTTTGTTTGTTTGTTTAAAATAAACTCTAGGCCCAATGTGGGGCTTAAACTCATGACCCTGAGATTAAGAGTTATGTGCTCTACTGACTGAGCCAGCCAGGTGCCCCAGACAGTGCTCTTTTTGGAAGGCTTCACAAAGGAGGAAACATTTGAGCCCAGACTTGAAAGATGAGTAAAATTTTGCAAAAAGGAGGATGGAGGAGTAGAGGCAGAGAGGAAATTCTGGGTGTAGGAGAAGAGCATATAACAGGAAAGAAACTCAGGAAAGACAACAGTGAGAAGTTAAGCTTCTGGAATATATGGTGTGTTGGGCAGAAACAGAGCCGGACAGATAAACTGGGATTAGATTTTATGCCAATCCAAGGCGTCTGTTCTTTATTTTCTGCGAAGTTTGGGTACAAAAGGGAGTCAGGGGAGGTTTATAAGCAAGAGAGTGACATGACCGGGGTTATTCTTTTTTAAAAAAAAATATGTTTATTTCTAGAAAATTCCCAGCTACTATTACTCATCTCAACACTAGAGCTGATTGTGTGAACTTGGGGATTCTGTGTTTTGAGGTCTTCACCATTTTGCATTTACCCCAGTGCTAAACTCTCCCTCTATTTGCCTCTGGTGTCCGAAAAGTTGGGAAACCTAGAATACACTTATTTTTAAACAGTATGATAATTTCATTTTCAAATGATGTTTTCCTTCAAAATCCAACATCTTTTCAGGTGAAGTACCTCTGCATGTAAAGCAATGGGGTTCAATTGTGAATTTGAAACAAAGTCTAATAAATACAGTGTCCTGGCTTGGGTGATCAATGATACGGTCTCATGATCTCAGCTGAGATATCACAGATCTTGTGGCAGAGGAAGAAAAAACATGGTGGCACCAAGCATAGTGGCTATGGCTTCTGCTCAGACACAGCACACATCACTTCCGCTCGTTTCCCATCGGTCAAAGCAAGTCGTGCACTTGCGTTCTGAGTTCAGTATGCTTCCTCCAGAGGAAAGGTGCTGGAAGTCCCATGGACAAGCGGCCTACACGGAGAGACTGTATGCTTACGCAATATATACACCGGTATCCATATCTAGATACGTATCACAAGTATTAAGATAGGTCTTAACTAGTTTTTGAGCACTGAAATCAGGGGCTAGTCATTTTCCACTCCCTCTTGGCTACATTCCCTCAACTTGCCAGCCCTGCTCTGTATTTCGAGGTTCTGATCCTTGCAAAATATGCTTCGCAAGGCTTCCTTGATTTTGTTTAGGTTTGCTCAAGGGTAGGCTCTGGCAGAAGGAGATTGGAGGATGGGAGGAGGAGAGAAGCCAGGGTATCTCTCCCCTTCTCTCTCTGTGCTTCTGCTAGCATCTCTGGGCATGGCTGTGGCCCCTTTGTAGCTCCAGGAACCTCCAGGCCACCCTCCCTCTTGGCCCCCCCGCCTGCGAGCAGCTTCTACCAGCAGGCTCCCCTCTGTCCATCCAGCCCCAGAGATGAGAGTGGTTTCTTTCAGTTCCCGACTTCCAGTCGCCTACACTGTTTGCTCTTTTGGCTTTTTAACGCCTTTCTAAACATTTCCTCATATTAAATCCCCTCCACTCAATGACCTGGTGTGGGTTCTGTTTGCCTGATTGAACCCTGCATAATTCAGACTCCATTCAGTTCTACAAATTAGTTACCCTTCTCAAACCTATAGTGGCTAGAAGCTTCAGTCATCTTTACTCCAAAGGTGAATTTAATAGAGTTGGCTGTGGATACTTTAGCAAATGTGTGGTTAAGCTCCTCTAAAACTCATATCCCAAAATATCCCAAGATGAGGCCCCTAGCTTTTCGTTCTAGGCCCAACAAATAGCATGGTGTGGGCGCAAGTGAATATATTAAATATTTACAATATAAATATGTAAAAATATTTACACGTTCTCATCTCCTTAAAAAACATAGCAGAGCAGAACGAGATGGGTGGAATTTACGTGATAGCAAACTAGCAAGTGATCGGCCCAGGTCCCATCCCTCAAAAACAGGACAAACTGTGTGTGTGACTAAGATCTATACTTTCCTGCAGATGTATATACACGCGTACATTCAGCACTATGAATTCACACATGCGTATGTACACATATATATGATACAACCATTTTTAAAGGACTATGGTTATGCATAGTCTTCAAGGAGTTTATTTAAAGACATTTAGAAGGTAACGATCAAAGCCAGAGGAGGATTTAAAAGCTCTTATGTCTTGTATTGAATTTCCATTGATGTCTTTGATACAATAATGGAAGCAAATTTTAAATTTGGAAGGGAGGAGACAGAGACACTGAAGAAAAAAGATTTGATGGCACCCAGACAGAAGGAAATTTTTTTGCCAATATGTACTGAGTGAATGGGCAAATGACAGCCCTGGAGACGGTGGCATCACATGACGCTTCCCCTGAATTAACGAGGGGATTTGGCTTCAAGATCTACAAGGGAGAGGAGCAGGAAGAGTTGGTTTCTAGGGAACAGTTTGCTCATCCTGCCTCGGTCTGCTACTGGTCTGAAACACCAGCAGGCACGGCTGCTGCTGGGGAGGCCTGGTGGCGGGAGCGTCGCTGAGTGTTTTGCAATGGTCCCGGGGGACCTCTGAGGACCTTCTCTCCAGGGACTGTCATCACTGGGCAGGCCAGGGCGATCACACAGGAGCTGGGAGGTCATTAAGGTTTTCTGAGTCCAAATGATAGCAGGTTCCTGTGAGGGATATTTGCCGAGGAGAATGTAGTGGCACCGAGTCCCTGATGTGCCTTTGTGCGAACTTCAGAGACAGACTGACCTGAATTCAAATCCCTGCTCAGCCGCTTATGAGCCGTGAGAGCCTGAGCATGTTATGCAATGTTTTGAACCACTATCTGCCTTCATAAAAATGGGCAGGGATATATATATATATATATAGTCCATATATACATATGGTTCATAGAAAGCACTCAATGATGCACCATTTTTATTACTGATATTAATAGATGTTATTCATATGGTATACTTGTAAAATGCTCACAGCCACTTTATAATAAAATCATAGGTCCCTGATTTTCTCTGAGGCTACAGGGACACTTCGATCAGGTTTTCCCACTCTACAGACTGAGATTCTAAAGCCCAAAGGGGACAGCTAAACTAGACAGCTAGTGAGGAGGACACCTAGAACCGTAAGCTTCTCTCGTGATCCCCAGGTCACGCCCTTTCAGCTTAACCAGGAAGGTCAACAGACGACACACTCGCCCTGCCCACCCGCTTTACGGCCGCGTGCCCAGCAACAGTGGCAGAAAGCATCAAGACAAATCTTTCTCCTTTCTTTCATTTACTCCCTGCCTCCTTCCGTCTCTTGTTTTCATACCAGAGGCTTAATTCTTTTCTGTCTTGAATCTTATTCTCCGCTCATCTTCCTTCAAGTGCTCTGACATTCTGTGCCTTTTGGTTACTTTATTTTTTAACTCACTCAACAAACATTTATTGAGCACTTCCAAGGTGTCAGACTCTGGAGAACAAATATTTACGATAAAGGAGGGGCTCACAACCTCTTGGGGGGAGGTATCTGCAAACAGGAATTACAGTGCCTGTGCTCACAAGGGGGATAGAAGACCATGGGACGCCACGCGTCTCCCGCCCATATAGCTCACCGGCTCTAGAGTCCCCGGGGCCGGGATGTGACTTTCCACTCCCTCCATTCGTGCCCTTGGGGGAACTGTACAGACTCATAAGGCGAATTGTATATTCTTCCTTTGTAAAGGAGGAGTCCTAATAGTACCTGTCTCGGAGGGAAGGTGGGACTTCACTGAGAAAACTTTTAAAAATTAAATATTTAACAATGTTTACAAGTTCTCATCTCCCTTTAAATACAGAGCTGATCAGAACAAGGGCCGCAATCCATCTGGGAGCACACAGCATTCAATCAAAGCGATTTCTTATTTCCTTAAGAGGGAGAGTAAACAGATTACTCATTACTGAATAGCTGGGGTTGAGATCATTGATGAAAAAGGACCAGGATCTTTCCTCTTTCTGCAGTCAAAGCAAAAATCTCACGGTGCTGCTCCAAACCTGAATGGTTACTGTGATCAGGAGAGGCTGCAGAACAGGCCCTGGGGGTGGTTGATGATCGGCTGTGTCTGGAGGGTGGCGTGCCCGAACGGAGGGGATGAGCGAAGCCTGCGCAAATCCTGCGTCTTACAACCTGTGTGGTCCAGCTGGGGGCTGAACAAAGAGCGGCGAATGTGGTGGGAGAGCTTTGAACGGAGCCGGGACTGCGAGCTTCTCTGTGCGGGAAAATGGTCTGCTCAGTGAAGACTCGATTCCTTTCCAGCATCCACTCCTCCTAAGGAGCACAGAGGTCTGAAACCATGAGCACATCTCCCTGTGTGCTGGCTCTGTTTCCTGGGCAAGATGAGCTTATCACTTTCCATTCAGCTCCCAGCTAATCGAGAAGTTCCTGAAGCAAAAGCAAACACACACTGGGAAGGAAAAAAAAAAAGAAAGAAAGAAAGAAAGAAAGAAAAGACAAAAATGGTGCTAAAACAAAACAAATGTTCTCTGCCCTGCTCTAGGGTTTGCAAAAATGAACTATCTGCAAAGGGATGCTGAATTAATTCTTCAACAGGCAGCACACTTGTGGGTTTTAGCCAGGGGGAATCTAACTATGTTAATCTGTGTGAATCGTACAGCCCTTTGTGTGTGTCTGTGCGTGTGCGCACGCTTATGTGTGTTCACGTGCACGTGTGTGTGTGTGTTCGTGGGGGCGGTTTAAAGGGGACTGCTGTAGCTCAAACAGGGTGGGAACTCATTTTCATTTGGAATCAAACGCATTCAGAGCTGGATAAAATGAAAAACTTTATTCAGCATTTTCTGAAAGAAGCCATCCGAGGTCTCCTTTCTCAGCATCTAGGACCGCAGATGCCACCGAAGTCACACAGGCTGTGTAGGCGCACACACATGTGTAATTTTTAATGTCCCCCACATGACCAGAATGCATTTGTTCCATTCAGTGGGAAGCCACAACATTTATTACATCTCTTTCTCAAATAAACCTCAAAGCGAGCATTTCATCTTTCCTCATGCAATCATCATAAGGTAGGAAATGAAATTTCCCAAACCTAAAAGCATGTTGCTAAGAGCTCCGGGGCACCGCGTGTCACTTCTTACTTTGATGTGTTCATGGAGGGGGGTGGGGGAATGACAAAAAGAGAGAGAGAGAGAGAGAGGAAAGAAAAGAGAAAGAAGGATGCACTGTGTCTTCCTTGAGATTTTCAGAAAGCTTTTTTTTTTTTTTTTAACTCTTTATGTAGTGACAAGATGGAGCTGATTGAAACAAGACAAGGAAAGTCTTGGTGCCAGACCACTTCAGAAATGAAGCATTCCGGAAAGGCATGTAGGAACTCCTGTCAGAAGCAGGAACGATTTCACGGCCCCTCTTGCATATTAATGAACTACACGTAACCTCAGTTTAGTAGTGCAGATGCAACATTTCAGGAGGCGCGCCAGAATTCTGCGATAAATGCCAGCTCCGGGGGAAATGCATTTCATGATAGAATTAGGAGATCAGCCATCTGAGACGTCCGCAGAAATCGCCCCCACCCCTCCGAGGTGCAAGGGGGTTTCTGGGAAGCGGGGCGCTGGGGGCGTGGGGAATGCGGGGTGTAGGAGGTCATTCATCCGAATCGGCTTCCTGAGCATTCGCGAAACATCCAACTCTTCTGACACCGCGTATCTCCTCCAGCAACAAATCCACCGGCCCAAAGGTCGAGCGCAGGTGAATTGATTATTTTTGCTGCCTATTTTTCCTGCTGTGATTTTTAAAAAACTGTTTAAACATACACTCCTCCTTGCTTGGGAAGCAAAACATCTCTTTCTGCCTCTTCTCTTCGCCTCTGCCACTGCCTGCCAGGTGTTTTTGCTTCTCAACTTCTTGCAGCCTGTGGTTGCATTTTCAGACAGAAAACAAGCTCTCAGCAATCCTCTTCCCTTCCAGGGCTCCTCCAGAATTTGCTTGCTTCTCGCCCCTTGCTCACTCGTTCCCCTTTGCCCCCTACGCATCGTGCAACCGTCACTGTCGTCTGTGCTCACCATCTGTTTCTAAAATTCCTATGATACAGAAATCACATGACAGTTTGAGGTGCAGCCATTTCAATACTGTGAGGTTTCGCTTGGCAGGATTTGGAAGGGAGGGCTGTGCGGTTCTGCCTTATGAAGCTGACCAGCGAACATGGTGCGAGAGGTAGCTAGCCCTCTAGAAAGACCTTCAAAAGTGGCTGCCGACTCTCTCTGCTGCTTTTGTGAGATTGAAAACGGGAAATAAAGCCACAGCCTTCACTTTCAGCTGAGAGCCAGGCCAGACTGCAGCCAAGAGGGAGAGAAGAGACGGCCAGAGCAAGGCTCTGTGCTGTCATGTAAGAAGAGAGCACACAGCAGACTTGACTCAGTGGCCCTCAGTCAGCCAGGGCCACAGTGATGCTACCTATGAAAGCACTCACGGGCCCAGGTCTGCTCCGCGTGTCTGTCGTCCTCTTGGGTCAGTGGACTGACCACCTGGTTTGTTTGTGTGGTGATGGCAGGAGTGCAAGAGGACAGATCCAGCTGGGCTTCTGTCCCATAACCTGACATTCCATGGCCAACGCAAGTCATGTGACCACACTCAAGGTCCAGGGCAGGGAAGGATAAGTCACATGCTTAAGCCCCAGTTCAGTGGGGATCAGAAAAGTCTACTCCTCCCATGGAGACAGGGAAGGGGTGAAAATAATGAAACAATATCATAAAATCTATCATACTTGCTATGGTGGACATATGGGTGCCCTCCCAAGTTCCCATCCATTCCTTCTTTCCATAATCTGATTTTTGTCTGGTACCTAATTCCTCAGCAGTTAGACCTTTTGGAGAAACTGATGCCCCACCAGGCTCTAGAGAGACTGGGTATATGGATCGGGCTTATGTTACCAGCCTAATCCTATCTGCTGGCCACATGTACTGGTTTATAAATAAACATGTGATCCAGTTTGGGCCACCGAGAACGAAAGAGACATTTGATGGGAACTCCTAGAAATGGAGATTTCTTTTTATGCTGTGAGAACTCCTAGGAGATATGCTCGAAGTCACGTGGTGTGGAGCTGCGCCTTTTGCAACTGCTGAGGCATGATGGGGAAGCCGGCATCCACAGAACATAGGTGAGAGCACTACAGGAAAAGCAGTCTACCCCCTGATCAATCCTAACCTGAAGCTCAAACTATTTCAGAAATTTCTAGTTAAGTCAGCTATTAAATGACCTTATTATTTATTGAGCTTTCAAATTACTCACAATCAACACTATTTTAGTGAATTCACTTCCTGTGTGACTTTGGGATATTGGGGTGTGTGTGTGTGTCTGTCTGTCTGTCTGTGTAGTGTGAGGTTTAATTCCTTTGGGCCTCAGATTCCCAATCCTCAATATGGGAATAGGTGTTGTACTGCGGTAATGTGATAATGTCTAGGCCCTAGCACGCAGCAGGTAGAACCATCCTGCACTGTCTGCAGGGTGCTCCCCAGAGGAGGGAGGGAGTGGGGACTGAAGGTTGAGTCCACTCACCAAGCCCTGTGCTGAGGGAGCTGCCTCCAGGGAGACAGGACGTCTGCTTCTCATTTTCTCCACGCCCAAGGATTAGCAGAGGCCCTGACAGAAGACACTGAACAAACACCAGTCCCTTCTTCCCCCCTTCAGTAGTCAGTTCTCCTACTGATAAAGAGAGCAGTGATCCTTTTTGCTCAGCCACAGGACTCAACAATATCGTTAATTTTTACTCTTTCATGAAAAGCAGGCAACCTCCCCCCCCCATTTTGTGGTTACTTCTTTTCCTTGCTCCTCTCCTGAAGCTCATTTCCTTCCCTCTCTATTCTTTGTTTTCTTTTCTCATGCTTCTCTTCTAGCCTCCCCTTTCTGACCCCTTTCCTTTCTTCTCTCTCCTTGGCCTGTTTCTTGCTCCAGGAAAGGACTCCTGAGGACCCTGCCTTTTCAGGCTCTGGGTCTCTCCACGTAAGGGCTGATCCGCGGTCTCAAAGAGCAGTTTCAGGAGTGAGACGTATGTGAACACTGATCCTGGTTCTCTGACTTTGGACAGCCTGAGCTCTCTGGGCCTCACTCCTCCCCTCTGGACAACTGGTCTGACTCCCTCACCTGCAGGCCCCTAGTGGAGGGCTAAGCAAAATAACCTGTGTCAGGCGTCTGAGACTGTGTCATCCATCAGTGACGTGTAGTCTCTTCTCCCTCCTAGCTTCACCGAATAAGGTCAGAGCCATAAATGCCCAGCAGAGAGTAGCCCTCAGACATTTAGAGTACGTCATTCACACGGATTTCAAGAGAATGCTTCCTGATGCCAACATTTTCCTGTCTTCACCTTCTTTCCTGCAAATAAGTCTTTACCTAATTGTGAGAGTAGCTGAAACATCTCTTGTCTAACCATGGATAGAGCACGTAGAGGTGAACCCTTTAGTTCATGGCTACTGAGAGAATTCTGGGAACGCTTCCTGCATGCCCTCAGGCAGATGGCTGGCCCACATATATTTCATATTTCAACAACACAAATTAATGTAAAACATATTCACGTATGTATTAATTAATGCTAATGTATTCACAAGAGATTCAGATAATGGGCAGTCCATTCTGACACCTCCCTCCTAATTCATTCGCCCTAAAGAGACTGAATCTTGCTTAATTTTAGGCTCAAACAAATAGGTCTATTGTGATTTGGGGGCTCCCTTTCTTCCACACTCCCTATGGCTGCCTGCTGACTATCTAAGATTTCTTCCCACTGGTGGAAAAGACTTCCACATTGTAATGAGACTCGGGGAGGGATGGTGTCTGTGCAGACACCAGGCTGCTGTGGTACCTGAGTATGGAGGAATCTTGGTCTCAGAGACTCAGACAGAAGCAGGTAGAAGAGTAAAGTGGTAGTACTTGAAGAGGAGGCTGAAAATGAAGGAGGAGTCACTTGGGGTGGGAGGAGGACCCACAAGGGAAGCCAGGGTGAAACGGGCCATCACAGAATGGCTGGAAAATTGCCCAGAATCAGATGTCTGTATCTTGAAACAGGAGCTATTTTCTGAAGAATTTTTTTTTTCTTTTTTCGTGGAGTAGCATGACACAATTTAGGCAAGGTTGAATTTTAAGGGAGTTTTATCACTGCTGTTTTTTGTTGTTGCTGTTGTTTTTTAACCATCTATCTATCCTTCAATAGATGAGCATTTCCCCAGGGAACTGTTTCATGGCGGAGCTTGAATCCAGAGTTACGAGATGAAGAAAGTCTCTGCTTTCGAGGAGCTTATAATCAAATTTGGATAAATGTGCAATGAGATAAGACAAGCATCAAATACTGCCCCCTCCCTACACTACATACCCATTCTGTTGCCCTCACCTCTGCTGGATGTGCAGGTCTTTGGGGGCCGGGTTATCAGAAGTTCCGTTACTGAGATGGACACAATTACATAGAACGCTCGACCCGAATCTGGAGGGGCTGGCACTCTGTTTTCTTCTTGGTGTTACTTCTCTGTTCAAACAGGAAGGCTTTTGCTTAAAAAAAAAAACCCCAAATCAAAAAACATTACCCATGCCTGAGAGACAAATCATTAATTCAAGGGATGAAGAAGAATGCAGACCAGATCTGGAGTGAACACCAAAGGACCAGGTCCATGAGCAAAGCAAAGTAAGCTTCCATTTACTCGTGCTGGGTAGCTTCCAAAGCCCTTTCAGATGTACCATCACAACCATCCTATGAGGTCCCCAAGGTGAGCAGTAGAGTCCAGGTTTATATTCAGAGGGGTTTCTGCTTCTGAAAATAAGGAGTTTGGAAGAAATAGCTATTTTGGTAGCACCTCCAAGATGGCCTCCAATGTTCATGCCCTTGGTGGTATTCGTCCTCCCCTCCTTGAAGATATGCTGGATCTAGTGACTCCTAAAAACTGGAATACGGCAGAACTGATGGGAGGTCACTTCTGAGATTAGGTTATAAAAAGAATGTGGCTTCTGACTTAAGGACTCTCTCTTGTTCTTTCTCCTTCTTGGATATTCTCACTCTAGAGAATGAAAGTTGTCCTTTTGGTGAAAAATTGATGTCTCCAGTCAACAGGCCAGTGAGGATCTGAGTGAGGCTGGACAACAGCCATATGCCAGAGGCTGGAAGTAGATCTTCTCCAGTCAAGCCAGAGACTGACTGCAGCCCTGTAGACACATTGACCCCATCTTTTGGGAGACTCCTAGCCAGAGGCACTCAGGTAAGCTGTCCCAGGACTCCTAAACCACAGAAAATGTGAGACTATAAACATTTGTGGTTTTCAGCTGCTGAATGTTGGGGTAATTTTTCATGCAGCGATAAATAACTAATACAAATGCCCTTTTTTTGTCTTTATAAACTATGCTATATAGTTTTGCTTGTAAAACTGAAATACAAAGAAAACAAAAAACACTCCAAAAGTTGTAACAAAGAGGTTACCAATATTCTCTACATAAGATACACAGAATGAGCCATTTAAAATGTGAATCATATCAAATGATCCCCTCTTCCAAACTATTCAGTGACATCCCCTTATGTATGGAATATAATCCGAAGTTCCTATTGTGGCCTCCAATTCCAACTGATCCCCTGCTGTCCCTCTGACTGCATCGTGTCTGCTCTTCCCCACCCTCGCTGAGCTCCAGCAAGTGTGGCCTCTTGCTGATTGTCAGGTCTATCCCATATGCTCTTTTATTTTTGACAAATGTGTGTGTGTGTATATGTGTGTGTGTTTGTGTGTGTGTGTATGTGCGTGTGTGTGTGTGTATGGTAGACCATGTGATATTGTGATGTATGTAGCACTGTGAAATGCAGAGTCAACACATCCATCACCTTCCATGGTTACCATTTGCTCCTCTGGGTATGGTGAGAACACTTGAGCTCTACTCTCATGTGTTATAATGTTATTAACTTCAGTCACGATGCTGTGTGTTAGGTCTCCAGAGCTTAACTTGTCTTACAATGAAAGTTTATACCCTTCGATCAGCATCTCCCCCTTTTTCCTCACACCTAGCCTCCAGTAACCACAATTCTGTTCTCTGTTACTATGAGTTTGATTTTTTTAAAGAGTTTGTTTGTTTCTTTTAAGATTCCACATTCATATGAGATCATGCAATATTTGTCTTTCTGTGTCCAGCTCATTTCACTTAGCACAATGTCCTTTAAGTCAATCCAGATTGTCGCAAATATCTGATAAGGGGTTGATATCCCAGATATATAAGGAATTTGTCACTAGAAAAACATGAATAATAAGATTAAAAAAATGGGCAAAGGACTTGAACAGACGTTTTTCCAAAGATGACCTATAAGTGACCAACAGGTATATATATGAAATGGTGTTCGACATCACTCATCATCAGGGAAATGGAAATCAAAACCACAGTGAGATATCACCTCACACCTGTTAGGATGAACATTATCAAAAAGTCAAGAGATACGAAGTATGGCAAGGATGGGGATAAAAAGGGAAGGAACCCTTGCGTCCTACTGGTGGGAATGTAAGTTGGCACAGCCATCATGGAAAATAGTATGGAGACCCCTCAAAAAATGAAAATAGAAATTCCATATGATCCAGCAATCTGACTTCTGGGTATTTACTCAAAGGAAATAAAATCGCTATCTTGAAGATACACTTGCACTCCCACATTCACTGCAGCATTATTCACAGTAGCCAAGATATGGAAACAACCTAAGCGTCCATCAACAGATAAATACATATATGTGTATATATGTGATACATATATATTTGTTTATTGATATGCACACATATATACTTATATTTGCATATACATGTGTGTCCGTCAACAGATGAATAATTATATATGCATATATATACAAAAATATACATTTGTATATGTGTATACATCAACACACATATAATATATATATTCATATATATATATGCTAGAACATTATTCAGCCTTCAGAAAAAAAAGCAAATGCTGCCATTTGTGAGAACATGACCTACATGCTTGCCTCACTGTCATGTCCTTGCTGTTCCATGGCCCGCTCCCTCACCATATTCATCTCTCAAACGTGGCCTCCTCTGGTCTCTGTCCAAATGTTACTCCACAGAGTCACCTTCTCCAAATAGCCTCATCGAAAATAGCCCCCTTCACCTACTATCCTCACGCTTCACTCCAGAGCTGAGCCCACAGCAGGGGCTTCAGGAACACATTGTATATGGCGTTCTCCTTCTTCCCTCCCTCCCTCTGCTTATTCCTCCATTCTTGCCTGCTAGGATCATTTTGCACATGAACTCCCAGCGTGCAGGTTCTCGATGGCTCCTCCTTTTGGGGAAACGCCAACTTCAGAGAGCCATCGATATTTCAGGATTTATCAATTACAACTACCAGAGTTTCTTAACTAAAATATGTAATATCATTCAATGGGATGCTGAGTTATAAATAATGGTGAAACATGGGGCACTGATGCAGAGGTCAAGGGAGGGGAGAGGAGGACATGGATACTGGAGACTGAAGAAAAGACATTACAGAATGACAAAACACCTTGTAAAACTGTTTTCCACGGTGGCCTAGAAGACAACTGCGTGTTACTGAGACTGTGGCTTGAGGGAAAGTGGTTGCCTGAAATCCAAGTAATGGAATATGTTGGCTTTTATTTTCTACTTTCAGCAAACTACTGCAAAAGAGAATATCTTGGATGAATAGATAAGCAAAAGGTGGTCTATACATACTATGGACTACTCTCCATCCTTAAAAAGGAAAGAACTTTTGACATGTGTCATAACATGAATCTTAAAGACATTACGCCACATGGCGAGAGCCAGATGCAGAAGGACAAATACCGTAGAAGTCCATGTGTATGCGGTACCCGGAGCCATTAAACTCTTATAGAGAAAGTAAACGGTTGTTGCCAAGGGCTGGGCGAGTGAGTGTTGAATGGGATGGAGCTTCAGCAGGGGAAGATGAAAAGGATTACGTGGGTGGTGGCAGTGACTTGCCCAAGAACCACAGGTACTTAATGCTACTGAAGAGTCCCTTTAAAAATAAGATGGTAAATTTTATGTTACGAATATTTGACCATAACAAAAAAGGAGATAACTTCCAGATGGAATTGACCAGTTTGCAAGCAGGATCAAATGGATTAGAGAGTCCAGAAATTTGGAGCACCAAAGACTGGAAAAGCTGTTTTTCATGCCCCGAATAGTAAGAGATGAGCATGGGACAGTATTTGTGCAACAAAGGCCCAGTCAGCCCTGCAGCACACGTCAATAGAGGGCATGGCCTTGCCAGCCACATCAGAATTCTAGAGAGCTTCCAGAAAGTCATCAGGGAAGTGAGAGCGGCATGGCTGAGGGTTTGGGGGGAACAAAGCAAAGCAAAGCAATAAATTAGGTCCGACAGTAATGCTTAGGAAAGAACTTTGGGTGTAGTTAGTGATACACGGAATGAAATGAAGGCAAATACCCCAGAAGTGACTATGTCTTTTAGGGCATGGCAATTGCCTACAAAACCACGAGCCTGCAATGAAAATCCCTCCAACCATCAGAGACTTAAAACAACTTTCAGGCCCCCACATTTGTACCAGTCTGAAGTGTGCTATAGAAACTGTGGTGCCTCCAGGGAGGCCTTTTTTCCTCACTAGTAACTTCAAAAATGGACAATAAGGAATTTCTCAAGAGGCAGGACCAGAGGTCAGGAACCATGGGTGAGAGAGTTGCTCCCAGAGTGCAGAACAGTGTTTAAACAAAACCAGGCCTCTCGGCTAGGGCAGACAACCTCAGAACGCCAGCCTGGCAGGAACACATTATTGCCAGATCCCAGAGTCTGGGGCGTGTGGCTCTATCCCTCTGCTGCCTGGGAATATTTATTGCTTTTATCCTCTCCCTGTTCCAGCATTGACTGGATGGATGTGTTGGGATGAGAAGCATGGGAAAATGATTTGCTTTTTAATTTAAAGTCTGCTGGACCACTGGGAGCCACATCTGGACAGATGGTACGGACTGTGCACATTCTAGAAAAGCAGACGGGTGCTGGGTAGTTGGAACTTCTGAACTGTCTCTCCAAGCTGTCTCTGGGGAAGGGCAAATGTGTTGTGTGTGTGAGATTCAGAGTAAATGGCTATTTAGTAACCAGAAGAGCAAACTGTGGCCAAGACTTCGATGCGTTCACCAGGACTCATTTTTCTGCACGCTGGGAGCACAATCAGACTACATGTCCCAGCTTCCCTTGCAATTAAGTGTGGCCAAGTGACTGAGATCTGGCCAATAGGGATGTGGGAAAAAGTGATGTAGGTGCCTTCCAGGAACGACCGGCACAGTACTCCCAGGGGGACGTCTTTTCTCTCTCTGGAATGCAGGAATGGGCACAACTCCCAGGAAAAACTTAGGGGTCACCTGTTAAAAATGAGAGAACGACAAATTAAAGAGGGTCTGGGCCCCTGGAGATGAATATAGCGAATAAAAATATTTCACCTTCCTGGGAAAAGAGCAGAAACAGAAATAAAGAACAAATGAATACAGGGCCACACCCTTGCCCCAGGCTGGAGGATCCGCCTGACAACACATGAATATAATCCAAATGGATTCTTGAGTTTATAGGCTAAACAGGAAGGGATGACCTTCAAGACTTTTTATAACCTGAATTCTCTATTCTAGAATTCCTAATAGGACTTCATTTCTCCACTAAGTGAAGTGTATACTCAAATAATTTTTTTAAAGGAGTCTTTGTGAATCTGAGGACTTTTCTTCTTTAAAGACAGAGATCATTTGGGAAAAAATGTGTGGGTCACAACCTTTTCATGCTCCCATAAATTCCTACATATGTTTCAGAAAACTGTGAGGTCAACCTGATATCTTTCCCCTTTGATGATGCCTATTTTTTATTTCCCTTATATTAAACGATTTTTTCTTTATATATGAAATTCAGATATTTTGCCAGAGTTTGTGTAAATGTGGGTTTATCAGTTCTCACAAAATGTGACGTGGTGGGCTCTTTCAGTCGGCACATTTGTCTTTTTATCTTCAGGTAGGTTCCTTCAATTACCTTAATCACGGTTTCCTCGTGTGCGGCTGCCTCACTCCAGGGGTCTCTTAAAAATAGAGACTGTCTTAGTGATGTTTGTATCATCACCCTTGGTACATAGTAGACACGCAGTGACAGATTATTCAAGTGATGAAGATTAGAGTTTTCTGGCAAAATCTCTAATAAAGAACATATCCATCTGTTGATAGAATGATGCTTGATACACTGGACTTCCACGTGATTTCTTAGGTCTACATGGACCACAATTACTGTGTTTTTCTGTAACCAGTGAGGCTTCGGCCAGGTGATCTGCCTTAGGTGACAAGACCTTAGTAAATATGATGCGAGCAGAAAGTGGAAGAGCACTTGCACATGGGTCATGCTCTCTTTAGTGCCTAGAGAGCCCCAAGACTGCTATGTGAAGGACAGAAGCTAGCCTACTAGAAGATGCAATGCCATGCGGAACAATGATAAAGCTGTTTCACCTTAAGTGCCACCCCTGCAGCCTCCAGACCGATTAGTCTTCCAACTGCCAGATGTCTGAGTGAGACCATCTTCGAATATCCAGCTTCAAATAAACTCAGCCAGGCCAGAATTATTTCCCACTGACCCATAAAAGTACAAGGGAAATCCAGTTATTTGTTGATTTTGGCCACTGAGTTTTGGGCTGACTTGTGCAGAAAAAGTTAACAGGAAGATAAAGGAAGCCGTTGAATCATTCTAATTAGAAGGATGACATTAGCTGACTTCCATTTTTAAAAAGATAACGCTGGCTGTTCTGTGGGTAAGATAGTTCTGGGAGGTGGAGGCAAGAGTGGAAATAGAGCAGCTGGAGAGGCCATATTGCAATAACCCAGTTGAGAGACTTCATGGGTCTGTTCTAGGTGATTGCAGATCTCTCTGCGGTGAGAGAAGGGAATACACTTAGGATAGATTTTGAGGAATAACTGATTTTAAGGGCCAGTTTTTTTTCAGAGAGAAAGGCAGTTAAGAACCCTGGAATGAAAACAAGACTTGTAGTGGACTTCTCAAGAGGTGCAGGGGATTCTGTAACACAGCAGAACTAGGCCTTCTAATTTTAAGTGAAAACGATTTCAAACCAAGAATTCTGTACTTAGCCAAACTATCAGTCAAATGTGAGGACAAAATCCGAATATTTTCAACATGCAAAGATGCAGAATGTTTACCATCCAGTCATATCTTCTGAAGAATTAGTGGAGGGATTAAAAGTTTTAAACAAACAAGTGGAAAATATAAGCCATAAAAATGGTGGGACTAATCCAAGTCTGTTCCAGATATTGTCTGTTGGTACTAAGCTCCACAATGGTCTTCCGTACTCTCCTCTCTCCTTCTAGCTCTGAGAGCCTGAAAACTACCTTTTTGATACTCCATTGCCAACTGGGTTCTGTTTTATTTTACTTTATTTTTTTAGTCAATGGTCGAACTATGAATGAAATTAGAAGGCAGCAGGGAGGTGGAAGAACTTTTGATTGAGGAAGTGGCTTCAGTACCTAGAACACAGCTGCACTAGTCTCACTGGTAGAACTCCCAACAACACCTATGGAGTATGTGTTCCTGGAGCACTAAGGGATTGGAGGCTGTGGTCTCAGGAGCTCCTGAAAGGGTGGCAGAAGCTTACTGGAGTCACTGTCGCTGCATAATAGCATCTTTTCTCTTTTGCGTTTCCAGTCTTTCCAACACTTCAGTAATGAACTACCTCAGGGTCTAATTCATCTCTCCCTGCGCTAATTCTCTAGAGTGGTTCCTGTTTTTTGGCCTGGGCACTGAATGATACAGAGTCCAATGAAATGAAATCATAGGCTGAGACATTTTAATAGGCTTTGAAGGCAATTGATCTATTTTATATAGGAAGTCAACAAACTCCAAGAATGTCTTCAGGAAGAAGAATGGAATGATTTCTAAGCATTACAAAGGAAAGTCTGGGGCACCTGGATGGCTCAGTTCACTGAGCATCAGACTCTTGGTTTCGGCTTGTGGTTTTCCATGATCAGTCTCACATCGGGCTCCTGGCTCACAGGGAGTCTGCTTGGGATTCTTTCCCCCTACCTCTACCTGCTCCCGCTTCTCCCCAACTCCTGCGCATGCACACACACACTCTCTCTCAAATAAATAAATAAATAAAATCTTTTTTTAAAAAATAAAGTCAAGTCTGAGGAACATGATAAAGAACTCACACACTTCTCTGAAAAAGAAAATATGACAACTAACTCCAGGAGAAATAAAATCCTGATAGGAAAGTCATGGTCAAAATATGAAGCAAACTAAAATGTAACAGGATTGTGAGACTCTGGTGAAGTAGAAGTGATTCCATTTGACCTAGATTCTAGGATCATCCTTCTTCATGTAGTACAGTGGTCATCTCCTTAGACTCACAAAGAAAGGCAATGTAATCCTAGAACCCACTTGGCTTTATGTGGGCAAGTAATAATCAACATTGTTCATTTCAGCTCCAAAAATCAATCCATCAGAAGAAGAAGAAGAAGAAGAAGAAGAAGAAGAAGAAGAAGCGGAGGAGGAGGAGGAGGAGGAGGAGGAGGAGGAGGAGGAAGAAGGACCTATATATAATTACGGTTATAGACCATAATGCAAATTTAAGGATGTGAGGACAGGAATTAGGGTTTGGAAAGACAGAGATTTGGGCAGGGACATCCTCATCACATATGTAGAGAATCATGAAAAAAAGCAGAAAATTGTTGAAATATGACAGAAGATGTCCTACCACATCATTTAATGTTACAAAGTACTACTAGAAGTAGTAGTAACGATACTGTAAAATTTTCCTGTGTAAAAAGGGTAGTTGAAGTGAGCTAAACCCTTGCCTTTCTTAATGAAGAAGTCAATGAATAATTTCTAAAATCAAGGAATCAATGAATCCAGTTCTTTACTACTATTTAGAATTATGTATTTAGGGAAATGATCTTCTCAGTAACAGAACTGAGGCTGGGCAAGGGTGGAATGGGTATTCTATTGTCTTTTATTAATATTTATTAATTTATATTCTATACTATTTTAATGTCTAAATATTACTTTGAAAAAAATACTTTTTTTTAAGAACACTGCATCAGGGAAGGATGACATTCCTATTTATATATCTTATAACTTAGCTTGTCTTCATCCATAGGAAGAAGGAGTTAGGTCAGATCATTTGCAGTGCCTCCAGCTGTAAAATACTGAGTATCTTTGAAGAATGGAATGCACCCCTCCTCCTGGAATGAGATTGGAAATTTCCTTTACATTCCTACATCTTTTATCCTATCTATCTGAGGACCACACTTAGAGACAGCCATTCAAAATACTGAGTTTTAATCATGGGCGGACAGGAAGAGTATAGTTAATGCAACAGATATTTATGATAGGCCTCTGAGAACACTAGGCTCCAGAACTGTCATTTGCTAGATTAGAAAAAAATCCAAATAAGCATCATAATGATTCATAACATATAATTAGATATAGACAAAGCCCAAGTATGCACTTTAAAAAGAGCAAGTTTATACTGACACGGCCATATTAAAACAAAACAAAGTATCTTGAGTGACTTTTGCTTCTTGAAGTTTGGAGTGACGGAAGGAAACATTTTTTTTTCCCCCTCAAATGCCTTTGTAGGGAAGCACTGATAAGGTCTAATTGTGTATTTTGTTAAAAAGTGGTGCATATATAAAATACTAAGAAGCGCTCATGTCCACAACCCAATCACTTTTTTTCAAGTTCATTAGACATAAAATTCTCCCCCCAAATTAAAATCTGCACTCTATTATTTTTTCCATGCCCTCTTAGAGATTATTCTGGTAAAGATCTGCCAAGTTATCTGGAGTCATTCGGCTCATTGGCAAGGCAGCTTTGTCCATTCATTGAACCCTGCAGGCCAAGAACCTATTCCCGTTTCTTCCATCTGCCACATCCACTTTGAATCTGGTGGGTAGTAACCATCCCTTCCAAAATGAAAGCCACCCCCATTCAATCTGTAGGTCGTCATTATGGCCTTTTCCATAATATTATGCTCTCGCCATCACAGGCGCTTAACTGATACAACATGGAACAGCAGCAGAATCTATAAAAGATCTCCTATCAACTTAGGTGCAGTCAGCTTGGGCCAGACGGCATCCACTGACCAAATGGCCCACTGAACGCTTGCTTGCACTATCCCAGAGAACTCCAAACTCCAATCATCTTAATCATTTTTGACTTAAAATGTGGTAGGTGGTTGTACTTATTATGTGATCCTTACAAGAATCTGTGTTTCTGCAAGGGACTCTCACCATAGTGCTGTTTACTCTCCGTGCTGAGAAATTATTTCTTTCCATGCTGGGAAAATTGCTTTTTCTTAAAGTATGTGTTATCCTCCTCATATATATGCACATATGTTTGTGCATCTACACACGTGATTGTCGTTCTGCAAATTCAGGGCAGCATTTGTCTGGGTCAAGTGTACTGAACCTCAGGATTGTGCATGTCTCATGCAAGGCCTCCTTTTCAATAACTTCTTTTAGTTTCTGAATGTTGAGAAGAAAATGAATTTCTAATGTATGGCTTTGCTGGAAGATGAGCTGATCCCTGGACTTGGCTTAACTTTGCATTTGCCCTCAAAGAGCAAGATAAGTTAGTAAATGGTTGGTAATTCTCAGTCTACAAAGCTTCTTAGATGTCACTTTTGCTGTTTGGGGTTGGTGTGTTTTTTATAACAAGGTTGCACAGAAAATGTTGCTATTAACTTTGCAGGTGAACCCTGCAGGGGCAACTCGGGGAGTAGGCACTTAACTCCATAGGTTCTGTCAGTGAGGCATCTCTGCTCAAGATCCCTGTGGAGGCTTCCTGGTCCATCCTAACCACCCACATTCAGCATGTGTCTCAATTTTCCTTCCCTTTCCCAGCACCTCTGCTGCTGCTTCAGGTCCTCACCCAGCTGCCATCAGCATCCCCAGATCCACGCTGTTCAGTGATCATACAGGCACCTGAAGGCTCTGCATCCTCAGTGGGTGACCAGCATTAATAGCAACATCCAAGAATGACAAGCCCGCAGACACCTTCAGCTAGAGGGGAGACTCCTTCAGCTTAAGGCAAGTATCAAGGGTCCCAAATAATATAGATTGGTCATCACTTTCCTCACCTACTGATTTTGCAACGCGAATGCAAACCCAACTTTGGCATGGAGGGACGGCCAGGGTATGAATTAGGGAGGCCTGGTCCAATGAGATGTTCAGCCACCTCAGGACTCATGTACAAACTTTCTGGGGGCTCTGAAGAATTATGTAGCAGAAAAGGCCAAAGCCAAGTGCTCTTTCTAGGCAGAATTGTCCTCCCTTTCCTCCTGGCCTCACAGAATGTTAGCCTTGGAAGGGGCTTTAGATCTCACATAGATCAGTGCTCTACTTTGACAGAGGGGAGTAAGATGAAGAGAGGGAACAGAAGTCACGCCCTTCTGGAGCAACTGAGCCAAAACTCAAACTCAGGCCTGAGGGCTCCCACAGTGTAGCCGTCTCTATACCACCCTGCCTCTTTCACTCAATGCGTGGAGCAATCAATGACCCATTTCCAAAGGCTGACAAGTCCTTCTCTCTTTTTCACAATGAACAGTGAAAGAGGTGGCTTCCATAAAAGAATCTCTATTTTAAAAATGAGCTCGTTCTTGTACTTTTATAGAAAGCTTCTCATTTGGCCCCTTCAAACTGAAATGCAGAAACGGCACCTGCCTTCAGGGGGTTCTTGAGAGACGTCCTTCTTTCCCGTGTGTGTTTGACAAAAACAAGCTGATGGTTTAACTGAAGGCAAGAAGACGAACTAGATGTTCACAGAAGCTCTAGCCTAATCGCAGTGTTTGCCACTGGGTCATTCTGACAGGAGGGTAAGCCTTTAGTAGAGATGGGAATGTTAGCCTCCTGTAAGACTTGAGTAGGAATATAAAAGCTCCAGGATGCAGCTCCATGACCTTGGTTCCCCCCGGTCCCTATCTGTTGAATATAGACTGAAGACACCTGGCAAGGGTTGGGCCTAGCCATGTGAGGATGCCTTACGTGGAGATGCTACCATGTTGAGTTGGCCAGTCTTCAGGCTCACAGGGCTACAAAACTGGGTTTTCATCCATAGAAAGTAGGTACATTGTTTAGGCACAGACTCACCCTAGTGAAGCTAGCAGATATTGATATTTAAAACTGGGAAATTACAATCTTTATTTATTAACTTTTATTTGGAAATTTTCTGTGTTGTGGACTCTAATATTTACGGTAGCACAATTCTCCCCTGTTTGAAGATATCCACGGGCAGCCGTATAAACAAGAAGTTGGCTGTTGGGGATCGAATCAGGAAAAGGGAGGATAGGTGATTTTAATAGGAATGGCCTAGGGTACATTAGGTTGATGTCTTCACCTCTATCTAGGAATATCCGAGCACAACCCTGATACTGAAGCCCCACTGGATAAGCAACACTTGCCGCTGTTACTCTTTTGATCCATGCTTTCATTTCCAACCAACGCCTCTCTTGAATGATACCATTTCTCGGGATTTGTTAGCATCTTTACTCTAATAGTTTAGTTTTATCGGTGTGGAACCATTTCCTTTTCAAGGTGCCTTTGCCTCTGCTGGCTCTAAGCCACAGTGTAGACTTTGTACTCTGTGATCCGATGTCATTACTTCCAAGTTCTTGAGGCATAACACTGCCAACTCTGCTCCCAAAGTAGGTACCAAGAGCAGTGTCCACATGTAGAAATTTGTTCTTTGTGATGTGGTGAATGGTTGCAGTTTAGCAAACCATTGTTTCATTAGAAACAATATCCCAGAGCAGTAATCCAAACCTTAATGTCTGCATTATCAGAGCTATTAATGATTTCCATCACTTTTGTTGTGGCAATTTAGTAGCATAAAGTTTTCTCCAGCACTTTGGGGACCAAGTTAAGAGACAAGAGAATGCAGCTTTGTTGAGGCCACTCAATGGGAACTTAATTAGAAAAACGTACAGCTACGGTCTCTACCAAGAGAGAGGGATGATGCTTTCTTCGCCCTCCTACTAACAAAGCCAAGCACTCCAGATGTATCCTTTTAGTGATTAGATCATTTTTTTTTAACCAAGTGCCATTTCTTGGTATTGTTTTTCTGCAGATTATTTTCCACGACTACACTCTCCAGAACAGTGTGAGTTTACTTGTGGGATGAAGGGTATTTGTATAAGAAAAGAAAAAGCAAAGCACAGAACGGGGAGTTAGAGCTTATACACAGCACCTAACGATGACCAAACACCCTAGAAGCGCTTAATTGAAACAGCTGTTTCACAGGGTTCTCGCCCAGGAATGTCAGTGTTGCTTCATGACTGGAGAGAGCAATGAAAGTGATATATAGCTTTGGTTGTGCAAGATGCTTCTGGCTAAGTGGGAGACAAATTGAGATAAAACTAAGTCTGGTGAATAGAAAGCTAAGTTGGGAATAAGACAATCAAAGTTATAGAGCTGGGAATTGGGAGAAGTCTATATTCACCACTCTCAGCCTCGGTTTCAATCTTAAAAATGTGGGCACATATTAGTCCTGTACCCAAAGCTACTCCTTGCCAGATATGGGCCCACGAGCAAATCCCTTTCCTTCCTTGAGCCTCAGTTTACCCATCTTTAAGCAGTTGTGATGTCTGAGACTTTATACTTAGTGATCTGAATATTCAGCTCTCTTCTCCTCCACGAGCAGAGATCCAAAACGTAATTCTCAGACCCTTTTGCGCCCAGCCGCTTCAGCAGAAAATCCAGTCCACCTCTGTATTCATCAGTAATGATTCTGGCTGCAAGTAACAGCAGCTCTACGAGTGACCTAAAGACCTAAGTGTCTATTTTCTTGCAGAATTTGAATTCTAGGGGTAGGCAGCTGCTGGCTTTCGTTCAGCAGCTCAGTAATGTCAGGACCGCTACCTTGGCAGTTTTCCTATCTTTTTGCCTTTGGTGGTGAGTTGGCCACCACAGCTATGGCAGCAAATCCTCTTTCAAGGCTGCAATAAAAGCAGGGGATGGGGAGAGGGAAGGAGAGGGCATAGGTGGCAGCAGCCACATCTGTCCCTTTTTTAAAAGAACAAAGCTTTCTCTCAACCTCTCCGGCAGATTCATGCTTAGGTCTGATTGGTCAGAACTGTGTCACATACCAATCCCAGGCTCAAGAGATGCTGGGGAAGTGAATGCAGTCGAACTCAGCCATCATATGATTAGTGAGGGCCAAAATATAATTGCATAAAATTCAGGACTGCACTGCTTTGAGGTTAGCAGAATAATAATTTTTTCGTCTAGCTGTACTGTTACGCAACAACAGGGAAACATGTACCATACTTAGCTGACCATCCACTGACCTGAGAAAATCTCGGTCACTTCCCAGCCCCATCCCTTCTCCTGAAGAAGAAAAGAACTTTGATCCACGGATGGAAGCTGGGCAGAACATGGGAGCCAACTCCCAGCTGCGACTGTGTGTTACCGCAGGATTTTACACTACAGAGTTTGGCTTCACTGTGGAGGCAAGCTAAGGGAGAAGGGAAGGGATATTAAGATTATTGAGACTGAGATAATAAAAATATTAAGATTGAGGTTACCTTATTCACATTATCTGTCATAACATCCCATTAAGTTTCCCTATGTGTGTATTTGTGTATGTGTATATAATAAAAATAATAATAAAGAAATAATACAAAGGAAAACCACCACTACCACTAATAAAGGAAGACAATTGTACGTTATGATAAATGCAAAGGTCAGGACATGTGAACTTAACGGGAAGGCAGGAGGGTGGAATGGGGGACAGTATGTTGGTAGAAAGAAGTTAGCTTGCCGGGGCTACCGAAACATAAGGCCGCAAACAGGGGCCTAAAACAATAGCAGTTCATTGTCTCACAGATCTGGAGCCTGGAAGTCCAACGTGAAGGCTGGTTCCTGCGCAGGCTGTGGGGGAAGCTCTGCCCCCGGCTTGCACATGGCCACCTTCTCCCTGTCCCCTCACATCCTCTACCCTCTATGTGCGTCTGCCTCTGGGAGCAGGTCTCCCCTTTGTATACGGACACCAGTCATACAGGATTAGAGCCCACCCAAATGACCTCATCCTCACTTATATCTGGAATGGGCCTAGTTCCAAATAAGGTCATGTTCTGAGGGAGCGGCGGTGAGGACATAGGAGGACACAATTCAACCTGTGACACTGATATTAGGTTCTAATTCTTGTTTGAAGGGAAGGATGACGAGTATTCATTATATTTTAAAAATAATTAGAAGAGGATGCGTGGAACGACAGATGGCATGAACCAAGGATCACGATTAATCCAACTCTATGGACTTGAGTTCCATAAGAAAAAACAAGAAAGAAAACCAACTCAAACAGATCAGAGAGTCATTCTTAAGGACACGTCCTGGGCACAAGGCACGATTAGATCCAGAGCTTCAAACTCTGTTAAAAGCTGGTCTCCTGCCACCTCCGATCGGCGCTCTGCCGTAATTCTCAGGCACCATGTGGCTGGGCCCCATCAGCGCTTCTGCACAGGGGACAATCTTCCTCCCCAGGGTTACATTCACTCAGAGGACTAGTCAGGGTTCTCAACACTCTGCTCATTGATTCTCATGCGTTTTCCCAAGGTAAGAGCTTGTCCCCTGGAGGGCAGAGAAGAGGTAATGTGCAGCACTGCCAGCCCCCAGCACAGAGACTCAGGCCCCACACTGCTTCTCGCCAGCCTCGTACAGGTGCCCTCCCGCAGACACACAGCAACTCTACAGCATCGTTGTCCTGCGTACTTTTAGGGCTTTGTCAGAATCACTTGGTCTATCTAAACAGGTTTCCTTCGCTTTTGGGGACAAAGGTTATGGTTTTGATATCTCTTCTCCAGATTTCCTTTGGAATCTCTAGGCAATATGGGAATCACCCTCCCTGAGCTCTACACAGCAAGAGATCATGGGGCAGGAGGTCTTTGAGGACACACACACAAAAGGCACATTTTCCTCTGGGGCTGTGGTTACCTATCTGCCTTATATTTATGAAACAAGGTGGGCCTCGCAGCAACCTTTTTCTGTAATCAAGTAAATTTTCTTAGAGCGGTAGTCTGTGTAATGGCTGGTGTATTTCTTTTTTGTAAATTTTGCCTCATCAGGTACCCTGAAATACAGCTCAAATTATAAGACTAGGAAAATAATCTCAAAGTTCTTCTCCACTTTAGAGGTTATTCCATTTTCTCTCATGAAACTAGATAATTTGCACCTATTACGCAACCTTCATATTTGGTACCAAAGTTAAAAAAAATTTCTTAGCATTTTTCCAAGTTTTTAGGCTACATGGGATTTTTAAATTGCTAAAGTCTCAACTGACGAGTCCTTATGATTCCTGCCCCCTAGTATTCACATCATTGTGTTGTCCCCCCCTTCTATACTGTATTAGTGTTGGTGCATGTGACCAGTAACCTTACAGCAGAAGTGATGGAATTTCCAAGGCTAGATCATGGAAGACCTTATGAATTTCACCTTGCTCTTTCTTGATCACTCACTCTGGGGGAAGCCAGATGCCATGACATGAGGACACTCCAGCAGCTCTGTGGAGAATCCACATGCAAGAAATGGAGAACTCTTTCCAAAAACCACAAAGGAAATGAGACTTCCCGCCAATGGTCATGTGAGCAAGCCTTCTTGGAAGTGGGTTTTCCAGTCCCCGTTGATCCTTCAGATGCTGCAGCCCCAAATGCAGAGAGCCTTGAACTATCAGCTAAGCAGCTCCCGCATACCTGACCCCCAGAAACCGTGAGATAATAAACGTTCAATGTTTTAAACTGTTCCGTCTTAGGGTAATTTGTTATGCAGCAATGGAGAACTAATACAAATCTTGAAACTGAACAAAAGAGCTCTGCAGAAGTATGGTCCACACGCTGGAGTTGCATTCTGGACCAGCAAGTGTTAAAATGTCATCGTAGTCTTTGCTGTGGTTCAGTGGGAGAATAACTTCTAACTTCAGCAAATGGCTGTCCTCTGACTGTGACACTCCCTAGTAAAATACCCATGCCTTACTCATTCCTCTACTGCTAGTTCCATTGCACCACGTGACCTGAAAAAGGGACGTGACAAATTCTGGTTGAATGACTCAGTGAAGGAAGAATGAATGCTTCTGATTCCTCTCTTAGGAAAAGATGAGGACTCACTGCTGTTCCATATCCTTCTTCAAGATTTGGTCCAATTACATTAGAGGATATGACAGGAGGGGCTGGAGCATTTTGATCTGTCCGACAAGAATGCTCAGGGACACCATCATCCTCACGAAGACACCCAGTGGTAGACTGTCGGGATTGCTACACTTCAATAATAGGGAACCTGGTAAACACACTTTGGTAAAATTACAGAAGGGAATATCATGCAGCCATTTGAAATGGTGCTGTGGAACTATATTTCATAACTTGGAAAAGATGTTTTATGGTATTTTGATTAGAACAGAGCTTGACACATATTTGTTGAATAAATGGGTGAATGAAGATTCAGAAAAGTATATTCTATTCTAAAAATAAAATATTAATATATCCAGATATGTAGTGAGATGGAAAAACCATATTTGAGATAACATTTCGCATAAATCCTCTGTGTTTCAGGATCTGTTGGGGTGGCGGTTAGTATAAGGGTAGAAGTTGAGAGACTGAATGCTATGCCAGACTAAAAATTTATGATTGGTAAGTTACTATCTAAGAAGCCTGGTTAACTGGATGCTTTTTTGTTTGGCTGAGCAAAAAATAATGGGTATATGCAAACTTTGAGGCAGAGCTGCATTGTTCTACAAAATAGAACTGGCCTTATATGACAAAGAAGGGAAGAGGTCATATATGTTAAAGTTATTTTTAATGTTCCCTGCCATGAGGGATTTTATATAAGAAAAATCTCTGCACCAGGAGTTAAACCCTTACCTTATAGACTATCCATGCTCACTAATTGAGAGAGCTTTCATTAAAATTCACCTTCTCTCTGAGCCTTTGTTATCTCATTTATAGAATGGGGGAGGCATGTAATTTTAAAGATCCTCAAACATATTGTTCGAAGTGCATACTAATTTTTGTGGAAAAGACCAAGGGAACGACTGATGAGCATAAAATACACTGGATATAATTTTGTAAAATTGGTATTATATTCCATTTCACATTTTATAGTGTCTGGGGGGAGGAGTCATAGTGATTATCTGTGTTAAAAATTTTTCTTTGCCAGCATAATAAACTGTCATTTGGAGTCTCCAATTCAAGTGACTCTCCACTTTAGAAGAAGACTATATAGTTGGTTGTGTACTTTCTGATCAAGAAGAAGAAATGTCTCGTATTTCGATCCTCATTCTTAAGTGAGGTGAACGTCAGCATTGTTAGGATTGTCATAGCTTCCTGATGTGTCATAGAGGAGGGAAGATTACAAAGAAAGCTACTTAGCACTTATCTTGCTGTCTCTTCCAAAGTAATGCTTCTCACATTAAAAGGAGGTGAGTCTCAGAAAATACAAGTAAATTCTACTTTTTAAAATGCACACACTCCATTTAATAATTTTGGCATTTTCTAGAAGAGCCTACTCCCAAATCCTACAAGGATCTTAGTCTCATGTTTTTATACTGACATCTCTGTTTTGACCAATAATTTATTACTCAGGCTGACTTCTCACTGTTTCTTGATCTGAATGTTTTTGCTCCTGATAATTCCAAAAAGTCAAATGGATCCATAAAAGGAAAGATTCTGAGGTGATTAGATATTAAAAGAATTCAATGTCAACCTTTAAGACAATTTTTAAAGTTTGACAAACGTTTCTTCAAATGATATCTTCCTTGAACAGGGACATCACCTGCTCTGTTTGTGGCTAGACTGGGAACCCAACAAAAGCGTGGGAATGAATGACTGGATGAAAGAAGGAATGAGAGCTTTGATAGAGAAAACGTTCATTTAGAATCAGGGTGCAATACATATACATAAAATATATAACAAATGTACTGTTTATGTATTATATATTTGTTATAGATTTGTAACTATTTTCACATATTTATACATTATATTAGTTACATATTATTTATATATATTGTGTTGTGTATTTAATTTCTCTAAAATGTTTGCCTGTATTTAAGGAAGCTATCCTAGTATGTTTGTAAAAAGCTCACTCACAATTCTTTTTAGTGCACGCTCACACATTACCACACACCGCACCTGCTCAGTACCCTTTACATGCTCTCTCTTGGCCTTATCTGTTAGAGGTTCCAGATGTCTCTGAGGTGACCAGTTTTGCAGGTTCCAACCAGCCGCACACAGGTGCTGAGAGCCTCTTGGCTCCAGCCCCAGGGCTTCCTGGTGGACATCCAGGTGTGGACCCCTGCAGTACTGTGCTTGGCACCCAGGCCTATATAGCTGGAATTGTGGGGGAGGAGTTACACCCCTACAGGGCCAGTTTTGATCTGTGAGAGATGGGAAGTACTGAATACATTTCTCCTGCTCTCCTGCACAAGATGGAAGGTGCTGAGATGGAGTGTATTCAGCTTCGGAGGGGATGGTCCAGTGAAAGTGGGCAATCAGTCACATTTAGAGGTGGCTGGCTCTGCAGCAGCCCATTCTCTGCTTCTCCCGTTTCTCTGCTCCAATCCCCCGTCCCTCTCTCTAGCTTACCTGGAGCACTCTTCCTTCTGTTAGCTGCACAAGCCTCTGCCTCAGACTCTGCTTTTTGGAACACCCAGCCTAAGGTAATTCCTATGGTCTGATTCAGGAAGCAGATTCTGTATCCAGTTTTGTTTTGTTTTCCACTCCCGTATGTCTGGAACTCAACCATCCAGTCTATCCTTTCTTTAAAAGAATCAGATGCTCTAGAAATAATAAAATAATCCACCCATGGCAGGGTACTATTCTGAGATGTTAATTTGTGTTCTTCTTCCCCCATTCCCAACCCAAACCTGCATACAGAATTTTCTACCAAGAGAAGATACTTGCAGGACTTTTCCTTTTCTTATTTGCAAAAGTCAAAACACTTTGGAGAGGTGCTAGGTGCTCTTAGGACAGCTGGAGGAGAGAGCCATTGTTTGAGGATAACCGGAAGGAAAGAGACCTAAAGAAAGAGAGGTCAGAGTTCAGACTGAGTCAGAAGCACCAGGAGGAATAATATGAGAGGAGACTGGACTCATGCTCTTCGTGACCAAACTCAGAGCAGGCTATAAGGCGGTGATGTGCATTGGAAGGCTGGTCCTCCGGCACTCGGGTGCCGGCCATTGGCAAAGACTCCAATATCTCATAGGTGTATGGTAGCTGAGACCAAAGGCTTCAAGGGCATGCAAACTGGGACAATGAGCATCTGGTGGTACCTGGGATGGACCCATACCAGGAAAAATGTTCCTGCTATCTTGGCCTCTGTAAGACCTTAATACTTGAGCGCAATCCTCAGGCACATTCCAAGAATGACTGCACTAAATTTCTTGCCACGCCATGTGGATTTAAGAAAGTAAAGAAATGGCCATTAATCACATGTCTTGTTTCTGTGTACTGGCATTCACACCTGTAAGAAGGTTTTTTTCTACAGTTGGTTCAGGTTTCCGTGGACAGGCTGCCCCATATCTATACAAAGGCCTTGGTCAAACTCCCCTTCTAGCTTTATTGGAGAAGGTGGGGGGATTTCATGAAGTGTTACCCAGCTCATCACCACAGCCTCAGAAAAAGCTCCTTGAGCTATTGAACTGTTTGCATTCTGATTGCAAGGATTAAAGGTCAGCTTCAGAAAGTAAAGGTATGAAAAGGATTAGCCAAAGCCAGTGACAGCGCAGCGAGGCAATGAACATTGCTAGAGTTAATGTTGTGTTGCCGCTACTGACGGCTGCAGGTGAGTTTTCGGAGGCTATCCCGTTGAAGGTCATTGTGGGCAGAAGAACTGGCATTTGGCTGATTTTGTTTGCAATGAATTATTTCTCAGAGAATGGCTTTATGCCACCACTTGCTATTATTTTGATGAACAAAAGCCTGGGCTGATGAAGGGCAGCGTGTATGGTGTAGTGTGTGCACGTGTGCATGCATTCCAGCTCGTCATAAACAAAAGCCAGTTATTTCTCAAGGGACATAGGGTATCCTAAGTGCACTGCTGGAATGGGCTTATATTTCTAAAGATAGCGGGTCCCGTGAAGAAACAATGCAAGTAGATTTGCCAGCGTTTCTGGCTCTGGTTGTTTATCAGCGAACCTAAGACATTACATTGCTGTAGCATGTGTTAAAATTCTAAATGATGTAGCCAATTGCCAAATCAACTGGGATACCTGCCCCTTCTCTTTGGCAAGGGTGACCCTGTTTTTGACAAAAATCGTATGACTCTGGGAACCTCTGCTAGTGTGGAAAGCCACTGTTGACCATCACTCTGAAGGGAAGAAATCTGAGGATACTAACTTTTAACATGCATCCATATTGTGCCAGGCACTATGCCAGGATTTGTGCATACATTATTTTACCTAATCTTCATTAACATCAGAGAGAGGGAGCACATTCAATCCTCTTTGGGTAGATGAACAAAGTACAGCTATAATGCTACACAGCGAATAGGTCAATATCGTATCAGTCATGACCAGCAAGTACAAAACCACGATGGCATACCACCATAAGCATCTTTCTTATTTGTCTGTGAGGGAGCTAGGGTGGCTTTGTTCCATGCCCCTCCTTCTGAATCCCAGGCGGGGTGATGCTACTCAAAGCATTTCTTCTTACGTTCATGGCAGAACTATAAGCAAGCAAACCCAGTCACACAAGCATATTGCAAGCCTCAGCTTACATCCCAACCACTAAAACTCATTGGAAAAGGCAAGTCCCACGGCCAGGCCCAAGGAGGTGAAGCACACCCCTCTCAACACAGTGCCACTAACACAGGTGAGTGAAGAATTAGAACCAGTAATCCAATCACCATACTGAATATCAGGGACCGTATTCCAATATACTGTCTCATTCTCAAGCCCGAGCTCTTCTGGTCATGCTGGGTACGATGAGGCATGCACTTCTGTCTAACACAAGTTCTCCTTATACAGGATGGGAATGATGTGGGAGTCTGTGGGCAGCCTTGTGTGCAATGCCCCAGGGCTGTTTTTAGAACTGCCCCGTCCTCTTCATACTCATTCTTTGGATGATCTCCTCTAGACCCAAGGCTTTAAAAGCCATCTGTGTGCTGATTGTTGTCATCACTTTTATCTCGAGCCTGGACTTCTCTTTGCATTTCACATATATTCGCCATCGCCACTTGGATGGCCAGTAGGCCTTGCTAACTTAACAGGGCCAACCCTGAACTCCAGATCATCTTCCCCCAGAGCAGCTCCCTTCACTGACGTTCTTCTCCTCACCTGTGTAAACGGAAGCCCTATCCTTTCCATTGCTCAGACTGAACTCCTTGGTTCTTTGCTTCCTCTCATAACCTGTATCCCATCTACCAGCAAATCTTGTTAGCTCTACCTGAAAAACATTTCTAGAATCTACCACTTCTCCACATTTCTATTGTTATTGCCTTGGCCCAAGTCCCCATCAATTGGTGCCTGGCACATATTAATAGTTTCTTAACTGGCTACCTGTACCTGTCCTTTCCCTGTATACCCATTTCCAATAGCCATCAGATGATCCTTTAAAAAGTTAGTCCAGTCTTGTTACTCTTCTACTCACATTCTCCATGGCTTCATGGCTCATCGAGGATGTAGGACAAAGTCATTATAATGCCTTATAATCCACCCCTCGCTTCCACTTCTCTCACCTCATTTCCTACTAGAATCTCCCTCTCTCACTCCTTTCTAAGCACATTGGCATCCTGGTTATTTTCCAACATCTAGGTTTGCTCCCACCCCAGGGCCCTTGCACATGTTATTCTGCCTAGAAAGCTCTTCCCCAAATATCTAAATGGCTTTGCTCAGGTATTACCTTCTTAGGGAGGCCTGCCTTGGCTACTCTATTTATTATTACAACCACAACCTCCCCACCCCAAATCTTAGCACTCCCTATTTTTCATCTCTGCTTTATTTTCTTTCATAGGGTTTATCACCCTCAGATCCGTTTTTTACTTTTCTAATTGTTTGGCTTTCTTCAGGAATGAAAGTTCAAAGAATACGGAACCTTTGGTCTATTTTATGCACTGCTAAATTCCCCATACTTAGAATAATGTCCAACACATAGTAGGTGCTCTACAAATCCTGAATGGACAGGTGAATGTGAGGGCGGTAGTACTGCTGCTAATTCTACCAGTAGTTGAGCTGTGAAGGTTGTTATTAGATGGATTTCAAGGCAGAGGGACACTTTTAGAGTTTAGCGAATTGAGGCACACATACAGGCCTTGTGCATTTGGTCAAAGGGAAATGTAGCAGACACCATAGTGTATTGTACAAATTCTCTTTCAAGACCAAGTCCATCATTCCTCCAGCTGCTCTGAGGGTTTGATGCTGAGGACTCACAGCTGAATTCTTTTCCAGATAGAGCTTCTGTCCAAAGGGAGATGAATCACCCAAGCTGATAACTCCTCCTTGGAGGCAGCTAGCATCTGCTAACTAGTCGATCCAGGGTACAAAGACCTGGCCCTTGTGCTTCTATAAGGGACAACTCTGAAGGCTGTCTCACCTTCAGAGCTTATAGGAACCACATCACAGTTGAACTTCTTCTTCTGTGTAGTCCTACTTCAATTACTCCCTGGTAAAACTCCTGCCTCAAAATCTCCCAATCTCAGAATGCATTTCCAGGGAACCCAACTAAAGATAGGTAGTGATTCCCTTACGTTTTAGATATTCATTTAAGCCTATTTTAATCAGATAGGCTCTGAGGGGTACAATGGAGACTCTGATAGGCCTAGCCCATGCCTGCGCAGGGCTTATCGTCTGGGAGGTGAATTACTTGGGAAGAGGCAATCAAAGTGCAAGGTGGTAAGGACACGAATGGAGTAAGCTCACGGGTTCCCCATTACTGCAAATGATTAAGTAGGATTGAAGCAGAGAATATGCAGGCCACGATGAGGGGTATGATATGTGGCTAGAGACATAGGAGGGAGTCTACTCAAAGATGAACTTGTGCATCATATTACGGCATTTGGGCATAATCAGGGTACAAGAGGGAGTTTCAAAAGTGATGATCAGATTGTTTCTTAGAAATTATCTTGATGATAGTCACTGTAGAGGTTAGGTCAGCGAGATCTACTGATAACAAAAAATTCTTGAGGGTTTCTGGTTATTCTTACAAGGCTATTGGTCAGATTGTTATTTCTTTTACAAACATTCATTTTTCTCTTTTAGTGCATTCTTCTCCTTCCAGTATGGACTTATGTCCATTTTGATCTAATCTCCTGTTCCTTTAAGGTAACATCGCTGGAGAAATAGATTTGTAATATATGAGAAGCACCAAGAGGATTTCATGTGAGTCTTATGGATGCAAGGAGTAGGCAGTCAGTTTACTGTGGGATTTGTTTCAGTTTATTCTCCAGGGCAGCTTGAATCTTAATCCGCATCTTCTGGACCAATCACGTAATACATTTTATTGCAGTAATTTGGGTGTGTGTCCTATCATCTTTATTTAATTCTAGGTTCCCTGAGAGCAGGGTTGGTGTCTTACACGTCTCTCGCTTCACTATGCACTGTGTACGATCAACACTTTACTAGGTGGTCAGCTGATAGAATGACTGCGTGTATCTATTTGGTGGCAATGGCAGGGAGACACTCGGAAAGCAGACGGTACAGGGAGCAAAGCCCCATGACCAACAACAGCCAATGGTGCTCCCAGTGCTGGTTTGCTCTCTGTTCACAATTCACCCAGAGAGTCTAAGATGGGACAAAATAGAAAATGGTGCATATTATTTATAGCTTTCCTCCTTCTGCCTTCTGTCATGGTGGGGATTTTTTTAGATTTTGGGGAGGAAGAGAGAAGAAATATTTTGGAGGGGTAAGCAGCAATAGTAATGAATGGGACTTAGGGGAGAAAGGTAAAGAGAATTATTAGGATCTTTCTGTGTCATAAAATGTAATATGCTTCTCTGGCGCTGCTGAGAGATTTCAGTAAATATTTAAATTATTTTTCAATGCTTATTTGGATGTCAGTTTTTATTTTTTATAGGACACTAGGTGGAGATGGGCTTTAAGAAGGCTCAGTTTAAGTCATGCTTTGTACCAGGAAGCAGCGGGTTCTGTGAGGCTCTCTAGAAAGGCCTCTCTCATATAAAGAATGAGACAATCCTTATTTCCTGGGTTTATCAGCGACATACACAAACTTTCTGGGCCTTGTGGATAAAACTGATGACAGTGGATGGCCCAAAAGCTCATCTCTCAAATCCTTTGGGAGATACGTCTGGTCTGATTACCACAACATTCAATGAACCAGAACTGGATTCTTCCAGAACATTTCTCTCTTCCTGATAGGGGCTCTTTTTCCCCTTTTGCTTCTCCCATCCTTTTGTATAGTTAGCTCCATGCTAGGTTCTAGGAGTCAGAATATAAGGGGCTTCTGCTCAGTATGTTAGAGCATGAAGTCATTCTGGCTGCTTATTTCCCTCAGACCTTTTATCTTAATTCTCACAGTAAGTTTTCTGGCTTGTCCTGAGATTCGTCCTATGCCCTATTCTGAACTCCGGAACTCTACCTTTCCCTTAAGGTCTGAGATCCCCATTTAGTAATCCACCAGGGGACCTTCCTTGTTTTTGCCTGGCCCCCATACAACCCTGGAGTTTTGTCTTGACCCTACACTAGTGCCCTGGTCACCAGGTACCACCTGACCAATATCCCTAATGCAAGTGTTTAGTTCTAAAGAGCTGCTCCCGAATTACCCATCCCTGAAGCGTAGCCTGCAAGGGCTTTGGAGAAAAAGGAGTCTTGCATTCAAATCCAGGACCTACCATTCACCAGCTGTGACCCTGGACATGATTCTTCACCTCTTACAGCAACAATTCCTTTATCAGCAAAGTGGGACTATCCATGCCACCTTGAGGAGTTGTGACAATAAATAAAGTAACGTGTAAAGTCTTCCTGGACTCAATACCGATCATGCTGTTGCTGATCACACTCTCCTGCCTGCCCCTTGAACACAGCTGGACTCTCCAAATTACTCATAATCACCTGGACTGTCCTTTCTAGGTCTTGGCCCTTCTTAGGCCATCCTGGCCCATTGCAGTTCACCAGTCCCTGCCAAGAATACACTGAAATACCGCAGCTGGAGATTTAAGTTCCTGCCAAATCTGAGGATGTGTGTTTAGACACTGGGCACTGTGTTCCAGGGAGTGAGAGGGTTGGCAACTCGATCGCCCCCTTCTTCGGTGGCCTTAGTCCTTTTGGTCTGTATTTGCTTTAGGTTCTTACCAGAGGGCTGCCTCCACGCTATGTTCGCAGCCTGTCAAGTATTTACTGCACAACGACCGAGCCAGGCACCAAGGGGGTTACCAGAGTTAATAAGAAAAGAACTAACACTTATTCAGCATCTGCTGGGCAACAGCCATAGTCTCATTTACATCCTTTAGTTAATCATCAGAAAGCCTAGCGAGACAGATATTATCCCCATTTTATAGATGAGTAATCATGGGTTTCATCGGAAACAGAATAGGGGACTTCAGTGCACATGAGTTAGATGACACGTCAAACCAAAAAAGTCTAACAGTAACTAAATTTTGCCCCACTAATTATTTGGATCAGTTCTTATATTGTCAACATTAGCAGAAGAAAATGTCTGAGCAGGATCTCAGAGACAGTGTTTCCTATAATTTCTTCAAGCCACGGTTTTAGATGCCATGCCCAGAAAGGTTTCTGTGACTAGTTCATTGACACCAACAGAGCGGGAAGATTGAAACTCAGGCCTCCTGTTTTCAGATCAGGGATTTAAAAAAAAAAAAGAAGAAGAAGAAGAAGAGGAAGAGAAGAAAGCCTATACTATTCAAAAACCAAATTAAAGTAAAATCCTTTTCCAGCCTTGCATATTTCCATTTTTCCAATTCTGTCCCTGGATCTACCTTTCTTGGCTTACATGTCTATTTTTGCTCATGACAAAGTGCTCTCATGCCTATCACACTGTGCATAGGGTGAGGCAGAATAAGGGAAATCCATCTGGCCTGTTAAGAGCAGAGGTTGCTGCTCTTGGCCCTTTGAAAATGGTCCTGGGGGATTTGGGGGCTTTCTTCCATTGCTGCTTTGCTTCAAATTCTTGCGAGCAAACCCCTCTCACCCTGGAGTTTCTGTTTTCAAATCTCACAATTAGTCTGCCTCTGGGGAGGCACGGGGCCCCGATGCAATGCACAGAGTGCAGCAGGGAGCATGAGTCCGTGTGCCCGCAGAGGCCTGCTGCATGCAGGGCTCACTTAGCTGACCACGAACCCATCCGCCTGGCCACGAGTGGGCGGGCAGAGAATATCCACCAGGTCTGCAGAGCTGGCCGGGTTAACCCTCAGCTTCCTGCCCTCTCCTTATCAAAAGAGGGATGGACTGTGAGGAGTTGCCAGGAAGTCTTCCTCACCCACAAGGCTTGCTTTCTCAGATATTCACATCTTTTAAGACTTTTGTTCCTGTTAGAAAGGGAGATTTTGTTGATGGTGCCTGAGGCTCTGGTCATTAGCAGGTAGCAAGGACTACTTTATTGAGGAGTCTCAGAAGAGAAGGTCTGGGAATTGTTAGACCTGGAGGAAAGACTGCCTTTCTGGTTTTTGTATATTTGTAAGAGAGTGTGCTCGTCCTCACAGTTTACCTCCTGTTATGGCTGAATTGTGTTCCCCTCAAAATTCATATGCTGATGTCCTAACCTAAAGTACCTCAGAATGTAAGTGTTTGGTGATAAGGTCTCTAAAGTGATGATTAAGTGAAAGTGAGGTTTCTAGAGTAGGCTTTAAATCAGTCTGAGATTTGGACACAGGAAAAGACACCAGAAACATGCACGCACGGAGGAAAGACCATGTGAGGACCCAGAAAGATGGCGGCGATATGCAAACCAACGGGAGAGGCTTCTGAAGAAACCAAACTTGCTGACACTTTGATCTTGGACTTCTAGCCTCCAGAACGGTAGAAAATAAAATTCTGTTGTTTACCAGAGTGGCTGTACCAACTTACATTCCCACCAGCAATGTAGGAGGGATCCCCTTTCTCCACATCCTCTCCAACAATTGTTGTTTCTTGCCTTGCCAATTTTTGCCATTCTAACTGGCGTAAGGTGGTATCTCAGTGTGGTTTTGATTTGAATTTCCCTGATGGCTAATGATTTTGAACATTTTTCATGTGTGGAGGTCCCTTAAAAAGTTAAAAGTTAAAAACTGAGCTACCCTATGATCCAGCCATTGCACTACTGGGTGTTTACCCCAAAGATACAGATGTAGTGAAGAGAAGGGCCATATGCAGCCCAATGTTCATAGCAGCATTGTCCACAATAGCTAAATAGTGGAAGGAGCCGAGATGCCCTTCAACAGATGACTGGATTAAAAAGATGTGGTCCATATATACAGTGGAATATTACTCAGCTATCAAAAAGAACGATTTCTCAACATTTGCTGCAACATGGACGGCACTGGAGGATATAATGCTAAGTGAAATAAGTCAAGCAGAGAAAGACAATTATCATATGGTTTCTCTCATCTATGGAACACAAGAACTAGGAAGATTGGTAGGAGAAGAAAGGGATAAAGAAAGGGGGGGTAATCAGAAGGGGGAATGAAGCATGAGAGACTATGGACTCTGAGAAACAAACTGAGGGCTTCAGAGGGGAGGGGGGTGGGGGACTGGGATAGGCTGGTGATGGGTAGTAAGGAGGGCACGTATCGCATGGTGCACTGGGTGTTATACGCAACTAATGAATCATGGAACTTTACATCAAAAACCAGGGATGTCCTGTATGGTGACTAACATAATATGATAAAAAAATATTATTATAAAAAAAATTCCGTTGTTTAAGCCACCTAGTCTGTGATCTTTTGTTGTCAAAGCCTAACCAAAATAATTCACTTATCTTTCTGCTGCCAGAGTCTCAAACGCCAAAGACACTGGGTCTACCTTCATGTACAGTCTGAAAATTGGAATCTTCTAGAAAACCAAGAGGAGAGACAGCACATGAACGGTCTAAACTCTTTGTGGTTTCTTTTGGTCCTTCCAGCACTCAAGACATAAGCTGAAAGAGCTAAGAGCAGGTATTAGCTGAAAGGCCCCTCAGTGGTGGCAGGAACACCAAATTATCTCAGGGGATAATATACTGAACCCTGATATTTTAAAGTGTCAATGCTGTTATGTGGGTGCATGACAGAGAAGGTACCTGGTATAGAAGGACAGAGGACCCGGACACTAATTACAGAATAACAAAATGAGAAGAGAGAAAAAGCAAAAACTTGGGTTGGCTGTGTATAAGAAATACTAATTACAGTCATTTATGTGAACTGCTTACCATTGATAGCTAATTATCATGCAGCACAATAACAATTATGTATATCATTAAATATGTATCAGATTAGTTTTATTTGATTAAAATAATAAACTCCAGAAACACAGAATATCAGGCCTAGGAGAGACCTTAGAGATGAACGTCTAGATCTAACCACTTGTTTTACAGATGAGGAAACTGAGGCTGGTCTGTGGCAGCTGTTGATGGCAATGCTGGTACTGGAACATATGTTCCTAGCTTTCCAACTCTGCTCGCCATGAGAAACCTGCCCGAGGTCAGAACCAGAAATCCACAAAGACCACATCCTTCCTGACTGTTGTATTTAAGTGGTACCCAGTCCAGGCACTACCACAGTGCTCTGCTGCGTTTCCTTCACGTCATCAACAGTGGCTGAGCTTATCTTGTGTATTTATTTGTGTGCCTTTTCACAGCTACAGCCCTAGTGCAGAGTAGGTGCTCAATAAATATTTCTCAAATGGAATTAATGAACGAACGATGCACCAGGAGAAAAACCTCTAGTAGAATCATCACATTGGAAACATGGTGGCCAGGACAGGACCATACCTGAAGGCTGGTGCTGAGGTTTTCTAAGACCAGGTTTTCTGTCTTTCTGCTTTCCATGCTGGATCTCAAGGACCTTTGGAGACACCTGTTAAATATACAGATTCCCAGGCCCTTCCCCTGGAAATTCAGATCTGGCAGGCCTGGATAGGATTCCAGAACTTATATATATATATATATACTTTTTAAACAAGCACTCCAGGAATTTGCTATGCTCAAGATATTTGGAAAGTGCTGATTAATTATAGTTTCATCTCAAGACCATAGCTATCAACACACAACCTAAAAGAAATAGAAAAAAGCCTTAATTTTTTGTAGTTACTGTGGAGAAAATTCCATGTTAAGAGACCACTAGGTTGTTTAAACAATCTATTGGTGGTGATACGACAAGTAACAGCTGAGGAAAAAAGGGCACAGTGCATTCTTTTAGCAAATTATCCCATGCCAGGCGCAATGCTAGGTGCTGGGGGTCAATGACATGGGACACAGAAACCCTGCATGCAGAGAACACACTGTCTAATGGAGGGACTGATGATAGACTAGGTAATTCTTTCCAGTCTTTTCTAAGGTATAACTTACAGAGAGTAAAATTTACCTTTTAAGTGTACAGTTCTGGGATATGTGCAAAACACAGTCCCATCCCCCTAAAAATTATCCTTGAGTCCCTTTGTCCAGTTCCAGGGGGACCAGCTGTCCCAATGTGCCTGGGACCGAGGTGTTTCCAGGGATGGAGACATTGTAGACTGAAACTGGGCCAGTCTCGAGCAAACCAGGGCTGTTGGTCAAACTCTTCAGTGAACCTCTCCCTCTGTCTCCAACTCGTGGGAATCATTGTCTTTTATGTCGGACTGCCCTCATGTCGAAGAATGAATCAGAGATTCACTCATGGTTTTGTGTGTATCAGCACTTTATTCCTTTTGAGTGCCGAGTAGCACTCCGCCGTGTGGATGTACTGTAGATGTTTATCCATTCTCCGGGCAATTTTAATTTATTGTGAAACCGTTGTTAGGGGCTGAGTGACTGCCACAGGGATGTCCTGCCCCTGTTATTCCCCTCCGTCTCCTAAGGTAACGCTCTCTGGTCCTGTGGGAATAATGAGGCTTGTCCATAAGAACTTTCACTACTGCGTCTCAATCTTCCATCCTGATGTACAAGTGTCCCAGAAGGGAGCAAGAGGATGGAGATGGGAGGCGACGCAGCTGTTGGCAGTGGTTTCTCTCAAGGATCCCAAAGCGCCACAGACACTGAGCACAGATTCATTTTGGCCTGGAGGTAAAGCCCCCACATAGCCCACGGGCACCAGAAAGAGGAAGTCAGCTGGCACCTCGCAGGAGCACAGCAAGTGAAAGAGGGGAAGAAGAAAATTTCACTCCAAGGCATCAGAGAAATGCCAACTCTTATTAAAAAGTGCCTAGGTTAAGCAGATCAGATCTAGATTTTATAAAAGATCCAGGGAAAGCACCACTCGCCATCAACGATATAAAACTCATTTCATCTTGAGAAGGTGGGAGCTGGGAGTCCCTTGCAGTTAATGAAAAACTTATGGTGGGCAAAGTAAAATGGTCTCACCTCGACTCAGGAGGCTATCTTTAAACAGTGACAGCAAATCCAACATCTTTCCCCCTTTCTTTGCCTTTTCCAAGAATAGACTGAAAATCCCAGCCATGTTTCAAAAGAATATGCGTCTATAGCTCTCCCTGTCGTCTCCCAAGCTCCTGACATTTTCTCCAGGTCAGAGACACTGCATGCAAATACCTGTCTCTCTATTCATGTTCTGCCACTCAGGCAGTGAGGCAAAAAATCTGGACTCAATCCTTGCCTTGGGATAATTGCTTAGCAAACAGGATGCACATAATCCATTTTCATTATTAATACTCCAGTTAGGAGCCAGGATCTGTGTTTGGTTTCTCATAATGAGAGGTGCCTTACAATGGAGGTGAGGAAATCTGCCATTCAGCTCACAGCATTGAGAGAAGGCAAAGAAACCCCTCCTGTGGCAGATTTAGATTCCAGACGTTTCTGCTCCCCATAAAGCAGCGAGCTAGATGGGTCCTCTATTGAAGAGCAGGACGTGCTGATTTTCCTGCCTGGCTGATTTTGGGAAAAGGGCGCGCCTGCTCATTTGCTTATTGTATATTACGCATTCTTAATCTCGGTCTGATAGCTCCTTCGAAGACGTCTGCCCCATACGATTGCACACCCAGGGAGCAGGACTGCTGGCGTGAAGTCGAACAGAGTTTGAAAGCGATTGTCAAGCAGGGCTAATTCAGATGTAACCAGCACAGCCCTCATGGCTGGCTCAACCACGCAGCGGAAACCTGGTTAGTTTTTAAAGGTTATTTTTTTGTGAAATGCTTGAACTAGAGGTGTCTCCTGAAGAGAGTTAAAGGACTTCTTGGTGCAATCTGTTCTCATTCTCCTGCAACTTTCATTCCGTCTCAGTGGAGGGTGGTTTGCTATTAAAAGAAAAGATAATCCATTATCACTGTGAGTCTTGAACTGCCGGGGGGGACCCTGCAGCTGACTGGAAGGGAAGGCTGATAACTTGCATTTAAAGAAAAAAAAAATATCAATTGCCAGTTGGTGCCTGGCCATCAGTCAGAAATACACCATAAATTTGTCCACGGGCAGAGGGATGGGGTCCCTTGGAGGATTTGCAATGGGATTTGAAGGCTTCCAATTTCCCTCGAGGTGATTAGTCTGAGCCCAGTTCGGATCTGCAGTGACTGAGTTGGTTGTTTTTGTCAAGCTCTTTGGTGACAGGTGTCCGTGTTACAAGAAACAAATTGGCACTAATTGGGCACTCCTGTTGGCATCTTGGCAGGAGGGAGCAACAATGGCTTGATCGGGAAACCGCACGTTAACAGGAAGGGGACATCTGTGCCGGACACACCCAATCTGTCTTGTTGTTGTTTAATGGTTTTTTGTTTGTTTGTTTCAGGAATTTGAGACGTGGCAATGTTGAGTGTGGCGATTTCACCCGCATTCCCTCCCACCTATCCCCGGCACATACACACACATGCACGCGCACACCCACACACCCGCACAAAACCATGAGAGACTTTTCCAAAAACCAGTATGCTGATGACAGGCCTATCACTCTGTGATCACCCAAGATCATCAATGAGAGATGTGGGCCAGCGACCCCACTGCGATCAAAATGCTAACTACCAGTAGACATTGCATTGTTTGTTCTCTTTCGTGCCGGGCATCCGGTCTGGCACGTAGTGGATGCTGAATAAATATTGGTTAAATGAATACATATGTTGATCAAACAAGTGCTCTCTCTCTCGGCACTGCTAATGCATGGCGATCCTGTCAAGTAGAATCCTAGACATTGGGAGCGAGACCTTCACAACCTTCTGAAGAAACTGCTCTTGCCGTTCAGATGAGAGACACTAGGGGCCCGGCGAGGTGAGTGAGTGAGCTGAGAGCAGAATGTCTGTCTTCTGAGCTCTGGTGTGCTGCTGTCTCAATGGTCCTTCTGAAAAGACCCTTTTCAGAGCCCACGTACTGCTGCTAATGAACAGAGCAATGGACCATGAGCAGAGAAGCCTGATTTCTATATTGGGATTCTCTCCTGATTATGTGGCCTCAAGAAAATCACTTAGTGTTACTGGGCTTCTGCTGCTTACAGTCTATTTGGGAAATGGACAAGTAACCAGGCAATTACAATACAGAACGCCACTTTGGAAAAGTAGGGGAACAACCTGGAACACACAGGCAAAGAACACTAATATCATTTGGGGGTAAATGATTTTTTAACTCTCAAGGATCAGTACATTGAATTAGGGCATATAAGACTCTTAAGAGGTGACCCCTGATTTATTAAGTCCTAGGGGCCCATGTGGCAATTCGGTGGCCGGCCCAGCAGACAGTAATGACCCACCGGGGTTGGGGGATAGAGGTCAAGCTGTTCTGTACCACAGGAGGTAGAGTGATTTGCATTTTGTAATTAAGAGGAGGTAGGACAGAGCCGGCCAGACTCAGGTCAATGCAAGTGTGAGGTGTCCTAGTATGACTTACAGTACCCTCCCTATTGGTGGCATTGACACAGAATGACCCAGGCTTGGGTTCTCATTAGGAACCTGAAAAAACTTTTTGCAACCTTATGCTTCTCGTAATTTTCTAGAAATAGAAGTCTAGACAGAAAGGAAGAGGTGGGGTGGCTTGTTAGCTGTAGGTAAATTGAATATTCAGTCATCTACAGTAAGGGACACAGGAATAGATGAAGCTCTTCGGCCACCTAGAAACTTTTCCATGCAGACTTTTGCTATAGCAAGTAGCCCAAATGATGAAGTTGATTGCACTTCTCTTTTTTCTAATGCAGAGGCTCACTAACTTCCACAGGATGGGCAGAATAAAAACAGGAGAGGTGACGTGGTTTAATCGGAAAGTGTATGATAATGATCTCACAGCACTCTCTCCAAGAAGCTTCAAGGAAAGGCTCTGGTTCGGGCCACCTGGAGCCACGGAGGAGACAGCTATGTTCAAAGACATTAAGTTCTGCCTATGGCAAGTTATTCTAGACCTGAGTTGGCAAGTATCTACCTTCCAATTTAAAAGTATTAGCAAAGGCCAAAAAAGATTCTGTTTGACCTAGCTAAATTCAGGTATGTTAAAGAAGGAGATGGAATGCTAGCAGCTCCCTCCAGCCTCAGCAATGGTCTCGCCATTAGAAAGGCCTTCTTGTTCCCGAGCAGGTGCTGATTCTCACTGCAGATGGCAGCTACTGCGTAGTTGTGGCGTTACAGAGTGGCTCTGAAACGGAAGCTCCCTTCATGATGCCAGGCTGAAAGGAGAGATAATTACCTGTGTGTAAACTCTAGTCTTATGATAATAACACTGAACATTCATGTCGTGTTTTTATGTGCCAGTCATTGTCTCTATATTAACTCATCAAACCCTCACAATGCTGTGGATAGGACTCTTGTTATCTCTGTTTGACAGATGAAGAAACTGAGGCATAAAGCAATGAAGCAACTTGCCAAAGTCATACAACACGCCAAGTGCCAGGATTCAAACTGGGGGGTCCAGCTCTGGAGGTGCTCCTGAACACCCTGTTATAAACCATTGTAGGGAAAATACGCACAAGTTACTCTCAGACGAGAAAACCAGCCAAGGAAGGAGGCTGCTGTGGTCCTTTTGACCTTGAAAATGAAGATGACAAGAAGCTGGCAGGCCATTCCTGTGTGGCAGGAGGTAGGGTGTTTTGACCAAGGGGGACAGACACTGGTGCTGAGGCAAGGAGGCAGCTTGGCAAGGCTCTTTGAAGCTGGGCCATCCCTGAAGACAGCGTGCAGTTACTGGGGATCAGCAACCTGTATTTTGAGACCTGATCTGATGTGTTTCTTCATTATTATCTGTTTTTATTTCCTTTCTTTCTAATCCCATCTTAGTATTTCAAAGGATTAGGTTTTCAAATAACAGCTTCTTTTTTTTTTTCATTTGGGCTAATGGAAAGAAAGACAAGGGTCCCCCCGCCACCCCGGCTCTCGGGCTCCTCAAGTTGTACAACATGCACCATGGGTGCTCCATCCCATATCCACCAGGCCCACCTCGGCACACCTGCTACTAGAACAGATGGGGCCTGGCATGCTGACAGCGGCCCATCACAGCTTCCTGCTCCTCCCTTCCTCTCTGCTGAGGCTTTTCTCTGACATCGAGAGGGCCTCCGTCGCTCCACTAAGTAAAACGTGGATGACCGAAAGATTTACATTTTCCAGGGATAGCTTGGACCAATGGGGGAGGAGAGTCAGTGGAAGAATCTCCCAGCCTCCCCAGCCTCTGGTGGGTGAACTCAGAGGTGTGGTTCGGTTTTCCGGAAGGTATCTAGTAGGTCTGAGCCGAAGGTGTCCTCAGCAGTAGCTCACTCATTAACATGCCCTTGCTTGGCTTTTCTCACTTCCCTGTCTCACTTCCCAATCCCTCCCACATGCTCTTGGGGGTCACCTCCCAAACGAACTGAACACACCCAGGTCCTTACTCCAGGCTCTGCTTTTGGGGGAAGCCAAAGTAGGACAACTTTGAAAAAGGGGGCACCTATAGCTCTGGTGTTGACTGTGGTGGTAGCAGGGAGGCCCAGAAGCAGGAAAACCCGATGAGAATACACCCACTCCCTCGAGGACTCTCCGTCTAGAGCTTGGGCGTTTTAGAAGTCAAGGTGTTTTCCTTCATCTAAGGGAGTCAGCCATTCCCTTCCTTTGGCCCCACACATTTTATTTTGGCCTTATTAAAGGAATCCATTCCAAGGCTGCGAGATCCCACAGAATGTATTTTAATCAAGTGGGTAACAGAAAAGAGCAGCTCTCTTGAATCCAGATGTATGCCCTTGGTACAGTGAGCCCAAGGAACAGAACGAGGAGATTGATAACCCACAGGGTAGAAAACGTCCTCAAAGCTCTAGTTCTCCATGGTTTGAAAACTAAATGAAACTCCTTCATCCAACCATCTGGAATCTGAAGGACTCTAGGCCCAGCCCCTAAAGGATGAGGTGATGCAATGTGTCATGGTCTGCTCGTTCCCTTGTGTAGTTTTCATTAGCGGGTGATCCTATTCACGGCTCTCCTGTGTGCATGTCTCTATAGCAGGGAACCTGAAGCCCTGTTGATGCCTTGCTTTATGACTGAAAGGGGGCCTATCTGAAAGTGATGGGGCAGAGAGGAAGTTGGTGGTGACTCATTGGGCTTCCAATGGAGCAATATTCTGTGAGACTCTACTCAAGTAAAATAGGATGTGTGCATAAAATACTCAGACTCTGTGACTCACATATTTAGTTATCAAGTTTTTGTGCCTGGAACACAGGGAACTTTCTATGCGGTCAGTCCACACTTGGTTATTTTGTTCAGTCCTGAGAATCCCACTTTGATAGGACTTGGACAAACTGGAGTACATTCTAAAGGCTAGAAGCTGTGACATATGCAGTATAAGCTAATATGCTGGGGGGGCTTTCCTCTTTGGGTGATAATCTCATCCCTTCTCCATTCAAATTTGGAAACAAGTGAGAAACACTGAGGAACTCAGACCATCATCTTTACCGCTGGCAAAACTGCATTCATGGGTATGGTTTGGACCTGCACCAACTAGACTTTAGGGGCTACGTTCGCAAGACTGAGCTAATGGAATAGACACTGACCCAGCCCACGTCAAGGAGCGTCTGTGGACAGCCTCAGACTCGTTGAACACAGAGAACAAGGATGGAGAAGATCCTCTAGCCATGCCTCTAGAAGGCAGCACTAGGCTTTGATCTAGGTCTTCGTACCATATGGAAGCAAGAGCAGGGGTGAAATCCCTAGCAGGTTTGCCAGAAAGATGGCCAATCAGAGGCCTGGCCTCACGTGTTCTGGACTCATATCAATCTCCCCAGTCAGACATGGTTCTCCTCAGCTCTTGGAAAAAAACGAAAGGGACAGGGAACAAGTCAAAAAGTCTTGGTTAATACTTCTGGAGGGTGGAAATTACTATTTTAAGGGCCAGAACAGAATCAGGGAGGATGGAAAAAGTGGTTTTCTCAATAGAAGATGTTTATCTTGGGGAAGAGAAGACTTAGAAGAAGACAGGATATTTATCTGTAAGTATATGAAGCTCAGTCATGGAAGAGAGGGCTGAAAAAGGGCCAGGCTAATGCCCATAAGCAAACAAAAAAGGATACATTTTGCTGAGTCTCATCACTAGAATAATTTTGCCCTCTCCCCCTCCCCACAAAAGGCTACCTCAGTCACTGGAAGTGTTCAAGCAAATATTAGGGGTCTCTACAGAAGGTATGTAGGTATTTATATGGAAGCTGGTAGAATTTCCTATGATCCTTCCAAACTCTGAGATTCTTTGATGCTGTGAAGGATGATGCAGGTCAATATGAATCCATCTTTTGTGTAGAATGGGTAAAGATTGTTCTAAGCACAGACAACGCTAGAACATATATATGAGGGAAACACAGAAAAAGAATAACAAGAGAAGAGCTTGGGTAATAGAAAATGGCCTCTTCTATCTTCCTATCAAATCTTTATTTATATACATATGCCAGCCAAAGAAATGATGGGAACTTCTAACCCTACCATGTTGTTCTCTTAATACAAATGCTCTCAGACAAGAAAAGAAGGCCAGCTAAGAATCCTGGGCGATTCATATTCTGACAATCAGCCTAAAAGTAGCCGTAAAATAAATGTAAACAGAGACACCATTCCTATTTCACCCATCTACCCTCTCCAGAAAAATATGTAAATGGTTTACTGTATTTTTTTTTTGAAAAATTTTACCCCATTTCTTTTTTTTTTTTAAAGATTTTATTTATTTTATTCGACAGAGATAGAGACAGCCAGCGAGAGAGGGAACACAAGCAGGGGGAGTGGGAGAGGAAGAAGCAGGCTCACAGCGGAGGAGCCTGACGTGGGGCTCGATCCCGTAACGCCGGGATCACGCCCTGAGCCGAAGGCAGACGCTTTAACCGCTGTGCCACCCAGGCGCCCCTACCCCATTTCTTGATTGGATTATTTGTTCTTTGGGTGTTGAGCTTGATTAGTTCTTTATAGATTTTGGATACTAGCCCTTTATCCAATATGTCATTTGTAAATATCTTCTTCCATTCTGTCAGTTGTCTTTTGGTTTTGTTGCCTGTTTCCTTTGCTATGCAAAAGCTTTTCATCTTTATGAAGTCCCAAATAGTTCATTTTTGCCTTTGTTTCCCTTGCCTTTGGAGACGTGTCTGGCAAGAAGTTGCTGTGGCCGAGGTCGAAAATGTTGCTGCCCATGTTCTCCTAAAGGATTTTGATGGATTCCTGTCTCACATTTAGGTCTTTCATCCATTTTGAGTTTATTTTTGTGTACGATGTAAGGAAATGATCCAGTTTCATTCTTCTGCATGTGGCTGTCCAATTTTCCCAACACCATTTGCTGAAGAGACTTTTTTCCATTGGATATTCTTTCCTGCTTTGTTGGAGATTAGTTGACCATAGAGTTAAGGGTCCATTTCTGGGTTCTCTATTCTGTTCCATTGATCAATGTGTCTGTTTTTGTGCCAGTACCATACTGTCTTGATGATTACAGCTTTGTAATAGAGCTCGAAGTCCAGACTTGTGATGTCACCAGCTTTGGTTTTCTTTTTCAACATTCCTTTGGCTATTTGGGATCTTTCCTGTTTCCACACAAATTTTAGGATTATTTTTTCCAGTTCTGTGAAAAAAGTTGATGGTATTTTGATAGGGATTGCATTGAATGTGTAGACTGCTCTAGGCAGCACAGACATTTTAACATTATTTGTTCTTCCAATCCATGAGTACGAAATGTTTTTCCATTTCTTTGTGTCTTCCTCAATTTCTTTCATGAGTATTCTATAGTTTTCTGAGTACGGATCCTTTGCCTCTTTGGTTAGGCTTATTCCTAGGTATCTTACGGTTCTGGGTACAATTGTAAATGGGATTGACTCCTTAATTTCTCTTTCTTCTGTTTCATTGTTGGTGTATAGAAATGCAAATGCTTTCTGTGCCTTGATTTTATATCCTGCCACTTTACTGAATTCCTGTATGAGTTCTAGCAGTTTTGGGGTGGAGTCTTTTGGGTTTTCCATATAGAGTACCATGTCATCTGCAAAGATAAGAGTTTGACTTCTTTGTCAATTCTGATGCCTTTTATTTCTTTTTGCTGTCTGACTGCTGAGGCTAGGACCTCCAGTACTATGGTGAACAGTGGTGAGAGTGGACATCACCGCCGTGTTCCTGACCTTAGGGGAAAAGCTCTCAGTTTTTCCCCATTGAGAATGATATTCGCTGTGGGCTTTTATGATATTGAGGTATGTTCCCTCTACCACTACACTGTGAAGAGTTTTGGCAGAAGACATGAACAGACATTTCTGCAAATAAGATATCCAAATGGCCAACAGACACATGAAAAAGTGCTCAACATCACTCAGCATCAGGGAAATACAAATCAAAACCACAATGAGATACCACCTCACACTAGTTGGAATGGCTAAAATTAACAAGTAAGGAAATGACAAATGTTGGCAAGGATGTGGTGAAAGGTGAACCCTCTTACACTGTTGGTGGGAATGCAAGCTGTTGCAGCTACTCTGGAAAACAGTATGGAGGTTCCCCAAGAAAGGTGAAAATAGAGCTACCCTACAACCCAACAACTGCACTACTGGGTATTTACCCCAAAGATACAAATGTAGTGATCTAAAGGGGCACCAGCACCCCAATGTTTTTGGCAGCAATGTCCACAACAGCCAAACTATGGAAAGAGCCCAGATGTCCATCGACAGATGAATGGATAAAGAGTATGTGGTGTATATATATATACAATGGAATATTATGCATCCATCAAAAAATGAAATCTTGCCATTTGCAATAGTATGGATAGAACTAGAGGGTATCATGCTAAGCGGATTAAGTGAATCAGAGAAAGAAAATTATCATATGATCTCATGGATATGTGGAATTTGAGAAACAAGGCGGAGATCATAGGGAAAGAGAGGAAAAAATGAAACAAGACAAAACCAGAGAGGGAGACAAACTATAAGAGACTCTTAATCTTAGGAAGCAAACTGAGGGTTGCTGGAGGGGAGGGAGGTGGGGGGATAGGGTAACTGGGGGATGGACATCGGAGAGGGTATGTGTTGTAATGAGCACTGGGTATTACATAAGACTGATAAAACACAGACGTGTACCCCTGAAACAAATAATAGATTGTGTTAATTAACTGAATTTAAATTAAAAAATTAAAAAAAATTTAAAACACATTTAGATGTTTATATCATGACATACCTAAAATCTAATTCTAGAATTAAGTAGTTAAGATGTGAAATTACAAAACAACCAGAATAAAAATACAGGTAAATATTTTTAAAAAATTAATTCCAGTGTAGTTAACATACAGTGTTGGATTAGTATCAGTTGTACAATGTAGCGATTCAACAATTCCAGTGCTCACTGAGGTAACTATACTTACTCTTAATCCTCTATTTTACCCATCTTCCCACCCACCTCCCCAGTAACCCTCTGTTTGTTCTCTATAGTTAAGAGTCTGTTCTTTGGTGTCTCTCTCTTTTTTTTATTTGTTCATTTGTTTTGTTTCTTAAATTCCACACATGAGTGAAACACTTTGGTATTTGTCTTTCTCTGACTGACTTATTTCATTTAGCATTATAGCCTCTCAGTCCATCCATGTTGCTGCAAGTGCCAATATTTCATTCTTTTTTTATGGCTGAGTAATATTCTAATACACACACACACACACACACACACACACACACACCTTCTTTATCCATTCATCTCTCGATGGACACTTGGGCTGCTTCCATAATTTGGCTATTGTTGATAATGCTGCTATAAACACTGGGGTGCAGGTATCCCTTCAAATTAGTGTTTCTGTATTATTTGGATAAATACCCAGTTGGCTTTCTGTATTCTCTAGCACATCTGCTTTCTTAGGATAAAAAGCCTTAGGAATAAATGGGCTACACTTAGAAATAAATAGAGGGACACCAGGGAAGGCCCCAGATTGAAAGTAGCTCATGTTTCCCATTGCCTACCAATTCCTTCATGAGAATTTATCCCTATCAAATGGAAAATATTACTGGAAGAAAAAAAATTAGAACCTAAGGGAGCTCTCCATTCCTAGGGCTTAACTGTAAATGACCCTTTGAAAAAGGATTCGTAAGGGAATCAATGATACCTGTATTATTATTATGCTAAAATTAAGCTCTAATAATGACTTAGGCCATAAGAGCTGAAATCCAGAAGCATATGCCCAGGGACAAAACGTGTTTCCCTGTTATCGTCTATGCTCACATTCTCCGTGTGGCAACCAGTTTATCTCCTGGCATGTCTAAGCAATACCCATCACTTATACATTTCTTTCTTTCCTCCGTTTTTTCCCACATTTTACAGGCTTCTGGCTGTGAGCTCATTGAAAGAAGGACCAAGTCTTATGCTTCTATACTTCTGAGAGACTGAGGAGCCAACCAGAAAGATCATGAACTTTCAAGTTGGACTGAACTTGCTTTGAGTCCCATTTAGCAGCTCAGTTTCTTCCTCTGTAGGGGCTTCTCTGAAACCACCGTATCGAGGTACCTGACTCAGTGATTAGCACAGGGCCAGGAGCCTACTAGATTCTCCATAAGAGCACGTAGAATGATGGGCCCTTCCTGGACAGTAACCAGGAATGGTCTGAGGTATTGGGAGAGGAACAAGAAGAAAGTAAAAAGCAGTGGGGTGGTAAAGGACAAGCTGTCCCCTGCATTTGCCTTGTTTGCTGGCCTCCTTAAGGCGGCCTTACTCCCACACAGGGATGGGAATTTGCTTCTTATTTCCCTACACTGAGCCATCCAGCTAAAACAACGACAACGTGCTTATAAACGGGAAGGAATCGTTCCTGCCCGTCTCCAACAAGCTTCTGTTTGTAGGGTTAACAGATCCAAATGTTCTTCTGTCTGTACAATAAATGGTTGGCTGGCATCAGTACTTGCGTTGAGACACTCATCCCAGAAAACACTTCTTTCCATACCTGGCTTAATTAAAATTTACACTTCCTGATGGCAAGCAACTTACTTTGTCCTATGTCTAGTTCAGTATCTTCTACCACAAATAACAGAAAGAAACAACCCCAAATGGCTTAAACAATGAGGGAAACTTTGTTGTCCCACATAAGAGTCCCATGAATAAGGGCAGTGGGGTACTTGGGGGCAGTAATGTGGTGGCAGTGGTCTGCCCCACGCAAAGTGTATTTTATCACTGGCATTGTCGAGAACTGTCAATCAGCCAGTGTTATTACTGTTCTAAAATTATCCATACACAAGGCACCCCCTATTTGCCTGCTTCTCTGGTACGCTGCTCCCACCGCCCGTCTCTTGGAACAGTGCTGGAAAAGCCCTGTGCCTCCCACCTTCGCTACTTGCTGACCAGGGGAGTAGGGTACAGAGGAGTGCTAGGGGCATAGGAAAGGTCTTACATCTATTTATCTGCTTGGTTATATATCTATTTTTTTAACTTATTTTTGTTGTCTAACACTGACTTCCCTGAAACACTTTTATGGGTTCATAGGACACCCCCCTCAATGGGGCCATTCTGTAATTTTCTTGGTGGTTGCATCTCTTTTACGAATGGCCACAAACCCTTCCTCAGCCCCCAGAAGACTAAGGTTCACTGCCAGGGTGTTGCTGCTGGGGTCCCATGACCCGTAAAGGAGGTGCTGTGGTGATGTGCTACTTACTGCCTCTCCTCTGGACGGCCCGCAGCTAGTACTTGGCAATGATCTATCTTCCGCTGTGACCAACGGTGCAAGTGCAGGCCAGTCTCTAAGGGCCGGCTCGCTCCTGGCTGTTAGCCCTTCTCATGCCCTCTAGAGGCACGAGGCCAACCTGACTCCATGGCTTCTCCCAAATGCAGGGATGGTGAAGGAAGCAGAGCCTCTCTAGCATAAGGTGAAGCAGCTGATACTCTACCCAATCTCCCCTGGAGGGACCAGAAACCACAGCATGGTAACTTTCTCTAAAAAAAATACTGTCTCAAAAAAAAAACCTTCAAAATCCTTTTCCTTCACATTCTTACCCCAAGAGTTACAGAGCTGTTTTCCAGAAGGACGTTTGGAAACGCTGCAGCATTAGGGGTCTTTAGGTCACCTTCAGTGCATATGCGCTCTTTATCCTACTGGTGTCTCAGTCACAAATGAGGCGGGAACAGACTTACGTGAATCTCCAGTGACACAAATGACAACATCCAACAGAAGAACAAGAGACACCCCTCCCGTGTGTCTGGAACCCCTTCCAGTTATTCCCAGAAGACTTCCTCTCACATCCCACTGCTCAGGGCGGAGTCCCAGGTCCTCCCCCAAACAAACAGCTGGCCGAGAGAATGGTAATCGCACGGGTGGTTCAGACCAGTCAATATTTACTCTTGAGCCAAAGACACAGTCCCATCCCAGAGCACATGGTCATAGTGGAGAAAGGTGATGCATGACCGAATTGAGGGGACAGGTACCCAACGGCATCTGCTAATTGGGCATTCAGTATCTGTCAAATGATAATGACTCTGGGAAGCTCAGAGTCAAGAATGCCTGCCAACAAATTCAATCTACCCTAAAAATCATTAGGCTTTTGGAGGTGAATGACAGGGTTAGAGAAAGTAGGGATGGGCTGCACAGATGGCTCCAATCAGAATGGAGATGGGCTGGCGATGAAAGGATCTTTGGGGCTGTCAGAATGCTCATGGTTTCCTGCCTGCGAACAGACAGCAGGTGAAGGTCCGTCTCTCTGTGGGCTTTTCCTCCCTGGGGGATTCTTCCCCTGCTCGAGTTTGGTCAAGTTGAAAGACCTCACTTTGATTTGCTGGAGTGTACTTTTCCCTTGGCGCTCTGTGGACAACCTAAGCATCTCAGACGAGCTTGCTGGACTCTCTCAGCTGTGGGGAGAACTCAGTCGGGCTGCTGCCCAGCCTGCTCCAGGGTCCTTGGGCCTTGCCCTTTACTGTCTTGACCTGCGATATCCTGTGGTCTGCTTCTCACTGTCAATCAGGCCAAATCGTGTCAAATTAGGCAGGGCTACACTCAGCCATGAGAGCCAGACTGAGACCTACAAAATCATTTTCACATGCAATTTAGGCCAAGATCTTTTTCTTAAGCCTGCAGTGGTGCTGAAAAGAAATAGGATGCTGAAGGCCAGACCCATGGAATGGGAGGCTAAAACTGTGCCCTTTTCCTCAAAGCCTGTAATTCCTGTGGCCTGTGCTGCCCTGGGTAGGCCTGAGTTCCTTGTAACATCCCCCAACACCCATTCTCAGGATTTGAAAAATAAAGCTTTATTGGTGGGTTTCTATTTGTTTGTGTTCTCTTGAACACGGTGTATATTATCTCAACCTTTTTTTTTTAAAGATTTGTTTTTATTTTTTATTTTTTTAAAGATTTTTTGTTTCAAAGATTTTATTCATTTATTCGAGAGAGAGACAGGCGCTCAAGAGAGCAAGCACAAGCTGGGGGGGGGAGGGCAGAGGGAGAGGGAGAGAGAGAAGCAGGCTCCTTGCTGAGCAGGGAACATGACATGGGGCTCAATCCCAGGACCCTGGGATCACAACCTGAGCCGAAGGCAGACACTTAACCCACTGAGCCACCCAGCCATCCCTGGATTTATTTATTTGAGAGAGCGAGCATGAGCAGGAGGGGCAGAGAGGGAGAGAGAATCTGAAGCAGACTCCGTGCTGAGTGCAGAGCCCGACACAGGGCTCAATCCCATGACACTGAGATCAGGATCTGAGCAGAAACCAAGAGTTAGACACTTAACCAACTGTGCCACTCAGGTGCCCCCTAGCTCAACATCTTTCTAGGGCTTGATTTAAGATCTAGGTTAGCAGTAATTCTAGACTACGTTAAATTCTCTGCAGGATTATAGTTTTTAAAAACACCATTTGGGAAGGCAAGAGGCACAGTCTGGACAAATAATAGAGGTGTTAAGAAACACACCCAACAAAGTACCTGTGTGTGTACATGTGTGGCTATATACTCTTATACATATAAATAGAATATATACAGAGAAATGTAAATTTTTTATATCTGTAAAGATGTGCTATATCTAACTCAGAGTGGAGAGGCAATGGTAAGAAGGTAATGATCAGGTGCTGAAAGTTTCCATAGCTGCATTTCTTGGGCCTGTTTACTATATGTTGAGTTTGGGTTTTTGGTTTTGTTTTTTTGTTTGTTTTTGTTTTGTTTGTCTTGTTTTGTTTTGTTTTTGGAAGAGGCTGGGGTGGGCTTGGAGGCAAAGGGACGTAAAAAGGAAACCTGATGACTAAAGTAGCTCACTGAACACTGATTTATCCCCCAGAATCTGAAGTTCTTAAAATTAGGATCCTTATTTTGGTTGTCACCCTGGACAAATTCTAGATTCTGTTCTTTCTTGGAAATCAAGGAAGACACCATTGCATCTTTGCGGCACCCCAAAGTGGATTCCTTTGAAGAAATGAAATAAGATGCTGATGACAACGTATTCTTAGTCCTCATTTCCTACGTGGTCAAAGGCTCCCTCTCCCTACAAAGTTCTCAGAGTCTTGGGATTTTGAGATTTGCCCCAAGCTGTATGTCATCTGCAATTCCTGAAGCCAATATTAATGAGAGCTAATATTTACCTAGTGCTTTATAAATGCTTCTATACTGTCCTTAAGGATTTATATCTGCTAATTCACCAGGTACATACAATAATTATGCCCATTTTACAGATGTACAAACACAGGCACAGAGGGTTAAGGAACTATTCAAGGTCCCACCACTGGTAAGAAGTGGACCCAGAATTTGATAGTCTGGTTTGGGGTGCAAGCTCATAACCATTCTGCCGTGATATTCTCATTTTGTGTTCAGAGGCACTAAGGGGCAAGGTGTCCCTTAGAGACTGACTGTAGGTGCTCATATGAATGGCAAGTCATGGCCCTAGGGGGAAAAAAGCAGCATTCGGGTGCTCAGCTTATTTTCCTTTTGCTTTGTATCATACTAGTGTGTCAGCTACAACTGAGGCAGGGAGTCTAATCTTGGCATTCTGACATACAGACATCACAACATCTAACAGAAGAACCCGACACACTGCCTCTGGGCCCTTCCCTGTCGCCCACACGTACGTCTTGAGTCATGCCTAGAGTAGTTCTTCTCAAATGGTATCACTCGGCTTTGCACTGCTCAGTCTTTGGAGATGGTTCTTGTCATTAAGGACAGATCAAACCAAAGGATAACTCTGTAGTAGCCACTGTTGGGGTGTGTATAGGGAGCAGGCAGAGAAGGGAGGAGACTGAGGCCAAGAATTACTGCAAGAGACATCATAAGAGATTAAGATCAGATTTTGCCCTCTAGGAGCCAGGTGGACCCTTCTAAGCTTATCCCTTACTCTGCTCCCAAACAAAGCCTTCCTGTGAGTCAGCCCAACTCACTTTCCCATGTCCCATGAGTGTGTACTACCCTGCTTCTGAGAGCTCACTTACCAACCGCCCCCCAAACTGGGGCCCTCTTTTCTACCCTGTTTCTGAGGAATTATTCTGCAGTCTTTAGGTCCTACTTAGAATTCCACCACATCTTCACAGTCTTGACTAAGTACTCCACCCCCTTTTTTTTCGGGGGGAGGGGAGAGCACATGCACATGCAGAGAGTAGGGGGAGACGATGAGGGAGAGGCAGGGGAATGGAGAGAGAGAGAGACTCCCCAGCGCATGAGTCAGACACAGGGCCTGATGCCACAGCGACAAGATGACGACCCAAGCTGAAATCGAGAGTCAGACGCGTAACCGACTGAGCCACCCAGGCGCCCCTGAGTAATCCCCTTTCTAAGACTGTTCACGAGTGTCTGGAACTTGGCAGAACAGGGTCGAGGCCCACATGTGGGGATGTGTGATTAGCCATTAATGCTTATCTGTGGTTCAGGAGGCGGTGTCTGGGTCAGACCGTGGGTTTAGTCACTGCAGGTTTTGAGAAGGCTCTGGGAGTGGTTCCAGAGCTGAGTGTGCATTCTGGGAAAGTTCAGGGATGCTCATGATAGAGCCAGATGGTCAAACGGTCCGGTGTGGTCAAGAAGAGCAGTTATCAGAAGCAATCTGCTTAAGCCTACTTGTGCCGTGTGATCTCATCCGGGGCTCACAACATACAGGATCTCTCTCTCCTCCAAATTTCACCAGCATACTTCCTCTGTCATTTAACGTGGCATTTGGTCATTATACCCTCATAATACTACTACATGTTTCCTATGTGTTGTATCTCCAGTCTCCATGAGAACAAAAGATATAGATAAATATAAATATTGAATGTATATCAATTATATATTTTACATCTCTTCAGTGCACACGATCGTGCTCTGTATATCTGACAGAGCCATGCCAGAAATAACTATTGCATTAATGAATCTCAGCAATCCTGTCTGTTATGGGTTGAGTTGCAGTCCTCAAAAAAAGATATGTTAGCCACCATTTTGCACCAAAAAAAAAAAAAAAAAGGTATGTTAGAGCCCTAACCCCCAGCACCTCAGAGTGTGACCTTATTTGGAGATGCTGTCTTTACAGAGGAAACCAAGTTAAAGTAATTAGGGCAGCCCTAATCCAATATGACTGACGTTTTCATAAAAAGGGGAAATCTTGACACAGACACAGTCACACAGAGGGAGGATGGTGGGAAGGGACACAGGGGAAAGCCAGCCAACTATAAGCCAAGGGGAGGAGACTGGAACAGATGCTTCCGTCAGGCCCTCAGAAGGAACCATCCCTGAGAGCGTTTCGATCTCAGCCTCCTGGCCTCCAGAACTGTGAGAGAATACATTTCTCTCTTTTGAGGCACCTGGCTCGCCACACTTTGTTAACGCAGCCCTAGCAAACAGATACACTGTGGCTTACTGAGCATGTGTTTTGTGTACAGCTCTGTTCTAATCATGTGACAAGTATTAAGTCCCTTAGCTTAACAAAATCTTCATGAGATAGGCACAATACTATCGTGATAGCAGAAGAAACTAGTACCCCGAGAAGTGAAGTCAGTTGCCCAAGACGCCTGAGACAGTAAGTAAGTGACAGGCCTAGGATCTGAACCCAGGCAGTCTGGTTTCAGGACACATGCTCACGCTGCCTCAGTAGGCACTCTGGATCTGAAAGTGTGCAAACAGGTGGGCTTCAGACCATATTCACGTCACATGAGTTTTGTTCGACCTTGAGGCAGAATGCAGTTTCCAAAGATGCATAAAACAGCATTTCTTATCCCACATGCTCTCATGTGGCGTGAACTTGCCACTTCCCATCAAGAGATGGAGTCCATTTCTCTGCCTCTGCTTCCATGAGATCAGGTAAGCACCGTGACTGCTTTGAAAAACGGGACAGGATGAGAGGGACGCTGTCAAAGTTCCGAGTGTGATTCTTAACTGGCCTGGAAGCTTCTATCTTCCGGCTCTCGGAAGCTGGTTGCCATATACATGTGCAGTTTCTTGAGACTGCTGCGCTGTGAGAAGGCCAAGCACATGTGGAGGCCCTGGAGGGTGACAGACCATTCAGAGAGAGACACAGAGAGAGACAGAGAGAAGCAAGGAGCAGGGAAGCAGAGGTGCTAGATACGTGGGGAAGAATTTATTAGTTTGGAAGTGGATCCACCAGCCCCAGATGCCTCAGCAGGTGCCACGCAGATCAGAAGTAAACCGCTCGGTGGCGCCTTCTCAAATTCCCGAACAAGTAAGTCGCAAGGAGAGTAAAAAGGCTGCTATAAGCCACTAGTTTTGAGGTTGTTTGTTACTCAGCATAAATAACTGATACAAATCTTGACAACGTTCTAAAATAATTTCATCTGTTAAATTGCATTTGTTATATTTGCTAAATTTAACTTGGCTGCCAATAGTTACACGATTGAGAAAGGTCTCACACCCACACTAACCTCTCCCCACCCAAAGATTTTCAGCTTTTCCTGAAGAATTCGAAGCGTTAGCTCTTCCTGCTTAGCAATGGTTGCATAAGTTGCAGCAGAGCTCCCCTTTCGGTGGGGCGCACACACTCTGTGGTGTTCCCGGGAGCTCCTATCAGACCCGCTTGCGTCCTCTACGCTACCTGCCTGTCCCTTCCAGCCAAGTAAAATGAGGGGCATAGCTTCAGCCGCTTCATGAAAGCCTCTGACCACAGTGCCCGGGTCCTCCAGGTAGTCACAGGGCTGCACCGGACGCAGGAGCATCTAAGTCACCGGCCCCAGTCCTCCTTCCTCCGGTCTCCTCCGTGTCCCGTCTCTACCCTCAGGAGGGTTGGGGCGTGCAGCCAGGCTGTCGTGCCTTCTGAGGCTTTTCTTGTTTGCTTGTTCGCTACCGCAGGAGGGGTGTTTCTCCAAAATTGAAACTTCATACTGTGCCATTCCTTCATCTCATTTCCAGGCCCCCTGCTGCGTGACCGTGTGACACATAGTCATTCTGTGAGAATTGAGAAGGATATTGGCAGTTTGGGAGCTGTTGTTCCTGCTTATGTATGCAAAGAACATAATTGCTAAGTGCATCATCTGCTGTAATTTACACATCCACATATAGCACTGAGCAGGGCACTCTCTTCTTCCACGGCACCCAGGGTTGAAGTCGCGTACACACTCCAGCCGAGAGAGAAGCTGGCTGTTTTCCAAGGCCCGAGGCAGCCCAGTGGAAGACTCGAGCAGCATGGTTTCTGAGACCTCCAAAATGGAACTGGAAGAATTTCTTTTTAGATTATTTAGAATTTTTGCAGGGGAGAGGCAGGGATAAGTCTGCAGCACCTCACCTCTTTTGGCACTTGATCGAATGAGTCTCAGGTTCCTCCTAAGAGTTCGCTGTAATGATGGATCTAGGATTCACAGCTCTGTGCAAGTGATGGCATTAAATGAGGGCTGATCCCTGCACTCAAGACACACACCTTGGAGCAGAGCAGCCACGCATTTCTGTAGAGGATTTCACTAGAGAGAAGGCACGTCCTCATAGAAGATTTGTTTGGGCGTGTCGTTTGACCAAATCTTAAAGGGGCACTGGTGTTTGACTTGCACTTATTTCTAAGGACTACAGAACGTTACTTGGCTGGACTAGGATGTGGGAAGGGGTCTTTTTCCAGGACGCTCAGGGAGACTCCAGCGTTCGGCCTAATTTATTTTAACGGCATGGATGGGATGGACCAGGTTGCACCCCAGAGCTCAGTTCCTTCTGGAAGCCATGATACGACCAGCATAGCACCTGATATTGTGAAGGGTACATAGCAGAATGGTTTCAGTGCTGCTCTCCAAAAGGTTGTATTTTAAGCTTCCTTTTTAAAACAGGAGACAAAAAATCAATACATATGAAACAATGATTTTGGAGGGCTGGAAAAAGAGAATGTCAGGAAACTCCAACCCAGGCATTATGATACCTAGACACTGGTAGCAGACTTCCTGGGGGTGAATCCCGGCCCTCTGACTCAGTCATGTGACCTGCGGCAGTTTACATAACCCCTCTGCCTCAGTTCCCTTGTGTGTAAGATGGGTAGAGAGCACCTCTGTCAGTGTCACTGTGGAAGGTAAAGGACGTCAAACGCAGGAAGGGCTGAGCACACTGCCTGGAGCATGGTAAGGCCTCAAAGGATGCTAGCACTTAGAATTTTGTTCATCATTCTGTATCACTGGGTGTTCTTTCTAGACCTTGTGATTTCCATTATAGGCTCCCCATTAGATGTCAGAACAGCACCCCTACTCACCAGGCCTCTGTCAGCACAGTTACCTTCCTGCACTGAAGCAGGGCGGGCCTTTGGATAGGACAGAACTACACTACCATTTGTCAGCTGTTTTACCTTGGCCCATTGGGTGAAAACTGTTCATACCTCGAAGGTTCCATCTGACAATAGTTCCTCTGTGAAAGGACTGTTACGAGCTGAATTGTATACCCCCAAAAGATGTATTGAAATCCTAATCCCTAGTACCTGTGAATGTGACCTTATTTAGAAACAGTGTCGGCGTAGATGTAATCAGTTAAGAGGAGGTCATTAGAGTGGGCCTTAATCCAATACATCTGGTGTCCTTATGAGAAGAGGGACATTGGGACACAGACACACACACAGAGGAAAACACCATGTGAAGACAAAGACACGGAGGGAAGACAGCTATGGGAAGACAGAGGCAGAGACCGGCATTACACTCCAGGAGTCAAGAAATGCTTGGGGCCAAGAGAAGCTGGAAGAGGCAAGGGAGGATCGTCCCCTACAGCCTTCAGAGAGAGCATGGCCCTGCCAACACCTTGATTTTAGACTTCTAAGCTCCAGAACTGTAAGAGAAGAAATTGCTGTTGTTTTTAAGTTATTCAGTTTGTGGCACTTTGTTATGCAACCCTAAGAACCTAATCTGGAGACTGCATATGCACAATGGACTCATAACAGCATGTGGCATAGGGCGGGTGCTCTGAAGTGGGTATTCTGAAGGCTACAGAGCAGTGAATACTATGCCCTGAATCTGCTATTGAGGAGATTGCTTAATTGGCCAAAGGAGCAAAGGAGAAGGCTAAGTTATTTAATATGCACATGGGATGCTTTAGATGCAAGTTTTCAAAGGGGAGCTCTTCTATTTATTCAGAGACCTTGGTGTTTCACACAAGGGAAAATGGAACAGCCCATGTAGGCCTTCAACCACTAGAGGGCATTTGAAGGACATCAGATCAATAGGAGCTGACCTCCTGTGGTCAACCGAAGGCCACACATACTGTATGACCCACTGTGCAAAAGTAGGAAATAAACGAATCAAACAATGAATTTATTTACTGATTTCTTTTGGCCAGTAGCTAGTCAAGTGGTTGAGTTAGGAATTCTGAACGAGTAGAATGTAAACATCTCAGTGTGTGTCCTATCTGACGCATAGTGGTAGCTATCTCCCCACCTACGTATGAACAGGCAGGACAAAGGACTTTAGTAGGACAAAAAATCATTTTTCAACAAGCAAAGAGAATAACGAATGACAGATTTAAGCCCAGGAATACACTCAATTAATAAAAACAAGAAAGGCTATTAAAATAAGAAACCCTAAGATTGGACACTTATCATACGCACTGTGCAAAGGTATGAAATAGAGTCTTAGACTAGAATCCCATTTAATGGAGCTCCCTCTAATTCAAAACCTGGCAAGTGACTAGGGGATGAACGGGAAAGACAAGGCCCACAGAGGCAAGGGGGGAGGGGAGATTAGAGATTTAATTCTGTCTCATTCTCAATGATTGACATTCTGGCTGACCCTGGACAATTCACTTAACCTGTCTGGGTCGTTGTTTCCCAATGTATAAACCAAGATAATAGCAGTCATCAGATCAATTTTCTAGAGTTCATTCAGGTTCCCTAATGAAAGGCACATTATAAACACAAATTCTAATTATACCTGAGAGTGCTTTTTCCTTGGAGGGAACCAGAGGGCTTTTCTGTCTTTGAAACTTCAATTATGAAAGTTAGAATCTTATGCATTTGTCAGTGGTAGATAAAAATTTATTCATAATATGAATCATATACGAGCAGGTTAATGATGCTCAGAGTCTAAAAGTGGGGCATTACGGACGTGAACAAATTACCTGGAACCTGGAGACTTTGAGTATGGTCCTCGTTTTTTCACTAATTAACTCTGGGGCCTTGGGCAAGTCATTTCACCTCCCTATGCCTTCACCATAAAATGATGTGGCTGGATCAGCAAAGTGTTTTCCAAACTCAGTCACTCTCTTCATGACTTCTGACATATCCAAGGACCATCTACATTATTATTAAATTAACATTTCTTTAATTTTTTCATGTCTTTAAATTCATTTATCTTTTATCTTTTTAAAGGTTTTATTTTTAAGTAATATCTATGCCCAATGTGGGGTTCGAACTTACAACCCCGATAGCAAGAGTAGCATGCTCTACCAGACTGAGTTAGCCAGGCATCCCCATTAATCTTTCAAACTCAAATGAATACTGCCCACTACAGCCTTGACCTAAACAATAATATTCACAGTGTTTCAGGTTCAGTGCGCTAAATCGACAGATACAGTTAGATACACAGACAGAGATCTATAGATATGTAGGTGCTTGGGTGTATATAGTTTTTGATTACTCATTAAGAGAAAATATAATTATTAGAAAACTATTAACTACTAGAAAATATATTTAAAACAAATATGAATATTAGAAAATGCAATTACTAGGAAAAAATACTCTTTGCTTATATACCACCTAAAAGTCTTCTTACGAATCATATTAGCATCTGTACCAATTTGGAAAAAGAATTGGCCTGGATTACCTTGAAGGATTCTTCTAAAGCTATGAGCCTCTGAAAGAAATTAAAGCAAGTATAAAACAAATAGAAGAGTAGCTGACGGTTTTGATAAAATTGGGATCTATCCATAGCAGAGAAGCTTTCAATTTTTTACACTAATAGTGTTTTCTCTACCAGATAGATGTATTAAAGCCTGATACTGTTAAGTCAGAAAAAAGATTGGCCAGGGTAGCATCAGATGGATATTGACAGGAGAAAGTTGAGAGAAAATGTCCTTTAAAAAAATATTAACTGAAAAGACAGATCCTTAAAGCAGGAGAGGAACTCGTCCCACAAAGCCAGGATTTGGGCTGACTGTGGCTCAGAATGTTGTAGAAAACAGAGGTAAACTTAGAAACAAAGTGTTGATGTCAAATATTTCACGACTTCTCTCTCGTTAGTAGGTGGGTAGCTACCAACTGCTCTGTGTTTGTTGGTTTGTTCAACTAACAATGTTGTTTGAGTGCTGACAACATCCCAGGCCCTGTCCTTGCACTGTCAACACACCTGTGGACCAGGCCTCTTCCTCAAAGAGTCTGCTCTGCGGGAGGCTGTGGTACCCAGGTGACCTCGGACACCACCATGCTGCAGCGGGACGGCCTCTGGACCTGGACATAAAGGACCTGTGCTCAAGGGACACCTCTGTGTATTCACAGCTGTTAGATCTACGCCAAGTCCTTTTCCTTTCCTGAGTTTTCACTTCCTCACCTTTTAAGTGGGTGCACAGTATTGCCCAGAAAAGGCTGAACTGGTGGAAGATCCAAGGACTGACCTGGCACGGCGCAAACAGCAAGTGCTACTTGAATGTTAGCTGCATTTGAATCTGAGAATCACAGCATTAGAAAGGAATTCAGAGATAATCTAGCCCGTTCTTTCCCAGAAATAGAGCTGGAAGCCACAAGAAATTTAAGCTGAGGGACACAATATGGAGGCTTGGCCTGTTGCCCTGTTGCTCCAGGGTGAGATTTTTATTGTTTGGCTATGTGGTCTCATTTCAAATAAAGTGATTCTACACTCAGAGCTACAATCAAATGTTAACAATATATAGTTATCTAAGTATATAATATATAAATATATGTAGTATATATAAATATATAATGGTTTAGTAATAATCATTCACGTTGGCTCATTAGTCCACCTCTTTTTAGCTTTAAGGTAAAAAAATTCTATATTATCTGCTATTAGGTTTTTTTAGATTTGATATGTGTGCCACCTTTGTTATATTGCTTAATACATAGCATGACAAGGATATGTTTGAACAACTACATTTCCACTTTTTAAATTATAAGTAGGAGTACAGTGATTCAACCCAAGACCTGGGCCCAGTCTTCTGGAGGCCCGTTCTCCAGTCCTCCCCCAGCTGTATCACTCATGTTGGGGAGGGCAGTCCAGGGGCTAAGAGGTAATGCTCCTGGAGCCCTAGCCTGTCCTTTTCAACCACACTTCTAGTACCTGGACCTTAGAGTTCCCTGCTCACATGCTTCCAGCGTATGAAGGTCTCTTGCTAGGCCTTCTCCACAGGTATCTCTGATTCAGGGTACACAATGCCATTGGCATGCATCAATCTAAGCACGAGAAGCAACCAAGCGGAGGGGTGGGTGGAAGAAGGGATGGTGGACAGAGCTTGGAAGTGCAAGTTAGGGTGTCCACACGCAGGTGCAAAAGGCCATTCACAGTGCAGGGCAGAGCAGGATTGCAGGGAGTAGGAAGAAAACTGGGTTTGGGCTGTGGGTTATTTCTATTCTCAGCCCAGGTAAGAATTACAGTCAGGCTTGAGTTTGCTTTTGGTGGCTGTCTGGTTTGTTTCTTCTCCCTTCCTCCTGATGGCTTTCTACTGCCCACTTACTACACTCTGGCACATCTATGCGGACTGATCAGGGCAGAGAGTGGAGGTTAAACTCAGATTAGGTCATTCTCCTGGTTGTTGAATAGCTAATGATCTTCACAAATTGTGAGCAGCCCTGATAAACTGTTTCTTAGAATCATCCGAAAATCTGAAGGGACCTCAGGGATCATTTCTCAAGTCCATGAGGGTAAGAAAAATGAAAGCAGAAAGACAAAGACAGATAGCTAAATAAATACACAATTAATCTAAAATCTCATCTTCACCTATTTTTATGATCTTGTTAGCCTTCGAGGCATGTGATCATTAGCCAATGGTATGGAAATGTGGTTTGTTCTTAGACCAAGGGTCCTTGCAGTTATGTGTTTTTAGAGTTGTAGTGGCTGTCACTGTGTAGGAAAGGAGCTTCATGGCTATTCTGTACCCTGCAGACTATTCTACTAGAGGCTTATAATTCTTGCCCAATTTCATGGGACTCTAGAGCACTTGCCACATTGTTCTGTTCATTTGACTAAAAATATTTTTGTAAGGGCTCACAACTACCCCTTTTCCTCTAAAAATCTTAAGTATTTCATGTCTTATTTCTTCTGTACCCTCCTCTTTGCCTACGTGATATGATATGCTCACCTATGATATAATTTCAATGGCCAACAAAAACTTAATGGTTCTCCTCTCAGGTAGCATTAAAAGATCTCCCTTCCATACCTGAACTAAAATAGGTAGTGTTTTTGAATTTCCAGATAGAAGGTCAGATCTGGAAAGTGAGATGACCACGTAACCCTAAAGTTTTAGGATTATTTCAGCCACAGAAGCAACCTGGAAGAAAATGTGTTGGGTGGCAAATAAAAATAAACCCCTCAACACCCAGCAGAAAACACACAAAGCCAGAAGACACAGACCCAGCTGCACTGTGTTGGGTCAGTTATCCACGCAGAAGTAAGCAGCACTGAATGCAAAGTCTGGGAAGAGCAGAGAATGTGATGAGACAAGGGGAAGTCGAGAGAAGAACTTCTGCAAGACAGATCAACAGCAACACTAATGGCTACAGTCAGGGCAGATGCATTACAGAAATTATATTCAGTGACAAGGACAGTGCAGAGTGCATGGGCTGTCTGTGGGTGGAGAAGGAAGCAAGCCGGTGAGGAAGGGAAGATGAGGTATAGAGGGAAGAATGGGGTATCTCGATCTCAGTAATGGAGACCTTCAAGAATAGATCAGTTCTGTGCAGAAGGAAAAACAGCTGCATCTCAATATAGGGACCTAGACTATGAATTCTTTAACTTTTCTCTGTGATATACATGATAGATGATGTTCCCAGGCAAGGCCTGCTCTGATCGGGATGCCAGGGATGAAGCAAGATTGCTGGGGCCCTGCCACTTCCTTTTTGCCTTCTCAAATAGCAGGTTAGAATGCAAAGAAGAGCAGTGTTCATTCACATATGGCATGAAGGACCCCTTCTCCCTGGGGGACAGCACTTACCATAGGTAGAGGCAACAAAAAGGAACATTTGCTGGAGTAGCTCAAGGCTAGGCAAGTCCCAGAGACTCTTCCCGCATTATACAGAGGCCCAGCTTGGACATGTGAAATGTGTGCTCTGCACAAACAGCCAAGCTGTCACCCACTGAGCCTCCATTTCTCTCTCTCTCTCTCTCTCTCTCTCTCTCTCTCTCTCTCACACACACACACACACACACACACATACATACCGCGGATGTGAGTACAAGAACATGACTGATGATCCATGCTGGTTGAAGGCAAGAGAGGAGGAAGACAAGAGTGTGAGTGGCTTGTGGGTGTTTGGCCAGAAGAGGAAAGAGAGCTCTCTAATGGGGGGGGTTCCCATAGTGATCATGAGAGGGGCAGCCGTGTGGGGAAGCCCCAAATGCCAGAATGCGGCATCTATGCCTGTGGAGCAGGTGGGTGAGCACAACCCCTGATGCACTGTGGAGTTTTTCATAAACTAGAAGCTATGGATCAAAGCTGAAGGCAAGACTTTTTACAGAACTCCTCTAAATTATCATGGTATGTTTGACTTCCTCATAGTAAGGTTGCTTGTGACTATACTTGGCCTCCTCTCCACTATGATGCGCATAATGCTGGATTACAGAGGGATGATCTTAAATCTACACTACTTCCTATTTGAAAAATAAATCATTAACACAAGCATTTTCTTTTGTAATTACATTACCTGTGACCCATCTCACAACCTCTGAGAACACTTTCGGGGTATCATGCTACTGAGTTAGGCAGATTAAGATGGAGTAATTTTCTCTGAATGGCATTAAAATTAAGAAAAGATAATGACCAGAAGTTGTCACTCTGTGTGTGTGTGTGTGTGTGTGTGTGTGTGTGTGTGTGTGTGTACACACGCACGCTCTGCATCATGGGATATCGTGGGGCCGAGAGCACCTCTTACTGTTGAATTAGAACATTGTCCATTACATGAGTGGATATAAGAGGCAAAAAAAGTTATATGGACATGCCTTCCATGACCCAAAGCATTTCAAAACGACCAAGTATTCTTCTCTGAGTTGTAAAAGGCATTTCAACTGGCATTTCAAACTGAAGCAGGACAGCAGAAAGCTAGATCAAATTGTAGTCAACCGTTGGAGCTGAATCTTGTTTGGGTGGAAGTGAAGGTGCTGTGGTATCAGAGCCAAAATTAAGAAGGATGTGGGGAGGTATTTATGGGAAATGCAAATTTTATTGGGCCTAAGTGTCTAATTACATCATTAATGTTGAGGGCATCAGAATGATGGAGAACACAAAGCAGGAGCCCAGGGTTCCAGGAACTTTGAGGCCGGCTACATTCAAGTCATGGCCTCTTGGACAGAGAGCAAAGGAGAAGAGTGGGAAAAGGCTGGTTATGTCTGAATCCAAGGAGCTGGAGCTTGGGTGGTCATGTGACTGCATCTCGGCAACTCTGCCTGAGCAGTAGATCCCTTGCAAAGTGACTTCCTTTAAAAAGAAACTATTTTAGAATAGTTGTAGATTTTTAGAACTATCATGAAGACAGCACAGAGAAATCCCATATACCTCACATCTAGTCGACTCCATTTTTAACCTCTCATATTAGAATAGTACATTTGTCATTGAACCAATACTGATACATTATTGTTGCCTAAAGTCCATACTTTCTTCAGATTCCCATAATTTTTATATAATGTCCTTTTTCTGTTTCAGAATACCATCCACAATACCATATCATACCTGGTTATCATGTCTCCCGGCTGTGACCATTTCTCAGACTTCCCTTTTTGATGACCTTGACAGTTTTGAGAAGTACTGGTTGGACAACTTGCGGAATGCACAAGTGGGATTTGTCTGACATTTTTCTCATGATTAGAATGGAGGAATGGGGGAAGATCACAAAGGTCAGATTCATCTCATCTACCCACGCACAGGCTATCACTATGACTTACCACTGTTGATGATGACCCTGATCAGCTGGATGGGGTCATGTTTGTCTGGTTTTCCCACTGTGAAGTCATTCTTTCAATGCTGTACTCTTCGGAGGGAAGTCACTACGCACAATCCACAGTTAAGAAGTAAGGAGTTATACTCCATCTCTTTCAGGGTGAACTATCCACATAATTTATTTGGAATTCTTCCGTATAGGAAATTAATGTCTTTTTTCGCCATTTATTTTTTTACTCACTCATTTATTTTCATCAGTATGGACTCATGGATATTTATTTTATACTTCTGGTTATAATCTAATACTACCTTATTTATTTTGTTGTGCAAACTATTCCAGCTTTGGCTATTGGGGGCTCTTTTAGATGTTTCCTATATCTCTTTGACATTCCCCACTGATTGTGTGTGGGTTGGGTTCTTTTTTTTTTTTTTTTTTGAATTATGTTATGTTAGTTACCATACCGTACTTCATTAGTTTTTGACGTAGTGTTCTATGATTCATTGTTTGCTTATAACACCCAGTGCTCATTGCAATACATGCCCTCCTTAATACCCATCACCATGCTAACCCATCTCCCCACTCCCCTCCCCTCTGAAACCCTCAGTTTGTTTCCCGGAGTCCATAGTCTCTCATGGTTCGTCTCCCCCTGTAATATCCCCCCCTTCATTTTTCCCTTCCTTTTCCTGATGTCCTCCATGCTATTCCTTATGTTTCACATATAAGTAAAACCATATGATTGTTGTCTTTCTCTGCTTGACTTATTTCACTTAGCATAATCCCCTCCAGTTGCATCCATGTCGATGCAAATGGTGGGTATTCATCCTTTCTGATGGCTGAGTAATATTCCATTGTATATATGGACGACATCTTCTTTATCCATTCGTCTGTTGAAGGGCATCTTGGCTCCTAGTGAAAAGAAGGGGCACATGCACCCCAACATTCATAGCAGCAATGTCCACAATAGCCAAACTGTGTGGATTTTTAGTTGTTGCTTTGTTTTGTTTTTAGCACTTTCTTACTTTCTGGCACTACAAGATGCTTCAGGCTTATCCTGTATATTTACTGCTCCAGTCCTAGAATCAGTCATTTCTCCAAAGAACCTTCGTTCCTTTACAGGAGAATGGTATCAGAAAGCAAGATCTGAGTACTGGGCAGTGTGGCATTTTTGAAGTGCTGAGCTGCCCACTGCACAGCACACCTATCAGTGTGACCCAGCACATGCTGCAATTATCGATAAGATTTGAGTTGCCCTGACAGGTCAAAGAATCCATATAAAAATTCGGACGACAACAATACTGCAGACTGCGCCCTCTACTGGGGAGAGGGCTACTCCAGCTTCGGAGTCACGCCTGTTTTTTGCAGAAATCCACCTCCATCACACTCCCTGGAAGCTGCTGTACCTGAATAAGCTTTACATGGCATTTATGGAAAAGAATCAACCATCTCAATATTAGCTGACATCAAAGAATTCTGCAAGAAAGTATACTCTAGGGCAATGGCTAGTGTTTGGCCCCTGTTGAATTCACAACTCGGTCTTCAGTAGAGGCAGTAAAAGTTGAGTGTATGGGCTCTAGAGCCATCCAGCCTCATTTCAAAGACCAGCTTCTCCCCTTACGACCCTTAAGGACCTTTTTGTGCTTCAATCTCCTTGTCTATATAATGAGCACAATAATAGCATCGACTCTAAACCTGTACTTTCGACGATGATATGGGCTGACATATGCAAAAGGATTAAAGCAGTCACTGACATATAATAAGTGCTAATATGTAAGAATGTGTTATTAAAATTCCAACATCTGACTGTAAATATCCTAGGCAATCTTGAAAAAGAAGAACAAAGCTGGAGGTATCACAATTGCAGATTTCAGGATATACTATAAAACTGCAGTAATCAAACCAGTATGGTACTGGCACAAAAATAGACAGAGATCAGATGGAACAGAATAGAGAGCCTAGAAATAAACCTACAATTATATGGACAATAATAAATCTTTGACAAAGGACTGTAAGGCAAGAATAAGCAATGGGAAAAAGACAGTCTCTTCGAGATATGGTGTTGGGAAAACTAGACAGCTACATGAGAAAGAATGAAACTGGACTACTTTCTTACACCATACACAGAAACACACTCAAAATGGATTAAAGACCTATACATAAGACTGAAACCACAAAAATCCTAGAAGAGAGCACAGACTCTCTTTCTCTGCCATCAAGCAGTAGCAACTTCTTTCTAGATATGTCTCCTGAGAAAGGGGAAACAAAAGCAAAAATAAACTATTGGGACTACCTCAAAATAAAAGATTCTGCACAGCAGAAAAAACCATCAACAAAACAAAAAGATAATATACTGAATGGGAGATGATATTTGCAAATGACATAGCTGATAAGGGATTAGTATCCAAAATCTACAAAGAACTCACACAACACCAAAAAAATTAATAATAATCTAATTAGAACTGCGTAGAAGACATGAACAGATGTTTCTCCAAAGAAGACATACCGATGGCCAACACACACATGAAAAGATGAAGAAGCATCACTCATCACCAAGGAAATGCAAATCAACCCCAATGCGATAGTACCTCACACCTGTCAGAAGGGCTAAAATATAAAACTCAGGAAATATCAAGTGTTGGTGAGGATGTGGTGAAAAAGGAACCCTCTTGCAGTGTTGGTGGGAATGCAAACTGGCGCAGCTACTGTAGAAAACAATATGAAGGTTCCTCAAAAAATTAAACATAGAATTACCATATGATCTAGTAATTCCACTACTGTGTATTTACTGAAAGAATATGAAAACACTAATTTGAAAAGATACATGCACCCCTATGAATTTTGCAGCACTATTTACAGTAGCCAAATTTTGGAAGCAGCCCGAGTGTCCACTGACTGATGAACAGATAAAGACGACGTGGCATCTACACAATGGCATAGTACTCAGCCGTAAAAAAGAATGAAATCTTGCCATTTGCAACAGTGTTGATGGATCTGGAGGGTATGACGCTATGTGAAATAAGTCAGTCATAGACATATACCATATAGTTTCACTCATATGTGGAATTTAAGAAACAAAACGAACAAAGAAAAGAAGAGACAAACAAAAAAACAAGCTTTGAACTACAGAGAACAATCTGGTGGTGGGGGGGGGTTAGGGGATGGGTGAAATAGGTGATGGGAGTGCATTTCTCGTGATGAGCACTGAGTAATATATAGAATTGTTGAATCACTGTATTGTACACCTGAAGCTAGTATAACAGCGTATGTTAAGTATACTGAAATTAGTACTGTATGGTGACTAACATAATATAATAAAAATATTATTATAAAACAAACTAAATAAATAAATAAATGAAACGAAATTCCAACATCTACCTCTGTATGCCCATAGCTTCATTATCAACACATCACAATAATGACCCCAAGTGAACAAGAGATGGAATTAAGTTTCATCTAATGTTGAAGATGACATGGAAGTCTACAACATATTTGGAAAGATTTTAAGGTTCAGAAATCTCTCAAAAGATCCTAAGGAGCCAGTGCTTATAGGGTTAACAATGAGTCATTGGGGAAAATGCAGCAATTGAGAAAAGCTTTCCCAGGGTTATAGACGACTGTGTCCTCATTGTACTCTAGGGTTAATAGGAAAACTTTATATATGGGATTGTTAAAGTTTACTGTGGTCGATGGTAAAATCTTAGGGTCACAGTGACTGAGTCAAGGAGGCCAGGCCAGGGCCCAGAGCAATGGCTGACTGGCAGCAAAGGGGAGAGGAGAAGAAATCCAGTATTTTCCTCCCAGAAAATAAGGTTTTGAAATTTTTGAATTTGCTGTGTGTGTATCAATGTGACTGCAAATATGTGTATCAGTCTACAACAAAATTACACATACTGAGTAGCTTAAACGGCAGAAGTGTGTTTTCTCACAGTTCTGCAGGCTGGAAAGTCCAAGATTAAGGTGCTGTCAGGGTTGGTTTCCAGTGAGTTCTCTCTTCCTGTCTTCCGGGTGGCAGACTACTCACTATGTCTTCCTGTGGCCTTTCCTCTGTGAGAAGAGATCTCTAGGGTCTCTTCCCCTTCTTATAAAACACCAGTCCTATAGAATTAGGGCCCCACCCTTATTAGCTCATTTAACCCTAATCGCTCCTTAAAGGCCTGTCCCCCAATGCAGTTACAAGTGGGGGTTAGGGCTTCAATAGAGGAATCTGGGTGGGAGGGGGGGGTACATAATTCAGTCCATAATACTGTATGTAGGATGCTAGGATTGATTGCTTCTGGCATTTGGGCAGAATTTTCCTATCAATCGTTATAATGTTTATTTTCCAAAAAGGCAAACTTATTCTGGATTAGCCTTTCAGAATTCGCTCTACTGATAGGGATTAGGAGACAATGGCATAAGAAAAGGAGAGAAAAATCCCAATAGAATAAACTGGAAAAGAGAAATATCTTAAACTAGACTTTCTATGCCTGAAAACGTCGTGAAGTGAGATGTGCTGATCTCTGAAGCGACCTGAGTATTCCTTATGTAATCCCACCGGAAATCTGTTTGCACGGAGTTTAATCATGGATGTATTCAGACAAAGAATGTGCCACTTGCCACTGCTTTCCTGGACAAGGAATACATAAAAATCAGGAAAGTGGCCTCAAAAGAATTAATTCCACTTCGAGTTGCTGGTCCCTTTTTGTTAGGATTATATAAACAGTCATTTTTTGGAGGATGGACCAAGTACATTTAGCTGAATTTCAAGATATTTAGGGACCCTGAAAGAGTGACATTAGAATTACACCTTGTGAACTGTAAATATTTCAAAATACTTCAAGGTGTTTTTATAACTCTTTCAAACGCTATGCTATAAAAAAGATAAGCTTTCAATCAGAATTTTTTATCCATTGTCCATTCAACACTGAAAAGCACTACAGCCAGGATAGAGGTCATGGTCACCTAAATTGCCCTTGATATATTTAGAAATTTTTATCAAGCAACACTCACTATATTCAAGGAACAACAGACACCATGAGTATAAGGACTTTGTAAGAGTCAGTCTTTTACTCCAATATCTATAGTCTATTTGGGGTGATGGCACAAATACACAAACACTGATAATAATAAATAAATAGCTAACATTTCTCTAGCACATCTCTTGTGTCAGGCATTTTCCATACTTGATTCCACTTCACCTAATTCTCAGCAAAGTCTAAGGTGTGGGTACCCTCATTTAACATACTGTAGAAACAAAACTCAGGGAGATTCCACAACATCCCAAAGTCCCATGGAAAGGAGCAGAGAAACTAGGATTCCAACCTGTTCTGTCTATTGCAAAAGCCTGATCTTTCAACCAACTAGGCTCTGGTGGAAAGTACCTGGGGTCTGGCATTAATTGAAACTGATTTGGATTTTAGGGAAGAAATGTATGTGATCAGGTGGCAAATACAGAAAAGCTTTGGGCTGGAAAAACAGAAATGTTGAGTATATTCTCAGAAGGCAGAAATGGGTACAGAAGAGGGGTGTCAACAGTGCATCAAGGCAGGAAATTGCAAGGCCGGTTCAGGAGATGAAACCTTAGTGGATCGTGCAATCGTGCTAATTGGGTTGACTGGGACCAGATTATGGGCGGTGGAAGTTAAGCTAATGAATTTGAAAATTATCTCATAGGTGCTAATGAATTAAAGCTTTTGAGTGGGTGTATAGGTGTATATGAAGAAAGAACCATTTAGAATCATTATCTCACATGCAAAATGGATTGAAGAGGGGGAGAAATTGAAGGTTAGCTGGTAGTTCCCAGTCCTGGCCACATATTAGAATCCCCTGGGGAGTTATTTTTAAAATGTCAAGGCTGGGCCCCGCCCCAGCCCAATTTAATCAGAATCTCTGAGGTTGGGACCAGACAAGAATTTTTTTTCAAAGCTCCCCCAGGTGATTCTAATGTGCAACCAGGGATGAGACTCACTGAGTTAGATTATTGCAATCATGCAGCATATAATAAGTTTTTGAGCTAGGATGATAGCAGGGGAAATGACCGAACGCAGCAGACACTGTGCAGGTTGGGGAGAAAGTAATAGCTGTATTTGGGGAGAAATTATTATAGTTAGGGAGGAGGGGGCAAACAAAGATGTTACAGGAGTAACTCTGACAAAATTAGAAGAGAATGAATTCAGGAGAACGGGTCATGCAGGGCTGACCAAGTTTTCCATCTTAGGTATGTTAAGTTTCTGTCAAGAACAAGATGTTCGACGAGTCTGACGTTCGGGACTAGATCGAAGGACACATCATGAGAAGAGACGAGATCTCACAGACAGGCAGAATAAAAAGAAAAGAGGGCAGAGGACCTTGGGGGATGCGCCCATGGAGGGGCGGTGCAGGAAAAAGGGAAGCAAAACAGAGAAACAAAATGCAGATGGCGAAATGAAGGAACGTGGAAAGGGATGGCCGGCAGTAGACAATGCTACCAAATGGGGGTGACACAACCTCCCTAGCCCCGTGCCCTCAATATGCAAGAACCACAATGCTCTTTGTGTCTTCCTATCCGGGGCTCCCGAGCACACAATATTGCTCGCTGTGAACGCAATCTGGTCTCTTTGCTTGATGAGAAAAGAAAAGCACTTTAAGTATGTGCTTCCGTGGAGGAGCTTATTAAATCGGCTGAAGGTCTCTGGGATCGGTTGGAAGAAATAATACAAGAAGGAAGCCAAGAAAGGGGAGTTTTTTTTTTAAGAGGCAGAAGGGAATTAAAATTGCTATCAACAAGTTGGCAAGTAAAAAACAGTGACACAGAGAAGAAACAGAACAGGGGAAAAGACAGCATTTCTAGGCAGAGACAATAGAGAGGAACCTTGATGATTTTAAGCGTGAAACAGTTGTGTTTCAGTTCCATTGTTCGGTGGTCAGAAAGATTGGGTTTCTACTGGGTTGGGGGAGCTCTTAAACAGAATACCATCCAAATGCCTAAAAGGTCTATCGCAGAATGAGCAGGCCCATAGGATGGTCATCAAGCTCTAAAAACATCTGACACTGGCCTTTTAGTTGTCTTCAAATGCTTCAAAAAAATCAATAAATGAAAGGAAAAGAAAAGCAGCTGTCACAGGATGTAACAGGAGTTCTCTAGGAACATGCTGAAAAATTAAATTTTATTTCCTTTTCTGATAAGTTACCTGGCTTGTTGATTAGGGCAGTGACAGAGAAATGTGTATCTGACAATGTCTTTCATGATGTTTTATGACCAACACGGGGCAATGTTAGATGATAAGACATTAGGTGGACTCATATAGCTGCTTAAACGAGTATAAAGATCGGTGGGCCAGCCATCAAACACACAGGCGCTGGTCCCATTCCATCACTTAGTAACTAACTGAAGGGAGCTTTCATACTCTCTGAGCTTCCGATGCTTCATCTCTAAAATGGGTTTAATCACAGCTGCCTTTTGTGGCCCATCGGATGAATAAGTCATAATATGGGTACAGGCTCTGCAATCTGAAAAGTCTAATGACATCAGGGAACTGTTACCACTGATGCTGGTGGCAGGCAGAATGTCTAACTCCCAGAACTTGCGGGTATGTTATGTGACTCAGCAAGGGGGAATGAAGGTTACAGAGGGAATCAAGGTTGCTAATTATCTGACTTGAAAGGGGATTACCCTGGATTATCCAGGATCCAATGTAATCATAAGCAGGAGGAGGCAGAAGAATCAGGACCAGAGAGAGCGCATCGGGACCTGATCAGCTATTGCTGGCTTTGAAGTAAGAGGTCAAGGAATGCAGGGGGTCACAGGCCATGGAATGCAGGCAGCCTCCAGAAAATGGAAAAATCAAGAAAATGGGTTCTCTCCTAAAGCCAGCAGAAAGATTGCAGCCCTGCAGCATGTCGATATTAGCCTTAGTGAGACCCATTTTGGACTTCTGACCTCCAGAATTATAAGATAATCAATTTGTTTTGGGTGAAGCCACCAAGTTTGTGGCAACTTGTTACAGCAGCAATATGAAACTGATGCCATGCCTCTGTGTAAGCCTTTCTCGCAGGGAGTTCCAGACTCCTGTGCTCTTGGTCCTAACCTGTACAAAATTCCTATTAACAATTTTGATGAAGTCATAGAAAGCATGCTTCTATAATTTGCATGTAATACAAAACTGCAAAGGACGGCATGTCTGCTCCTTAGACTGATGAATCTAAAAGGTCTCTGTGAATCAAATTAAGATACAATATCAAAAGGAAATATGAACTTTTCCTTTTAGGTTCAAACTATAAATTGCCCAAGTACGGAATGACTAGACCAAAAGTTATTCATGCCAAACAACAGATGAATTTTAATTTACTACAAAATCATAATAAATCAAGTGAGATTGATAAGCAGCTCATGCAATCCCCAGGCTGCACTGACAGGATCTGGGTAAAGAAATGATCAACAGTTTTGTTGGACTCTAACAGGTGAATACACTTTTCCTTCTGGAACATCACATAACTGACTAATGGGGTATCTGCAAAGCAGACAGACCAATAAGACAAAATCTTCGATACAAATGCCAGGATTGACCGGTGATGTAAGAAATCATCTGTTTAAAAAGTAGAGATTTATGGCCCTAATCCTTGGCCTACTAAATCAGAATCTCTGAAGATGGGACCAAAAATATGTATTTTGTGTTTTGAGGAAGTGCCCCAGGGGATTCTGATATGTAGGACGTGTCTGATGTATGGACCCCAGAGAAGAAAATGGTGAAGTCACTGGGATAAAACATCAGTATGGATTGTGGAATCTCAGACTTGGGGAAGGCTTCATAATTGTCTTCAAATATTTGAAGAGCTATCAAATGACTATCCTCTGGAGTTATACTGAATAAACAAAAGGGTGTAAGTTAGAGGCCAGCAGGTGTTTCTCAGTAACTGAACTTAATGTATATATATCTCCAGCTCTCCCAAGCTACTCCAGCCTGAAGGTTAAAAATGGGACCGAGTAACTATAACCAAACAGTATTTCTGTGGATACATCCCTACCTGGCGGGTTGGGACTCCAAGCCTCTCTCCCCCAAATGTTTCTGGGAGTCTCCAAGGAGTATCACATGTGTCTTTGAGAACCAGCTCTTGGTCTCTAAGATTCCGTAACATATCTATCATGTTCTGTCTCTGGTTGACTACTGAGTGTCACCAAAGGTACCACTGTAGCCCCATCAGTCAAAGAAAGCCCACAGAGGTCTCCACCACAGAGATCTGCCAGGTTTTCTTCAGCTACTTCCTGGTTTCTGACAACTATGGTTTCTCTTACGCTCAGCCTGCCAGGTCCCCTTGAGACTAATTGTGGTTTAACAATTATTCCAATTAGGGAAGGTTCGCGGTCAATTTATGCCACTCTCTGTGACACAGACTTGGGCTCTCAATACTTTATAGACAAGCTTCCTCTCCTTGCTCCCTTCTCCCTCTCTTCTTTCCTTCCAGGAACTCTGCAGTCCCTCTCCCCAGGAATTAAACAAATGGCCAAAATTAACTCCAGTGAGCTTAAGGAGAAGATGAGAAACTTCTTGTATAGATACAGAGGTATTTCAAGAGGAGATATCTAAGCTTTATAAGGGATTACAAGCAGGAAATCCAACTGAGTCAGGAGCCAAGGCAGAAATTCTGTGGAGCCACAGACCTTTCTCTTAGTAGTTTGCTTCATGCATTTTGAGGTCAGCTTTCACTGTTTCTCTGTGTACAGGGGAGAGAATGCCTGCCCCAATTGACACCAACTTTCCGAGTATTCAACAAAGATTAATCAGAGCCTCTGGGAGCTACTAAAAATTTCCCATGGGAGAGAACCTAATGGGCCCATTTGAGGTCAGGTGGTCACCCCCAGTCCAATTAGTGGTAGTCATAGGTCATATGGTCCATTGCCTTTTAGCAGATATGGAAGTAGAATTTATAAGAAGTACGAGTAGTGTTTTCTGTGCAGAGGTTGTTTTAGGGGCATGGGACGGGCAGGCATCACTAGGGGTACTTATGTCACTAACCTTGGACCAAATTTGCATTCCTCTACTGTCCTCCCTTTGAATGAGTTTTTCCCACAAGACCCTTTGTGTGTAGACTTCTGTGGGGCTGCTCAACCAGTCTCTGCAAGATGTGCTTGGCCATGACTGCTTCCCAGCATAAACAGAGCCTTCATTCTCCATCTAAGATCTCTTTTACAAATCGTTATAAGGAGATGAGCTTCCTATCCCAGGAAGTACAAAAAGCAAGAACCATCTATAATAAAATTGTAGGAAAAAAATATCATGTTCCTTGGCATAATAGCATAGACAAGACAGTTTTAAAACTCACCAGTAGCCCAAGTTTACAGGTAATATAAGTAGATTTACCAGCCAACTGGAAGTTAAATTTTCATGTTCTCATCAAAATTGTCTAAAGGCTTGAGAATCTACAAAATAAACCTATTCTCAGAAATATATATATATATATATATTTCAAAAACTATTCCTACTATGACTACACATCCATTTACTTTGCCAAGAGAAGGAGGAACACATGGGGTTAACAGTTGTAAATTAGGTATTTCTCAGTTGGAGAGGTTTTCTTGTGCTCTTTTTACCAAATGTTGTAGGGATTTTAAGAGGAGTTTTCCAAGTCATCAAACTAATTACTTTCAGTATTTCCTAAAGAACAGAGGTGGTAAGAAAAACCAGCTAAGATGGTGCGATTGAGGGGCTAGCCACCCTGAATACAAAGCAGATGCCCAGCCATGTATTTGGGGCAGCTGATGCTGTGTTTGCTAAGTGGGCACCATTGTGATTTCAGGCCCATTTGGCAACTTCATGTTTTGTCGTTGACAAATTGTGTTTAATGATGAAGAGAAAAGTCTTGAGTGTTGATTTTCTAGTTGCTTTTTTTTTTTTTAAATAAGTGAACTGTGTCTTTAGTGTTTCACAGCTTTTTCCTTCCTTGCTTCTTTCTCTAGTTTTATAGAGTGTGAACATTTTTTGTTATTATCCACAGACAGCAAGTGGTGCCAGTAGCTTGAGAACTGTTGGTCTGCAGGTCTCTCAGCTGCTTGTTCATGCAGGAGATTCCTGAGTTCTCACATCACTGTACTTTAATCCCATGGAGCAATGGGAACAGTATAAGGTCATCCTTCTTGCTATGCAAATCGTTAGAGAAAAACACAGGCCTTCCCCATAAAACTCCCTTTTTTCTCCCAGTGGGGAAAAAAATTAACTATCTAATAACTAAAGGAACAGACAAGGAGATGTCACGATATACTAAAAAGAGCATGGGTCTTCCAAATACACAGACATGAGTTTGAGTACTGACTTGATCCTTTGCCCTTTGAGCCTTGTTAAAATGGGAATAACAACACTGACCTCATGGGGGCGTTGGAAAAATTAAATGATAAATATGTAAGCATCATACATGCTCAATAAATGTTATTTTTCTTCTTCTTCCACTGCCTCAAAGGTTGTGGAAAAGATTAATGGGGGGCACGCATGTCAATAGTGCCTGTACATTATTGAGTCAAGGAGTCCTATGAGATTTTCATAAAAGCTATGGACTTTCTCCCGGGGAAGGGAAGAACCCACAAAGATGGGGAAAATGAATAATCGGGGTTCAATTTGAGGAAATTCACAGACATTCTGAACATACCAATGGATCAGCAGGATAAGAGCTTCTGTCACCAAATAAGTGATTAATGATGTTGACTGTCATCTCCTGCCTGCTGCTCTGTTCTGAACTAAATACTTAGTCAGGGCTGCTGTCAACATACAGGACCAATGCGATGTTAGAGACTCCAGCAGACAGCGTGTTCTTTCTATACCTAAGAACCTGCATTTAAGGCTGAGATCACTGTTCAAAGACTAAAGTTTCATAACTAAACTTTGAACCTTGTCTTGAGATCAGATGCAGACAGAGATCCTGGGGACCAGAATGAAGACAGAAGGAAGGACAGCAAGTGACCCCCAAGAGTTTGGGGAAAGGGCTGGAGACCAGAGACTGGGGTTCTTAGGTTTTTCTTCACTTCACAATTTTAATCAAGTATTTGTCTTAGCAGGTGCATAGTCTACAATTCTTATTTATATATATAAGTATCTGTTACGTTTTTAAAAATCAAAGCTAAACATAAGCCCAATGTTTTTTAAAAAAGTGAAATACCACAGCATAACTTGTAACAGAAAACAAGCACAAAACCTAAAAACACTTGCCTACCAACCTACCCCTATCCAGTCAACATCCCTTCCCAAGAGAAAAACCTGACTAGTTTTAATTCTATTATTTTTCTACCTTATACATTTTACGAACCTCCTCCTATAAGAAGTTAGGGTTTAACTTACCTCACTTATTTAATGGGGAGAGAGAGACAGGGAGATAGAGTGGCGGGGGGGAGAGAAAGAGGGAGAGGGAAGGGGAGGGAGAGAATACATCTAGGGTAGCCATTTCAGTTGGAAGAATCGCATCTCTCTCTTTAGGTCAGAAAATATGTGTCTTATTATTTCTATAGAAATGCGCTGCTCTTCATTTTTTCAGTTCTCTTTCTTTCTGGAAATACTTCTGATCAGATTCTCTTTCTCCTCTTTAATTTTCTTTTTCTTTCTTTCGGTATGTTTTGGGAGAGTATCTTCCCTTCATTTTCCACTCTCTCCTCCGAATGTGTTTCTTTGGTAATTACATTTTTTTAATTTCTGAGAGCTATTTCTTGTTCACTGATGGTCCCTTCTTTTCATAACCTCCTGTTCTTGGTTTATGGATGTAATATTTTCTCAAATTTCTCTTAGGAAAAGAGGTATCTGTGGGTTTTTTTTTTTTAAGTTCTTTCTTGTTCCCTACATTATCTCTGTTTCTTCTCAGTCAGTTTTTATTTTTGTTTAATTTGGTCTTTTCATTCATGCTGGAAGTTTTGATGAAATGACTGAAAGCCCTGGGCTGTCAGTTGATGTTACGAATGAAGGAACTGAACGACCACAAGCTCTGTGGAGACAGGAGTGGGGCTTGCATACCGATGCCATGGCTGCAGTGTGAGGAGCGGGGAACCAGCCCCTCATCCTGTGGGCAGCGTGTGTGTGGTGGGGGCATTCCAGAAGCCAAAAAGAAGTCTTTATTAGGAACACCAGCAACCATGCTAACTTTGCTAATTTTTCACTAGATGGTGTACAGTCTGTTCAATTTCTTCAGAAAGGAGAGCTCTGGGGTTTTGTTGTTGGTTGTTTTGTTTAGGGCCAAATACTCAGTTGGCTGCTGGCCCTGCCGGGGGGGAGAGAGACATGTTTTGTATTAAGACACATTTATTTTCAGTCCCAGTCTTCCTTCTCCAGCTCTGCCATAATCTTCTGCTGCCAGGTCGGCAGTCTTGTGGAGATTCTTCTGAGAGGGAAAATGACCTCCTGAGCTGTGTCCCTCTGCAAGACTTATAGGGTGGAGCTTTCTCTACTTCTTTCAGTCATGATCACTTTTCCATTTGCTTTTCACATTTGAGAAATTTGTTGAAATATGTTGTCTGACAATGATCCCTATCCACCACACTCTAAGGAAATCATTGTTATGATTTACAGGGGGTGCCAGGACAGAAGGAAGCAACTGAGGGAGGAAAGTAAGCCATCATGATAGGGAAGTCACAGCAACTCTTCTCAAAGTCCCTGCCCTCTCTTATTGTCCAAGCACCCTGATATTTTTAAGGTAACCTCAAGCACCTAATCTGAAAGAACTGTCACTCTCTCATCATGCTGTCCTGCTCAGGATCTTAACTATCCAGCTCCCCTTTCTTCCACACCGCTACCTAGGCATACTATGTGTCCTCTAACATGTCCCAGCTCTCTACTCAAAATGGTACGCCAAGTCTACATTTTATCCGAGTCTACATTTTTCTCAAGAATATATATATTTTTTCCTGAAAACAGGTGAAAGAGAAAGAGTATAAGCATTTACCAAGCATTGTCCTAATTCTGTGTTCTAAGGGCTACGGAGTGGGGAAGACTGTTAATCACTACTTTTAATGGTTGTTAACCCATCAGAAATGAAAGACTGAATTTCTCTGGAGCAGTAAAACAGTAAGGTCAGGTCTTTTTCTTTACGTAGAATGAAGCCAAGTAGTTGGGCAATGAAAGACGAAGGAAGAAGAGAGAGCAACTGCCTGAGAAATAGTTTTCGTATAGGAATCGGTATTCTCTGTATTCACAAAATTAAGTCACAGATAAAACTTTTCATAGAGAAGATGACTGAATAAAGCCATTGTTTACATTTCTTGAATAGCATTGCACTCTGTTAACTCAAACTGCTGAAATGACTTTTGAATTTTACTCAAAGTCATGGAGATATATATCCACTTTGGTTGTCTGCCCCATCACAGTCATAAATACCAAGAGTGAAGGCCAGTAAATCTGCCATTTCATAGCAAAAACAACACCATGACAATTTAACTAATGATTCCCTCACACCACTTTTATTATACAAAGAAAGGTTTCTCTTTTTGGCAGAGAAAGACATCCTTCACGGATTCTTTCTCAGAAGGGCAGAAATGTGTGCCTTGGTGACATAGAACATTAAACTGAAGTACAGAAATAAAGCAAAGAAATAGGGCTGCCTCCTCTTAATGCTTTTTAGGATTACTTTCTCCCACTCGCTTACTTTTTCATATTCTTTCTAAAAATGGTTTACAAGACGATGCCTTAACATGAGAGCTGGACTGAGGTGGTGCCAAGCTTTTGATGGACCTCATAGTGTGGGTCTAGTCAAGGTCTCTTTTATGCCTCACCCCTTTTTTTCTAGTCAAACTATTCTAGTCAATGTCCCTGAAACACATGCTTTATGCCTGCTTACTGTAATGCTACTGGATACATTGTTTTCCTTGCTTGAAAAGTTCTCCTCCCATTTATATGCCTAAAAGTCCCACACTTCCTTCAAGGTTCAGATCCCACCTGCTCTGTAAGTCTGTTATAGACTGGCCTCCTCCTCTTGGAAGTATTCTCTCCCTGCTCCAAATTTCTATTGCTTGAATTGTCTATTTTGTGTTATGGCTCCTGTGTGGACACTGCATCTCTAGTACCTCTCTGACTGCAGTGAGATCACTCAAACTCTCAACTTTCATGAGAGGGAGGGTGCTTGCCCATTACGGTATTTCACAAAAAAAAAAAGCAAGCACCAATTTTAGAAGACTTTTTTTTAAAGATTTATAATTTTTTAACTTAAAAGACACATTTTAAAAATAAAAAATAATGGTTATTTCATACCCGAGGGAAGGAAAATATTGTCAAAATATTTCATCAAAATATCTACAGCCAGCTAAACACAAATAGCTCAATTGAAAGGTCAATTTCCTCTTCCAATCATTTTGCCCTTATTCTCTGAAACTGTTAAGGTTGAAAATTCTAGTTCACAGTTTATGGTTTTAATAGATAGTTACGGACATTACACTTGAACACAGACCTGAAATTGGGGTAGATTTCTCACTAAAGACTAATTACAGTATTCCTCTTCACTTTAAGTTGATGAGCACACCAACTGCAAATCTGGAGAGGTAAAAGATTTATATTGGGAGAGTGGAATCAAAGATTCCTAACGCGCTGTTTAGTTGCCCTGGGCTCAGCCGAGTCTTTCTTCATATTCTATGGATCCTTGTGTATACGGGTTTAAAATATATGCAACAATAGATTACAGATTCTTTTCAAAGACGATTAAGATAAAACATTAAGGGTTGAGAAAGGGTCAAAATCATGGTGACTGAGCTATTTTAACCACAAGTACAGCTTCCTAAGAAATTTTATAGGTTAACTGAAGTTCACAGTGTTTTGCCCTAAAATACCATGTGCAAGATATAATAGTAAGTGTCAAAATACCTAATGTTTATTGCATGATGACTATATGCCAGGCAGCATAAGCATTTTATATGGATTATCCCATGTGAATCTTAGGACAATTCTTCAAGACAGGTAATATTATTACCTTTATTCACTGATAATGAAATTGAGTCACTGAGGTTTGGAATGACTTGTCTAAGGTCCTGTAGCTTGTGAATGGTCCAGCGGGGTTTTGAACCCCAGAAACCTGACCCCAGAACTGACTTAAGTCTTAGCCACTGTGCTTTCATTCTGGATTATACCTAAGAAAGCCACTCATAGAAACAACTGTGGCCAGAAATAGTAACTTCATTAAAATGTTTTAATCTCACATTCATCATCTAATAAAAATTCATGTTAAGCACCACTTCCCCGACCTCAGGTATTCTTGTGTATGAAAAAGCAACATTTTACACGGCTGCCATTTTCTTTGCCAAAAGAAGCTGAAAAGATAATCAACAGCTACAATTTGGCTGTATTTAAAAGGTCCCTATTTCTCTCAAGACTGAACGAATGTTACCAGTAACGTGGCTGACCATCACTTGTATTCTGTGAATCAAGTACTCTGTGATCAGGGACAACCTTTTCCTTTCTCTAGTGATGCCCTTCCTCTCTACACATGTAACTGGTTTAACATTCAACGCTTACTCCAAGACAACCACAGTATATATAGTGATCATTCACCAAACAAACAGAAATCTTCCATGGCACAGATTTTCATTAATAAACAAATGAGAAGTTATAGAGAAGTTATTTCTTATACAGTTGAGAGATGAACAACGGGGGTGGGGGTGGGGATTAGGGGCGCTGACCTCCCTGCACAGTCAAAAATCTGTGTACAACTTCTGACTCCCCCAAACCTTAACTAATTGCCTACCATTGGCAGAACCCATACTGACAACAAAAACAGTCGATTAACACATATTTTGTATGTTATCTATATTACATGCTGTATTCTTACAATAAAACAAGCTAGAGAAAAGAAAATGTTATTAAGAAAATAAGGAAGAGAAAACGGCATTCAGCACTATAGTGTATTTACTGAAAAAAATCCACGAATCAGTGGACCTGTGCAGTTCAAATCTGTGTCACTCAAGGGTCAACTGCACAGGTATTGCTTGTAAGCCAAATGGAGTTTAGTTAAACTTTAAAGCAAAATGCCAGCAAAGAGCACACGATATTAATTGCTGTTTTATATAGTATGATACTGGAATTCCAAAATGTTCTCTTACTGATGAATTTCACCAATAGCAAGTCTTCTGTGGTGGTTTAAAAATATGTCCACAAATATTCTGACATCCCTCTCTTCAAAAGGTCAATGTCAGTTCCCCTCCTCTTGGGTGTACACTGGGCTTAGTAGCTCACCTCTAACAAATAGAATACGGCAGAAATGAAGTGAAGCCTCTGAGATTAGGTCATACAGAAGCATTGTGGCTTCCTCCTTGGATCACATGCTCTAGAGGAACCTCACTGACCTTTTGTGAGAACACTCAGCTCCATGGACAGGTCCCCGTATCAAGGAAATGAGTTCTCCCAACAACCATAAAAGAAGAGAGGTTTGTGCTAACAGTCATGAGAGTAAAGCCATCTTGGCAGCAGATCCTACAACCCCAATCAAGCCTTCCAGTGCCTGCGGACCTGGCTGACACCTTGACTACAACTTCTTTAGAGATCCTAAGCCAGAACTGCCCTAAGATAAGCTGCTCCTAAATTCCTGACCTGCAGAAATTGTGAGATAATAAATATAACTTCTTTTAAGCTTCTAGGTTTTGTGTTAGTTTCTTACATTGCATTAGATAACTAATATACTTTATCTTCTGTACACACTGTTCATCATTAACTTTATGACTTCTTTTATATTCTCTCTGCAATAACTTGAATAATACCTGTTTTCACTTGGTGTACCTTGAATATTTTTGACTTCATCTCTTTCTTTAGCAGCAAAATTCATCATTTCTAACTGGAAAGGTATACATTTGCACTTGTACTAGAAACACTCAATTGGTTTATTAGCAAGATCACTGTGCCCTGCTTAAATTCTGATGGTTTCATGCTACTATTGGAAAAAAAAATTGTAACAATGAATTAAAGGGTGGGAGAAAATTGATCTCCAGTCCACTGAAAACCAATTTTCCGATAAAAGCACTGTATGTACTATTTGCATTTCATTTTTAAGTAAATCATGATACTTATAAATTCACTTGTAGCCCATTCAAATTCATCCTCCATATTTGCACAAACTATTAACTATTTAACCTTATAATTTTTCCCTCAATGGTAAGATTTACATTAAAATTTCCAGCAATACTTTTAAGAATATATGTACTACTTTTAAAGCCACTGGACCATTTTGTGAAATACAATGTAATGTAACATAATAGTAACGCAAATTTGCAACTTGATATATATAAACAAAAAGACAAATAGTACGTACCTGTCTGCCAAGCATTGTTGAAAACGTATCAATTAATTTTAAATGTATAGTTAGACTGATACAAATTATCTACATCATGAATGAAATGGGGGATTGTCACTACAAAATTTACTGATATTAAGAGGCTGAAAAGTGAAAATTATGGACAACTTTAGGCAATAAGTTCAACAACAGAGAGGAAATGAAAAATTCTTTGAAAGACTAAAACTGCCAAAGCATACTTAGGAAGACATAGGTAACCTGATGAGCTCTGTGTCTAGTAAAGATATTGAATTTGTAGATAAAAACAGTTCCAGAAAAACTGCAGGTGCATATGATTCCAGTAACCAATTGTACCAAAATTTTGATAAAGAAATAATACTGATTCTATACATTTTCTCCATAACATAGAAAAGGAATAAAAACTTCCCAACTCATTTTATGATACCATAATTACTTTGATGACCAAATTAGACAAAGACATTATAAGAAAATAAAACTAAAGACCAATATGTCTCATAAACATAGATGCAAAATCCCTAAAAAAATTTTAACAGATCCTCAATAAAATTTTAGCGAGTCAAATTGAGCCACATATTAAAAGGATGATACAACATGAGCAAGTGGGCTTTATCCCAGAAGTGCAGTTTTGATATAACAGTTAAGAGACAATCAATGTAATCCATCATAGTAATGAACTAAAAAAGAACCGTATCTTAATAGATTCAGGAAAAGCATTTGCCAGAATCCATTACGATAAAAACTAGGAATACAAGGTAATTTTACCAACTGATAAAAGGAAGCTACAAAAACTTATATCTAACATTACACTTAGTGGTAAAAGACTAAAATGCCATGCCCTAAGGTGGGAATAAGATGGAATATCAGCTCTCGCCACTTCTATTCAGCACTGTACTCAAGGTTCCAGCTAGTTCAATAATGCAAGAAAAAAAAAGGCATACAGTTTGGAAAAGAAGAAGCAAAACTGTTGATTCAAAGACAATATGAATTTCTGTCCAAAAAACTTTAAAGAGTCTATAATCTAGTCTAAAGCAACTAGAATAAGTAAAACTTGTAACAGACATATTTTATATAGAATGTAAGATTGATATGGAAAATTCAACTGTATTTCTATATACTAAAAATAAACAATTGGAAATTAATAAAATACATTTACAATAATATTAAAAAATGAAATATGAATCAATGTAACAAAGTATGTACAAGACCTGTATATTGAAAACTATAAAACATTGCTTAGAGAATTTAAAGGAGACCTAAATAAATGGAGAGATATACTATGCTCATTAGTTGGGAGACTAATATTGTTCAGATTTTAATTCTCTCTAAAGTTATCTATAATTCTAGTTAAAGTATCAGTAGGAATTTTTTTTGTAGTAACTGAAAAGTCTAAAATTTATATAAATGTGAAGGATCTAGAATAAACAAAACAAATTTTAAAAAGAACCAAGGACTTATATTACCTGATTCCAACACTTAGTGCAAAGCTACAGTAATCAGGACAGTGTGTTACTGGCATAAGGGCAGATACATAGAATAATGCAACAGAATAGAGTCCAGAAAAGGACTCACCCATAAAAGGTCAATTGCTTCACTGACAAAATACCAAGGAAAAAGGACATGTCTTTTCAACATATGGCAGTGGTACTGGATGCCCATAATTAAAAAAAATTAAATGAATCTCAAGCTTTACCTCATAACATATACAAACATTATTTTGAAACAGACAACCAGCCTACATGGAAGAGATAAAACTATAAAACTTCTAGACAGGAACATAAGAAAATCTTTGAGACCCTGAGATGAACATAAAATTCTTAAGTGGGGCATAAAATTTATAAAAAATATAAAAAATGGGTAAATTGGACTTTATCCAAAACAAAAACTTTCATATTTGAGAGCCACTGTTAAGAAAACTAAAAGGTAAGCCACAGACTGACAGAAAATATATGCGAAATATATACCTGACAGAAACTTGTATCTAAATATACAAAGAACACTTGCTACTCAATAACAGCAACGTCACCCAAGAAGATGGCAAATAAATCCATGAAATGGTGTTGAACTTCCGTAGTCGTTAGGGAAATGCAAATAAAAAACAAAAGAAAGCTCTACACACTTGCTATTAAGACTAAAATTAAAATGGCAGATGATACTATGTATTAGTAAGTACAATTCTCATTGCTGGTGGGAACGCAAAATAATAGAGACGCTTTGGAAAACAGGTGGGAATTATTTTACAAAATAAGCATATACCCACGTGGCCTAGCAATAACACCCTCAGATATTTACCAAAGAGAAATCAAAATGTATGCCCACACAAAGATGTGTGCATGAATGTTCGTAGAAACTTCACTGAGGTGGCATTACCACCATGCTTAAGAGCGAACACTTCAAAGCCAGGTTACAAAGAAGCTAATAATAGCCTCAGGATAAAAATGATCTTAATGTCAATAAGCTGGTAAATGAATAAGCCAATATCATGGTACATCCATACAACGGAATACTACTCAGCAATAAAAAGGAACTAATTAGCAATGCATGTGCCTGTGGATGGATCACAAAATAATTAACGCTATTAATTAATTAAGCCAGGCCCAAAAAGACTATATGACTCCATTTATATGATCTAGAAAAGGCAAGTTGTAGTGATAGAGAATCAATCAGTAGTTGTCAGAGCCTGGAAACAAAATTGATAAGGACACTATCCAGGGTGATAAAAATGTCCCGAATCTTGATAGCAGTGTTGGTGGTTGCAAGACTGTACACATTTGTTAAAACTAATCGAACTTTGCATTTAAAATTAGGGAATTTTATATTATGTAGATGAGATTTTAACAAAGCTTATTAAAAAAGAAAAGAAATTGATAGGAAAAAAAATTACTCTGGCCAGGATGATGAACACCACCTGTTAAGGAAGCAATGACATTTAAAAGCACATAAGATGTTATGGACAAGGTGTAATTTACCTTAGGTTTCAAATCTATGAAAAATATGTAATAAAATTGTTTTCTTGATTCCCTTTTTTCCTGAAACTAACAAACCACTTTGTAGACCAAACTTTGTGAGGCCATAATCTAGAACAGAGCCCTGGGTATGACTTTGCCCTGACTTATGCTAGTCAGATTTTAGTTTCCCTTCACTGCCTTATTTTAGTCCACCCTTTCCTTAAATACACACGTTTCTCAATATCCTTCACCTTCTTTTTCGTTCCTACCCCAGGATTCTGCCTGTCCCAATGCCTCTCTAACTGGTATACTGTGGCTTTGCAGTGACTCTCATTAGAGGGAGAGTATGCTTCTATACCCCTTAAACTTTGAGCTTAGCCATGCTTTGGTCACCGTGATGTTTAAAGGACTTAACCCAAATGGAAGTTCAGTGTGTTTGCAGGGTTAGGCTTGCCTTGTGGAACAGCCTGGGGAAGAGGTTCTCTCCAGTAAAGCTTCCGTGCCTTCACCCCAGGTCTAGAACAGCCTATATGTGCCAACCCCCAGGCAAACCGAAGACCCAGGAGCATGAGAATAAATACCGTATGCCACTGAGTCTAGCGATAATTTGTTATGCAGTATTACTGTTGGCACCTTCCTGTCCCTCATCATTTCTTCTCTTCTTTTTTTTCTGGGGACTGTTAATGCAAGAGAAGATCCACTCTCCTTGCTATAATTGTCACCTACAAGGGAAAAGACCACTAACTCTGCCTCAAGCCTGGCCTTCTTCTGAGCTCTACATCCCCACACGATGTTTACAGAGTAAGTATTGACTTGATAAATGAAGGAAGGGAAAAATGAAATTACATCAGTTAGTTGCCTACTAGAAATTTATATACTTTTTCCATAAGTTGCACTCAGTGAATATTTTGATCAGTTAATGAAAGTATTATTGGTATCTTTTAAATTGGAGAGATGATTACTTGTAATTACTTGCCCTCTGCAAGATACGATTGGAACATGTTTTTTTTCTATTTTATGTTCTCACTTGGAAAAGACCTAAGAAAAATGGGAGGGCGGGTGAAACAGATAAATGGGATTAAGAGCACACTTACATTAAGGCACACTGTGTAATGTACGGAATTGCTGAATCATTATACTGTACACCTGAAACAAATATAACAGTGTATGGTAACTGTTCTTCAATAATAAAAAACAATAGTTCTAAGATTCCAATTAATGGATTAAAAATTTTTTTGTTTCATTTTTAAGAATTGTTTAAATAGTATAGGTATTTATATTGCTACAATATTATATGTTGCATATAATATTTAACTTCTCCCTTCAATACAATATGGAGTTTATATTTTTATAGGAAGAAGTACTGATGCAATGGGGTTCATTTATTGAAATAACTTTTTAAAGATTTTTGCTATTGGCTTCAAGAGGTTATTAAGGTGATATTTAAATGCCACACAATCCTATCACTGCAATGGGTTAAATGAGTAAGAAAGGGGATGACTGAACTGTTAAGTGTTGGGAAATTCATGTGAATGAGTAAATTATTTTGGTGATGTAGAAGCCAAATCACTTTCTGAAATATTTCCAGGGGGATGATTGACATAAGATACTTTTTTCCTTGGTTAAATTTTATGAAAACAGACTGTTTTTTAGAACAGTTACAGATTTACAAAAGGTTTGGGAGGGCAGAACAGAGAGTTCCCATAATACTCCTTCATGTAGTCTCCCCCTATTACTAACTTATTAGTTCTAATTAATGAACCAACACTGAGACATTAATGTTAAATAAAGTCCATAGTTTATCCAGACTTCCTTTTTTTTTTTTTTTAACCTAATATGTTTTTCTATTTCAGGATCCCACCCAGATTAGCACATCACATTTACTTGTCATGTCTCCTTGGGCTTTTTGTTTGTTTTGTTTTATTTTGTTTTGGTTTTGGGCTGTGACAGTTTCTCAAACTTCCCTTATTTTTGATGAGCTTGACAATTTTGATGAATAATGGTCAAGTATTTTGTAGAAGGCCCCTCTACTGGAATTTGTCTGATGTTTGTCTCATGATTAGAATGGAGTGACAGCTTTTGGAGAAGATAACCAGAGGTAAAATGACATAAAGTGGTGTTTTCCCCATATCCCAAGAATGGTAGGTACTATTCCCCTGATTTATCACTGTTGATATTGCCCTTAATCACCTGGCTGAGGTTTGTGTAATTTTCTCCTCTATAAAGTTACCCTTCCCCTGGCTTGCCATACTGCACTCCTTAGAAGGATGTCACCATGTACAGATCACACTTAAGGAGTGTGGAGTTAAGGTCCTCCTTTTTGAGGATGGAACAGCTGCATAAATTATTTTGAAATTCTTCTGCCTAGATTTATCTCTTCTTCTCTTACTTATTTACACTCAATTGGCTGCATCACCCAGGAGTCACAAATGTAATATGTATTTTAGGTTCATCCTCCTTTTTTCATGTTTTGATAGCGTATTTGTTTTTATTGCTGAATAATATTCCACTGAATGGATATACAACAACTTGTTTATCCATTCACCTATTGAAGGACATCTTGGATACTTCCACATTTTTTGCGAATACATTCCCACAAGTGATGTATGAATCCTCAAAATCATTGTTTCACGATGAAAACAGAAAATTAAGTGAACATATACATACGAGATGTTGAGACCCCAGCCATCTTCTTCTAGGAGGATTCCAGAATTCCTGTGTCAGTTGGCCTCCAGGCAGGATACTGAAAGTGTTTTCTCTGGAGGACCTAAAAAGAATCCAAGGGGAATGAGGTAACATTAAGGATTCTTCAATAAAATGGCCTAGTCAGGTCACATTTGGTGAAACTCACAGTCCACAAATCCCACCCAAGCATCTGCGATCCCAGTGAGTTTTTAGTCTCTCACTCATGTCAAGAGACAAAGATCACAAAAATCAGAGGAAAGCCTCTAATGAAAGGCAGACAGCAAATAGCAAAAGGCAACCTGCAAATGAGAAGGAAACTTAAATATCCTTTTCCGTAATAACCTCAAAGATAGAAAATATTGCAACCACAGACAGAGAACAGCAGATTGAATGGGGGGCAGGGGCTGTGGGAGGAGCTAGGAGCAACCAAAAATGGCCAAGGCAAGGCTATTTATTCACACAGCTGATGAGGCAACTTTCCATGCTACCTGCGCAATGCCCCGCAGCCTTGACGTATGCCTCCAGCACCAAAGGCAGCCTTACAGGACTCCTTTTCATCCCAGAGGGGCTAGGAGTCATTTCTGAGCCCGTCAAACTACGTGCTATACTGTATGATGTTTTCTAATAGTAAAGCCCTTCTTACAAATGAGTCAGAAAACTATTTTGAGACAGGACCATCTATCATTTCTATTTGTATTTCTCTTCTCCCGATCTATGTTCAAGCATGTATCACAGCTGGTCTGTGAACATCACCTCAAGGAAAGTGTGTATGTGAGTGTGTGTGTACATGTATAAGGGTTAATTCTCACATGGAGTAGAAATAACATATAGGAGACTTTTGTAGATGTGATTAGCTAATTTAAGATGAGGTCATACTGGATTTACGTGGGCCCTAATCCAAAGACTAGCACTCTTCTAAGAGAAATTAGAGACAAAATTTAGACACATAAAGGGGGAAGGCAGCCATGGGAAGACAAAGGCAGAAACTGGAGCCATGTAGCTGTGATCCAGGGAACAAGTGTCGCCAGCAGCCACCAGAAGCTGGAAGAGGCAAAGACGGGTCCTACCCAAGAGCTTCAGAGAACGTGGCCCTGCCGACCCCCGATTTTAGACCTCTAGCTTCCTGACCTGTGAGGGGAGAATTTCTGTTGTTTTGCGACAGCCAGTTTGTGGTACCTTGTTAGAGCTGCCCTTGGAAACCAACGCATGGGGATACTTGTATATTCTCAGTTCTCTTGGCCAGAAGTTTGACAAAGGTAGGGACAGAAGGCTGGGCTAGAGACGGGGAGAATGAGGGGAGAGAAAAGCAGAGAAGAGCTGTACCCTTTTAATAGTTAGGTTTTCCAGAAAACCAGAGCTAGAAGAATTTGAGGGAGGGACAGATAGATGGTACAGATGATTTACTATAAGGAATTGCCTCACACAATGATGGAGGCTGACAAGTCTCAGGATTGGCAGCGGGTAAGCTGGACGCCCAGGAGAGCTATGGCTGCAGTTCCACTCCAAATGCTGATCGACTAAAGACCCAGATGAGCCGGCGTTTCAGTTCAAGCCCAAAGGCGGGAAGAAAACTGGTAGCCCAGTTTGAAGGCAGTCAGACAGGAGGAGTCCACCTTACTCCCAGAAGAGTCTGCTTTTTCTTCTAGTCAGGCCTTCAACTGATTGGACGGGGGGCTCCTATGCATTAGGGAGGGCCATCTGCTTTACTCAGCCTACCAATGCCAGTGTTAATCTCTCCAGAAACATCCTCACTTACACGCCCAGAATAATGTTTGATCAAACGTCTGGGCACTCCATGGCCCAGTCAAGGTGACATGAAGTAACTACGGCAGACCTTTTTCCTGGCAGGACTGGAGGCAGCAAGTCCCTGGGGAGCAAAGCCCACGGGACCTACATCCAAGCATGGATGTCACCCTGAGGGGACCACATAGATCTGGTCTGTATGGTTCAGCCATAACCGGAGCAAGCCAAGGACATGATAAACAAGGACATGATCAAGGCCGTTCCACTTCCCTTGTGCAAAACTTTGGACACGCATGAACCTCCAAAACCTTGACCCAGTGCTAAATGAAGGTAAGTTTCTCACAAGCCCAGCAAATGAGAGCTGAAAATGATCAGTCAGTTCCTAGAAGACAGAGAGATGAGATGTCACACACATGTCTTCCTTACCTGGGGCTCAAACTCTCTATAAAGCAACCTCTGGAAAAATAAGATGGCATGGGACAATCCAAAAAACCCTTGACAGCATTTCAAGGCCCTGCCACATAGAACCTGTTTTAGTGAATGTGAGACTAGAAATGGACACTTGGCGTTCAAGTTTTAAGAAAGAGAAGTTTCCCTGCACAACCCATACCTCTGATTACTCAGAGGGCTACTGCAAGCATCTCCAGGGCTGCTGTCTGACACTTCAGGGGAGGGACTTCCTGGGCTCTGTGAAGGCTTCGCTTGCCATTGCCAAGACCACCTAAGAACTCAGTCCTGTAGACCAGAGGGAGGAAAGCTCTTGGGACAGGCACATACGGTACAACCCCCAAGTGCACCAAACACTATGTTGTGATGAAACCTCTTTGTCATGATTTTCCAGGAAATGAACTTATCCCAATTGTAAGATGTAGAAAATGTTAAATCACAGCTACATAATGGATTGACTAGAGAATGCAGGCACATAAAGATGCCGAGGCCAGCGGGTGAGGACCTAAGCCTCAGTTACTGCTACACTGATTATGTTATGGAGAGCATCACCAGATAAAAAGCATGAGGGTGTGGTGCTTTCAGGAACCCTGAAGGCAGGAAGGAAGCTTTTAGTGAGAGGCTGCTTTTCTGGATAAGTTTTGCCCCTGGCAATGGTGTGACAATCCTGGAAAACTATATAGTTTGGCGTCAGAAAGGCTGGGGTTTGAATTCCAGCCCCGCCACCACTTATTGGGATGTTAGGCAAATTACTTAACCTCTTGGTTCTTAAATATAATAAGGTTTTGGGGTGGTTTTTTTTGTTGCTGTTGTTGTTGTTTTTCCCCCACATCTTCCTCTTCAACTTGATTCAGAACTTACATTTCTAAATACGACTTTACATCCTGACAAGAGAAAGCACTTTGGGGGACATTTTCCTAAAATGACATAGCTCTCCAGCTAACCAACAATTACTGAACAACCATTGTTTCAACAGCAAATAGCTCTTCAGAAAGAATTATTATTATTAGATTTTATTTATTTATTTATTAGAGAGATAGAATGTGCACAAGTAGGGGGAGAGGCAGAGGGAGAGCAAGAAGGAGAAGCAGACTCCCCCACTGAGCAGAGAGCCCGACAGGGACTCAATCCCAGGACCCTAGGTTCATGACCTGAGCTGAAGACAGACGCTCTACTGACTGAGCCACCCAGGCGCCCCTCTTTAGAAAGAATTATTAACGAAGCAATTACTTAATAAGCTAATGAATGGAGAAACAGAAGGATATGGACAAATGAGAGAAAGCATAGGAAAGAAAGCATAAGGAAGCATTTAGTGCTTCTCAAGCAAGATTGTTGAACGCAGAGGGTCAATCGCCTATGGCTTCTGAGGCCATAAATTGTGGTCACTTCCGATCTTGAAAGGCCACTGCAAGTATGATTCTCTGTCACTGTGGTGGCTGGGGTTACCTGGGGAAATCACACTTCTGTACTGTAAGCGAAAGCAGCTAGTGAGACTGATAAGGGACTAATGAATGGCACGTTCTTAGCCAATCAGCCAGGCTGGCAGAAGATCCAGCTTTTCACAACAAGCCTCCCTGGCCCTTAGCGGCTCCCTGATACGGCCACCTGCAGGCCTTAAAGCATAGCTCCTGACTGCTCCGGCTTAGGAGACTCTTTGATGCTGACTCCTCATGATACTGAAGAGAAGGTCCCCATGATATCACCAACTCATCGCTCATGTCCGGGCACGCACACAAGGGCTCATTTATTCTCTGACTTAGGGAAGATCAGTTAGAAATCTCACACAGCATCTGACCAGGACTTTTTGTGTTACAGATGAGGAAATGAAGGTCTGAAATGAGATGGTGATTTTTCTCAAGGTGACTCAGAAGACTGACTTGTACTTTCTCCTTTCGTTGTTGACAGGTTAGATCCAGCTTCAACCTAACCACTGTCCATAAGCAGCAGTGCTCAGATGGCCGGGGGGAGACACACTGTGGATGCTCAGGATGGAAGGGTCAAAGGGAGGTGGAGCCTGAGGTACCTCTTGGCTCCCTTATTTATTCGTAGTGCTTTGAGGAAGGATATCTATTGAGGGTCTTCAACACCTTGTTTCTCATTCCCTACAAATAATAAAGACCCGGTTGTTTGGTATTTATAAAGAGTTTTCACATACACTGTGGGTGTGGGTCTTCGTAGGGACATCATGTGGTCGGTAGGACATGTAGATTTCCATTTTACATACAGATGCAGTTCTGGGAAGGCCTCGGTCAGAGAGCATTTTCAGTCTCAGATGAATCATCTGCTTATATCCCTTGCTTTCTTAAGGAAATCCACAGAAGCCAAGGATTAATCTGAAGATCTCTCTTTTTTCCCCCCTCGTTTTCTTACATTTAACCTAGAACTAGGCAGTCCCCAGTTTTCTTTCTGTTATCATAGAACATACAGCGTCTCCCAAACAAAAGGCATTCCCCAAGTTCATAATGCTTGTACACCACATACCCTTTTGACTGCCACTGGCTATTGCAAATCCTTTCTTAGATAAGACAGGATTAACAGAAGTGGAAAAAAAAAAGATAGGTAACCCAACGGGTCCTGCGTGGGTCAGTTGGTTAAGTGTCTGCCTTCAGCTCAGGTCATGATCTCAGGGTCTTGGGATCAAGCCCAATGTCGGGCTCCCTGCTAGACAGGGAGTCTCCTTCTCCCTCTGATCCTCCCCTCCCTGCCGCTTGTGCTCTCTCTCTCTCTCAAATAAATAAAATCTTTAAAAAAATAGGTAAACCAGATATAAAAACAGCCGCCTTCTGTTTTTGTTTGTCACATTTAGTCTTTCATAGAAAAATAGCTGTAATTAAGTGGTGCTGGGGAAAAAAAGGGGAGGGCACTGGATTGCAATTTACTACCACTACTACTATTTCTAACTCCTATTTATATAGCATTTTAAGTGAACACTCCTTTTTTTTTTCTATTACTCCCATTTCATAGATGAGGAAATTGAGCTTTAATGAGTTTAGGTGATTTGGATTTCCTGTGTATCTCTATCAGCACTTTGCAAGGTGCTCCATAAGTATTTGCTGAATTGAAGAGCATTCACTTCTCTATCTCCTTTTGCACTTAATATTCAAATTAATGGCTGAACCAGTTTTTTTTTTTTTTCCTCAGAAGTGCACACCATGGGAAGGTGCCTCTGGGAATGCAAATAGCCCACTCGATGTATTAGGCAACTATAAACAAATGGAGATTTGCACAGATGTAATTAAGAATAGAAAATACAAACCTATGTGCAGAACCATGATTTACAGTCATATTCACCTGCCTTGAAAGCTCATATTAGATTGCTCCTCGTTTGATTACCAAGCTGGTGTTTCAATGCAAAGCATATGCTTGTGGGCCCCCAGGTTTGCTGGGCTTACGAATTAGCTAATAACTTTGAAATGAACCTTTTAAGGGAGGATTGGTTTATGCCTCAGCAATGCAAACACGGGCAAGTGAAAATATATGCATCTCGATGGGTTATTTCTGTACGGAGGACAAATGTGTAAAAATATGTTTACCAGAAAAAAAATTTCTGGTTTTGACTGTTTGCCAAACGTTACACAAATAATTAGTGATGTTGTTAAATGCTCAGCAGCTCTTCCAAGGCTTCTTTTATGGCATCAAATATGTTCGTTCTCCAGTATATGGGCATATATAATGTTTTAGAGTATTCACAGGACATAGCTTCTGGCTTGACTTACGACATGGGCGGCTAATGTTCTGTCCCTCTCATTTACCCTTTTTGGGTTCTCTCTCATATCTGAGAACCTAAAAAGAGATGAATGAGTTTGTGTATCTTCTTCTCTCTAGGACATCTGGAGGGTAAAATTTTGAACATGAAGCCAGAAAGCAAAAATTTGAGGACTGGAAGACCAGAACTTGGCTTTGTCCCCACCTTATTCCCTGCACCATCCCCCACAACTTCTTGAAAAACTGAAATGACCTAAAAGAAAGTCTTTCCAGCTCCACTTTGTAGACTCAGTGGATGTTATTAATATGTATAAACTATTATCCCGATGGTAAGCTTTGGGTCTTACTACCACGCAAACTCAGAACATCTGGTCATTACTTTTTGGTGACTTAAATGAAATGCAGCAGCTTTAGGATATCACTAAAGTAAAAGCCGCCTCCTCTAACTGCAGACCCACCATGGTCAGGGGTAATGTAGGATGGTGCATTACTCTGTTTGTCCAGGTAGAGGTCCACACCAGGGTCTTTCCACTATGGGGGAACCTGGCCACGATGCCTAGGAGAAGTCACCTTGAGGAATGTGTTGCGTTGGAGCCAAATGAAAGAACTTTGTATGATAAATCAATACCAGGAAAAAAAATTACGTCAGGGAGGAAGAATCCTGCTCAAGGCAAAATGCCAACCATGAGACAGAATGGCAAGTCAAAAATGGGCGCAGCTGTGATGTAATGATGGAGGTAAAAATCCAAAACAATGGGAGAGTATGTCAGAGGAGAGGGACGTAAGAATAAGGAACTACCAAAATGGAAGGCAGTCTGGACGTGTCCCAGAGCAGAGCACCACGGCAGAGCAAAGAGAAGTCGAGCACATCAGGTGCCTTCTGAAGACCAGTGAGGGCTCCCCATCTTACACATCTAGAACCTGAGTTGGTGCAAGGAAGTCAACCGCACCACCCAAACTCCACCCAATTGACCAAAGGTCCTACAAAGACTGATTCGGGCTTCATATTCTCACTGCACAGGCTCCAAATCCTGATTCTAGCTGGAGAAACATTTCATGGACCCCCCTCAAAACTGCCCACCTCTAAGAAGACCTGGGAAACTCATGAGACACAGAATCACCCAAGAAAAGGGAAAAGGAGAAAAGCAAAGGGTGCCGGATAACATACAAGATGAGACACCTACCATCAGAAAATAAATATATCCCATGTACTGATAGAAATTTTTAAAAAATGTGTGATCCAAGAGAAAACTCTTCCTATCAGAATCTAGAAAAAAATAGCCATGCAAATAAAGGCCCATTATTTCCCCCTCTGCACGGAATAGCTGGCTTGGAGTTTTAACATGGGAGAAAAAGCCAGATGGCGGCAGACGGCCTTATTATAGAAAGTCCACTTGTACTGAAGTTTCCTCAATGCGCTCCATCACTGCTGAGTGAGGTTTTGTTTTGTTTCCTTCTTAAGTGTAGGGCAGGCAAGTACCAAAATTTGTATAAAGTCTGAAACCTTTTCATGAAAATGTTCTACTCGATACCTCCGATACATGATATATGATGCCACCACAGGAAAACTAGTGTTGCTACAGACGTTAATCATAATTATGAAAATTTTTAATTTAAATGTAGGTCTGAACACACAAAATACAGTGCATGGCCATCTGTTAGTTTTCCATCTGGGCTCATTTGCAAAATACATTCTGTTTCGCTCCCCCCTCCCCCCTCTATTTATAATCTTCCCTGGAAAACAAATATGCCTAATCTATGGCATGCCAGAGCTGAAGTTAGCTATTTACAAGTGGCTTTTAATAGACATGGCTACAGTTGAAAGCAGTAACAGAAACTTCAAGGTTTTTTTTTTTTGTTTTGGTGTGTGTGTGTGTGTGTGTGTGTGTGCATGAGACACCTCCTTAGACTTTGTCAGTCGATTTCTCCTTTGAGAGTGCCCCGTCCTCATGTCAAGATGGCTTTACAGGTTATCTGTAAAGAATAATGAAAAATGGGATATTGCTCAACTTATCCCTTGGTATCATGCTAGGAATAATATCTAAAACTTTAGAGCTTTCATATCAGCATTTTTCATAGTAGCCAGAAAGTAAAAATACAAATGTCTATCAACAGACGAATGGGTAAACAAAAGGCAATACACCCATAAACAGAATATTACTCAGCCGTACAAATCAAGGACCGATACACGCGACATCAGGGCTAAACCTTGAAAACATTAGGTTAAGTGAAAGGAGCCAGGCACAAAAGGCCACATGACGTCTGATCTCATTTAAATGACATGTCCCAAATAGGTAAATAGGTAGGGACAGAAAGCAGATGAGCACTTAGTTGTCTGGGGCTGCAAGGTGAGGTTGGGGGATGTGGGGAGGGACTGCTAGCAGATCCCTTTTAGGGGTGACAGAAATGTTCCAAAATTGGATGAAAATGACTGCACAATTCTTTGAATATACTAAAAAAATACTGGCCTATACACTTTAAATAGGTTAACTTTCTGATGTATATAAATTATATCTCAAAGGTATGTTTTTAAAAAAGCTGTACAGCTGGACAGAGATGTAGAAATCGCTTAGTCTATGTGTCACATTTTAAAGAAGGAACAGTGAGGTCTTCGGGGGTGAAAATGACTACTGCCCAGCTGGTTGGTACTCAGGTTTCTAGGCATCCATTCAAGGGTTCTCCCTGATCCGTAATGCTGAACGATGATGCTAATAAATTCAGGTAGGGGCATGAACAGAGTGGGCTGAAGGAGGAGAGATTCAAGTGGGAAGACTAATTAGAAAAATACTGCAGTGAAACCAAATAAAGGCAAGAAGGGCCTCCAAAGATGCCAGCGGGAGCAAGTACGGGGCAGTTCCTGCAGCTGTAGGGGATCTCTCAGAGGTAGATGCTCTGTGACTTTGTATCTGATGGCTGATGAGGGCAAGAGGGCAAGAGTCCTGGATGAGTCAGATGGCCGAGATCAAGAAGCCTGCAGAAAGCAGGAACTAGAGAAGAGGACTTGAACTCTTACCATGAGTTTCAGTCATCCAGAGAACACAGAGTGCAGACACCAAGCAGGAAAGTGGCATGGCAGAGCTCAAAGTTTGTCTGAGAGCGTAGGGCCAGGGCTGAAGAAGGGGGCCTCCCGCTGAGCGTGCGCCGTGGCAGCGTGGAATGGACGCAGATGCCCAGAGCCAGCATAGAGCAGAGCAGAAACTGATGGCAGCACACAGGGACTCCCGCATGGAAGGGTGCAGAGGAAACAAAAGGAGAAGGGGAGGCCAAAGAAAGACTCCAAAATAAAGGTGGGAAATCAGGACAGGTTAGCAAAAAACAAGGCACCAGATCTAATTTAAGCCAGCCACAGGCTCTAGGACGGATTTTGGAATTTATCATTTGAGGCCTCATCCTTTGGGAGGGCTTTTTGTTGACTTAGGCAGCTAGTGGGAAATAAATTCAGGAACTTGAATCAAACAAAAGCTCTGAGTCTGGAGATAGGCAGAACGAGGAAAAATCTATAAGAATTAAACTGATGAGATGAGAAAAAGTAGTGAATAGCATTAAAATACGGACGGAGGCAGCTGGAAAATTTGAGAACGAGGCTATCACGACAAACTGTGTTGTAAAAAGGAAACTATAGTTCCCAGAAGATCGACTGTCACAATGAGGGCAAAAATATACAAGTAAGCTTTTTCTGCATTTCTGCCATAGCGGGATAGGGGGCCACAGGTACTAAACTGGACCTCGGGAGAGGAGCAGACTTCTCCCACGGTCCGGAGGTTAACCAAATTCTGTGCTTCCCACGCCGGAGAAGTTGGGGTTGACAGTAAGGGCAAACAGAGGCTTCTGAAAATAAAATCCAGGTGCCAAGATTCCCACTAGGAATCCAGAAAAACCACAAGGCACGGGAGGTGCCACCCATAGGACACTGTTATCTCAAAAAGACATGTACTGAGCGTTTGTTTCTTTACCAGGATAAGGGTAGGTCCTAAGAATTTAGAGAAAAGAAAGATGTCTGGATTGCCCTTTAAGGAGATCACAGGTAAGTCACAGGTGGGCTGACCAACTGTTTCCAAACCATGAACTCAGTGCGAGGAGAGAGGCCTGGATATGCAGAGAAAGGCATGCCCTACCCCACAAGGAACTGGAAAAGTGGGGTGGAGGAGGGTTTTCACAGCAGAGGTCATGCCCGGACTGAATCTTGAGGGATAAACAGTACTTCTATAGGCAGACTGGAGTCAGACTGGACTAGTCTCCCTGTGTGCAGGGCACAGCAAAGGGCCTGTGGTATGAGCGGCTGGGTAGGGCCCCAGTGCTAGTGGTCATGACAAGTAGGAGAGGTGTCTGCAGGGACCAGAGCATGGGGTGTCATTCTCCACCCTGCCTGACTCTGTTTCAGTGTCCCCACAAGCAGTCCCTGACAGAAGTACTGGGTGGAGGTAATTTATGAAGAACAGAGGAGAAAACAGAAGGAAAAGAAGACAGTGAAGGCTGAGTGAACCAGTGGGTTACTGATATGGGCGCCTGGGGCTCGATCCCACTGGAATCTCCTGGGAGAACAGAGGCCCAGACTTTAGAATCCCCCAGTTGAGGGCAGGGGGTACGCACTTCTTCAATTCGCATGCTGGGGGTTGAGGCTTACTCTGGTTGTGTTCAGCCTACACACACACACACACACACACACACACACACACACACACACTTGTACATTTTTAGATTGAACCTGCCCCCTGCTTGCTGCCTAACACCCTTCCTCATCTCAGGCAGAGAAGCAGAGAGAACAGAACTTGAAGCAGGTAACTGCCTAGGTGTCCAAAGCTGTCTCCCCCAAATGTGGGTGAACTCAGGGGGGCCACAGGCAGACCATCAATGGCGTCTCCTAAGCAACTCAAAGCAGGCCACAAGTCTCCTCCTTCCAACCGTATCTAGTTCACATCCACGCCACAGCTTTGTCCAGGACCCTCACTCTTCCTCAGCTCTAAACTTCTGACACCCTTCCAGTCCTCCTCAGTCCTCCTCACCCTTCCCTCTGTGAACACACAGACTGCGAGTCAACGGCAGCACACGTACCATCACTAGCTTTTGTCTTTGTCATCTCTGAACATCTCCTCCCATTTAAATTGCTGGTGTCTTTGCAGTCCCCACAGGCCCCGGACATCTTAGCTCTGATTGACTGCTCAGGCAAAGGAGCCTATCTTACGAGCTTTTAGGAAACCACGCCCTTTCAGTAACGTGGCCAATTCAATGCCACCTCAAAAAGCATATTCTTGGGGGTTGCCTGGCTGGCTCAGTCGGTGGAGCATGTGACTCTTGATCTCAGAGTCATGAGTTCGAGCTCCATGCTGGGTGTAGAGATTACCTAAAAAAAAAAAAAAGTCTTAAAAAAAAGGCATATTCTTAATACTGAGGCAACAAAGTAAGCCATCTTGGAGGAGAAGAAATGTGCTGTCCTAGATGGTGAACCAAATTAGCCCTATAGAGAGTTTTGACTTCTTGATAGCCTTCTGTCAAAAATAAATGAATTGGTAGGAGTCAGGACATAGTTATATATTTGAAACCAAACTGAAGAATCAGAGCAGATGCAAGACATGAAAAGAGACAGAGCACACTGGCTTTAAATACACAGAAAACATCAATGTCTGCTTCGTAACATTTATTTTAAATTTTTTGCCCTTTGCATCACCTTAATTTTGGATACCACTATTCTCTACGGGCATCGTGAAGAATTGTACATTTAAAAAAATCTTTATTTATTTTGGTATATATTTTCTGACAGGTCAACTAGCATGGAAATCCTGGGCCTTGGGAGGTCTGAGTCTCGTTTTTATATTTACCCAGTGAACGTGCTGTTTCTCACTAAAGTCACTTGAACTATATGGGCCAGTTTCTCTTGTCAGCTTCTTGGAAGCTTTGAACTAGAAAAAGAAATACACAGCAGGGTAATCTAGTCCTTTGAAATTTGGGACAACTAGGAGAGATGCACGGCGGTATTGATTTGTAATAGGCTTTGTTCAGACGACATCAGTCTGTAATATGATGAGGATTCTTGGATTAAGATGTCCAGCGGTTATAAATGAAAAGCTGGTCTCTTTTCTGGGGAGGGTGGGGTGCCGAGGTGGCGTAAGTATGCGATTTTCAGTTATTTCCTTTGTGGGACTTTGGGCATTTGAAAAAAGGCATGTCCTTTCATTAGAGGCACAAAAGGCAGTGGACCAGGACATGTTGGCTTCGAAGTTAATATATCACAGTGTTTCTCACAGAGTTGAAGCCGCTGAAGAAGCCCCTCTCCTCAGCTCTTTATGCTGATGCTTCCTGTTTATGGAGCCCTCCCAATACACGGGGCAAGGTGCTGGCGCCTTAGACCTGTACATTCATCATCTTGCTGGCCCTTGAGAAGCTGCATGCCCATCTGTTTGTTGGGCATGTGTGCAAACTGAGGCTGGGGATGGGAGGGGACCCGGCCAAGCTCAGAGCTGGGGGACAGTGGCACTGAGGTAAACTGGTTTGTGTTCATCTCCAAAGGACAGGCATCAAACCGTGACCCTACATGGCCTGCCTTTGTCCCAAGAAGCCTTCCCTGGCCAGACTGGTTGGTTAACCTGCTGGGAGTTTATAGATGTCACCTCCTCGTTGGTATAAGAGAGGTGAGTCAGAGAATTCCTTTCAGCAGGAATCATTCAAACTATTTGACTTCTAAACCTACCCTCTTTTCAAAGGGCTGCATTCTAAATATTCACTCATTCTGGCTCCATATAAGGTGTCCCTGGAAATCACTGGAATGGGTTTTTGTTTGGTTATTTCCAGTTAGGCATGTAGTCCCAATGAGGACTGTAGGAGTCTCAAGGAATTCCAAGTTATTTTTATATACTGATATTTTGGTGGGTGCAATTCATTCTTTTCTACTATGAAAAACTTAAATCTGAACTATGTGAATCTTGATATCAGTTCATTAGCAATATATGATGTTAAAATTTTAAAATAATGCCGCTTTCCTTTAGAAAGCATTCAGGCCATGTCACTCCCCGATTTATAGTCCTTTCAGTATATTTTTCTGTTTCAGTTCGTATATCCTAGTCTCCTGTGAGTTTGAGCATATTGTATCTTTTAGTTATTTGTATTTTTTCCCAGAGTTAGGACCTCAGTCTAACTACAGAGCCTCCTGAAGGAGCCTTTGAATGGAGTGCAGTCCCCAACTGTACCCCCCATAAATTTACAGATACTTGGATAAGGGTCTCATAAAAGGATAAGGGAAGAGGGAACAGGGTAGGGACATCTCTCAGGTCCAATTTCTATCCCTTCCCACAGAATTTGATGCCCTCATTTGTTATGGATTGAATCATATGTCCCTTCAAAAGACATGAAAGTCCTAATTCCCAGTATCAATGAATGAAATCTTATTTGGAAATAAGGTTTTTGCAAATGGTCAGGTCAGATGAGGTCATTAGGGTGGGTAATAATTTACTATCATGGTTTCCTTACAAAAAGGAGAAATTTGGAAACAGAGAGAGAGAGACACAGGGACAATACCACGTAAAGATTGGAGCTGTGTTGTCATAAGCCCAAGAATGCCAAAGATTTCTAGAAAGCCACTAGAAGCTAAGACAGAAGCATGGAACGGATTTCCCCTCATATCCTGAGGAAGAACTCACCCTGCCGGCGCCTTAATTTTGGATGTCTAGACCCCAGAACTGTGAGATGATTAATCTCTGTTGTTCGAGCCACCCGTCCATGGCGATGTTGCTCCAGCAGTCCTAGCAAACTAAGACGGACTTCATCCCAGGGCTGGGCTTGCTCCTCAGCCCCCTCCTTTGCTTCCTCACAACACAGATCCATTTTCCTCATATCTTTTCAGTTTACTTTAAACCGGACTTCATCCCATAAATATCCTGCCTAGAAAGACTCAACCCAAAGCCAAGAGGTCCATCAGAGTGGTACTGAAGCCTCTGTCCAGAGAGGCACCAAGTGTAGATGGTGCAAAAGATGGCCATCATCTCACCCTTTTTAATGAAATATTGGCCATTACTTGACCCAAATACCAGAAGAATGGTGATGTCATGCTTTTACTCCAGTACTGAAATCAATAGTCCCAATTTTCTCTATTATGCCATTTCTTCTTTTATTTAAGCATGTCACTGTAGAGGATCTATTATTACTGAGGATAAAGAAGCTAACTTACAGAGGACACTGTAGGTGGGAATACTCATTCAGTAGTTTAATACAGGCAAATAAGAAAGCATATGGAGAACCCCCCATGTAGGAGGGCCCTCCGTGAATGGGATTTTTACCACTTCTTTTTGGATTTGGGTGCACAGATGAGCATGCAGCTTAAGGTCTCTGAATCCCTGTGGGAGAGAGATCCTTGCTTTGTGGACTTGTGCTCCCTCTGTCCTCCCTTGGACTTTCAAAGATAAGTCATTAATGCTAATTATCCAGAAGAAAAGTTATGTTACACTTTGCTCTAGCATTACTCCAACTCTGAACTATACTTTCTTATCTGTAAAAATAATAATAATAATAATAATAATAATAATAATAATAATAATAATAAATTGTACTCTCTCCTATTAGCATCTCTTTCACATTTGGAAATGTCTAAGTGAAAAGATGCTGGGGAGAATCATGGCTACTGGGAGTGGGAAGGGGTCTGTGGTTTACTGTGGAAAAAGCTTCACTCTGTTGTCTTGTCTCTATCTCTAATAATTGGTTTCAGAATCTCGGGGATTTTAGGAGAGACAGTAGGACAGATGTCAGACCTGGAGCAGCTCATTCTTGGTACCCAGGACACCTTGCCCATTCAAGTTTCTATTGCCTTTTTGTTTTGTTTTGTTTTTGTTTCCTGGAGTGGCAGCAAGTCTAGTCACCAGAAGAACTGCGTGTGCAGGATAACAACGAAAGAGGTTCATGCCCCTAACGACGAAGGGCCAAAGGGAAATGTTCACCAACCTGCAGAGTGAGCTAGAAATGAACAGGAATTGCCGGTACTGTGTGTTCCTTTGTAATGACTTAGGTGGAAAAGAGCTGCTTTCTAATACTCTAGGCAGAGGACTTGATATAAACAAAGCAGGTAAGTCCTTCTTCCTGTCCTAAGGGAGAAGGTCTCGGTTGTCCCAAAGGTTCATCTTCCCAGAGATGATGTGTGATGTCTTCATTTCTTCTCCTTTGTTCAGCAAATACTTATTGAGGCCTGCTATGTGCCCGGTGCTGTGCTAGCCTCTGGGGTACTGTAGTGAGTAAAACAGTGCTCCTGCCTGCAGTGGGGGGGCCAGTGTGATCTGTATTTATGTAAAGAGGTACTAAGTGCTAAGAAAAATATAAAATCAGTTAAAGTCATGTGTGGGAGACAGAGTTCTCTCAGGGCGGTCGAGGAGGCCTCTGCAATAGGGTATATGAGAGCAAAGACGAGCAGGGAGTGAGGAAGCAGACCATCGTGACCTCCCAGCACAGACATCTCAGGTAGAGGAACAGTGAAACAGGGAAGGCCCAGCAAGAGGAGTGGCCTCAAGCAAATAACTGACTGGTGGGGGAGTGTGTAGAGGACAAACTCGGTTAAAACTTATATTCCACATGTCCCCTGAGGGATCAGGCCGAGTGTGGGACACTGCCTGAAATCACAGGCTCCTTGACTTTTTCCAAGTCCATGCCGTATTCTCCCTGCTCCTTTGATGGTCTCCTCTCAGAACATTTCTTTAGTAAGTCATGTGACCAAAAATCCTCAAGGCCTACTTCTAAAATAGTAGCCATTGAAGAGTTCCATGCAAATGAGCGTTATGATCTGACTTACTATTTATAAGGAGCCCACTGGCTGCTGTGTGGAGAAGCAAGGTAAGAAAGGTGGGGACCAGGGAGATCCCACAGGAGGTTTTTGCAATACTTCAGGAAACGATGGTGATTAGGACCAGGACAGTAGTAGTGAGAAGGTGACAGCTGATGGGACTCTGAAAGATTTTGACAGTTGACAGGGTACAGTTGCCAGGATCTGATGACATTTTAGAAGAGAAAAAGAAAAGAATGAGAAACTAAAAGGATGGAATTGCACACACTGCGATGAGAAGGCAGGAGGAGGTCCGCGTTTCAAGGGACAAGTTAGGAGTTCAGTTTCCGACATGATGAGTTCAAGATATCAGGGGGATATGCAAGTGTAGATGTCAACCAAGCAGTGGATGTACCAGTCTGGAGTTCACAGGGGAGGTCTGGGCTACGGCGCTGGGAGTTTTCAGCAGACATGCCAATAAAATGTTATCACCAGAAAAGCGAAGCTAGATACAGAAGAGGCCTTGGGAGTGAGGCCTAGGTCCACCCCTGGAGGTTGTGGAGGTAAGGAGGAACCAGCAAGGACATCTGGGAAAGAGCGGCCAGTCAGATGAGAGAAACCAGTGAGAATGGTGCCTTGGCGGGCAATGAAAGAAAGGGCAGCTTGTAGCGGGAGTGACCAGTACACAGGGCTGAGAAGGCGGAGTATGATGAGACCTAAACATTTTCCACTGGAGCTGGCAGCAGTGGCCCTGGGCTGTCTTGACAGCAGCTGCTTGGGAGTGATGGGTAGGTACAGTTTTGGTGGGAGGGGGGTCAAGAGAAAATGGGGCATGAGGAAGTGATGAGATCAAGTACAATCAACTTTCAACTTTTCTGAGAAGTTTTGTTTTAAAGGGGAGCGGAGAAATGGCAGATGCTTGAGGGCAGAGGGGAGGGTTCTGAGAAGATGCAGATGTTACCAAATGGTTCCCATTCATGCAAATGATCTTGCAGAGAAATAAAATAAAAGCACAGGAGAAAGGGGGCAAGAGCTAGAGCAATGTCCTTGAGTGGATAGGAAAAAATAAGACCCGGCACATGAGTGCAGGGGTGGGTCTCAAGTAAATAGGTGCACAGCTCCTCCTTCCTCACAGGAGGCAGGTAATACAGATGCAGACACAGGGCAATGGCAGGTGAGGTGGTCATCACACGTGAATGGTCTTTTCTGATTGCCCATATTTTTTTAGGTATCGAGGACTCACGGTCAGAGCCTGTGTTCAGATACCTGATCAGCTACCATATACCCATTTTCACAATCATGATGATTTAGGCATTGATTCCTCTAGGCATTAAAACAGAACTGATGTGGGGCGCCTGGGTGGCACAGCGGTTGGGCATCTGCCTTCGGCTCAGGGCGTGGTCCCGGCGTTATGGGATCGAGTCCCACATCGGGCTCCTCCGCTATGAGCCTGCTTCTTCCTCTCCCACTCCCCCTGCTTGTGTTCCCTCTCTCGCTGGCTGTCTCTATCTCTGTCGAATAAATAAATAAAATCTTAAAAAAAAAAAGAAAACAGAACTGATATCTACAAAGAGCTAGATCTCCGTGCAAATCTCTGATTCCTGGGTTGAAGTCTACATGTAAGGATTATTAATAAGTCAAGCCATTAATTAATTCAATCAATGTATATGATCTAAAAAAAAACTAAATGCATTCTGAAGGGCTGATTATTTTATAGTCAACTTTTCACTAGCAAAACAGAGTTTTAGTTTTAAATTTGCTGATCTCTGCCTACAGAAATTAAGGATGGCACACCAACCTTTCCTTTCCAGTCTCCTGGTTTTTGCCACTCTGACCAACCCATAGTATTATTTAAACATTTTTCTCTTTTTATTATAAAAATGTCAGCCTGTAGATTAATGAAAACTTGTCCTTTTTGTGTAATTTATCCTTCGAGGCTGACGGAAAACCTTCAGGGGGAATATAAAAGCAATCAGGCATCCATTTAGAAAAAAAAAAGCCGTGATTATTTTTTGTATGTGGTTTTATATCACTTCACTTTTTCAATATGTCTATTTCACATAATTTATTACTTGACACTTTTTATTTTCAATCATTTTTGGTTGCTTATAAATAAACATGCATTAATGTCAAGAGAATTAGCATTCCATTATAAACTTTATACAAGCTGAAAAAATGGCTTCAGTGAAGTTGCCTCTGTATTTGGGACATGCATACACATTCCATGGTGCCTGTCTAGAGAATTAAACACTGGCACATTTTTTATCTTTGCTAAATAGAAGCAGTTGTGAAATGGAGACCGTGATTTCCAGAGCAACATTATGCAGGTGAAGATTATACATTTTAATGTTGTTCTGTTTGGAAGTTAATCTTAAAATAATTTAAATGGTAGCTTAAATAATGATTCTTTGCACCTCCCCAGAAAGAATCCCAGTCCACAGTATGGCCATATGTGTTTATATATAGTCAAATATTATGATATGATTTAGTATTTCTTAATGTCGTAGTGAAAATATGTTATTGCAATATTTTCAAATAAAGTAAAGCATTTCTCCACTAGTCATCAAAGCATATCGAGTTTGGGTTCCTCTATGTAAATCTAGGAAGAAACCAGATTTTTTCACTAGTTTTGAGATGAAGGCTATTGAATGAGGGTCTGGACAGCCAAGGGCGGGGGGGGGGGGGATCTGAGTGCAGGGGAAGAAGAAGTCATTATATAATTTTTAAAGTTATTTCTTGGAAAGTATAACATATAACATTTAAATACAATTTACAAAAAAACAGAAGGAAACTACAAACAAAATAAATTTATAAGCAAAGTAAATTTATCTCAACAAATAGTATAGCTTTCTCTTCTCTTTTGGTTATACATTAGGTAATTAAAATGTTCATAGAGAATATAGTGACAAAAATTACCAATGCCCCGTACTAAATGGATTTACAACATTTAAAGATACTTTTTTCAAAGTGTATAAAGCTCAGCTACACTACAGGTAAACTTTTATTATCAGTTTTGTACAAAACTAAGGTGTGTCTGCCTGGGGCCACAGGAGAAGTGGTACTGACTGAATGGCCGCCTCTTTCCATAAATATGTTTGTGGTTGTTGGCTTTACTACCCATTGGTCACTAAAAATTTTAGCCTTCTCTTGTCTGAAGACCTACAAGGCATCTCCTCTGAAACAGATGCCTTGCAAAGGGATACTAATTCTTCCTCTTTTTAAAAGATTTATTTATTTTATTATAGAGAGAAAGAAAGAGAGAGAGAGCATGAGCGGGGGGGGGGGCAGAGGAAGTGGGAGAGAAAATCCTCTAGTGACTCCCCACTGAGTGTGGAGCCCGTTGTAGGGCTCCACTCCAGGACCCTGACATCATGACCTGAGCCAAAACCAAGAGTCAGACATTCAACCAACCGAGCCACCCAGGTGCCCCTGTTAATTCTACTTAAGACCTACCTCCACTACCTTGTGTTGCTTCCAGATTCATAATCTGAGATAAATCCCTACAGATTACAGAAGGTTATAAAGCCTAACTCCAGAAGAAGTAGCATATCCACTGAAAGAAGATTTTTGCCTATTTATATTGGCAGAGCCTAGAGAATGTATAGGGAAATGGATTTTAAGAGTGTAAAACAAGAGAAAAAGAAATGTAAAATGTATCAATATGGATGTACATAGTACAGTTTTTGCCTTCAATGTGTTATTTTAATATGCTAGTATTTAATAATTTACTTAAGAGACAATAAGACTCAACATTATCCTACTTTCTGTGATGACTGAAGTGTGAGAACTTTCTTGGTAGAGGAAGGAATTCAAAGACTTAAGATGAATAATAAAGTTGATTTATTATATCAATTCCTGCATACAGCCTCACCCCCACTATGCTCCCAGGAGGGCTAAGAGGGCACACTTTTTTCTAAGGTACTGAGAAATGGCTTGGTAAGAATAGTACCAGCACCCCTAAAAACATTTGTGGTGGCTTTCCCCTGCAAGCCAGGAATGATGGAAAGGGGTGCAGCCACTGAAGAAGATCCCATGATTTCAATGGAGGATGAAGGCATCCAGCAGTGGGAGACGACCAAGTGCCTAGCATAAGATCAATGCTACCACTGGAATAGGTATCAGGTCTGCAACTAAATTCAGAATGATTTGCTTTAGCCTGTAGAAATCTTTGGCAGCAGCCATGATGTCCTTATGACTGAAATAGCTGAATAGACTTGTAAGGATGGGCTTCATCCATGTAAGTCGGGGAGAAAACACCCTCGCATCCCAGCGAATGGATATGACTTCAGACAACAAAGGAGAAAGTTACGACTCTTTATTCAATCCCTGAACCACACAGACACAGAATTTCTTGAATGAAAGGTAAATCTGGATTACTTGAAGAAGGACTCTACAAGTTTGCCACAAGTGTGACCTATGTATTTTCCTCAAAGCATTTCCCCAAAGCGGCTACATCAGAGGTATATTGGGTGAACTGAAATACCCAGACTTTTCAGAGATTATAGTATATCACTTAAAAACTAATGCAAACACTAATCTTTATGTGTCTGATATATTAGTCAGAGTCAGGACTTAAGAAGTTCAGTTGATAAACGAACTTTAAGCTTGAGTCTATTTATAAGACCCGTGGATCCACAACCCCACTCTGTAGTTATTTCTCTAGTTCTGAGATGCATAGCAGGGAAGACATACACACACACTGAATACTCTGGTTAACCCTTCATCCATGCATCGAGGGCTATTATGGTAGGAAGGGCCAAATGGAACCACCTGGAATACATTTTCTATCAAAATAGTAAATTTAAAATATTAATGCTTTCATTGGGGGAAATGCAGGGATTAGTTCCACCATCAAAAACTTGAAGGATGCAGGTGCTGATTTCTATTAATTCTCTTTTATCTCCTTATTTAATTTGTGCAGAATATAGATTGCTTATAGAGAATGAAAGTGTATTACAACAAACTTAATCAAGTGGCGACCCAATTGCATTTTTTGTTCCAACTGTGGTCTCTTTTTTGGGGAGCATACCCAACATAAGTCTTGCAAACTGATATGCAGACATTAATATGACACCTTCTTTCTTCTCTATAGCAATCAACAGGATCACCAAAAGAAGTTTGCTTTCACAGAAGAAACAGCACTATACCATCAAAAACTTTCCTCGGGGATATGTCAACTTTCTGGCTCTCCCATAGAAACTGATCTTTTTCTACTTAAGGTCTGATTAGCAACACCTAGGAAGTTGTTAGAAATGCAGTAACTCAGGGCCCCACTTCAGATTTAGGAAGTCAAAATCTGCATTTTAACAAAATCGTCAGGTGATTTGGAGCCTTTTAAGAGTTTAAAAAGAACTGATCTTGTCTAAAGCGCCCTTGATCACATCACCATCACAAAGAGCACCATACTGGTCCCCCACATTGATGACAATGCTGATTGGACCTGGAAGGAGAAAGTTACTTAAGGCGAATTTGTACACATGTGAGAGGGTGGGAAATAAGCCCTATAGAAATTCAGGAGCCTCTGGAGTTCAGTGATCTGGGAAACATTTAGATACCCTGTTTAAAGAGGAAGACAAGTTGATGTATCTCATACCTTCTGCTCCTAAGACAAAGTCACAAAGACCGGCAAAGATGTTCGCTTTTTGGAAGCCAGAGAGACAACATATGAAAGTGTTATTCCACCCATTTCCTGAGTATCTATCTGAGTTACCAGTGGTGCCAGCTGTGACTGGAGCTCAGAGCAAGAAGAGATTTTGTAACAGGTCCAGACTGCGGTGCAAGCTGATTTCCCATTTTAGCCACAGGACTCACCGATACGATTGCAATCTAATTATCTGCAATTCATATGGTTTTGGAATGGTACCTCCGGCAATCCTAATAACAGAATCACAGAGTGTAACTCTAGAATTTGGATAGAAGTTTTTCAGAGAAAGAGTCTTATTTTGAAAACACGGGGCCAGACCTGTTACAAGGCCCTACTGGAGACTGAACAACTGGCTAAAGAACACCAAGGCACCATGCCACTTGAGTCCTATCTCATGAGGGCGGTGTTGTGTGCTCCACCAAGACAGAGCTCTGGTCATGTCATGTGCAACAATCCTTCAGCACCAAATACAAGTGTTACACAGAAGACTGGACTTAGGTTGTTAAGGAGCAAATAAATTCACATGCAGCGGACTCTAATGCTAACTCCTGGTGATACACAGGCACTTCTCCTTCAACCCCATGGAGAAGTTCATGCCACTAATTTTTTTTTCCAGTTGTCCCAGCACCATTTATTAAAGAAACTCTTCTTTCCATTGAATTATCTTGAGACACTTGTTGAAAATCATAGATGACAGGTGTACAGATTTATTTCTGGACCCTCAATTTTGTTCCATTGATTTATGTTTATCTTTACGCCAGTACCATAACATCTTGATTATGGTAGTTTAGCAGCAAGTTTTGAAACGGCAAAGTGTGAGTCCCCTTCCAATTTTTCTCTTCCTTTCCAAGAGTGTTTTGCTATCCTGGGTCCCTTGTAATATGAATTAGGATGGGCATGTCATTCTCTCAAAAACAACAATACAAAACTAGAATTTTTATAAGGATTGTTTTGCATCTACAGATCAACTCGGAGAGAATTGCCATTTTAACAATAGTAATTATTCCAATCCATGGACACTGGATATTTTTCTGTTTATTTAGATTTTTAAATTTCTTTCAACAATGCTTTGTAGTTCTCAATGTACAAGTTGCACACATCTCGCATTATATTTATTCCTAAGTATTTTATTCATTTTGATGGCATTGCAAGTAGAATTGTTTTCTTAACTTCACTTTTGGGTTGTTCATTGCTAGAAGTAGAAGTGATTTTGTATATTGACATTTTGCAAACTTGCTAATTTTGTTTATTAATGCTAAGGTTGGTGTGTGTGTATGTGGTTTCCTCAGACTTTTCCATATAAAAGACCATGTCATTTGCAAATAAAGAAGTTTTACTTCCTCCTTTCTAACCCACAATAGCTAAATCATGGAAGGAACCAAGATGCCCTTCAACAGATGACTGGATTAAGAAGATGTGGTCCATATATACAGTGGAATATTACTCAGCTATCAAAAAGAACGATTTCTCAACATTTGCTGCAACATGGATGGCACTGGAGGAGGTAACGCTAAGTGAAATAAGTCAAGCAGAGAAAGACAATTATCATATGGTTTCACTCATCTATGGAACATAAGAAGTAGGAAGATCGGTAGGAGAAGAAAGGGATAAAGAGGGGGATAATCAGAAGGGGGAATGAAGCATGAGAGACTATGGAGTCTGAGAAACAAACTGATGGCTTCAGAGGGGATGGGGGTGGGGGAATGGGATAGGCTGGTGATGGGTAGTAAGGAGGGCACGTATTGCATGGTGCACTGGGTGTTATACGCAACTAATGAATCATGGAACTTTACATCAAAAAAAATAAAAATAAATAAAAATAAAAACTATAGACCAACAGCCTTTATGAATATAGAAGCAAAAATCCTCAACAAAATACTAGAAAACCAAGTCCAGCAACATATTAAAAGGATTATACACCACGATTAAGAGGAATTGATCCCAGGAATGCAAGATTGGTTTAAAATCAAGAAATCAATATAACAGTCCATATAGTTCAACCCGATAGAATGCAAAAGCTTTGACGAAATTCCACACCATTTCATGATAAAAACTCCCAACAAACTAAGAATAGAAAGGAACTTCTTCAACCTGATAAAAGGCATCTACAAAAAACCCACAGCTAATATCACATTTAAATGGTGAAAGACTGAAAGTTTTCCTTTTTAGATCAGGAACAAGATGAAGATGTACACTCTCACCACTTATATTCGATATTATACTGAAGTTTCTATTCGGGGATATTCAGCAAGACAAAGAAATAAAAAGATTAGAAAGGAAGAAGTAAAACTTCTTTATTTGCACATGCCACTAATTATAAAAAAGAATGAATTTAGGCCTGTTTCAAAGGTGATTCCACGGGGAAATGCTGTCACAACTCCACACTGGAGCACTGCAGCTGTATAAGAATACACTGTAATGACTCTGGAAGACATCTGGGAAGGGAATACTCCCAGCAGAGCTTCCAGTCATGCATTTAGTTGTTACCTGTACCTGGAAGGACAGATAAGCAGAGGTAAAGTTTATGTTACCTTAATGGGCAACAGCCAATGGTTTGGCCAGATGATGAAAGGAAGTAAATTTGAGAAGCAAATGACAAGGAGGACTGAGGGAGGACATGGTTGGAACTATCAGAGAAGGGACACAAGGCATGAAAATATTTGTATCCATGTGAATGTTCACAAAAAGGCTTTCCTGTAATGAAGTCTCTTATTAGGTAGACAAAATCATCTGTTCGGTGGATCTCAGTCAGCCTTTTTCTCTAGTCAGGGGTTTAAGAACAAAGTGGCTTTCACAGGAAATATTTAAGTTAAAATTATATATGGATTTAACAACACAGGTAACAGTCACTGTTGAGCACCCAACACACTAACAATAGAGACAACACTGAGTCCTCAATATGGCATCATTTCTTGGGAAGACTGATCAACCCCTTGGTGGTAATAATCACACTGGAACTTTTCATCAAGAAGTGTGAAATTTCTACTCACTGGAAATTTTTACACACTAACTCTATATATTATTTGCTTGCCCTCCCGCAATCTGTAGTGATTCTACCCACATCATTATCTGTGGATTTACTAAGTATCTTTTTTCACCATTAAGGCATCACATTCAACATTGTTTCTGACAAAGAAGCTCACTTTCCAACAAAAGAATAAATGCATAATCACAAAAGTCACTGGTCTTACCTATCTTATAATCCCCAAATAACCGGCTTGATAGAATAGTGCAACAACCTACTGAAGTCCCAATTATGGTGCTACCAGTTATGGATTGGGGAAAAAGCAGTATGGCTCCATGTATTTTCTGAGCCAGAAACCAATCATGGGGATGTTTTTCCTATAGCTAGAATATACAATTTTGGGGATATAAGGGTAAAATTGGCTTCTTTCTCTATTATCCCTTAATAACTTAATCCAAAATTTTTTGTTCCAGATTTTGCAACTCTGGAATCTCTGGCTTAAAGATATTAATTTCCAAGGGAGGAGTACTTCCTCTGGGGGCACTACTATGATTGCAAGTAACTGGAATTTGAGGCTATCACCGAGCATGCTTTGGCCTTTTTTTGCCACTATCCATAATACTGTAATGCCTAATACTTCAGGTAAAGAAGCACTATGGTACCGGATGGAGAGCTCAGCCTTGCCTGATTATAAAGGAGAAATGGGGGGCAGTTTCATAATGTTATACAGTAGGGCATGAGGAATATGTCTCAAAGTAGGATAATCTTTTGTGAGTCTCTTAGAATTTACATGCACAGAGTAAAGTTTATTGACAGACTATGTTGGCAACGCAGTACTGGAAGGACCACTAATGGCTCTAGAAATGAAGTCCTGGGTCAGAATAGCTGCAATCCTAGCTGAAGTAAATGGTCTATAGAATAAGCCATGGTAAAAGAAAAATACTGATCAGTTTTAGAAATGAGGACTGTAGTAAATATACATATTTTGCTCCTAGGTTTGCTATATATTTTTATATATATTAATCAATAACTTCTTCCTTTATGAGTTATAGAATATTTAAAAAGGCTCATTGAGTTAAAGAATGAGAATTACTCAGAAAAACATAGAGTGGTACGCTGTGTCAAACTCCTTTGTCAAGTAGGCACCACCCTCAACCCCTTCTACATTTTGTTTCCCATTGTAGGGAAGAAGTCTGGACCAGCATTTCATAGAATCCCTTTCATTACATGGTTTTGGGTATTTTCTGGGATAGAAGCCGTTGTGAAAAATTTGAAAGTGGAAGAGAAGTCATTAATCCAGCAGCAGCTATAAGTAGACAGCTGAAATGATCTGCAACAATTTCCCTTGGCTTCTGGGCATTTTCCTAAAATCAGGCATTTGTAGGGCTTCCCATGGATTCCTGTGAAGTCTTCTGAGACTCACCCCTGAAGTGCTGCAGACAGCTGAAATCACCAGAACTGGCCTCTGTTGGGCCCCCAACTCATGAGAATCATACGTCAGTGCTGCAGACAGTCTGAATCATTGTTGGCAGCTTCCCCGTGATTCTTACACTTCCTGATCTCCCCCCAAGGGGTCTTCCTGATTTGCACTCCTCCAGCCATTCCTACCACACTGCCTACCACTGTGTAAGACTCAATAAATCTTTTTCTATTTGAAATCCTAAGAGTGATACAGTCACTTACCAGGACAGGTCAACCATTTAGGAGCAAGGAAAGAGCCCTAACTAAGCTACATAGATATAAGAAAGGCCAAATACATTTTATTCACAGTAAAACTTCTCATGTTCTTACTTAGAATCTGCCTAATTACTCGTAGTTAATCCTAATAAGCTTGGCCATCGATTCCCAAGGAAGGAACAGAAGCAGTAGATTGGAAAGAAGAGAGAGTCATCTGATTTTGGGATTCTGACAGTACCAACAAGTAATTAGCAGGGTAGTTTTACTGACTTTTACATAATAGTAAATATAGGAACTTAAAAAGTTTAGAAGTCTGGGATCTTTTAGTATAGGAGCCAGCATTTCATATAACAAAAGATCTAAAAGGTATGGTGATATCGTACACTAGCATAAAAATAAAAAATGAAAATGTAACCTGTGAAATCAAGAAAAATATACACCATATTGAGAATGCTTTAAGAAACAAGAGAGATGTGCAATCCATTCAAGAGAGTTTGTTCCCATCAAACATATTTAAAATTGAATATATACACAATTTTTTTGTGGCTCCATACAAATTTAGGATTGTTTGTTCTAGCTCTGTGCAAAATGCTGTTGGTATTTTGATTGGGATTGCACTGAATCTGCAGACTACTTGGGTAGTATGGACATTTTAACAATATTGGTTTTTCCAATCTATGAGCATGGAATATCTTTCCATTTTTTTGTGTCAGCTTCAATTTCTTTCATTAGGGTTTAGAATTTTCGAAATACAGGTCTTTCACCTCTTTTGTTAGGTATATTCCTAAGTAACTTAATTGTTTTTGGTGCAATTGTAATTGACTCAATTTCTCTTTCTGCTGCCTCATTACTGGAGTACAGAAACACAAGATATTTCCATATGCTTTGTATCCTGTGACTTTACTGAATTCAGTTATCAGTTTTAGTAGTTTTTTTGGTGGAGTATTTCAGGTTTTCTGTATATAATATCATGTTATCTGCAAATAGCAAAAGTTTTACTTCTTCCTTGCTGATTTGGATGCCTTTTATTTCTTTTTGTTGTCTGACTGCTATGGCGAGAACTTCCAATACTATGTTAAATAAAAGTGGTGAGAGTGGACTAAAATTTGTATGGAACCACAAAATACCATGAATAGCCAAAACAACCTTAAAAAAACAAAAACAAAAACAAAGCAAACAAAACAAAGCTGGAGGCATCACAATTCCAGACTTTGAGTTATATTACAAAGCTATATCAAATCAGAACAGTATGGTACTGGTACAAAAACAGACACAGAGATCAGTGCAACAGAAAAGAAAACCCAGAAATGAATTCACAACTCTATGGTCAATTAATCTTTGGCAAAGGAAGGAAGAATATCCAATGGGAAAAGATAGCTCTTCAACAAATGGTCTTGGGAAAACTGGACAACAACATGCAAAAGAATGAAACTGGACCACTTTCTTAGACCATACACAAAAATAAATTTAAAATGGATTAAAGACCTAAATCTGAGACCTGAAGCCATAAAAATTCTAGAAGAGAACAAAGGCTGTAACTTCTTCGACATGGACCACAGCACTTTCTTACTAGATATGTTTCCTGAGGCAAGGGAAACAAAAACGAAAATAAAGTATTGGGACTTGAACAAAATAAAAAGCTTCTGCACAGCAAAGTAAACAGTCAACAAAACTAAAAGGCAACCTATGGAATGGGAGAAGATATTTGCAAATGACATATCTGATAAAGGGCTAGTATCCAAAATCTATAAAGAACTTATCAAACTCAACACTCAAAAAATGAATAATCCAATTAAAAATGAGAAGACATGAATAGACATTTTTCTGAAAAAGATATGCAGATGGCCAACAGACACATGAAAAAGTGCTCAACATCACTGATCACCAGGGAAATACAAATCAAAACTACAATACCACCTCACACCTGTCAGAATAGCTAAAACCAACAGCACAAGAAACAACAGGTGTTGGCAAGGATGTGGAGAAAGGGGACCCTCTTGCACTTCTGGGGGGAATGCAAACTGGTGCCGCCGCAATGGAAAACAGTATGGAGGTTCCTCAAAAATTTAAAAATAGAACTTCCTTATGATCCAGTAATTGCACTACGAAGTATTTACCAAAAGAATATAAAAACATTAATTGAAAGGGATACATGAACCCCCATGTTTACAACAGCATTGTCTATAATAGCCAAATTATGGAAAGAGCCCAAGTATCCACCAGCTGAAGAAGGGATAAAGAAGATGTGGTATATATACACACAACAGAATATCACACGACCATAAAAAAAGAATGAAATCTTGCCATTTGCAACAATGTGGGTGGAGCTAAAGAGTATTATGCTAAGTGAAACAAGCCTATCGGTGAAAGACAAATACCTTATGATTTCACTCATATGTGGAGTTTAAGAAATAAAACAAACGAGCAAAGGGACAAAGAAAGAGAGAAGCAAACCAAGAAACAGACTCTTAATTTACAGAGAACAAATTGATGGTTTTCAGAAGGGAGGTGGGTGGGGGGGTGGGGGAAAGAGGTGATGGGGATTAAGGAGTGCAACTGTGATGAGCACCGGGTGTTTAATGTAAGTGATAAATTATTATATTGTATACCTGAAGCTAATATTACACTGTATGATAACTAACTGGAATTTAAATAAAACCCTAAAAAAATAAAAATGAATAATAGACAATTTTTCTCTCTCTTATTTGTTGGTATTATCCAGCATTCTGACTGAATTCATATTTCCTCCCAGCATACTGTCCCAGGGTTTTCTTACCAATTCTCTTGAATAGACACTTAATCTAAGCTAGCTAGGTTTGTAAAAATTCTCTCTATGGAATTAAGAAATGGGGCCCCAATTACTGAATAATGATAGCATTTATATAGTGCTTAGTATATACAAGGGATTGCTCTAAATGCCTTGCATATATCAAATGAATTAAGCTAATTTTAATAACAAACCTGTGAGATTTCATATTTATATTTCTTTTCATTTATTTGATCTTATACTACATAGTAATATTTAATATTACTATATTTCTATTTTACAGATGAAGGAACCAAGCCAAAATCACCCCTAGTTGTCAATCATCATATATATTCAACTGAAGTCAGAGTGGCCTTTCCCTCAGGCAGCTGCTATATTATCCTTTTTCATGCTTGGGTGCAGTGACCGTCACACCTTGACACCAGCTCCTGGAGAAAGCAGCCACTGGAAAACTGAGACATATTCTTTACTAAGTGTGCTATGTCTCAACTCTCTCTGATTTTTACATTCTTATCTCTTTGCAATTCTGTAAACACATCCACCAGACATTTCTGCAACCTTTTTGATGATTTCCCATCCATCACCACACCTCCTGATGAATTCCCCAGCCCTCTATGTGACCACCTAGATCCCTGATTCCTGATTTCTCCGCTGTATCTGATTTATCTCTCAATCCCCAAATACCGGCACAGAGTTTGACACCTATTCTTTTCTCTGCAGATGTTTGCAGAACAGTCTTAGAATCTGAGTCACAGTTACCTGAAGGCTTCTAATTCCAATTTCTACTCTCTGCCCCTCAGACCCCTGAACTATGGCACTACAAACTGCAGCTGGAGCCAAAAGTTAAACTCATGGGCAGTTCACTTCACCAAGACTGGAGGACCAGAAGTATAGGAATCAGCTGATGAATTCCAACCCAAAGAGAATATTGAACAGGAAAGCATGTGTTTTCCTTTGAGTCAAGGTGGTGATGAGGGAGAACAAAAATGATGAATAAATGGCAAAGGTAAGAAGCTGGAAGAGAGGGCACTGGTTTTAAGGTATAAATTCCTGAGTCAAATTTGAACAACAAACATTTGGCCCATTTTGATGTTTTTAAAGCTGTAGTATCCAATCTTCAAGATGGCCCATGATAATCCTCACCTCATGGTACTATGCCTTTGTGGAGTAGTACCATCATTCTAGGGTGCTTTATGTGACCACCAGGACTAGGCAGAGGTGATGCTGTATAACCTGAGACTCAGTCATAAAAGACAACATGGCTTCTGACTTGCTCTTTATCTTAGATCACTCACTCTGGGGAAAGCCAGCTGCCATGTTGTGAGGACACTAGGATGGCCAATGGAGAGATCCATATGGAGAGGAACAGAGGCTTCCAGCCAGCATTCAGATCAGTGAGCCTTGAAGGGACTGCAGTCCCAACCAACCACTTGACCGTAACCTGTGAGAGACTGATTCAGAACCAGCCAGCTAAGCTACCTCTGGATTTCTGACCTTCAGAAGCTACAGGGAATAAATGTTCATTGTTTGAAGCTGCTAAATCTGGGGGTTGTTTCATAGCAATAGAAAACTAACACAAAAGCCTAAATTACAGGTTGCAAATTGAGGGCTAGAGTGTCATTTCTGGCCTGCTGATATGGTTTTGTTTCATGGAGGAGGGACAGATGGATGGTTTTAAAAATTCAATTGTCAATTACTCTTTTTTAAAAAACTCATTTGTTAGTTTCTTTAAAAAGCAAAAGATCTTATAACACAACACTGTTTTTGTGACTCTGTTGCCTTAGACTTGATCTGTCCCATTCATTTAAACATTAATAGGCATTTGACTTTGCTACCCTTGGCCCAGGCTTCCATCTATCAGGAAATGATTCTGTTCATCTTATAATATCCTTATTTTAGCAAGAACTGTCTTTTTATATATTGGATATCTTTTATTGTTGTTATTGTTGTCTTTCAAAGGTTTCACTGGATGAGTTTTGCTGCTAAAATTAAACAATACAACTCCCATGATTCCTAAATTTGTCAGCTCATCAGAAATAAATGGAATATTCTAAAATGTAAAGACTTCCAATCATGGATTATTGCAAACATGGTCATTTTATGACCACATGTTTATATTTCAAAAGAAGGTCAAATTCTTTCTTCCCTTTCTGGAGATAGGGTAGGGCCGAGTAGGTACCAGTATGGAATGGGAGTTTAGTCCAAGGAGCAGATCAGGTTGAACATCCCCAAAAGGTGGTTCACAGTGGGACAATTCCAGAAGAGCAGATCTGAACCATGTCCTTTGTTTGGGGGAAGGGGGTGGAGTAGAGCATTAAGCTGGGAAGAGCAAACAGCATTGCCAAGTCGAGGCAGACAGCGGTGGAATCAAGAATAAGAAATGCAGCCAAGACGACAAAGGATTGAAAGCAAGAGGTCAGGACAAAGCGGGAGGGGTCTAGGATGATTACCAGAAAAAGCTTTGGTGTTTCTGCAGTTCTTTCTTAATCCATGGATGCATGAGACATGATAATGATGTGGCAATGGATCTTTAGGAACTCTGCCAAATAAAGGACTTCTTTGAAAATTTATCATAAAGACTATCCACATGATATGGCTGGTTTCTGGCAATCCAGCCTTTCTAGGTAGAGAAAATCCCATTGATTACTTCCAATTATTTTGTTCCCTCTTTTGAAATGCCCTAGTACTTCAATGCATAGGGCAGTGATGAGCAGCCTTACTTTGCGAGAAATGGAAAAATATTGAGGCCAGGTGATATGATGGCTTCTTCTGACATCAACCTAATATACTTAAGTGAAAGACGATACTTTAACATTTGTGCACATCTAGTTCAAAGAAATTATACTCACATGCAGATCATATATTTGGCTCACTTCATAAACACACGTTTTATGCCATGCATTCGAGAAATGTGAAATCAAGCCAAGTTTTACATAGCCCACATCATTTTACACATTTGGGAAGGTTAGTAGTAAAAATTCTAGGCAACTGATTTAGGTGCTTTTTAAAATTTAGAGATTCTACAGCTGATTATAGATTTAAAGGAAGTTGGAAAACCTCAACAAATTTCTTCCTTTCTTTAGTTATCAGAGAAGGGTACAGTAAAGAATTGCTAAGCAGGAAAGAATGGTTTTACTAGTTTCCACAATTCCTTTTCACCACCATCCTCCTTCAGGCAAAAGTTAGCCTGTATTTTTAAGTGTCTGGGTATAAACATGCCTGTATTAAAACATTCTCCTTGTTTATAATTTTATGATTTATCTATATATCTTTATTTTTGGCTACTGTGGCTTTTACAGCTTTCTAATTTATATAGCCATTTGTTTAGGCTGTCAAAACATTTTTAATTTTAATTACTGTGTATCATGCCTGAGGGTGTAAAACTGTCAGATAAATCTGAGACTCTGCATAAACATGTGGAGAAGTGCATGTGTTATCACTCAACAATTGCTAGTGGGCAGTTAGAAAATGCCTTTCTAGGGGGTGGGTTGGTCGGCTTCTTTTTCCCCCCATGGTGGCACAGGATGATGTTGTCAGGCTGGGGGCTGGGCACCTCATGACATACCACATGTTGGTGACCTTAGCACAAAACAGGCAAGAGTGTGTGATGGACCAGTCACAGGCTGGGCAGCCTGCAGACGGCTGATGGGAGAGCAATTCATGTTTAAGTTTCTATGACAGGGCAACTAGATAATCAACCTGGCATTCGTTGAAAAACATAATTGGGGAGGAGGAGTCAGACTTCTTAAAAAGTGCAATACTATATGTGACAGGCAAAATGTGATCAGGGATTTGGCTTTTTCTTTCTTGTAAAGTCTCAGGAGTATGTATGGATGCATGCAAGTATCCATCCATCCATCCATCCATCCATCCACCAACCTATCATAAATCCAAAAGTCTTGAATCTGAGATCAGGAGACTGGAACTTGAACTTGAGTCTTGGTGATGTCACTTATCAGCTATCGTAACCTTGAACATATTCTTTAATTGCAGATTTATATTACAGTGAGCTGACAAGCCTTTAGAGATAATCTAGCACATTATCTAATACGACATCTAGATCTATGATGAGATATGGTTCCGGATGATGCCTGTATTTATTCAGGCACGACAATGCAATATAATTACAGCTCAGTTATGATGTTTTATGTCAATCTAAGCGGAAATTCAATGCCTAGGGAAGGTTGCCTCCACTCTATGCCCACTTCCCATTGCCCCAGCCGTTGAGCTCAAGAACCGGGAAGAGGATGGCACAGGGAAAATGATGATAGAGAGTCCCTTCTACAAACTGCTTTTGCTGATCTTCTCTACCTTTTACCCTTGTCATGCTGAAGGCACATTAATGGGCAATATGCCTCTACATAAACGTCAACTAACTGAGCTGTTGGGTGCAGCACTGAGTTTTCCAAAGGGCTTCTTGTTTTAGTCTGTAATCAACCAGGTAGAGGCATTTATAATACAGAGCTAAAATGACTATTGGTGTGAAATCTTTCAGACAAGAAGTACTAATAGAAAAATGAAGAATCTTGTACTTTTAAATATTAAAGCTTAGTGACTTAAAGACTACGAATTGACTAGATAAGTCACATGAATTCAAAAAATATCCCTCAGGTACATTTAGCTCTTTGATGGAAAGGTGCTTAACTCAAGAAAGATTTTTTAAAAACATTTTATCATCTTCGATATAGGAAAACAGTGCTGAATTAGCCCTTCAGAACTCTGCTATTTCTCCTTGAAAAAATAATGTTTTTCCCCCTCCTAATTTTCCAGTATAACACATTTCTCTTTTCCACCCTGAGATTTAATAGTTCCCTGTTGGAGTCATTTGCTTCCTAATGAAAACATCATTCACTCAGGACTGATTCATGCTAGTCAGTAAGTCCCTACTATGTACTAGACACTGACTAAGGGACAGGAGATTTAGGGAGAGTAAAAACAGGTAATAAACAAGAAATCAGAACTGGACCATATTTCTGACAGGATAGTTGTTGACAGTTGTTCATCTCTGGTGGCGTAGACTGGACTATAGATTATATCTCATTTAAACAAAGTTTGATTTTTTTTCTTCCCTCGATACCAAGCACATAGAAGGAACTAAATATGATACCAAATTAATATATAAATGCAGAATGAGTGTTTCTCTTTTTCTATCTTTTGTTAATTCCACCTTGAATTCTTTTTTTTTTTTTTAAAGATTTTATTTATTTATGTGACAGAGAGACAGCCAGCGAGAGAGGGAACACAGCAAGCGAGTGAGAGAGGAAGAAGCAGGCTCCCAGCAGAGGAGCCCGATGTGGGACTCGATCCCGGAACGCCGGGATCACGCCCTGAGCCGAAGGCAGACGCTTTAACAACTGCGCTACCCAGGCGCCCCCCACCTTGAATTCTTTACTAAGAAATAAAATTAAGAAAAAAATATAACACCCATAATGTTACTGTTATTCCATTATAATTTGCCTTGGCTTTGAAAAGACAAAAATAAAAAGGAAATAAATATGTCTGTCACTTAATTATTTGCTTCAGCAGGAGATAAAAGGAAGGCAATGTTACACCCACATTTGTAGGTGCACTGTTCACAATAGCCACGAGGTGGAAGCAACCTGTATGTCCACTGATGAATGATTAGATAAACAAAATGTGGAATATACATACAACGGAATAGTATTTGGGGAATCCTATCACATGCTACAACATGTATGAACTTTGAGGACATTATACTGAGTGAAATAAACTCAGTGACAAAACCCAAATACTGTATGTTTTCATTTATATGAGTTATATGTAGTAATCAAATTAATAGAGACAGAAAGTAGAATGGTGGCTGTCAGGGGCTGGTGGGGAGGGCGACAGGGGAGTTGTTTAATGGGTGTAGAGTTTCAGATATGCCAGATTTAAAAAGTTTTGCAAATCTGTTTCACAACAATGAAAAGAGACTTAACACTACTAGCTGTACATTTAAAAATGGTTGAGATGGTAAATGTTATGTCATATAGTTTTTACCACAATTACAAAAAAAAGTAATATTGAGTAAATGCTATGTTCCAGGTACTTTATGTGGATTATGTCACCTAATCCTCTCTATTCCATCATTGGACAGGCAAAGAGACACACATATGTTAAACAGTTCTCCAGGCTTTAGGATTTAGAAGCTGAGGACCCGGAATATGAATCCAAGTATTTATCTATTTACCTCTTAGTTATGTTTTCCACAAAGCATAGATAAACATGTCACAGACACTGAGGAGAGATTAATAATATTTAAAATAACAGCAAAATAATAATATGTGACCATCAACTGTGTGCTATGCTCCAAATCTGTTTTTCTGGTGGCTTTATACATGACCTATTCAATCCGCAAAACTTATGACATAAGTACTATTATAACCCCAGTTTACAGATGAAGAAAGTTAAGTAATGGCTCAAGGTCAAGGAGTCATTAAGAGGCAGAGACTTGACTCCAGGTAGGCTTACCCATGTAATATGAGATCACTGTCATGACTCAAGAATGAGTGTCCCATTGGAGGGTGTTTCTTACCATTTCAAGCCACTCTTCCCACACATTATCAATATAAAGAATCAAGTGGAATTGTGAGGTTAGCAAACAGCTATTATTCTGTTTTAAGGCAGACAATATAGAAGATCTGTCAGAGAAGTTAGGAATTTTGTTCAGGAACACATGGGGAGTAAATGATAAAAGGAAGATTTGAATCCAGGGCTCCTGACTTCTGGCCACATATGCCTATCCAACCCCACTACCTAGGCAAGGTCTACCCCAGAAATTCCCTAGACCATCTGAAATATAGAGACCTGAGTGTGTCACATACACTCCCTTGCATTTACACTAATTTCTCTGAGCTCCGTATGATTGCCGGTGGCCGCAGGTCGGGTGGGATTGGCCAATGAGGGCCTCTGATGGCTCAACCTTGGGGGCAGGCCACAGGGACAGCCTTGCCTGAGGGGCTCTCCTGGTCTGCTGAGGAAGCCTTGGGCAAATCTGTGCCCTGCTCTCTCCTGACACACCCTCAGAGAATACAGTTTTTATTGGCACTTGGTGACAGGCGCAGAATGTGAGCAAAAGGAACCTCGGTTTAATATCTCATGAGATGGACAGCACATATCATGCTACTAGTAACTCACCACTGATTTACTGCCCTAGACGACTGGTGTTTTCTGAAAGAGTGGGAGGAGGAAGGAGCAGAAACTGCTTTTTGTCCCAAGACTTCTTTTCCTGCAGATGTTTGCAGCTGGCACTCCTTGCTTTTCTTCCTCTGTGGGTACATACGAATAACCCACATAATCATGTTTCTGTCTTAATTACCTTTCTATTACTTAATTAAAAGACCTAATTCTGATGCCAGAAAAAGCTGGCAGATCTGTTAAAATCTGAACAGAGGGAGAGCTGGGCTGTACTTGACGTAGTCAAGGCCTCCTTACCCTTGAAGTCTCTCAAATGAATGAAGCCATAAATCTTAGGCAACTTATTTTCCCCTCTCTCCAAATAATTTTAATATGTTAGAAAAGATCTGGCCCACAATTCTAAAGTTGTATTTGGGTTTTCTCAGTTCTATTTACCTATAACTACATAAGAAAGTACCCCAAAGCTTAATCCCTGAACACAGCAACCATTTTTTCCCCCACAAATCTATAGACCGGTTGGGTGACTCTGTGGATCTGGGTGGGAATTGTCATGCATCTTTTTGGGCTGACCTGTAGGGTCAGCTGGGAGCTAGCAGGTCCAGGGTAGGCTCTGCTCTGACCCATATGGTCTCTCACCCTGCAGGCTTCCCAGGCTTCTTCTCACCGTGGTAATAGGGTTCTCGGAGAAGAAACAAAGATGTGTTGCTGCTTTTTCAAACGTCTGCTTATGTCAAGTAGGCTAGCATCCTACTGGCCAAGGTAAGCCACATGGTTGAACCAAATGTCAGACAAATGTGGGGACTCTAACTCCACAGATGTAACAGGGCCTCAGGGCATGGATAAAGGAAGGACTTTTGGGGACTATCATTTCAGCCAATCTTATACTTCTTGGGGAGTAGCTCTGCCCAGGAAATGGAGACACTGTTTCCTTTCCCTCTATCCTGGTGCTAGCTTGGATACAGAAGATGCTAAATGTCCTTGAAATGAATGGTTGCAGGGTGTCCTGACCAAGGGCCCAAGTCTCTTCATCATATCTCCTTTGGTTCAAGTAACAAGGATCTCTCCAAACTGGCTTCGACAAAAGACAAACTAACTTATTTCATTGAACTCAAGGCCAGGAAATACAAACAGGTTTCTTGAGGGACCAGGACCAGGGATTGAAAGTTAATAAGGGGCTGAGTCCACTCCATGGGCCAGAGGCCACCCATACCCCAATAAACTGTGGGGAGGCAATGGCCCCAGTGTCACATGGTATAAAACTTGGCTGCCTGCAGAGCTCTGGATGGAGCAGTGTCCATTAGACGGGACTACAGGTAGGAGAGGTTTCTGGAAGAATTTAGAAATTCTTTAAGGTGTGGTAGATAGCCTCAAGATTCCTGTCCCCTGGTCAAACATTAGTCTAGACACTGCTGTGAAAGGATTTGGCATATGGAATTAAGGTCCTAATTCAGTTGACTTTAAGATATGATGGAGATTATGCGGGCGGCCTTACTTATGCAGTATTTTCTCCAGCTGGTAGCAGAAAAGGAATTCAGAGATTTGAAGCATGAGGAGATACGACGTGCTGTCCCTGGCTTTGAAGATTAAGGGACCATGTGCCAAGGAATGTTTATAGCCTCTAGACGCCGAGAACAGTCCCCAGGTTTGAGCCTGCAAGGAAATGGAAGAGCCCAGTCCTACGACCAAAAGAGTTGAATTCTGCTAACCACCCCAATGAGTCTGGAGCATATGCCTTCCCAGAGCCTCCAGATGAGAGCCCAGCTGGCCAACACCTCGATTTTGGCCTTATAACACGCTAAGCAGAGAATCCAGATGAGTCACACTGAACTACTGACCTTCAGAAACTGAAAAAATAAACAGGTGTTGTGTTAAGTTGCTGAGTTTGTGATAACATGTTAAGAAGCAATGGAAAACTAATACACCGGGTGATTACCACTTCCATTTTACCTCTCACAAAATGCTAATTTGAGAAATGACATAACTGAAATTATCACTCATACTTTGATCTAAATTTGTTGGCCTGAAGGACTTCATGATCTGTGGGATCAAAAATGTTCTTGGAGTACCTGGTTGGCTCATTCTGTTAAGTGTCCAACTCTTGGTTTTGGCTCAGGTCATGACCTCAGGGTCATGAAATTGAGCCCTGCATCAGGTTCCTTGCTCTGTGGGGAGTCTGCTTAAGACTCTCTTTCCATCTCTCTGCCCACCCCCCATCTCTCAAACAAATACAATCTTTAAAAAAATTTTTTTTCAATGCTCTGAGAGAAAAGGAACATGACAATTTGAAGGGGTAAGTTGTGAGAGAGAGAGAAAGAGGTTAAATTTTGAACTGAGGGAAGGTAAGCTGGCTTTTGTGGACTGCAATCTTGCACGCTAGGCTTTGGGATATAGCATACAAGTACTAAGGCACTGGTAACCTGAGGGGTGAGTGCATGCACATCTGTGATAGACGACAGATAGAGAGATACATAGAGAAGATAGATAGATAGATACAGAAAGACAGAGAAGATAGAGACCGACAGACAGATAGACACACAGACAGATAGATAAAAAGACAGAGACAGAGAAGAAAAAGAGATGGGGAAGGAAGAGATTTGTAAAAAGGTACTAAAAATAAATGAAAAAGCCTTCATTTTACCCCTACTTCTGCATATTCCATCTCCTTCTCAATTATATTAATATCATCAGCACTCAAACTTGTTCTAGTAAATCTCATCTCTCTCTCTCTCTATATATATATGAATGAGAAAGACAAAGAGGGACAGAGAGAGAGAGAGAGGCAGAATATGAAAGAATATAAAGGAAAATGAAAACCAGGGAATTCACAGAAGCTGTGTAGATTGGGATTTGATACCATTCCATAAATCTCCCAATTCTTCAGTAAAGTTAGCAAATCAAGAAATGCTGAGAGTGATTGGATTTCTTATGGGAAGCAGTGAAGGTGCAGGAGCTTTGATGAGAATTAGAATCGAGCTGTGATGCAGTGCACCAGGGGACAATTTCTAAAGGGCAGATTCAAGGGAGCAAGTGGGACAAGATGTAACCTTCTTTCTGTGAATTTTCAGTGGTTGTTTGGAGTTACGGAGATGTAAAAAACTTTTCTATTCATTCAATAAACATTCCTCAGTATCTGCTACTCACAAGTGTTTGGACTGGTGTTATAGGGAATACAAGAGTACATGATGATGATGGTGGTGATGATGGTGTTGATTAGAATGATGGTGGTGATCGTGGTGAAGACAGTGGTGGTGATGGTGGTGATAATAGTGTTGACAATGGTGACAATGGTAGTGGTGATGATGATGGTGGTGATGATGGTCATGATGGTGACAATGGTGATGATTGTGGTGATGGTGGTGACCATGGTGACAACGGTGGTGGTGACGGTGATGATGGTGACAATGGTGATGGTGGTGATGATAGTGATGACAGTGATGATGGTGGTGATGATGATGGTGATGATGGTGATGACGGTGACAGTGGTGACTGTGGTGGTGATGGTGACAATGGTGATGGTGGTGATGACAGTGATGATGGTGATGACAGTGACAATGCTAACAATGGTGACAACAGTGATGATAGTGATGACAGTGACAATGGTGCTCTAAGTTCACAAAGAACCATCTCTTTTCTCATTTGATCCTCACCTCTAGCCAGGAAGATAAACAGGACAAGGACATTTTGACCTTCTTTACAAAAGAGTGAACAGGGCTCTGGTGATCAGCCCAAAAGATGAAGACAGAGGTAGCACCTGACCCAATCTCTAAATATGTGTTTTTTTCTGTTTTCCACTAACCTAGTGTTTCCTGATTATGATGTTGTTTCTTCTGATGGTGGGCCCCATATTTTAGTAAGCATACAAGCAAACCTAGAAAAACAGGAGGTATTTATTTTAACACATCATAGAAAAATAAATAAAATTAGCACCACAAAGGCATAGTTTCAGTGATACTATTTCTTAGGATGAAACCAAAGCAGATACAAATTAAATTAAATACTAAAATAAGAACATTACAGATAGGGAAGGTGAAATATAAATATTAACTTTTATAAACAACATTTATACTATATTGTAGATGTGTATAATCCAGAATATGGTTAGGGTAAGTATGATACCTATAAAACCAGATACCAGTTAAGATATCATAACTCTGACTCCTGATGCTCTCCTTGAGCCACATACTGGAGGAGGAGCCAGGACATCTGGTTTTAATTACACTTTTGCCTCTCGTTGAAAACATGACTTTGGGCAAATCACTCTGGATGTGCTTCCCTTACGAGATGGAGGAAATGAGATTATCTTTGCCAGGGCAAATAGGTGGCATTTGAGTAAATCCACTAAAGGATAAGTAAAGTGTATTGCTTGGTGGATTCTGGCTGGAATTCTGGCATTCCTACTTATCAGCTGTGTAACCTTAGACAAGATATTCACCTTTCTGTTCCTCAGTTTCTTCATTCACAAAAGGGAGGTAGTAATACCATTCCCACAGAGTTGTTGTGAGGATTCAGTGAACTGATTAGAGGAAGAATGACTAGCATAAACACTATGGACATGTTTGCTATTATTACCTCAGGACTTCAGAGAAGGGTCCGTTACACTCATTCGAAAGGATGAAAAGCAGCTTCATGGAAAAGTGGTATCTAAGATGGGCCAAATATGTTACCAGCTTACCTGCATGAAGCTTTCCAGCCACGCCAGGGAAGAAGAGAGAGCTGTGGCAGAAAGGTGAGGGTGAGCAGGCCAGGGGAACAGAGGAAAGAACCGGCAGCAGGTAAGTCTGTTTAGTTCTTTAGAGACTAAGCAGAAACCACCACTGCTCCAGGTTGCCTGGGTCTTCTTCCCTCTGGGGTTTGCTCACAGTTTGGGGCATCTACCATGTCTGAGGCCCAGGCAAGCTTGGCTGATTTACTGGAAGGGCACACACCCAGGGGCAGTGTGGTGAAGCAGTATCTAGCTACCTCCCTATGACTCCATCTCAGCAACAGCAATAGCTCTGGTAAAGTTCACAGCAAGACTCCCAGAAGGAACCTGCCAATATTCCTGAGGCCCGGACTCCTGTTTTAGCCCCCCTGTTCTCATGCTCTAAGAACAACCCATTGTTCTCTGTTTCATGATGGTGGCTGTTCAACAGATCATATGCTACTCTGTTAAACAAAACCAAACACAGTTACTCTCTCCACATGCTATTAAACACAGCTACATTAAAATAATGTGTAGGTTGAGACAAATACATACCACCACAAGATAATTGGGAGTTAAGTCACTGTGACAAGCTGAATAACCAAATTAACCCTATTAAAACCTGTTTTCATGGGGTCAAAGGCTTTTCAGTGGAAGAAATCAGGTGTAAAAGAAAGCACTCATTTTTTGAACACCTTGCAACACTTGCTGAAAAATAAACCAGTTGCCTGAAGAAGAAAGCAAACAGTTTGACTCAGTTCAAGGAAAAGATGAAATGAGGTCACAAGTATTTTCTATTTTTAATTTAAATTCTATTAGCTTATGAAGGGACACTATTTTTTCTTTTATCCCAGTAAAAGCATTTAATGATGGTATTCCAATATGTTGAATGTGGCTTGTTTTAACAGTAAATTACTAGAACTTAAAGAAATTTCAATTAAAACAACAATGTGGTTTAATAGTCAACCTATCAAATCTGGAGGACTTCACAAAATGACAAAAATTCCATGCTTGTGACAGTGTGAGGAAATAGGCTCAAACACAGGAGCGTATATTCCTGGATGACTACTTCAGAGCCAAAGAATGAGCCAATGTATTACGTACATTTCTAGGCAAGTATAATATCTACCACCAAAGGCTTAAAATGACTATACATTAAGCTACAGGAATATAAGCTCAGTGAGAGCAGGAATTATTTTGGAATTGTTCCAGCCCCTTGTTACCCAGCACCTAGGACAACTGCTATCACAGAAGGAGCAGTCAATAGATATTCATATAGACATACATACATACATAGAGTAATGTATATACACATATATAGTAACAAATATGAATTAGAGTGTTTTATATCAAAAGATACCCATCTGCTTAGTCATAGATTCGAATAGAGGAAATAAAATATGATCTAATAATACAAAAGGATATGATACAGCTATTAAGAATAATGCTATAGAAAAAAACTATGACACAAAAATGTGTTTTTGATCAATTATGAAAATAGCTGTTTTAAACAATACATACAGTATAATCTTAATTTTTCTAAAAAGTGTATGTGCAAAAAGATACAAAAACTGGTAGATATATACCAGAACGTTAACATACTGGTTATATCTGGTTATAGTTTACTATAATATTTTTCTCTTAATCTTCTAAAATAAGGAAAAAAATTGTAATGAGAATAGCAGGAGATTAGGGGTTAGGCTGAAATGACGAGTAAACTCCCTCAAAATGAGAAGAAGGAGAAATTATTCTGAGTATCTCTAGAGAGAAGATTCAAGACCAACAGGAGAATGGTGCTGAGAAGCAGATATCGATATGGAGCAAGCAATCAGAGCTGCTCAGCAACAGGGTGTCCCTATAGCTATGCAAGCAGAGGCTAAGTGACCATCCAAGAAGGGTTAATACATTAGAAAAAATCTTGGGCTAAATAAGCTCTAAGTTCTACAAACCCAAGAACTGAAGATTCCATGAGCTGACTGGCAGACATCCCTCTACAAACTCCATTTGATATGACACAGAATTCTTTTTCTATTGACAAAGAATGGGTTTCTATTTATCCTTCAGTTTCCTATGATATCTTCCCTTGCCTGTTGCTTCTTTTGCTTGTCAGGTCTCTCTGTTAGTTGTCCTTCTTTACTTGTTTACTACTTGTATGATCAGAGTTTCATTCTTATCTATTTTGATGGCTTCTGGGTCTTCAAGTAACCTTTACAGTTATAGAGTGTCAAGTAATCTTTATGGTTATCATGAATCTTCTTAAAGTGAATTGGTTTTCAACCAGCTGAGCCTTCCCTTTACTAATACTACGGGATAAGTTCTAGAAAAGGGAGTCTCTAGGACGAGAGCCAAGAGCTGCAGAACAGGGAGGAGAGAGGGTTCTATATATCCACTTGATGTTTTTGATGAGGGTTGTTTGTAGCCAATTAAAGTGCCCATAGAAAAGTCATTGTCTTTCTTGAACTACCATACATTGGTCAGTATCTATTTATAGCCTCAAATTTCTGTTTGACAGGAAATTACAGAGTTTGGATCTAATTTTAAATAGTTCAAAGGAGCACTGTTTAGATTCACAGTATGAGCAAACTCTGTACAAAACCCGTTATGTAGTGTTCCAGTTCGTGTACACGAAACATGGTTTTGTAGTTGTTCAATCTTGAAGACAGTGCAAAGAACAAGGATCTATTCTATACAAAGAGAGCATCTAATCTTTGGTTTGTAGTAACTTGATGTTGGATAATATTTGACCCAACTCTCTTCTGGGCTTGGTTCCCCATGGTGGGTTAGAGTGGAAAATTTATTTGATGCAGATCCAAGTGCTACATGAGGATAGCTTGAAGCAGATCCCAGAGCCTGCCATGGAATTAATCTGGACCCAACTGCTCTTGCAAAATCTTTCTTGGTCAGCCTTGTAGAGCAGTGAGAGGGTTTAGAACACGTATTTATTTTGCGATAAAACTACAAAACTTCTTAAGACATACTTGTTCGCTTTATAAAAGAACACAAAGTGCTAGCAATGTGCCAAGTTCATCATTTGTGTGATCCATTTCTTGGAATACTTTGGTATAACCATGTGGGCTCTCTGGCAGAGAGTGAAGAAGAGAATGATAAAAGATTATAAAACCATTCCAAATGGTATCTTCCATGGTAACTGAAGCAATGTTTTCAGGAAAGACTGCTGAAACATCACACTTCTCCCATTGCCAAGAACTCCTGGAAAATCACGAGGTAAGCAGATTAGGCAGAAGGCATTTGGGATGCTTCATCAAGCCTGCTGAAGTGCCTTCGAGCAATATCCCATTTCATTAGCTATTCAATGGAATGGGAGTAAGAGAACAGGGATGCAGTGCTGACCAACAAAACAGAAGGTCACTGTAAGGAGATTTCTTACCCTGTTGCCCAATGCCAAGTGCCACTATTCACACATTTCCAGTTGGAAAAGGCCCATCAGCAAGTTTCCAGGACAGGGAATTGGAATACACTCTTCTCCATTGCTCTCTAAAGTGTGTGGTCTCGGAACAGTATGGAGGCTAACTGGGACACATGGCACAGTTCCTGCAGTCCTTCAAGCTTCTCTTGGACTCATCAAATCAATCCGTGTGCTTCCTGCCATACCTTGAGTCTCAGATATTCTGAAGATGTAGACAATAAGGGGCATGAAGAGGGAGAAGATATGCAGAATGTGGTAGGACAAAGCGACATGTGCTTTGTTAAGAAAGTAAGCAAAGCTGTAGGCTTTTGAGAAGAAGCAAAGCTCAAAGCAGTGGTCTTATAGCACCATGACACAGATACCCAGAGACGGGATGATGAGAACAGTAATGAACATGATAAAGGCTGAAAAGCCACAGGGAGATCAGAGTGATCTATTCCATGACACAGATATCTATATAAAGACTTTTAGATAATAATATTTTAATGCAAAGTTCTTTCCATTACTTTGGCTAAAATGCAGGAGTAGACGTTAACACGTATGTGGCATGTGGGCCATCTCTGGTACACTCATTTCCTTTTGCTTAGTCATGTAGCCAGCAGCAGAGCTGATCTCAACTAAGGTGGCTGGTACTAATTGTTAGTTTCCAATTACTAGTTGTTCAAGGTTTATCAAGTATTGTGACTTTAATTAGGGCCTTAAGATGTAAACTGCAATGTCTTTAACAGACACATTCCGATGGGGATAATTTGATGAGCCAGTTGCTGTTGTATAGTAATTGAAAACCAAAGAGAGATTCACATATGAATAGTAAATTAAGATGTGCAGTAGTAGCTGGGATTTATACCTGGACCGTTAGAGGCCTTAATGACCCCATAAAAGGGAATAAGGTCATTTGTTATTTAAAGGATCATAAGATATTGCATTTCATAAGGATATTGAGCATGCACAAGGTTAAAGCGCTCATGGGTGAGCCAGATTCCCCCTTTATTCCATTTATAAGCAGAACCAGAAGAGTTAGCACTTCTTTGTAATAAAGCTCTAAATTCCAGAATGACTTGCTGTTCTACGTCCCAAATCCCAAAGGGCAGCTGCTGCTGGGCTGGGCTTTGTAAAATGTTAGTTTCATCCTCAAACTCAGCACAGGCACTGAATCCTCCATTTTAGAACCAATTAAAGTGAACGGGTTTTCCAATTTTCTGGGACAGATTGTCACAAGTGGCTGAATGGGGAGACCCAGAGGTCTGGAAAGGTGGTGGGGAAAAAGCCTAATTCTTGGTATTCTTTGGGTACAGCAGGTCTCATTTTAGGTTGAATAAAAAAATTAAAAGGGCTTAGCTATAGATAGATGAGGGGGTTAATAGTGGAAATAGAACTCTCAATTACCCATAGAAACAAAGGGAAAATCCAAAATAGCAGATTATCCAACAGAATATGTGTTGGCATTTGGAATGTATGGTCAGCATCGTGTTTGCATCCTTAATTCTGTTTCCCTTAGGCTGCTGCAGGAGTAGCTGTGTTCCCCTTACAGACAACTTACAGCAGGAAAGGAAAGCCGGAGATTACATTTGAGGGTTCTAGCCTGGGATTAAAATTTGGTTGCAGATAAATCCTTCTGTAGATAATGGGAGAAGCGACAGCCATGTCTTTCCTATCTATGACACATTTTGTTTCCTTCCTTTTGTGGCAATAGGCACGTCTGCGGACACAAGCACAGACCTTCCCAGAGAGCTATGCAATCATTTCTGCTATCATTATCATGCAGTCTACAGATGTTTTCTGTAGCCAGGGTCTAACCAGGCACAGCAGAGGTCTGTGGAAGGACAGGTTAGAAAATGAGGAAACAATTTCTCCAGGTAAGTAATTAGAACAACAGGAGCAAATCAGAAGACTAAATGTTGCTATTTAAATGGAAATTCAGCCAGGTCCCCAACATGCTGCGAATTTTATCTATACAACGTTAAAAGGCCCAGGTGATGAGACTCTTAGGTGTGTGACTATGGGTTGTTGCGTTGATGTGATGCGATTCCAGGAAATATTTCTGGTGTGGAAAGATGATAATACAATCATGCGAACTGTTATTAAAATGATCAATTATGAATGATTTCAAACATGTAGGAAGGTACAGAAATAACAGGTACTCATACATCTACTCAGAACCATAAAATTTTGACAATCTCTTTTCTCCAGATTAAAAAAAATAAAGCTACAGATGTGGCTGTGGCCAATGACAAAATACACAGGGATATCATTTTCCACTTCTCTGCCGGCCTGCTCCAATGTGACTGGAATTCCTCCCAGCAAGGGTAGAGTCTTTTTCTCATTCCTTGAAACTGGGCTGGCCTGGTGACTTGATTTAGCCAACAGAATGTGACACTTTGACTTGATGTGGTCAGTGTGCACCAGATCTGAGCCTAGGCATCAGAGAACCCTGTCAGCTGTCTTGTGAACAGGACTGGACTGTCCTGCTGGGTGATGAGAGACATGCGACCCTGTCACTCCCGTCACCCAGTGATAGCCGCCACCCACCCCTCCCCATCTGCTAGCTGATTGCAAATGCGTGAGTGAACCCAGCTAAGAGCAGAAGAGCCTAGCCGGTTCCAGCTCAAATTGTTACCCACATAATCATGAGCAGTAAGAAATGGTTGTTATTTGCAAGCCACTAAGCTCTGAGGTGGTTTGTTGCACGACACTAGACCACCGATACTATGGTAAAACCTACATTGTCCTCAAATCTTCCCTCTCCACCTCCCCTTCCCCCTTGGAGTTTCCACTATTTTGAAATTGGGGTCTACCCTTCCAAAACATATAAAGATACCCTAGGTGTATGCAAAATCAATAGGTATATACAAAAATCAGTATTAAATACTATTCATAAAATGGTGTATAAGGTGTTGTTTAAAGGAAAGATAAATCATACCATACTCTACATATCCTTTGCCCCTTGTCTTTCCAATCTACTTGTTTTTATACATATCCATGGTGACACATGTGGATGTCATTTAAGTATTGTATATTTTTTCAGTGTAGGAATACACCACAGTTTATCCATTCCCTTACCGCCAGAGTAATGAGGAGCTGGGCTGAAAGATTTTTCAGCCTTACCACACTATGATTCAAATAAATGCGAACAGGTAAAAACATTCTGTAAGGAGTCAATCAGGTAAGAGATAGAAAGATTCCTCAAGCCTTCGTGTACCAAACACCTCTTAATTAACTGATAGTTCGTCTGGCCCTTGAACAACATGGGTTTGAACTGAGTGGGTCCACTTATATGCGGATTTTTTTTTTTTTAGGTAAATATAGTGCAGCACTGAAAATGTATTTTCTCTTCCTGAAGATTTTCTTAATCACATTTTATTTTCTTTAGCTTACTTTATTGTAGGAATACAGTATATATCACACATAACATCCAGAATATGTCTTAATCAACTGTTTCTGTAATTCATAAGGCTTATGGTCAATAGCAGACTACGAGTAATTAGGTTTCGGGGGAATAAAAAAGTTATACATGGATAAAGAAGAGGTGGTATACACACACACAGAGGGAGAGAGAGAGGAGAAAATTAATCAGCCATAAAAAGAATGAATCTTGCCATTTGCAAGAACATAGATGGATCTAGTGGGTATAATGGTAAGTGAAATAACTCAGTCAGAGAAAGAAAAATACCATCTGATTTCACTCATATGTGGAATTTAAGAAACAAAACAAAACAAAACACAATGAAAAATAAAGAGATAAACCAACAAATGGACTCTTAACTTACAGAGAACAAACAGAAGGTTCCCAGAGGGGCAGTGGATGGGGGGATGTGTGAAATAGGTGGAGGAGATTAAGAGTACACTCACTTGACAATTACTGAGTAATGTATAGAATTGTTGCATCACTGTATTATACACTTAAAACTAATATAACACTGTATGTTTACTATAGTAGAATTAAAATTTAAAAGAAATTTAAAGTTATACATGGATTTTAAACTGCACAGGGGGTCAGCACTGCTAATCCCTGTGTTGAGGGGCACCTATACAAACCAAAGAACATTTATTTTCAGGTACAAACATTTCTACATTATTAGGTCAGGATTCAGAGAAATAAGACCAGGAATATTTAATTTAATGTCACTCACTTACCTTTAAGGGCTTTACACAAAACCACATAGTTTCACCTTGAGAAAACGGTTATTAAAGTGTTTCTTACAGTCAGCAAACTCATGGAGTTGCTTCATATTATATCCTTCTTAATATCCTTCCAAGAACTGATCCCTCCCCATAGCTAAGTAGAGGCTCCAAGGGCAACAGAAGGATGAGTGATTTCACATCAGCACATCACTATGTATTGTGGTGATTTGTCAGTGTGTGTGTGCATGGGGTGGGAGATGTCATCAGAGTGTGATAGCAAGAGTGACCACACGCCCAAATCTGCCTTGGACAGGTTTACACCCGTTGTTATGCCTGTTGTTACTGCACCATTATTAGTAGTGTCCCCTTTCATTCACAAAAGGGGTCCTGATTCAATGATAAATGACATGGATACTGTGGTGCACTTGGGGTATGCTGCCCAGATCCCTCTCATGAAGGACTTGTTACTAGTTGTTGTGTACCAATGGCCTGTGGCTTTCTGCCCCTTTAGGGATGGCCCTCAGCTGCAAAGACCTGCTTCAAAGTCACACTTCTTTCCAGGAGTTGCCCGCATGCAGTGACTTTCAGGAATTATAAAGGCCTGGCTCTTAGTGCATCCAAAGGACTCTGGAGTTCTGGTTCAGTATTCAAGAGCTCTGGGTGAGTAAGACCCCCCACACTTTCTCCCCTATCCCACTCCTGATTCCTTCCCTTTCAGAAGTGTTGACCCCCAGCCACTCCAAAACAAACATGCGAATTGCTCAGCATCTGTTTCTTAGGGAACCCAACCCACAACAACTGGGATGAGAAGAGAGCTTTTTGAGCTGGGCCAATGTGATGATCAAGAAGTTGAGGGAAATGACTCCGATGAAAAGCCATGATCAACTGCCCAGTTCAGTTTCAAACCTGAGTTGGCTTTCCCAGGGGGAACCCCCTGACTGAAGAAGAGATGTGTCCCCTGGGTAAGGATGCTGCAGTAACTGGCCAGTGTGATGGCAACAACGCCCCCAGTTGTTCTGCAAAGAGACCGATGGCCATTTACTTGAGTGTGAAGCAGGGAAAAGGGAATACATCAACATCCCCAAAACCACTGAACACAGTATCCAAATGGATGCTGCCACCCAGAAATCCAAAGCACCATCATGACACCCTTGTTGCACTAGGAGCGGATGTCAGCCAGGTTACAAATGCAGCCCTGGTTAAGCTCTAGGTGATCGTAGGCCAGTTAAGTCTACAAACCTACCTATGATTTGGTAGTCATTTCTTTGGTCTGTATTTATATAACCTAAGAACTCAGAAGAGGCAGTTGGTCCCACCTTCTCTTTGAGTCCTTGGGCTGTGGAGTAAGAGGGATGATAGGGGGCGAGGAGGCCAAGCGGAGGCTTCCACAACAACAGGGAACACAGAAAGGGCCGGACAATGATGCTAAGAGTGTCAATACGCCACATCTAGCACAACACTGCAACAGCACATCAAAAATATTTCCTCCCCATGCTGTCTTTTGCCACCAAACCCAGCAGAATGGAATTAGAAGGAAACGTGTACAGGTTGAGCAGGCCAACATGACTGAGGAGGTCTGCTTTGGGAAATGACTGATGTGCTCTTCCAGACATTGACTTATTGCTTAGAAACAACAATTATTTACTTTAGGAGAGCTACTTTTTATTAGAGTAAAATGTCCCAGTCAGCTTATTGGTCTCTTTCCTTTAATAGCTGTTCTCAAGGTAGTCAATGACTTTTAACAGCCAGGCTCAGTTATCAATGTACATGAGTAAGCTTATTGATTTGACAGATAATTTTCTTCACTGGGCACCAATTATTGCTATCTGAATTGTGCCACATTAGGCTAGAAACACCATGTAATCTTGCTAGTTACTTAATGCATTCTGGTGATTGGCTTCAAGAAGCTTTATAATCACACTGTTGATTTGTGAGTTAACAATACTTTAAAATTCCACTGAGAGCTAAGAAGCAGAGTCTGCTTTAAAAAAGGTTAATAGAATAAGACATCCAATCTATTTCGTTTTTGTGAGGATAAATGAATGGAAATTTTACAAGGCTATGTAAATCTTACATACATTTTGTGTTCTACTGGAAACTAGGGTATTTCTAAAATAGAAAAATCACCCAATATTGATACCCGTAGCTCCATTAAAGTGCAGACTATTTGATTTTATAAACATTCCTAAAATTAGAAATCATTAAAACCATTAAAAAGACATGTCTCTATTTCTGATTAAAAATGGAGAAAAATCAAGACTCAGAATGTCATTAATATTATTAACCCAGGCACTAACCTAGCTGCTTAATTAAAAAACAACAATATAAAAAAATGCAGTGAGGGCTGCAGCCAGGCAGAGCAGCCTCAGGCTGGACAGAGGTTGCAGGAGGTCTGTGTAATGACACGTCCTTACAGCCCAGAATTTAGCCCCTGAAGACAGCTGACATTCCCTTGCTCTGTTGTTTGTACAGTAGAATTCATTATGGTTGCTACCATTAAGACCGACACTCCCTTCCGGTCTGAATCTTTCCTGTTCCATCTTTCTTTCCATCATTTATTCAATAAATAATTACCGTGTTCTTACAATGTGCCTTGCCACAAATCGGGCCCCAGTGATACCCAGTGGTGAGTAATATAATGATGGGAATGGAAATATTTCCTCCTTATACCCAGTTCTACCACTCATAGTTCTTTTCAAATAAAAATAACTTGATTGCTGCTACAGGGAAATGATTATGAATTTCAAGTGTACCTAGAATATCAATAATAATGGATATTTGGGGCCAGATTCTCAGTGTGGCTTACCTTGAGTCTGTATTTTTAATTTGTCCAAATTCTGAAATATTAAAATTTCACATTTGAATGAATAATTAAACAGCACTGTAAAGTTCAGGATGCCCAGATAGAAACAGATTTAGTTAATATTATATTTTATTAGAAGAATATGCTTCATTTTTGTCCTCTTGGGGGACTAGGGTCTTTACTAAAATGCTCAGATAGCCTTCTTTCATTCCAGAAATCCATACACAATAGTACCTGGATGGGTTAATGAAGTTGGGACTTCATGGGAATGACAAAATATTTACTGCAAGTGTTTGGTGCCAAACTTAGGTAATGAGGACTATATACACATTTTACTATAATTAATTTGGGTATAAATCTATATAAATGCCCTATATGTACATTGGGCTTCTGTCCCAGTTTCTTGTTTTTTTGTTGTTCCAGTTTCTTTTTATCAAGAAAGTTCTTAGTCTGTGCTTCTTCAGGTGTCCAAATGCACTGTAAATATATCTTTGTTTCTGGATTTCTAAGGAGATTTGCAAAGGGTTAGCTGTGTACTCTACTTGCTAATTCTGGAAAGAGTTCTGTGGATCTACTGGCCTCTGAAGCTGTTTCTCTACTCGGACCAATGTCCTTTGGCTCTGACGGTATGTATGGAATTATATTTCACAACTTTTTTCCTAGTGATTAGCTTTATGGAATATAGATGAGTTGCCAGGTTGCCCACTTCCTCTCCTGGAAAAATGTGTCATAGAGGACAGAACTTGAGCCACAGATGAGTGTAAGAAGTACTGTAAGAAAGACCTAGTTAGGGGAGGCTCAGCTGCTGTTAACAGTGTCAATGAAACAAATTTAAGAATATGTGATGACTCAAGTACAATGGAAATTTATTTCCATTGGAATGCACCAAAGGAATGCACAGGAATGAACAAGGACCATGAGGGGAAGCTGCTACAGGACTAAGGACGTCTGATTTGTCCTACATACGTGGACAGTGTAGACCTCAAACCTCCAGTATGACCTCAAGGGAGTGAGAGGGGCTCCTGAAAAGTGACTGACATCGGGCTTTTTGCTAACCCTGGTGGATGAGGCCCAGAGCCTAACTGTGTTTGATTTAGAAAAACAAAGAAAACTGACTTTGAGTTTTGTGGAGGAATACCTGCCATTTATATAAACCACGCTTTATTCCATTGCTGCAATGTGAAGTTACCAATTCCAATTCCCTAAGTTTTGGTCAGCTCCATTTTTGTCTCTAAGGGTATGTTAGTCTTTCTGCAAGAATACTGGTGGTAAAGTCTGGGCATTCAGGAGACACTGAGTGGTCCTCTCCATTCATCCCTTCCACCCCCTGTGACAGCTGTGGTCCTACCCTTAGCACAGGTCACTTCTACTACCTTTAACCTTCCCCTCACTGCTCTCCTTTTTGATTCTGACAAGTTTCTCTCTCCCCCATCTGAAAACACCTAGTGTTCATCCTCTTTACTTACCACTGATCTTTCCACTCTCCTCTTAGAGCTTTGCTAACCACCAGCTGACTGGCTCTTCCACCTATAGTTTGCATAGGGGTATAGTGGGATGCACATTCTACTTCCAGTGGTATGAAGTCTCTTCCTCATTAGACTCTCAGTAAGAAAGAACAAACTGAGGGTTTGGGGGCGGGGGATGGGCTAGCCCAGTGATGAGTATTAAGGAGGGCACGTATTGCATGGAGCACTGGCTGTTATACACAAACAATGAATCATGGAACACTACATCAAAAACTAATGATGTACTGTATGGGGACTAACATAGCATAATAAAAAACTTAAAAAAAAATAAAGTGTACAAAAAAGAAAAAAAAGAATCCCCTTTGGACAGATACATATAAACTATGAAAAAATTAGTTGCTATGCCATTATACATTGTCTCCTGCCTCAAGTGACACTCCTACACAACCACTTATGGGCCACAGTACACAGGCTTCCACAGTACAGCCGACTGTTCAGGAGCTGCATGGTGAAGACTCATGATAAAGATGTCAGGTCATAGAAACCAACAGTGTAAGAGTCTATTTCCTGCATGTAGGGTATGGTTTGAAGATAAGTATCTTCATATAATGATCATTTGGAAAACTCATTTCCTGATTTTTCTGTGAACTAAATTCCAACAAGTCTTTGCTACACTGTATTTTCCAGAGATCATTTAATTTTACTATTTTCAGGCCACAGGAGACAACACAGGCAACAAGGTACATCTCATGATGAATAGTTTTGGTTTATCTTTCAGCTTTGCAAGAATTTCTGAAAAATTCTGATTTTCTTCTTAAAATGATTTAGTATATTGCACACAAAAAAGGAACAAATTTCAGCATGGGTTGGGGGGGTGGTCATTAATGCTCAGATATGTACCAGAACCATTATATGAGAATATTCTTTTTTTAAGTAAATTCAATTCACCAACTTACAGTATATCATTAGTTTCAGATGTAGTGTTCAATAATTTATCAGCTGCATATAATACCCAGTGCTCATCACAAGTGCCCTTCTTAATGCCCATCACCCAATTACTCCATCCTCCCACCCACCTCCCCTCCAGCAACCCTGTTTGTTTCCTATAGTTAAGAATATTCTATCAGAATAATCACAGCTGATCTAAATGGTTGATAGTAAAATCAGAGTATGTGTGCTTTAATAACAGCAGCTACCATGAACTGAGCACTAACATGTCAAGTCCTGTAGTCTGCACTTAGTACGCATTACTTATTCAATCCTCACAAAAACACTGCACACATTAGCCCCATTCCAGGGACAGGAAAACTGTGGTTCAGAGATGTGAAAAATGACCTTCCCCTATCCCACATCTAGGGAAGATCAGGCTGGAATTCAACCCAAGATGTTTTTATTCCTAATGCCACACACTTCATCACTTTACCACCTCCATGCACTTTGGGCTCCTTTGAGTGATTTTTCTACTTTGTTGGAGTTGCATTTTTTTTAATTTATTTTTTTTAATTCAAGTTTGATTAACAAACAGTGTTACATTACTTTCAAGCGTACAATATAATGATTCAGCAATTCTATATATTTCTCAATGCTCATCAAGGTAAGTGTACTCTTCATCCCCTTCAACTATTTTACCCATCCCCCCATCCACCTCCCCTCTGCCAACCATCAGTTTGTTCTCTCTTTTTAAGAGTCTGGGGGGGGGGGTGTCTCCTTTTTTTCTTTGTTAGATTGTTTTGTTTCTTAAACTTCACATAGGAGTGAAATCATACGGTATTTGTCTTTCTCTGATTAACTTATTTTACTTAGCATTATACCTTCTAGGTCCATCCATGTTGTTGCAAATGGCAAGCTTTGATTTTTTTATATGGCTCAGTAATATTCCATTAAAATAGATCACATCTTCTTTATTCATTCATCTATCAATGGACACTTGGGTTGCTTCCATATGTCAGCTATTGTAAATAATGCTGCAATTAACATAGGGTTGCATATATTTTTTCAGATTCATGTTTTCATTTTCTTTGAGTAAAACCCAGTAGTGGCCTTACTGGATCATATGGCAATTTCATTTTTAATATTTTAAGGGACCTCCACACAGTTTTCCACAGTGGCTGCACCAATTTGCATTCCCATCACCAGTGCATGAGGGTTCCTTTTTCTCCACATCTTCACCAATACTTGTTTCTTGTTTTTGGTTTTTGTTTTGTTTTGTTTTTTCATTTTAGCCATTCTGACAGTTGTGAGATGATATCTCATTGTGGTTTTAATTCGCATTTCCCTGGTGATTAGTGAAGTTGAGCATGTTTTCATGTGTCTGTTGGTCATCTGCATGTCTTCTTTGGAAAAATGCCTATTTAGGTCTGCCCATTTCTTAATTGGATTATTTGTGATTTTTTGGTGTTGAGTTGTATCTATTATTTTTATATTTTAGATACTACTCCCTTATTGGATATATAATTTGCAAATATCTTCTCCCATTCAATAGGTTGCCTTTTTGTTTTGTTGATGATTTCCTTTTTTGTGTAAAAGTTTTTTATTTTGGTGTTTGGTGTAGTCCTAATAGTTTAATTTTGCTTTTGTTTCCCTTGCCAGAGGGGCATATCTAAAAAAAATGTTTCTATGGCCATTGTGTCAAAGAAATTACTGCTTATATTTTCTTCTAGGAATTTTATGGTTTCAGAAAAGTCTCATATATAGGTCTTTAATCCATTTTGAGTTTACTTTTGTGTATGATATAAGAAAGCATTTGACAAAGTACAACATCCATTCACGATTAAAAACTCTCAACAAAGTAGGGTGAGAGGGAACATACCTCAACATAATAAAGGCCTTATATGACAAACCCATAGATAACATCATACTTGATGGTGAAAAATAGAGTTTTTCCTCTAAGATCAGAGTCAAGACAAGGATGTCTACTCTCGCCACTTTTATTCAATGCAGTACTAGAAGTCTTAGTCACAGCAATAAGAAATAAAAGACAATCCAAAGCGGTAAGGAAGTAGTAAAACTGTCACTATCTGTAGATGACATGATACCGTATACAGGAAACCCTAAAGAATCCATCAAAAAAACACCAGAACTGATACATGAATTCAATAAAGTTGCAGGATACAAAATATACAGCAATATGCAGCATTTCAATATGCCAATAATGAAGTAACAGAAAGAAAAATCAGGAAAACAATCCCGTTTATAGCTGCACCAAAAATAATCAAATAGCTAGGAATAAACTTGACCAAGGAGGTCAAATACCCGTACTCGGAAAACTATAAAACACTGATGAAAGAAACTGAAGATGACACAAACAAATGGAAAGATAACCCATGCTCATGGATTGGAAGAACCAATATTGTTAAAATGTCTACACTACCCAAAGGAAACTATAGTTAATGCAACCCCTATCAAAATACCAACAATAATACAGAACTAGAACAAATAATCCTAAAGTTTGTATAGAACCACAGAAGACCTTGAATAGCCAAAATAATCTTGAAAAAAACAAAAGTGGAAGTATCACATTGCCAGATTTCAAGATACACTACAAAGCTGTAGTAATCAAAATAGTAAGTACTAGCACAAAAATAGACACAAAGATCAATGGAACAGAATAGAGTCCAAAAATAAACCCATGCATTTATAGTCAATTAACAAGAAGGCAAGAATATGCAATGGGAAAAAGTCTCTTCAACAAATGGTGTTGGGAAAACTGGACAGCTTCATGCAAAAGAATGAAACTGGGCCACTTTCTCACACTGTATGCAAAATAAACGCAAAATGGAGTTGCATTTTGGATATCCCCTGAAGAATAGTTTAATTTTTCTAATTGCGCCTACTGTTTTCTCCCTCTCTAGTGTCCTAACTATTCATAGTGAGTGACTGGGAGATGGTAGCATAAACTTTACAACTCATTTTTTAAATATAAGGAAATTAAAAGTAATTTTGAAAATTTGGGGCATTTCACAAAACAACATAGACCAAAATATTATGCTGGATTTTCAATGAGAATCTTTCTTGTTGTATATAAAGTTCTAGAAAGAAAGGTGAATCCCTGGCAGAAGCTAATGGTTAATGACTAAGTGCATTTAGTTAATGTTGACTGAAAGGACTCATGGGGAGTTCAGTTGAATTTTAACAGGGTTTTGGACAGTCCATCAAAAGAGGGAGTGTGCTCTCTCATTTGCCCAGGATTAACCCAAATTACGTCTGTTGTCCCTCCTTAAATATTAATGATGTGCCTCTCTCAAAAATAATTTGATGTGAATGGTAATTTTACCATCCCCCCCTTCCATGAACAACCCCTCCCTGGATGAACATAAAGATCATCATTCCTCAGAGTCTGGCACCCAAATGTGGCACGTGAACCTCGCATTTCATTGGAAATCAAAGTCGGGTGCGGAGACCAGGAGGAATCTTCAGGGCTGTCAGCTGCCTGCACCTCTGATTGAGTTTGGGAAAACAGATCAGTTCAAAATCACTAGCCTCTCAGCGAAAACTGCAGGATGATCAATTCCAAATACCACATATCTCAGGGAGCAGACGTTATCTACACATTTGTTTCTTCACATCCTCTTCTCCACATGTTCCCGGCTCCTCACTCAAACAGCTATTAACAATAACTCCAAGAAGCAGTGGGAACTAATGACAAGTTTCATCCCCTCAGTTTAATAACCCAGTCCTAATTCTCCTGTATTCATTATCCCCCGGCACCAAACCATTTCCATTTGCACACCAAAGCAATCCTCCATATCTTTAGTGTTGATGTCAGCTTGATCTGCACTGATCACTTTCATTAAGAATACGCATTTACTGAGTAACGTGATCCAAAAACAGATGCTTTCCAAATAAACCACTCATTGTATTGATGAAAAGACACTGACGTGAAGGTCAAAAGCCCTTGAGTTTTTCCATTTACAAAAGGGAAAATAAATAAAAAATTACTACCTTGTAAATCTTGTTATTCATTCAACAAACACACTGGCCACATTTGAGACACTGCGACCACCGGTAGGACACAAAATGAACAACAAAGCATAGAACAAACTAGAACAAACTCTTAATGGGGCAGTTGCCCAGTGGGGGAGAGTATAAGAATCCTACATCCAGAAAGGAGGGGATCTGGGACACTGTGCCCTGACTGGGGTCACAGGAGGCCTGGTCTCTACTCTATGGAAGGGTCAGTGTTGGCTCACTGGCCCCAGAACACAGAAGATGGGCAGATGTGAGAGACAAAGAAGGCGGAGTTAAGAGCTAAGTCAACAGTGGCACTGAAGAAATAATCACAGGGGATTGTATTGGTTTGCTAGGGCTGGTGGAAGAGGGTACCACACACTGACCGGCTTACACCATAGAAATCTATTGTCTCACAATCCTGGAGGCTCCTTTTGAAAGCTCTGAGGTAGAATCTGTTCCAGTCTTATTAGATTCAGACCCACCCTAATGACCTCATCTTAATTTAATTAATTACATCTGCAGCGACCTCATTTTCAAATAAGGTCACACTCTGAGGTATTGCAGAGGTGGGGGGCGTGGTTATGACTTCAATACATCAATTTTTGAGGGACACAAATCCGCCCCTAACAGAGCTACACAAAAAGGCAGGAATAAAGTAGCTAATAGGATGGAAACTGGAGATAGATAGAGCAGGAGACCAACAGAGCCTGGGCAGAGTCCTGGAGGCAATGGCATGTAGAGTTTTTGTTTTTTGTCTGGACTTCTGAAGCTCGAGGTGCTAAGGTAAGGAGTCCATTTGAGAAGAGATACAGACAATTCCCTGGGTGCTAGAGCAGAAGAGCTGTCTTGGTTGGGGGGGGGGGTAAGCATCCAGTGTTCTGAGAACCCTAGAAAGGATCATTCTCAGTCACACCCAAGGCTCATTCACCCTGTTCCCCCGTTTCACCTGATACTCCAAGGGTCTGACCATAAAAAAGTACAGTTACCCTCTCTTATTCAATCTTAACCATTCATAAGACACTAAACTTTTAGGAGCTGCTTTGGTCCTATAATACACAAACTCTTCAAACACTTCGAAAACCACTTGCTTTTATTTGTCGGTATGAAGAGGTGGGTAAATTACATCCATACATGTACTGCCTACTGTGTGAAGGGCATTTTTTTTTGCTTTTTTTCTTTTAATCTCATTCAAATTTCATGTGATCAATATACCCTTTTCCTAGAATTTCCTAGTATTTTATCTCATTCAAGTTTCATAGGGATACATTTTGTCCTAATCTTTCCTAGTAGTGGTAGATCAGCATGTCTTTTTTTTTTTTTTAAAGATTTTATTTATTTATTTGACAGAGAGAGAGAGACAGCCAGCGAGAGAGGGAACACAAGCAGGGGGAGTGGGAGAGGAAGAAGCAGGCTCCCAGCGGAGGAGCCCGATGCGGGGCTCGATCCCAGAACGCTAGGATCACGCCCTGAGCCGAAGGCAGGCGCTTAACGACTGAGCCACCCAGGCGCCCCAGCATGTCTTTTTAACGTTATCTCCAGACTACATTTCAAATCAGTCCACTTTGTTCCAAGGTCCTTACCACAGTAGTGTTCAGTGGTTCTCAGAGTGTGGTCTCCAAATAGCAGCATCATTGCAAACTAGTTAGAAATGCAAATTTTCCACCCAACCTCTACCTCTATCACCACCAGACCTACACAATCAGAAACTCTGGGGGTGAGGCCCAGAAATCTGTGTTTTATTTATTTATTTTTAATTTTTTAATTTTTTTATAATAATATTTTTTATTATATTATGTTAGTCACCATACAGTACATCTCTGGTTTTTGATGTAAAGTTCCATGATTCATTAGTTGCGTATAACACCCAGTGCACCATGCAATATGTGCCCTCCTTACTACCCATCACCAGCCTATCCCATTCCCCCACCCCCCTCCCCTCTGAAGCCCTCAGTTGAGAAACAAACTGAAATCTGTGTTTTAACAGCTCTCCAGGTGATTCTGGTCACAAGGCCAATGACATTTCCCACCTGGTCTCCTAACTGGTATCCCTACTTAACTGTCCATTCTTCATAGAAGAGCCAGCATGATCTCTCCAAAATGCCCATCAGATTGTTTCATTCCCCCGCTTACAAATTTTAAAGCAAAGGCTTCCCACTGCACTTAAAATAAAAGTGAAGTGCTCACCCTAACTTGCAAGACTTTGGGTGATTTGTCCCCTGGTATTCCACCTCTTACAATGCTATTTTCCCCGCTGACCAATGGGTCTAGGAATACTGGTATTTTAGTTAATGAAACATGCTAAGTCAGCCTTGTTTGCTCTTGTATCCTTAGCACTGGTGCATAAGAGACATTTACTAAATATTTACTGAGTCAAACATTTAATTGGAAAAAGTGTCCTTTATCTATCTTGTTTAGAATTTTATAGAATCCAAATCTGTCCCTTCTTAAGTTTTGTCTGCTTATGTTTTAAAGAGCCCTGTTCTTTTATTTGTACTCTCCAGATGTCTCCACCCTTTGGATCATTCCAGTTAATCATTAGTAAACTCTATGAAAAATTAATGAAGCACCTACTAGAACAATAAAATAAAACATGGGCTCCTCCCCAGAAGTTCCTATGCTAGTAGAAAAGCAGACATGTAAACACCTCCTTAAAAAAAAAAAAAAAAGAGCTTTATGGTAGGTAATATAATACATGGTAAAGAAGGTAATACTTGAGCTGAGTCCAAAAGGAAAATAAAGAATTCCCCAAGTAAAGAACTGTGGAAGGATATTTCTGACAGAGGAACAGCATGTGCAAAGGCACTGAGCTAAAAAGAAAACAAAAAACCGAGTTCAGAGTGGTTTGGTCTTGGGGAAGAGATGCTGCACATGAGGCTGCGGTATGAGGATAGAGCCTACACATGGTAAAGGACCTGTAAGCAAGGGAGTTTAGATATTACTCTGGAAAATGAGAAGCTCTATACTGTTTTTCATAGTGGATGCACCATTTTGCATTCCCACATTCCTACCAACACTTCTCTTTTCTTTTTTGAATAACAGCCATCTAAACAGACGTGAGGTGATCCCTCATTGTGGTTTTGATTTATATTTCCCTGATGATGAGTGACACTGAGCACCGCGTGGAAGAAATCAGATTTTAATCTGGACAGGGGTAGGACCATATTTGAGTTTAGGGTCCCTCTGGTGGCAACGTGGAGGATGAACTAGAAAGAAAAGAAGAGGCATGAAGCTCATTCAGGAGGCTGTAATTTCTGAACCTTCTCTGCTTCTCTCCCTTGTTACTTATGTGGAAAACACGTGGACCTGTCCTCATCACTTTAGACAAGGTAATGGTCAACAGTCTTTCTCTTCCCTTCAGTTGCTCTAGGTATAGTTCAAAGTGTTGTCAGTTTTGGAACTAGGTGGGCTCTGTATGAAGCGACATTCCTTTGAGCCCGTTGTACACTCTGTTATCCAATGAATCTCCTCTGAAGCCCCTATCCCCATGCTATCTCTAGACTTCTATAATGACAGTGGCCCCAATGACTGCAGGATTGCATATTCACTACTCCTGCCTGGTAAGATTTCAGCCAGCCTGTCTACCCATGCCTTTTTCCTGGGACTTGTGAAGCCCCACCTTTTATGCTGGAAGAGACACTGATGAGTATCTAACATATTCTACAAACACAGAAATTAGTAGTGAAATAAATTACTTGCCCCAGGTTATACACCTTGATAGTGCAAGAGGTGGGACTTACTCTTAACCACCACAAATTATTTGTTCCCTAAATGGTATCCTGTGGACACATGGAAGCATGGGATGAATAATGACAGCCACAATAACAACCCTGCCGTGGTATGCATGGTGATTTACAGCTTACAAAGTGATTATTATATCCATTATGTTATTTATTTTAAACTATAAGAGGTAAGTATCCTAATCATCCCCATTTTATTGATGAATACACTGAAATTAGAGAGATTGAATGACTCGCTAAGTTGCCCATAGCCTGTGCTGACTGAGAAGACCCCCAAATCCAGATACTTTGATTTCTAATCTATACCTTTTCTATCACATTCCATGGCCTTGAGTACACAATAGGCTATAAATGAGCACTCGTATCTCCCTGACATGACCTTTAGGTATCCCGGGTTTGCATATGCTAACACTGTCTAAGGGGGCGAGGATGTGAAACCGTCCATCCACTGGTTGACTCAGCACACTGACTTAAGTTAGGAAGATGAGCAACAGCTTGATTAAAAAGAATTTGAAATCAGAGGCTTTGAATAAGTAAGATTCTGATAAATTATAATGAATCAGTAAAATAAGCAGAGAGAAATTAGAGGAGAATAAGAATGAGAAAAATATAATTAAGATGGAATTCCAAATTATTAGGTAAAAGAAGTTGCACAGATACAGTTGAAATTCTAGGGGACACCCCTAGCACCCCCCCGCCCGTGCAGCAAGAAAACAGCCAACAAGAAAACCAAAGCATGATGGCACCAGTGTTAAACGGACCCAACACAGAGACACATGCATCACTGCCATCTCCCAAACCCGGGCAACGTGAAGTGTCTCTCGGAATGCCAACACTGTCTGGTATTTGAAATTACATTATGCCTCTGCAAAGTTTGCTAACTCATTGCACAAAGGACTTTATTTTTTCTACTGACAAAATTTATTAACAGTGATACCTGATATTTAGTGAATGTTTACTATCAATAAGCAGCAACCACAATAGGTACTTTATGTGCATTATCTCACTTGTACCCGTTGTCATTATTAATGTTTCCATGATTTGGTGAAGAAATTGAAGCTCAGAGAGGTTAAGTAATTTGCTCAAGGTCACACAGTTAATAGGTGATAAAGTCAGGATTTGAACCCAGGATTATCTGAGTCCAGAGTGTAAGCTTTTAGTTACTAGAATTTGGGGGGGAAGTAAGTTTGAGAAAGAACTGGTATGAATTTTACTTGTAAATCAACTTTTTAACAGAGTCATTCTCTCTGAAATAGCAGCAGCTAAAAGACAGAGTCTTGTTTTCTCTTCTATTCAACCAACAGGTGTATGGAAAATGAGGGGCCAAATTTCTTAGAGTAAAGCTGCTAGGTTCTAACTGATTTTTAAAATAGCCCTGTTACTTGTATTGACTTATATCAAGCTACAGACCATATTTTTGAGTATATATTTTTGTGTAGCAAATTATCATCAAACTGGTGTATTTCACAGTAAATATCAATAATATATTAAAAATCTAAACATGATTTTCAAAAGTTACTAGGAGATGTATTTATTTTTTGTGCACGTCTCACAAAAGCACCAGAATTTTGGGTGAATATTCAGCTTGACCCATACATGTGCTCTGGCATATATATATTTCTATATTATCAGGAACTCTGGCTTTGTGAAATGAATGAATGTCACAGGGATGAATGAGAATGATGATATGGGTTATTGATTCCTAGAAGTATCTAAGATGATTCGCCATAAATCATGAATTATATTTTATTCCTCCATTTTAATATTTTAATCATAACTCTCTAGCCTTAAGATGGTGTATCTTGCCCAAGAATTCCATAACCTCAATTCATTACAGAATGCCCTTGAAGACAGCAGTCAGGTAACACAGTAATTCTCCTCTTAGGAATTGGACCGACTAGAGCATTTGTGACTAGCCTAAAGAAATGGAATGAAAGGTTCCAGAAAGCATCATCTTCATCTTACTTCATCTCATTAGTAAGTCCCACCACCAAAACCAGCACCAGCAGCCCCACGATCTAGTGTGGGACTCTTCAAACTGTGGCCCACGGGCCAAATGGCCTGCCACCTGATTTTCCAGATCTTGTGAGCCAAGGATGGTATTTGCATTTTGAAAGGGTTGCAAAAAGTCAAAAGAAGAATATTGTTTGATAGGTGAAAATTATAGGAAATTGAAACCTCAGTGTCTTTAAAGAAAGTTTTCTTGGAATACAACCATGCCCATTCATTTCTGCATTGTCTGTGGCTGCTTTGTGCTACAGGAGTAGTTTCCACTAAGGCTGTGAGGACCTGAGCTCTAGGGCAGTCACTGTTGGCCCTTAACAGAAAGTCTGCTAACCCCTGATCAGGAGCCTGACCCTCACATCTTCAAAACGTGCTCGATGCACAAAAAATACATATGACAAGACACTGCTGTTGCACTGAAAACCCACAGTCACTTGCTCTCAAATGTTTACTGAGCGTGTACTATGAGGCAGTCTCTGTGGAAGGCATGTGAGACACAGAGCTCAGCAGGATACTGCCCCTGCTTGCAAGGAGCATGTGGTCTAAGAAGGATATAAAACACACCGAAAACACAAAGCCAGAGGCCAAGACAAACAGAGGTATTGGGCGGACTGCTGTTTACAATGGGAACTAGTTAAGAGCCTTAGCGAGGTAAGTTTTTGATATAATTCCTCAAATGGAATCAAGTTAGGAGTCAAGTTAATGACCCTTCTGGGTAGTCTGGGACTTATTTATTCACGATTAGCCATCTGAGTATTCTTCAGTCTTCGAATGGCGAGCTAAAGAATCTTGAGGCTTTGCACATGGAAATAAATAAAAAATGTCTCTTTACAAAGAAAAAGAAATTAGTTGTGCCTGAAGGTGTATACATTTGTCTTGAGTTGAGAGCTGTGGGGCTGGGAACGATGAGGTCACAGTGGCCAGTTAACTGCATTTTTCGGAATCCTTCATAATGACCTCATTGTCATAAATTCTGTTAGTGATTTATTGTCATGACAGAAATCTTGATGAACTCACCTCATATGAATACGGCTGTCTTAAACCCTTTCTTTGGTGCTGCCCTGCACTTTCCGTCACTGCCACCTTCTTTCCAGAAGCAGCAACCCAAAGCTAAGCCCTTATGAAGAAAGGACTAATAATGGCCTGCGGAGGCCAAGGCGGGCTGCCCTCTGCATGCATGCCCCATTAACCTGCCTCCCTTGAAACTTTATCACTGGGTCTTTTATTTCCTATCATTTTCAAATTCCACTTGCTCTATGATCATTTGCCTAACAGCCTAGAAAGAGATGAGATCATTGCTGCTATCCCTTTTTTACTACTAACAAAAAGGAGGTAAAGAGGACCAGTAAACATGCCTATGTGTTATGCAGAATCAGCCATCAGAGAACCGAGAGTTTGGATTATAGGTATCAGGTGAGGGTGAGCAACCACGGTTTCCTTCTCCACCATATCCAAGCTCTTGGGACTATGCTGGACATGTATTCGGTCCTCACCAGTATTTGATGCCTCCATGGAATCACTGCCTGCCCTTTTATCAAAAAGTCACTTGTCTTTCTCTTACTTTTCTTACATAGGTGTCTTTTCAGACTCAGTTATTACCACACCCAGCAACAAATACGTATTAAGCAATGACCACATACCCTATAATTAGGTATTATGAGGGAATCAAAGAGAAGTATCATGCTGCCCCCATCCTTGGGGAATGTGTGATCTTTTGCAGAAGTCAAAGAACCATCTAAGAAATTGTTTGAAAAAAAACTTAATGATGAAATCAAATAATTTATTTTTATAAATTCTCTTTAGGTGTATCCTCTGATAAGTGTACTAAAGATTGACACTGGATGCTAAGAAGAAAGTTCTTCCTTGTGGTTATGGATTGTCCTTCAGAAACCTTAAGACCTATTGTACTTCTTCAAAGAGCCTGGGAGACAACGGGAAATAAAGAAGATGGAGTGACGAGACCAGAGTTCCAGTCCTGGCTCTGCCATTGATTCATTCCGAACAAACCTGATCTGTTCACAAAGCCTCACTTCCCTCCTCTGGAATATGGAGGGTAGAGAAGAGATAATGCTTGGGGTTCTTCCCGCACATACACAGGAACACCAGAGCCCCAGCCCCCCTTGCATCTAGAGGACACTGTGGGACTGAGCTCTGGCCCATGGAACGTGGGCATAAAATGGAATCCCACATGTGATCTTCCACCTTTTCCAAAGGACTCTGAAAATCTCTGAAATGGTGGAGAGCCTCACACTGGATGAAGCCTGGATGCCTAAGTTCAGTGCATGAAGGAGATCTGCCAACCGGGAGCCTCTGGATCAGACTTTGTGTGAATGAGAACAGATCCTTTTTCCGTTATGCCACTGCAATTTTGAAATTGTGGCAGCAATTAGTCTATCCTCATGAAAACAGATACTTTGGTCTACAGTTATCTTCAAGGATCTTTCTAACACGAGAATTTGTATTCTTCGGTAATTCTGCTACATCCTTTCTTTTCTTTTGCAAGGTATGAGTACACAGTATTTGGACATGGTCTCCGCTGTCTTCTCTTAGCTGACACATGCACAAAGCATCGATCTTCCTATGAGCTTTAGGCATCAGGCTTAACCTCTATTTTGCGGAACTCATACAAAAGCGTTGGGTATCTGCTATGGACTGAGTGTTTTTGTGTCCTCAAAATTCATGTGGCGATGCCTTAACCTCCAATATGATAGTATTTGGAGGTGGGGCCTTGGGGAGGAGATCAGGTTAGAAGAGCTCATGGGTCACGAGGGCCGCTCCCCCAATGATGGGATTAGTGCCCTTCTAAGAAGAGGAAGAGATACCAGAGCTGCTTCTCTGTCATGAGAAGATAGAACAAAAAGACAGCCATCTGCAAGCCTGGAAGAGGGATCTCACGAGACAACAAATCTGCCAGCACCTTGATCTCAGACTTCCCAGCCTCCAGATGGTGAGAAATAAATATCCGTTGTTTAAACCACCCACCGATGGCATTTTGTTATAGCGGCCCAAGCTGACTAAGACAGTATCTAACTCAAGGAGTGACTCTTTTTCAATTGTAATCTTTCTACAAAACAACTAAAAAGAATTACTGGATTGTTTTTTTTTTTTTCACTTCTGCAAGAATATTTTGAGAAGTACAAAGCTGTGAAAGTTCTATTGGTCTGCAAAATCTGCATCGGTGCAGATCTCAAACACCAACCCTCACCCCTAAGTTCTTGCCTCGCTCCTTTTAGCAGAAGATCCCCGATGCAGGATGGGCACGGGCTTTATCTACAGACTAAGCCTGAGGAGCCAGAGAGCCAGAGAGGTCAGACATCCTGGCATAAATGCAGTGCAATTTTCAGGAGCTCCAAAGAAGAGGCCACGTGCTCACAATGCTTCATTCCCCTGGTGACTCCCTTCCCCACCCCCCTCCATTTCTCCCCCTTCCTGCCTTTCTTTCAGGTCTTGATCCTTTGGGCCAGTGCTTATTTATGTGGTTGTTTTTTATCCACCAAAAATGAAAAACATAATAGAGGAAAAGGGAAAGTAAGATGAGATAGAATGCAGCAATTGTCTGCCTTTCTGACAGATGATGTTTGCAGTCCAGGATCATTAACTGTACATAGAAAGAGCGGTGTTTTTTTAAATAAGTCATCCTCGATGTGTGAGTCTGTGGCTGTTTAATTTATCATGATACGAGATTGCAGGGCACACCTGTGTGAGTACACACTTCTGGATATCGCTGTGCATAAATACAGCTAGCTGGATCCCAGTCTGTGCAGACCTGGCAGTAGTCCAAAAAGGAAATTTTCATTGATCTTCCAGTTTAATTATATCTGTGGCGATATCTACTACCTTGTGAATCATCATGTGGGCTCGTTAGGCACCTGTTCTCTCTCCACTTGCAAGGAAAATGTTTCAATTAGAATAAAAAAATGATTAAAGATCTTTCCTCTTCGTTTCTTGCCCTAGGTAACTGGGAGAAAATTGACATGAATATGCAGCTAGTCAGGCGGAGAGCAGGTCAAATCACAGACGGGAACTTATTAGCTCTGTTCCATTTCCCCCAATGCACTCCCACCTTTCTAACCCACACACGCAAATCAAGCATTCATTATATGGGTGTCACATACATATTTTTCACTCAAATGAAGGCTCCACAAAGCATCATGAGTCAAGTTGTTGCATTATTTCTTTGGTCCTGGCAACTCTGATGCTGGAATGTGTGAGTGGCTGAAGTTGCAACCGCTGGTGATCAAAAACCAAGGGATATAGAGTGAGAGGATAACCCGTAAATATTTTGCATACCAGGCTCCATATTAGGTACCTCTGGGTAGTGTATCCAGCAAATCTTCACACCAGTGTTGAGGAGAGGTACTGTTAGTTTCACTTCTTCGATGGGAAAATGGTGGCCAAGCCACATTCACAGTTAGTGGGTCTGGTTCCAACGTCTACCCCAGACACATAAGCGTCAATGCTCATTGTCATGAGCCTCTGAGACTTTGTGGTTCTCTGCCATGCAGCAAACTAACAGAGGCAGCAAAGACATGCCATGAATCCCACTCTGTCACGTCGGCTTTCTAGTTGGAGAAAGTGGACAACAGCTAGGAAACAAAGTATCAGCACTCCTCATCCTCAGTTTGAAGCCTCTCAGTTCCCTCCAGTTTGGATAAGGAATGAATATGACAGCTACGTCGGTATGATGAGCAGGGTTCTACAGATGAGCTGTTTTTCAGTCCTCTGAAGGATCACATCAGGACTATGGTGGACGGTGGGTTAGGAGGAGTTCTGACACCCAAGGTTTGGATGGTTAAGAATATATGAAATTAGGAATTTTACTTCAACTGGACAATCAGCAATCCAGACAGCAGTAATGTCCGAGAGGGTGATGGGCTAGTCTGCTTATTTAATTTGTACCCTCTCAACATACCTCAAGTAGAGCCTGGAAGGCACCAACCTACTTTGACTATCACCTTCTTCACTAAAACAGGACGACTACTCTGTAGGAGTAGCTGAACAGATGACGGAACGCAGCAAAAAAACCCTCGTCCACAGCACAGGGTCTGACACATACTAAGGCTTAGACCATGTAAGCTGTACCTTTCCTACCTATCATGGATATTTAATAAATATCCGTTTTAGTTACAAGAATTGAAACCATAAACCAGGGTCAGAGCAGTCCAGTAGATCAGAACCAGGTGGAGTCCAAACCCGGCAACTACCCAGTGATCACCTATTTGGGCCAGTCAGTCTTAGGAATGAGGCAGTGGGTACCCCCGTTCACTCCCCTCCTCTGTGTTTGGAGGGGGCTTATCTTTTCTTTTTTTTTTTTTAATTATGATATGTTAGTCACCATACAGTACATCATTAGTTTTTGATGTAGTGTTCCATGATTCATTGTTTGCATATAACACCCAGTGCTCCATGCAATACGTGCCCTCCTTAATATCCATCACCAGGCTAGCCCATTCCCCCACCCCCCTCCCCTCTAAAACCCATGGACTCCGGGAAACAAACTGGAGGGGGCTTTTCTGCACCTCAACTTTGAGGTTGCCCAAATAGCTTACTCTGGCCAATAGAATGTTGGGGGGGGGGGATGTGACTGAAGGCTTGGAAGCTACCTGCACAACTGGGCTTGCTCTACAAGAAGAACTTGTTCTACAAGTGAACCTTCTGGTCCAGGATGAGAACAAGACACATGTGACACAGTCACTTCACTTGAGCTGTCCCAGCCCGACCCAAGCAGAATCAGCCAACACTCACTGCCCCCAGACATAAGCTAAATAAATGCTGGGTGTTGGGTGCCTCTAAGACCTTATGATTGCCTGCTATGTGGCAAACAAATAAAGTAAAGGGACGCCGGTGATCCCACCCCCTCCTGCAGGTGGCTGAGATAGAGAAAGCGGACAACAGCTAGAGAACGGACAGACGGCGCCGGCTCCAGCCTCAGGAAGGAGCCTCTCCGTTCCTTCCAGTTCAGATAACAGCCCATCAATAACTTAGTCAAAATCATAACACTTTAGGTCTGGCGGAATGGTAGTGATGATCACATTCTACAAATGAGAAACTGAGACTGTCATGGCTGGTCCGAAGCTGCCCAGATGGTGGATTTGCAGTTCCATTTGTAGTTGCTGGATTTTCCGACTATGACCTTTCTAAGCAGAACAAATAGGCCTGGCAGAAATGGGGGATGTTGAACGAGAGATATCAGAGGAAGAAAGTGAAGTCTGGCTCAGGCTGAATGACTGATAGGGGGATGCCCAGGTCTCTGCTTTCTAGAATATGCTCCGTGCCACTGGGGGCCTTGTGACGGGGAGACTTTCAATTCTCTGCACATCAGTGTGGCGGGTTTGCTCCTCATAAAGCTTCTACCATGCATTTTCTTCTCCCAGTGAGTTTCTTCTTATGTCTTTAGACTAGATGCATTCTCCAGCCCAGAGGAAGAGATTTCTAAGTTACTTTGCATCTATCCAGGAAGCAGCTGTTTCTGGGGCACCGTCTCTTGCACTGTCCTGTTAGTGGCCTTTCCAAAAGCAGTGAGCTCCAGAAACAGAACCGGCCAGTCCTGTGTGCCTCGTGAGTCTAAATGTTCAAAAATGAGCTTGTTGCATATTTGTTACTGGCATTTCCATTATGTTCACTAAGTTCTGGAGCTAAGCTGTATGTATGCTAACTAGGAGAGGACTGTAAGTCACAGACAGTCTCCCTGGTCTAAGATGCCATCTGTTCCTGTTTTGTTGATTCTCTAATGCCATCTATTAGAGGGTGTACCATAATTTAATAACATATTTCCAGAAGTGGAGGGGAGCAACACTACATTTATGTACAACTGGAAGTAAGATGCGTGCCTATTTCAGTGCCATTAAATTGTAAAAATAATAATGCAACTCAGAACCAAGAAAACACACATTCCTAATGGATACAGATACCTCACCCCTGGCATTTCCTCTTTTTTTTTTTTTTTTTTTTTGGTTTGATTCTTCTTCCATTATCTCAACTCAGGAGCTATGGCTCTTTACCCAGGTGTCTTAACTGGGTCTCTTTTGTCCTTCCTTTTTCTGACACTAAAGTGTCCTTTCCAAAGGAAGCCCTTTGTTCTCCCATTTTTATCTCAAGACTGTGATTCTATCCACTTGTTCTTAGAAATGCACATGCAATTTCATTCTTCTGGGGAAGGCAGCTGGCAGCATGACACAGAAGTTAAATATCTCTCACGCCACCTTGAAGAAGAGCTACGGGGGAGGGAAGTGGACAGAAGTTTCCTCCTAATTTCAGAGGCCTTGGTTCCCTGGGGACCGGTTACTCAATGTTTACGGCAGTTGGGGTCCTTAGTCAGCCACTCCTGCCTCACATAAGAATAGGAATCTAGTAAAAGGATTTTAGCGTGCTCAGAGAATTGCTAGAAAGCCTGGAGAACCAAGTTCATAAACCAGGAAGAGAAAAAGGAGGCCAAGCGGTAGCCAGAACCACAACCAACATCATATCACAGAACTTTTGGGTGAGACCACTACCACAAGTGGCCCTGGCTACCCTGAACCACAGCTGGGGCTTGCTGCCCCTGAGCAAGGATATGGCCCCTGGCACCAAAGCTGCTGCTGTTCCTGGATGATGTTAATGTAACCGCCACCTAATTTTCCTCTGTGTTAAACATCCTTCCTCCAGAAAGCCATGTGGCTTGTTCTCCATCTGCTTTAAGTGTTTGCTCAAATATCCTTTTGAAGGCCTTCAAAAATCATACTATTTAAAATTTTACCCTTCACATCTGCCCCTCCTCCAGCATATTCTAATCCATTATGCTTGCTTTTATTTTTTGCATATCAGTTGTAAGCATATGCTATACCACACAGATCACTCATGTACTTGTCTATTTTCTTCTCCCTAGAGAATATGAACTCTAGGGGGCAGTGATTTTTGTCTGCCTTGTTTTCTGCTGTCTGTCTAGTACCTTGAAAAGTACCTGGCATGCAGTAAGCATTCAGTACATATTTGTCACATGAATGAATGCATGCACTGATTCTCAATTGCCCCTACTTCTCTGAGTCACTGGTTCTCAATTCAAAGTCTGGAGTAGGGGGAGTTGATTGGCTGAATCCAGGTCACATGCTTAGGCCCAAGCTACAAGGAAGGCTGGGAAAAACATTGCTTCCTATGAAGGTATTTGTTCTTGCTCATGTCTTACCTGGGCTAATATCAGAATTCCTTACCCATCTTATTTACCTTTCTTGTATTTTATAATGCTTTCACTGAGGTGTCTCTGCAGCACAAATTCCCTTATGACAAAATCAATTACATCATCTGCAGATCTGAAACCTCTCACGACCCCCTCCCCACCTCACCTATAGGTCAAGACCAAAGTGTATGCCACGGCGTAAAGGGCCCTCCGTGTTTGGTCACTGCTTCCCTCTCCTCCTGCTATCTGGAATGACCCTGCCCTCATGTGTGCCCAGGAAGCACCTATTCTTCCTCCAGTACCCCCCAAGTACTCCTTCCCTGCAAACCCTTTCCCTCTGTGAATCACAACATCTGACTTCCACTCCCATCCTTCCTGGCCCTGGGAAACTCTCAGGGACTACCGGCTTTCCCTGGGGCTTCATACACCACTCCAAGAGCCCCTGTCACCAGTTGTTTCTTCTCCCTTATTCAGAGGCAGTGTTCACTAGGAGGCTTCTCTGGGCCATGTGCTGGCAGTTCAATGCTGGCTGAGCAGAGCTGGCCACTGCCCTAATGAAGCTTACCATAAGTACACAGCTATACGAATGATCCATTACCAAGTGCCCTGGAATGCAATGCAGAGTGCTTTGATAGCATCCAATGGGGCAACGAAACCTCCCTGAGGCCTAAAGGATGATGGTGGCAGAGGGTGGAGGGAGCTTGTGGGAAGGGAGCTCATGTGAATTAGAGGGAATGGGGAGAAACAGTTTCAGGCAGGGCGTACGAATGTCAGGCCTGAGGCCCTTGAGTGAGATATTTTACGTATGCAGGAAGCCAAAAGAAGGCCATGGTGGATGAAGTATGGTGACGGATTGGGGAGCCTGGTGGGAGATGGGGCTATAAAGACAGAAAAGAGCTGGGTCACCCTGGGCTTTCCAGGCCATACGGAGAATTTTGGATACCATCCTAAGAACAACAGGATGCCATCTAAGAGTGTTAGCAAGAGACGCCCACGGTCTGATTTGGATGTTACATCTATCGCCCTGGCTACAGTGTTACAGATGCCTCAAGAGCGACAAGCCTAGAGATGAGAAGCCACTGGGAGGTCACAGCTCCAGGCTGTGGGGCAAGTGACTGGGACAGACATGGGCCAGGCTAGTGGCAGTGAGGATGGGGCTGGAAGGTAAATTTGGGAGGTATTTAGGAAGTGATTAATCTGGTTAATGATTAGGTGTGGGGTGTGAATGTGTGAAGCCAAGGAAAATGCCCAAAGGGGACTCACAAATTTCTAATATAAAAATCATGTCTAATTCCTCTGACTCTTTGCTACTCACAGTGTGGTCCGTAGGCTGGGGTCAGAGAAACGCAGACAATGGACTGAGCCTCTGCATGTGAACAATTTCCTAAGGTGATGATGCACAGGCACATTCAAGCCAGGAAAGCACTTGTCCTTGTAGACGTTGCCCTTGTAATTCCAGCACAGCACACACATCCAGTACACCGCGGAAATGCAGCAAATGAATCTACGTACTCATAATGCCTTATGTATGTGTGTGGAGACACACATTAAGTTTCATGCAAATAAAGTACGTGATATGCAAGTAATCCTAAAGACTGGACCTTTGTAAATTGCCATAAAAGACACTTTGCAAAACGGTCGATTTCCCCATTTTGAAAAAAATACTGACCCCAAGATCTACAGGGTAGGCATTGTATTTTCCAGATAATTATAACCAGAATAACACAGAAAGAGCTGAAATAAAATAGTACATAAGATGATTTTGTGGCTAGGAATGTCTATCTGTGATTGCTGTGAGTGTGTCTGGACCTGTGGCCACACAAAGCTTCTCAGCTGACCAGTAGAGGGTGGATTCACTGTGCGGGTTCCCTTGGATTACTCCTGCCTTGCTCAGTGAAGGACTGCTTGAGAGAAATGAAGACAAGCACAGAAACGGGATGGCCACATGTAGTTTATTAATAGCAGCACAGTCTGCTGGATGGCCTTTCCCGCCCTTTAGTTTTTACTGGAAAATGAGTTAACTAGTAAGTTAATTGAATGCTATGTGGCAAGCATGCACACATCCACAAGTGTGTGTGCGGGGTGGGGGAGGGGGGCGTGTTTCAGCTGATCACACTCAGGAGCTCTTGCGTTTTGGGGGAGGTAGGGGATGGGAGGGGTGTTGAAACCACCCTCCCACTGGTTTCTGGGTCCTCGCTGGCCACCCTGGAACTGTGCCCAGGCTAAGTTGCCGAGATGTGTCTGTCATTTTTGACTGGGTGTGATTATATCAGCCCAGTGACTTGTCAGGTCCCAAAGAAATTAAAAAAGGAAAAGTCCAGATGGTGACATTTGTGGTGAAAAAGAAAAGTGTCTTTTTCAGTCAAGCTGCCTTCCAATTATTTAAATTTATACAGAGTTTATTTATTTATTTGCCATTTTCTGGTCTAAAAAGAGAAAGTTCTAGGCCTGGAAGGGGGTTGCCTCTTGCCCATGGCATGGCTGCCCTTGATCTGCTCATGGCTAGAATGACTGGTGTTACATGGAGTGAAAGGAAGGCATGGAAGCCTGCCAGGAAGCAGCCCCTCCACAGTGTGAAATGACTGTGTCCTGTCTGATTTAAGAGCATCGCCAAACCTTCCCCCACAAAGGTTTAATTTTTTAATGGAATGAAATTCAATGTTTGAATATTTTGAGAATTTGAGGGGGAAATGTATACCTCTTTGCCTCTTTATTGAGTTTGGTACCATGTGAGGCCCCGTAAATGCTATGATTAATATCAAGTAACATTCAATGAAATTTGAAATGTTCTAGGCACTGAACATAACATAACAACCTGATGACATATGTATCCATTATCATCCCCATTTCTTTCAGATAATAAAAAGAAAATGAAGCTTCAGGAGATCATGTAAATAGCGCAGGGTCACATATTAGCAGGTGGCAGATTGAGAATAACAACCAGGTCTATCTGATTCCACTGTAACCACCAAACTTTACAGTACGACAAACCCTAGAGCATAGCAAGTGGGACTGAAGAATGAAAGCTGGGTTCTCTGGGGCTATCGGGGGAGGTGGCATCTTGAAGGAATGCACAGGCATTAACCAAATGAAGAAAGGACATAAGCGCAGGAGGTACACATGAACAAAGACTTAAGACATGAATATGAATATGGCTTAATTTGGGAAATACCTATGGTTGGAGCATAGGGGGTGTGTGTGCGTATGTGCGTGTGCACACACGTGTAAAATGAGTTCAGAGAGGCCAGAAGGCAATGCCATGCTGTGAAAGGCATTTGTCTGCTCAACTATGAAGTTTCTCCTTCCCTTAGAGCTGGAAACATTTTAAAGCAAGGATGTTGTGTGGTTAGCAGTACAGTTTTTAAAAGCCACTCTTTAGATAGGTAGAGGATACACTTGATGTTTCTCTCCTATATCCTTCTCCCCCTTATGTCCCCAAGCCTGTAGCCCATACATGGAGGTACAGACCACAAGGAACTGGTTGTTTCAATGTGCCTGGCCCCCAGCACTCTGTCCTTGGCCAATCAGGCTGAGTCCTGCCCTTGACCACAGACATATCCTAACTCTGTTTGATGAACCTTACTCTAGAAAGACAAAACAGCATGGGTATCCTCCTGCTTCTCTCCCAAGAGAGGGCCTAGGTTACAGACAAATTATGAATATTCTGGGAGGCTGTGGCCAAGAGAAGTGAGGGAGCCCTTCTCTCTTCTTTAAGAGGGTCCTGTCTCATCTCCATCCAGCTCAACCCCTGTAGCCGTCCATCTGCATAGAACCCCTGTATACCTCTATTCCAGTTTAAACTTAAAAAAAAAAAGATTATTTATTTGAGACATAGGGTGAACAAGAGAGAGCACACAAGCAGGGAAAGAGGGGGGGGGAGAAGCAGACTCCCCGCTGAGCAGAAAGCCTGACACGGGACTGGATGCCAGAACCCTGGGATCATGACCTGAGCCAAAGGCAGACACTTAACCGAACAAGCCACCCCGGCACCCCTCAATTTAAACTTTCGGGGCCCAAATTTTGATATTACATCCCTTCCCCTCAATGCCTTACCTCTTTCATTTCTTTTAATTTCTTAGTCCTCTGTCCCTTTACCTCAATCTTGAGCCAAACCCACCTATGAAACTTCTATCTTCTTCTAGAACCTAATGATAGCGGCTCTTCAGTTGACCAAACTCCTAGCCACCACTGGCAACAATACAGAAGGTGGCATACAGTGAAGTCTTTCTATTAACCTAGCTGTGAGTCTTATGTTGATAATTAGAATTATTCAGATTGCATGTAAGACAGACAAGTTCATCTTACTTAAGTGATGATAATTTATCATTGAGATTTATGGAACATTCTTTCTGCAGCATTCCCAACAGTCCCCCAGAGAACTAAATTATCATTCACTGATATTCAAGGGTATAGCATTGGACAATAGAAATCCAGGTTTTCTATAAAGCAAAGTAAAAACCCCTTAACTTAAAAAGATGCTAGATTATTGGTCCTTATAATCATCTCTATGTATCTTCCCTAATCCCATTCTCTGCAGGTCCTAAATCCTTTTTTTTTTAAGATTTTATTTATTTATTTGTCAGAGAGAGAGAAAGAGAGAGAGAAACCACAAGCAAAGAGAGCAGCAGGCACAAGGAGAAGCAGGTTCCCCGTTGAGCAAGCAGCCTGATGCGGGACTTGATCCCACAATCCTGGGATCATGACCTGAGCCTAAGGCAGCCGCTTAACCGACTGAGCCACCCAGGGGTCCCTGCAGGTCCTAAGTCTTAAAATCCTTCAAGTTCATGTCAAGTGGAGTTTCTGACATGGGCATGTTCCATGTGGGATCATCTTAAATAAGACAGGAGACCTGCTGGGGTGAGGATCATGTTATTGGGATATCACTGAAACAAGTGGATCCCTGAGGGTGAAAAAACTGAGGGACAACATACATATTTGGTAGGGTTCACTCCCTCTGGTGAAGATAGTTTCAGGGCAGGGTACTTGAGTAGCTCAGTTGGTTGGTAAGCATCCGATTCTTGATTTCAGTTCAGGTCATGATCTCAGGATCCTGGGATCAAGCCCCATGTAGGGCTTTGAGTTGGGCTCCACGCTGAGTGTGCAGCCTGCTTAGGATTCTCTCTCTGCCTCTTCCTCTGCCCCTCACCCCTGCTCGTGCACTCTCTTAAAAAAAAAAAAAAGATAGTTTCAGGGCAGTGATCTTTCCAAGCCAAACCACTGAGAATCAGGGCATATCAGTGTGTCTCCAAGTCCCTCACCCTTGAATTGTGTTGCCATCAGAATATAATGGTGAACATTCAAACATATCCTAAAGTGATATTCTGGATTACCTTGCAAAAATTTCAAAGTAGGTGTCAAGCACATGCTTTACAGTTCCCACACATTGATGATATAAAAGAATTGTGTCTTAGGTAATTTGTGATGATAGGAAGGGGGGAGAGGATGCTTCCCTTGTCATTTTAAGTTAACAGGACCATTCATAGAGCTTGATATGTATTCCACGACAGTTTGGCCTTGTGTCTGACACCAACTAGAGTAATCTGGAAGGCCAGAGAGGGGCTAGGTAGCTGCTGTGGCAGTGGAATGCAAAGTTGCTGCTGTGTGGGGCTTGACCCACATTTCAGAGACTTAGTGGACACAACACAGGAAAATTTTCCATAGAACACGTGGAGGTCATGTGGGAGAAATAAAACTGTCCTATAGCTGTCTGAAATCCTGCCCAAGTGGGTCACTGAAGGAATGATGGCACCGCCAAAAGAGGACTGTGTGAAGGGGATGGCTAAAAAAAAATCAGAAAAGAAAGACCAAAGAAAGGAAGATACATCACCTGGAAAATGCAATGGATGTTTCCAGTAGGATGTGTGAAGTGTCTCAAAAATATCCCAAAGAGAAAGGATCAACTTTAAACACTGTTCCGAACAGAGAGTGTAAAGCTGTCTTAGCTAACTATCGAGCAAGAATATTCTTCCCTCGGGGCGCCTGGGTGGCACAGCGGTTAAGCGTCTGCCTTCGGCTCAGGGCGTGATCCCGGCGTTATGGTATCGAGTCCCACGTCAGGCTCCTCCGCTATGAGCCTGCTTCTTCCTCTCCCACTCCCCCTGCTTGTGTTCCCTCTCTTGCTGGCTGTCTCTATCTCTGTTGAATAAATAAATAAAATCTTAAAAAAAAAAAAGAATATTCTTCCCTCATTGCTTTCCTTCTCTTCCTCTGGTTTTTAGCCTTTATGGTGTAAGAACTATGACACTGGATGAGGGAGAAGTAGAGTCAAAAAGTATGAGGAAAGAAAAAAAGGAAGGATCATACGCTTCTTCCCTGTCTTATGGCCTACCAAACCCTAACCTGGAAAGAAAAAATACTTGTGATTTGAATGAAATTCAGTGTTTAATTAATATAAGGAACTGGACAATTCCTAAGCTTAACATTAAAGATCCTAGTATCATCGACCGAGGAAAAATGACCAAGAACACAAATGGAGCCAATGAATCCAAACCACAGTATCCATATAAATAAAAGTTATAGTTGTAGTTGAAAAAAGAGGTGTATACATCGAGCCTTACATCGGAAACCGGGGATGTACTGTATGGTGACTAACATAATATAATAAAAAATCATTTAAAAAAAAAAAGAAAAAGAAAAAAGAGGTGTATAGTTTCGAGGAAGCTGGTTGGTTTGTAAAGATGTGAAAGACATGAACAGTTTACTTACTTAGGGAAAGAATCAGTAGAGGGGGCAAGATCTCTGACTTCAGAGTAGAGATAACTGATGGTGCAAGTCCTTAAAAGAGGCTGGAAAAGGGGGTATCTTTAGGTAAAGGAATTGGTTTTGGAAATGAGGAAAGATATGTCCTCTGAAACTGGGGATAAGTAGCTGAGGACAGACGAGAAAATAATGTAGTTAAATCCAGAGTTTGGTTATAACAGTTGAGGGAGTTACATAGCCAAGACAGCATTCTCAGCTAGCATTGTTGGAGAATCCTCAACACCAGTAGTTAAAGTGGGTCTGGCACCACAGTGTCTAAGGAAAGAATCAGAGCAGTTCATGGAAACATCTTGGGAGGTCTCTCTTTTGCAGCATTCCTGACTCATCCCTCAGTCTCATATGTGCTTAACCCCCTGGTGGCATCTTTCTTCCCATCCCTTTTTTTTTTTTTTTAAAACATAGCTATGGGATAAAGTGAATTGGGATCCAACAAAGTTTACTAGGTAGACAGGATCCAGAGAAACATGACAATAAGAACTGAGACCTGTGGTGGTCTGTTCGTGTGTTGAGAAGCTTGAGGTCCATCTTGTTTAATGGATGCCATCAGGGAGAGCCCAGACCATGAGTCACAAAAGAAGTGGCCAAGAATATACTGAGGTCAAGAGATTGTTCAGAGTTTATGAGACAGATTAATCTTTCCCCTTTCTATGTCACCTCTAATTTTCAAGAGGCCACCTGTACAGGGAGTAGCAAGTACTGGGAGACTATTGGTTTGACCGAGTCTACTAAGTCAACTACTCATTTTGCCATCATGTTCCTGTGGTCACGGAGGTTAGGTCAATCATTCTTGCTAAATAACCTGACTTCCCAATACCAACCTACTTATGTACTTCAACCTATTCCTTTAAGATCAAATGCAGCCATAGCTGATAGCCGCCAGAGTAGCAAGATGGCAAAATATCTTACTGGAATTAGGACACTCACATTCAATATTTTATTAGTCCTTCTTTTTCTGCCTCTTTGTCCATATTCAATGTTGGCTCTTTTTAGCTAATCAGAGGGCTCACTCTGTAGCACATGCACTTAAGTTGTAGCCTTTTTATCATGGTTATCAGGGCCATTCGTAAATAGCTTGAAAGAACTTGACATTTTACATGCTAAGTCTTCTGGAGCTGATTTACACTAATCCAACCTTTCTGGAGTTCTTGCTATATGAAAAACTCTGTGCTAGGCACAGAGAGACAGAAGAAGATGGATTGGATGAAATGTCTGCTCTCAGGAGCTCACAATATCTCACTGGGGAGGCCAGCATAAATACAACATAGACACTGTTGACACAAGGTAGAAAATACGTGCTAATTTAAGGTAGAGTCCCTCCTTGTGGATGCGAGCTCATCTTTTTAATTTTTCAGATTTGTTTTCCTAAAGGCAGGGGACATGTTCAAATATCCTAGAATTCCATTTTTGGAGTCATAAAATTTGCAGATAACAGGGATAATTCTTACAGTAATTGGATTCTTCCACATTACCAGTATATTTTTTCTAAAGACTCATATATCTTTCGTTATTTAAAAAGTACCTTTCTTAGAGATGAAAATGTGAATGAAGCAGAGATTTGCAAGAGGCTCTTTTGATAGATCAATGTGAACATGCAGTAGATTCCTATCCCTATGATACTTTGCTTAGTGTGTGGTTTAAAATCTGGTTTTATGATCACCAAAGCATCTCTTTGTAAGAAAAGTTGCTGATATGTAAATTCCCCATCCAAATTGCTTTTTGTTGAGCTCCCAGTAAAATTCCCTCTATGCTTTTTGACTGTTGTTGTGTTACATTCCAAGTTCAATGAACTATGACAAGCTGGGACATGTTTATTTAAATGGATTTTGTGGAAATGTAACACTAGCTTTCTAACACCTGTTTGCATTTCCATACAGACTCAACAAAAAGGAAGTGCTATTCTCATGATGAGCATGAGGAATAATATCTCAAATCTTCTACTTCTGATTGATGTAGGACAGGCAAGTTGTCTTTATCTTCTTTGTCATTTATTCATTCAGTTAATCATTCATTCCCCCTCATATATTGGATACTTATGCTATACCAGGCCCTGTAGGTAGACACTGGTTATACGAAGATGACTAATCATGCTGTGGGAGACAGATGTGTATGTTAGTGGAAGAGTTTATTTCTTCCCAAACTACCAGCCATCATGCCCACTGCAGGATTCCAGCTATTCTTTTCCAAATTATTTCTTTTATATTGAACATTTATAGAGAAGTTATCATATTCTCATCATTAAGAGTGTAGATTCTACAGTAAAATATCTAGAGTCAAAGTGGAATAATGCCAATTTTTACTTGTGCTACCCTGGTAAAGTGGCTAAGTTTTCTTATCTATAAAATGGGTATAATAATTATACCTACCTCAAAGGATTTTTGAGAAGACCATCACTGGCAGATAGCAAGAAACATGAGTTGGCTTTTATTTTTTTCTTGAAGAGATGACATAGCATTTTTGTATATTTGACGTATTTTGTGTTTTTCTTGGAAATGGTCAGAATGAGGCAGTTTATCCACCCTCCTTGCCACCCAGCACCTCATTTTGAGTGCCTTTAGACAGATTCCAGGAAGCCTCTTAAACTAGACATGGAGAGAGGGGACCCAGGATAGCAGCAAGAAGTACTAGCAGGGAACAGCAAGGCAACTGAAATCACAGCATATGAGGCGGAACTATTCAAAATATCCCACAAGACCCTCTAGCACAAAACCCTCCCTTTTGAGATGATGAAACAACTGGAGAGGGTAAGACTTACACATGCTCCCCAGGTAATGAGTGACGGAGTGGGGATGCCTAGTTCATTCCACAAATTGAAGATTCAGAGTTGCATAAAGGGGTGGTAGAGAGGTGGTAGATCTAAATAAGATCATCTCTATGCCACTTTTAGGGCTGGTCCACTTGCCTCATCCTTCTCTACTCTCTATTCTTCCTCGATCTGTAGGTCATATACCACACCTCTGAAGGCTCCTACCTGGGTTAGTTCACATTTTGGTGTCAGTCAAGTGAAACTCTCTGGTGACGTGACTGTTGGTGTAACTTTATGAGTAACCGAGAAATCCAGCTCAGGGCAGACAAATCACTTTGTCTAAAATACAAACATTAGATAGAAAAGAAAACTGACAGTGCCAGAAACTTTACTTACGAATTTTCATTTAATCTTCACAACAACCTGCGAAGTAGGTGTTATCACCATTGGGAAGCTGTGAGCACTAAGGCACAGAGAAGTGAAGTGACCTATTCAATGTATCATAGTTCGTTAGAACTAAAATTTAAAACTAGGTCTGATTTGACCCCGAGAAAATGTTTCTGCATTCTTGGTCAGTGGGAAAAAAAATGTTATCAAATGGAATAATCTCAACTGCATTTAAATAAACTACCTTACATTTAACAGAATAGGAAAAACAAAATCTACCTCGTGTTTATCTGGAGGTAGAGGAAGTATTAGTGACTTTTTCTTTTTTCTAAAAAATACTTTTCAAATTTTCTACAATGGAAATATTTGCTCTTATAATAAAATGACACACAAAAGATGTTATCCTGGAAAAAAAATTAGATCTGTGCAAGTGGCATTGAACTGGGAGTTCAATGGCAGAAATGTAGAGGTTAACTAGTCTTGATTCTCCTTGGGTTCAAAGTGCCCTCATTTACAAATGGAGAAATTTAATTGAATCTAAGAGCACTTTTCTTTTCAAAGCTAAATAAAAGAGAGAAGACAAAAAAGTTCCCATCTGAATTATAATTAAAGCCATATGTTCTTAAAATTTTATCTGTCCCACATTTATACCATATCCAGTCACTAAGCGCCATTTCATCTAAGTGCAAACATTTAATCTTAGTACCAAAGAACGTGCTGTCACCTTGATTTCTCCACCATAATTGTCACAGATGACTCTCCTTTGATTATAATGAAACGAAACATAATATAAAGAGAAAGGTTATGTAGATCCTTCAACAATAACTATAAATTGACTACGTTAAAAAAATCATTTACATGAGTTTGGTTTCTACTTCTTCCAGATACCAGTCATGTGACTTTGACACAGCAATATAATCTCTCAAGGCCTCGATTACCTAATCTGTAATATCTGGAGGTTAGGATGAAGTTTGCCCTGCCCAAATCAGTTACTGAAATCAAATTATTTTACAATTATATACAATTGAAAACTGAGTTTCTTAGTCACCCTAGCCACATTTCAAGTGTCCAATATCCACATGTGGCTAATAGCTAATGGCTACCATACTGTATAGCACAGCTATACATTTCTATCATCACAGGGCATATTATTGGGCAGTATAGGAATGACAAATGCTTAATTTATGGAGCATTTTACAGGTGCCTATGCAAGCCTCATTTGACTGCCTTTTCCAGAGCCCTGAAGAAAAGCAGAATATAGGAACTGAAGCTCAGAGAGGCAAGAGTGACTTCCCAAGATCACAAAGGACTCAAAACAAGGTCTTCTATTAATTCCAAGTCTTTCCTGTATTTTCCACTCCATCATCCTGCCTTCTAAAGCCACCTTCAGGGGCCACAGATGCTCAATAATACATGGATTCTGAGAAACCTTGGGAATGGTTGGCAAATTTAACCAAGCAACAAACAATAGCTATCTTTTTTGTGCATGGCATGGTGGTAGAGGCACCACAGAAGAGAAGATACAACCTCCTTGCACCCCAGCGGCTTGCAATCTGGTTCAGAGCACAAGTTTTGTGAATAAATACATAACCCAAACAGTTTTTAACCCAGATTTGAACAGCATACACTGTTAAATATCAAAGAAATGAGGAAAATAAAAGTGGATTCTTTGGATGATCACGTATCAAGATATGGGGAAATCAGGCAGGAAAACTGCTATTTTTCAGTATTATTTGCCTTTTAAAACTGGGTACATATATTACTTTGATTAAGACAAATCATATGAAAGAAGAAAATCATCAGGGGCTTTTATGGCATTATATGTTAGCCTTCTTCTCTGTAAATAAAATCATTCTTTTGAATCAGTCATTTTCTAATTTTTATACTTCGATGTGATTAATTCTCCTTTATGTATTACCCAAGAAAGTCTCAGTCTAACTAAAATACTTCCCACCAGGACTCTCAAATATATATGATATGATACATGCACTTATTTTCTTAATTTTAAAAAATCTTTATCACATCTTTCTTGGTATTGACCACTAATGTCCAATTTAGACGCGTAAAGTCAGGGACTATACATAGCACAGAGCAGGCACTTGAACGTTATTCGTTCAATGAATATGTAAATATGTACTCAGATTAACAATGCACCTAGGCGTTGAAGAAGTATTCTGGTGAACAGTGAAGAGAAGTAACAAAACTCAGGAATGGTGGGAAGGAAAAGACTGATGGAACTATGTAGGAGAGCTTGTGATCTTGCTGATAAAACAAGTTTTGCAAATAAAAAGTAGATAACACAAAATAGTTTTAAATCTAGACCTAAACATGATAAAACAGGAATCTATGAACTTCTTGCTTTGTAACATGCTTATTTCTCCCACCTGTACTTTTTTCTTTAGTCTAACCTTCTGACTTTACAAAGAGTGAAATAGCTTATTCCAGACCCCCTTTCCTTTAAGCCTGAAGATTTTCTTCCTGTATCAAGATATTTCACATTACAGTGTAAGGTCATGTGTTACTTTCATTGGGGGAAACAAAGAAGTAAATACCTGGTCCCTGATTTTAAAGGGTTTGCAACCCAACTGGAGTGAGAGGACATGAAAACATTAAACAACAGTATTAGAAGTGCCAAATACACAGTATAGCTGCTGCCTTCTCCAGTCTCACAATCTTTTCCTTGACTAACAAGATCGAAGCTCTGTGTGTGTGTGTGTGTGTGTGTGTGTGTGTGTGTGTGTGTTGTAATACTCCTGTCACATCACAATCAAGAATAGGTCTTTCCTTCATTGAATGCACCCCAAATTTCAAGTTATTATGTGATCAATCAAAATCTCTTCTTTCCTCACCTAAGAGTAAAGAAAGTTGAGATTGGGTCAAGTTGCCTTTTCTCATCAAGGAGAGAAGTGTAAGCGGCCCCAATCCTTGAATAAACATGATATAATCCTGTTCAAAGTTGAGTCTAACCTGTCTTTTAATAAACTTGAGATATTCTTTTTTTCCCAAGAACCTCCATCACAAATTTCCCCCATCCTCACAGGTGTGGGTAAAACACAAAACTATGTTGGCCAAAATGCTTATTTCAAATAAAAAAGGAACAGACAGCTCAAAATATGGAAGGCAAGCACCGGGATAACTACATTTGTAGGAGTTGCTTTGCCATGGCAATCTTAAGACAAGAATTTATCTTAATAACTGGCATTCTCAAATACCTTTGGTTCCAAATTATTGTTCAGCCTCAGAAACTCCATTTGCCTGATGTCAAGTCTCTGTGATTTAAGCCTATAAACTCTCTGGAATCCAGAGCTTTTCAATCCTTCTACCTGCCTGTATGTCCTGGCATGTGTGCATTACTAATAATGAACCAATGGTGTTTCTGCACATCTCTGTAATCCTTCAGTGTAATGGGAAAACCAATCTGAGCCCCGCACTCTAAATCACATTCTGAATATTAACATTTACTTGGTCAAACTTGTTTCTTCCACCTTTTCCTCTTGGAGAAAAAGTAAGCCACCCAACTCAATTATAAATCATTGCACTGTGTAAATACTTTGGAGGTGTCACAAACCAGCTAATATTGACTGGGCCTACCAGAGGGCAAGTAAGTTTTACAACAACAATAACAAAACAAAAGAATCCATCAGAGGCCTGTTTAAAATATTCTTCAAGACCAAAGCTTTTATAGATTTTACTAAGTGTGGAAACTCTGTTGACCTCACACCACTCTAATCCATCAAAAAAAAATTTTTTTTTTTGCTCTGTTTAGGAAGGGTGAGGCATCTGGACTAGAGAATTTGGTGCGAGCTGATGGGTGTGATTCTCAGAGAATGGCTATATATTCTAATACCCAGAAACACAGCCAGCCCTTTTAAGAACACACATCATTCAATCAAGAATGATTCTGGTTTTGTTTTATATGATTCTGAGACATCAGAGAACAACAAAAACCCAATCCGCAGAAGCAAAAGGCGCTGATCTAGGTGAAGGTCTAAATGATGTTACTGACTTGTTATGTGCTTAGGGACTTGCTCTAACATATAAAACCAAACAACCAGTAGTACTATATAATCACAGAAACCATCAAATCTTACAGCCGGCAGGGCCATTGAGAGATCATCAGGGTTTTTTTTCTTTTTTTTTCCCAGACAGTAGAAATAAGTCTTTTAAATTTAAGATGACATTAAATTAAGAAGTTAGTTGATTTATGTCAATGAAAGGGATCCTTTTATTTTGCAGTAACGAAGCATTCCAATAATCAGTCAATCTCTAAGAAATTCTTTTATTCATCCATTCATTTAGGGAATATTTTAAAGGACCCACTATCTGCCTGGCAATGATACAAGGCACTTTTAAGGGAAGAAGAAAATCTTGTCATTTTCTTTGAAATTGAGTTTCTCAATTAAAGTCTATTCTATTTAAGTGCTTTACCAAGAAGTGCTTAACTAATTGTTATTAACTCATGGGTTTTTTTCCATGTATGCAGGTATGCAAGTAGGAGGACATATGCTATCTCATTGAACAAAGGATATAAGTCATCCTTACACAAAAACTTGTACAAACCTTTTGAACTGAAAATCAAAATAAATGCAGGTGTAAGAACAAAAATTCAAGAACAGGAGGTGAAATGAAGAGCCTATCATTTAGTAGGTAGTTAAAAGCTCATATTTGATTGTGAGCTTCCTGGAAGCCTAGGTGCACAGTAAATTGTTTATATTGACAGAATGAAGAAACACAGTTATTCTTTCAGAGAAACAAAGGTTTTATCAGCATTGGAGGGCAAAATAACTTATGTAGGGGCTTATGTGTTGCATATTTTCCATAACAACCTTCCCACAACAATGGCAGGAATAGGTTTCTCAAGAGTAGACTGTTTCTTACAAGGTACCTGAATGTGTCTTTCAGCCTGATAAAATGTCTGGTATATACTAAGTGCTGAAAGCATGAATGAACAATAATAAAAACAAAAACACTATTCAGCACAGACAGTTCTATCCTTGCAGACAGGCCAAGATAGAGTGATTTATGAATGAAATTAGTGAAATTATGACAGATGAGCACATGCTTTACTTGCACTACTTCTTAAAATGCACCTCAATTCGCAGTAAAATGACATTAAAAAAGATCAAGGAGAACTAGTTAAGAGACATCACTATAAAATTTGTACAAGCAAAAAAAGCAGATGATTTTGAGTGGCTGAATTAGAAGACCAAAGATTACTAAAGACTATGCCTGTAGTAATGGAGACCCAGAAACCAGGAATTGCACTGCAAAATCCAGAAATACTCAGAAACTGGAAACACCAACAAGCTAAGAGTTGAGGAGTATGGGTGGGTTTGAAATAGGAGGATTCACTTAAAGTCTATATAAGAAGGAGTTGCACCCTAAGATCTCTAAACTCATAAGGCTAGGGAACTGCCCTTTCCTAACCCTGGAGGACGACTCTACGGTAACACTTTGGATGGGTGGAACCAAAGGGATTCTTACCTTGGTAATGACTGCCAGAGCAAAATATAGGAGTAAGGCCAAGAGGTTAAAAAAGGAGTATTAAGTGACACTTGACAACACTAGCTCTCCTCCTTTCTTAACTCCCAAAACTTGGTTCCACAAAGCACTGGCAGACAAAGAGGAGAATGGAGGAGACTTTTTTAGACAAATGTAATGGAGCAGGAGATTCTGATATTTGGTGGTCACTCAGGAAAACAGCTAGGTTCCTAGGGCACCTGGGTGGCTCAGTTGGTTAAGTGTCCGACTCCTGATTTCGGCTCAGGTCATGATCTCAGGGTCCTGGGATCGAGTGCCACATTGGACTCTGCACTCATTGGGCAATCTGCTTGGGAATTCTCTCCCTCCCTCTCCTTCTGCCCCTCCGCCTGCTCACACACACTCCCTCTAAAATAAATAATTAAATCTTTTAAAAAACCATTAAAAAAAGCTAGGTTCCTGGCTGATAACCCTAAAGTTAGTTCACCAATCCACAGGCCCCTTTACACAGACAGAGCTCCCAATTAGGCATTTAGTACCTTACTTTCAAATAAGACAGGCCAATCAAGGATCACTAGGCATTTGAGAAAAGCATCTGATAGACAATACAGGAAACAAAACAGACAAACTTAACAGAAGGAACTTGAAGGAAACAGACAAAATGAGAAAAAAGTCCAAAAATGTAATTATTACTCTCAGATTGTTGAAAGAAGATAGAACAGTGAAGCTACAAAAATAGGTTAAAACAAAAAAATTATTTATAAGATTTTATTTATTTGAGAAAAACAGAGTGACAGAGAGCACGAGTGGGGAGGAGAGGAAGCCCAATACAGCACATGATCCCAGGACCCCAGTATCATGACCTGAGCCCAAGGCAGACACTTTAACCATCGAGGCACGCCAAAACAAAAAATTTTAATAAATAAATAAATTTTGGAAGTTGGTATCAAAATATAATAACAGAAATGAAAGAAATCCAATAGAATGTTTAGAATATAAACTTGAGGAAATCTCCCAGAAATTGGAAGGGAAAAGTCAAAGAGATGGCATATAAAAGAGAAAACATAAGTAAATAAGAGAATTAGTGTAATAACATGTGAGTGGTAAGAAATATAGGAAATGATGAAATTTACTAAAGAAGCAATTCAAGAAATTTCCCTAGAATTGAAGAACATGAAATTGCAGAATCAAAGGATCCAATAAATGAGCATCACAATGGACACATGCCAAGGTAGATGCCTGAATTTTCAACACTTGAGGCCAACATAACTAAAAACAAAGAAAGAATCAGAAATAGATTTTTTAATCTCAGAAGAGAAATGAACAATCAGAATGGCAGTGGACTTTTCAACCATTCCACTGAAGAAAGAAAAGAAAAAAGTAGTATTTCCAGAATTCTGGCTTACAACCAAGAATTCCATAAGGAGCCAAATGATTGATAAAGTATGAGAATGGAAAATAAGACATATTCAGATATGTCAGATCTCAAAAACCACATTTCATGTATCCCTTCTCAGGAAACTAGTAGAGAAGTTGTTCTACCACACAGTGCATTGAAATAAAAGAAAGGCAGAGGGTCCAGAAACCAGAGGATCTAACAAAAGCGCCAAGACAGAGAAATAATAAGAATAATGATAAAAGGACATCTCGACAGTAGATATAGATCAAATCTAAAGAGAGGACAGTCTATGCCAGAGAAGGAGAATGGTTGATTACAGAAGGGATATCTCAAAAACCTAAAAAGTGTGTTTGAATATATTAAGAAAAAAATTTATCTTTTACAAAATTGTGATAGAATATATATAACATAAAATCATAACTATTTTTAAGTGTTACAGTTCAGTCGCTGTAAGTATATTCTCACTTATGCAATATACTTCCAGAAATTATTCAACTTGCAAAGCCGAAACTCTATACCCATTAAACAATTCCCCATTTGCTCCTCCCCTAGCTTCTGGCAACTATCATTCTACTTTCTGTTTTTATGAATTTGACTACTCTAGATATAGCATATAAGTGAAACAGTACAATATTTATCTTTTGTGACTGGCCTATTTCAATTAGCATAACGTCCTCAGAGTTCATTCATTTGTAGCATGTGTCAGAATTTTTTAAGGCTAAATAATATTCCATTGTATGTATATAGCACATTTCTTTCCCCATTCATCAAAGGACGTTTGATTTCTTCTAGTTTTTTTTCTGTTTCAAATTATGCTGCCATGAACATGGGTGTACAAATATCTCTTCAAGACCCTGCTTTCAACTTCTTGGGATACATACTTTCTGATTTTAATTATTTGAATCTTTTTTTCTTAGTCAAACTTAAGGTATTTCAATTTTGATCTTTTTGAACAAACGACTCTTGGTTTTGTTAATTTCCTCCACTGTTCTCTATTTTGTTCATCTCTGCTCTCATCTTTAATATTTCCTTCCACCTGCTCATTTTGGATTTAGTTTGTTCTTTCTCTAGTTCCTTAAGGTATGAAGCTAGTTGATTCAAAACTTTTCTTCTTTTTTAATGTAAATATTTACAGGTATATATTTCCTTCTTAGCACACTATTCTCTGCACCTCACAAGTTTTGGTATTTTGTGTTTTCAGTTCCATTTGTCTTAAGATATTTTATAATTTCCTTTGTTACTTCTCCTTTGATCCAATGGTTGAGAGTATGTTAATTTCCACATATTTATGAATTTTCCACTTTTCCTTCTGCTATTAATTTCTAGCTTCATTCTACTGTGACCAGAAAAAAATATTTTATATGATTTCTATTTTTTATTAAGACATTTTGTAATCTAACACATGGTCTATACTAGAAAATGTCACATGCCCACTTAAGAAAAATGTGTATTTTGGTGTTGTTGGGTAGAGTGTTCTGAATTAAGTCTGTTAGGTCCGACTGGTCTACGGTATTGCTGATGGCCTCCATTTTCTTACTGATCTTCTGTACGTTTGTTCTATTCTTTACTGGAATTAGAAAATTGAAATCTCTTACTACTATTGTAGAACTATTTCTCCCTTCAGTTTTGTCAGTTTGTTTCATATATTTAGGAGTTCTGAAGCTTAGTGCTATATATTTATAACTAAAATCGTCTTAGTGATTTTACCCTTGTATCATTCTATATTAGGTCCTGACTTCCAAGTCTATTTTGTCTGATACTGGTATAACCACCTCTGTTCTGTTTTGGTTACGATTTGCACAGACTGTTTTCATCCTTTCACTTTCAGCCTATGTGTGTCTTTAGATCTAAAGTGAGTCTCTTGTCATGTAGACACACTATCGCTGGATTATTTAAAAAGTCATTAAGCCAATCTATGTCTTTTGATTGGGGAATTTAATCCATTTACATTTAAAGTAATTACTGATAGGGAAAGACTTATTATCACTATTTTATTAATTGCTTTCTACCTGTCTTTCAGCTTTTGTTCCTCATTTCTCCCCTTACTGCCTTCCTTCACATTTAGCTGATTTTTTTTTTGCAGTAACATGCTTTAATTACCTTCTCATTTTCTTTTGCATATATTCTGTATATGTTTTCTTTGTGGTTACCATGGGAACTACCTGTAACACCTTAAGTTATGACAATTTATTTTAAACTGATAACAACTTAATTTCAATCACATACCAAAATTGTATTCATTACTTCTTCACTCCCCAGCCCTTTATGTTTTTTTCCACAAATTATATCTTCATACTTGTAATACATTTTTATATGGAATGTGTGCCTACTGACATAGATTTATCATTATCTTCATGCTTTTGTCTTTAAACTCTAAAAAAGATTAAAATTTTAATGTAACATGGGAATGATATCCCATGATACTGGCATGAAGAAGCTGACCTCCCCCAGACAACAATTTTTATTTTTTTAAATTATTTTTTAAAAGATTTTATTTATTTATTTGTCAGAGAGAGAGAGAGAGAGCACAAGCAGGAGAAGTAGCAGGTAGAGGGACAGGGAGAAAGAGGCTCCCTGCTGAGCAAGGAGCCTGATGTGGAACTGGATTCCAGGACCCAGGGATCATGACCTGAGCCAAAGGCAAATGCTTAACTGATTGAACCACCCAGACATCCCAGACAACAATTTTTAAAAACTGGATAGAATTATAAATAAAGCTTTTAATTGAAGTCACTGGAAAATGAACAGTGGTAGGCAGAGACTGGAGAGGAGTAAATTCTTGAAAGATTGCCAGTGTTCTGGGTAAGAACTGTGATTATGTAGCTTTGTTGCCCAAAGACATCCCCAAACTCCCATCCCAGTTCTGGTGACATAAAATTGCAGCTTTGTCAGCTCAAGGTGGCAGACAACAGAACTCAGATCATCAGAGCAGCTGGAAATTTAAGAGAGCAATTTTTGGAAGTGAGAGAGAATTAGAAATGCTGATATCCAAAATCTGAGCATAAGCTGCCCAAATTTCTGCCTGACTGCTAAACTACACATTTACATAGGAGACCCCAGGGGGCTCAACAAAGAAGCAGGCAGAAACTAGAGGATGGTCTACACTTGAAAAACACTACTGCTCCTGATGAGATTTGCAAATTTCCTGTATCTTTGACTAAGTGCATTTTCCAACTACATACAATTCAAGTGGTGAAAAGTTAAAGCCTTATTGGCTTGAGATGTTAGAGGAAAGAACTTGGGGCTGAAGAAGCAACTGGAAACTTATGGGGAACCACAGAGCAAACGAACCATAGAGAGGCTGATCCCAAATCTTAGTTTAAATTTACTCCAATTCTTGACTGTCAAAATATGAAGGCACAAGGGAGAAATTCTAAAGTTTAAAAAGAAGCAGCTGGAAGATGAAATAAAATAAGGTGTTGTACAACCTGAGAAATCAGCTTTTGCAGTTTGAGTCCAGATAAGATAACTACATGTTATGTCAGAACAAAAACCCAGTGATTGTTCAGAATAACAATACAGAATACAGAATTGCTGGAGCATAATTTTCAGTTCTCAACCAAAAGTCGCTAGCATCGCAAAGAAACAGGAAACAGTGATTCATATCAAAGGGAAAAAGTAATTAACAGAAACAGACAACAAGTAGAGCCAGGCAGGCACCGCATTTCACAGAAAAGACTGCTAAATCATGGACAGAATTAGTAGATACTACAAATATATCAAAAGATGAAAAGAATTTATGTTCAAACTATTCAAAGAAAATATGGCATTAATGAGTGAAAAAAAGGAAATCTCAAGTGAGCAATGGAAACTATAAAAAAAGACTAAATAGAAATTCTAGAGTTGAAAGTAAAACTGAAATTTTAAAAATTCACTATGGTGAGTGAAGTTACCGTAATGGCAGGTTTGTGATTAAAAAAGAATGTATCATTCTTCTCTTCCTTCTCCTACCGAAGAATGAATTGGGGGGGGGGGTAAACAGAAGGGGGAATGAACCAAGAGAGACTATGGACTCCAGCAAACAAACTGAGGGTTTCAGAGGGGAGGAGGGTGGGGGGTTGGGCTAGCCCAGTGATGAGTATTAAGGAGGGCACATATTACATGGAACACTGGGTGTTATACGCAAACAATGAAGCATGGAACACTACATCAAAAACTAATGATGTACTGTATGGTGACTAACATAACATAATAAAAAATTTAAAAAAAAAGAATGTATCAGTAAACTTGAAGAGAGAGCAATAAAATCATCCAATCTGAAGAGCAAAGAAAATAAAAAACTGAAGAAAACTAGACAAAGCTTTAGAGGCTTGTAGGGAAGTAAAAGCTGTCCAGCATGCATGTAATTAGAATCCTTGATGGAACTGAGTGTTCCAAAAGGGGGCAGAAAACTATTTGAAGAAAATAATGTGTGAAAAGGAAAAACCTGTAGAATGTGTACAGCAGTTTTATTTATAATCACCAAAAACTGGAAGCAACGAAGATATCCTTCAATAAGTAAATGAGTAAACAAACTGTAGTGTATCCATACAATGGAATAGTATTTGGAAATTTAAAAAAAAAAAAAAAAAGAGCTATCAATCCACAAAAGAGATAGAAGAAACTCAATGTGCATATCTAAGCAAAGAGGCCAGACTGGAAATGCTAAATATTGTGTGATTCCAACGATATGTCATTCTGCAAAGGCAAAACTATAGAGACAAAAACAAAAAACATCAGTGGTTTGTAGGGATTGGGGGTGGGGCCAGGTAGAGAGATGAATTGGTGAAGCACAAGAGATATTTAGGGCAGGAAAATGATTCTGTTTGAGATTGTAATAGTGGATATGACACACTGCATATTTCAAAACCCATAAGACTTTACAACACAAAGAGTGACCTTAATGTAAATTATGGACTTCAGTTAACAATAATAAATCAGTAGCGGCTTATTAATTATAACGATTGGGACACATGAGTACAAGATGCTAATAAGAGGAAACTGTGAGGGAGAGGGGGTCATATGGAATTCTCTACATTATCTGCTCAATATTTCTGCAAATCTGCAACTGTTCAAAAAAAAAAAACCTCTTAAGTTTTTCAAAATGCTTCCCAAATTTGATGAAGAGTAAAATAAATTATTTAATTATGCAAAATCTTCCTTAGTTGCCAACTGCAATTGTTGTGGATACTGTGCTAATTTGTGATCATTTGTGAAACTATGAACTGGAAACTAGAAAATGGACCTTAGGAATACCTGAAAAATTAACCTTATTTAAGAATCTGAGAGGAAGGCCTTGGCAAGTTAATTAATTTGTCCTTTCTCTTTCCTAAAAGCTTTTTCTACTCAAATCATTGCCACACTGTGAAGTGATGTCTGGGCATCAGTGGTGTCACAACCCACCGAATGTCAAGCTTTTTGATTTGGGGACACAAGAAAAGAACTGTGGAGAAGTGCTTCCCTAGGGCCTGAGTAGTGCAGGCCATGACTGCCAATGATTAGAACAACAGTGTGTGCTGTATGGCTTCTGAGTTTCAGATCCTCAGTGATAGAAGGGCCCGTGTGTTTTATAACAGGCTGCCCTTGAGTCTTTGTGACATGTAGAACCCTGTAAAGTATGAGGCTCCTTCTGCTAGGGTTTAAAGGAAAAAAAAACCATAAGAAATAGTATTATAAGCATGTTATTTAGAGATATCATGCTAAATACCAAAAGAAACAGGTAAAATAAGGAAAAATGAATGCTTTTTGGGGATAAGGTGTCAAAATATGGGGAGGATGGTCAGGGAAACGCTGTTTATTACTGATTACTATTTGACTTCAAAACTGAGAGCACGTACTGTCTGGATCAGAAAAGAAATTAAAGAAGAGAATTATTGGGAATTATGGGTTGATGACATCACACCTTAGCTTTGCCCTCTACAGAATGAACAGTCCTCATCTAAAACCATTCCTTTCAACTGGTCAATGTTCACTTTGTAATCTTCTATAGGACTCTCCCTGTTTATTCCCCAAGACAGTCTCAGTCCAAATAAAATAATTCCAACAAAATCCTCAAATGTATGTGATCTGGTATATACATCTGTTTTCTTAACTTTGATCTTTATCATATCTTCTTGGTATTGACCACTAATGTCTGATTAAGATCCACGAAGTCAGGGCCCATACATAGCACACCATAGTCGTTTGACAATTACTTGTTAAAGGAATAGGTAAATACGTAATTAAACTAAAAATGTACCTAGGCAGTGAGGAGGCATTTTGGTAAATAATTAAGACAGTTAATAAAGCCCAGAAAAATATGGGAGAACATGATGAACTAGACAGCATTATATATTATTTTAAAAGATGGGGAACAGAATGGAGACTCAAAAGAAGATCTACAGCACATCATTCCCATGCCCTCCTAACCCCCATACCTGTCTACACAGCCTTGAAGAAAACACCTATGGTAGACTGTCAAGAGTTATGGGGGTCTAAGACTTGAGAACAGAAATTCTCACTTTTGGCATTACTGGCACGAGCCGTCCATTATTTCTTTGTTGGTGGGGGCTAGCCTTTGCACAGCACGATGTTTAGCAGAATCCCTGGCCTGTACTCACTGGATGGCAGGAGCATCCTCCCTCCAGTTTTGGTAACAAAATGTGTTCAGATATTGCCTAATGTCCTCTGGGGAGCAAAATTTCACTGGGCTGAAAACCACAGGCCTAGAGTGAGATGAGTTGCTTTCACTCTGCGGGCTCTAATGTACGACATGGAAAATGACCACAGGTAGACTGTGTCTATTACTAATAATCTTTTAGAATTGGTTAGCAAAATTATTTTATATATTAATTATCTCATGGATCTAAATAAAAATACCTTCCTATTAATTCACACCACCCCCATTTTATTAGGGTAGGGATATAAGGTTACAGTACCTTAATATCTACAAAGTATCTGTGATGATCCATTAACCACCGTATGGGTGTCGATGGACTCTTTCTCTGATAGTTGCGTCATGTCCACTGTGGATTGGATATGGTATAAGTGGTCTTGTCAGAGTGAAATCCAGAATCTCTGGCCAAAGACTTAATACTGCAATGTTAGGACAGCTTGTACCGATGTAAGAACTCGGGTGTTTAAAGTTAGTAAAGCTATATGTGTTGGTCCGATAGATCATTAGAGCACGTACTCTAGAGCCACGACTTCCACCCATCTGGTTTTAGGTTTCATCTATATGCAAATCAGACAACCCTAATATGTTGATACTAATAATATATGGTATCTCTCCCTAGGCAAAAGCAGGTCTTATGACATGGTCTATGGCCAGAATTTGGATTTAAGAGTCATCATTAATCAAAACAAACAATCTACATAGAGAAATAGAATACACTGTCTAGGATTTTTAATCCTCTAAATTGGTAATTTCTTTCCTTGTGTTGTGTTGGGGCAAAGTTGTGAAAGACAAGTTGATAACTTCAAACTTTTAAAAATTTATTGTGATCTGTGTGCTGCTGAGAAATGCATAATTTGGGGATTTAACACCTGATTAGCTATTAAATGGCTGTCAGGAGAAAATTTTGCAGTAATCGGTTTAGCTTTTAGCCCCTAATTATCACTTCACAGTGGATTTGGGTTGAGATAATTGAGAACTGCAACACTTAAAGGACTCCAATTGGGCATTTTTTAATACAACGAAGTGAATTATTTCTCTATGAGGATTGCATTTAACAGGTATTGGTAACAAGGAAGGAAATGTGATAGTGGATGGGATTTTGCAAAGTGATTTAAAGTAGTTGATTCATTCATTATGCAATTAAGTGGAGCTCAGCTGTGTATAACTTATCTGGTGTCTAGGTCAAAGAATGTCTTTCAAAACTCCCGAAAATTCATTCGGAGGAATTTTATTTTAATGGTGGGTTGGAGAGATGGTGTTGCTGTCTGGACTATGTAACAGATTCTATCTTTAGATACTGTGACCTTGGGCTGGCTCCTTTCTTATTCCTTTGGTTTCCTTTCCTGCCCAGTGAAATACCTATCATTCCATACCCTATTTGTATAAAAGTTTTTAAAAGCTCAGCCCTGGCAGGTAGTTCCTCATTTCTCGCTAACAGGGACCTTCTGACAGAGATAGATTGTTGCACACTGTCTAGCCCCCACACACTCTACACTCACAACTGCTCACTCCTAGCGCACACAAACACACACGTGCGCGCGTTCATGCTATTACTTTAACTGTTGCACTCTACTCCAGAAAAGTCCAAATCCTTTCCAATCTTTCAAGTTTTTTTCAAATAAACAAAGAGCAGCTGAATCCATTTAGTATGCTGACGCGTTAAGCACGAAGATGATGGGACACACTGGCCCTTACTGTAGCATGGAGGGCACACAAGCAGACACGTAACTCAACAAGGGAAACACGTACCTTTTAGCTCTCCACTCACCCAGTCCAAAAAGAGTATCTTTAATTCAAGGAGCAGGACTCTGACTACACACTACGTTCCTTTGTCTATATTCCCATCTCTTTAAACTCTTAAACCACAGTGAAATGGGATGTGATTTTTTACCCAAAGGCCATTTGATACCACCCTTCTTCCTTCATAATAGAAAGCTGATTTGCAATGGGATAGGCAAGTGCCCAGTCTCAGAAAATAAACCAGAACTGGTATAAACCAATAATGGCCATTTCTTTTCCCTTTGCAGAATACTCACTTTTCTAGATGCCCCCAAAACCAGAAGTGAACATGTGACCTATTATTGTATTTGCGGTACTTGGAAAAGCATCTCAAAGGCTTCTGAGTGTGATTTTTCTTAATACAAAGGGATGATTCTTTTTTAGCCATCTCATCCTCGAGTGCTAGGAGACCAGTGTAAGTAATATGTCAGCTTGCAACCAGGAGACAAAAAGCACAAGGGTGAGAAGTCCTCAGTGTGAGTCTGACAGAAGGATGTAAAGGGCCTGGAATGACTTCCTCTGTTGAATGGTTGGAATAGCTTGTGTCAGATCACGATCCTACTGGTGACAGCTAAAAATTGCAGAGAAAATACAACAATCATCTGGCTAAAGGCAATGGATGCCTGGCGAGGCTTATGAGAGCTGTAGGGGCTGAAACTCCGCTAAGGGGAAGGCCTCAGAGAGGTGAGCTGAATTCTACTGCCATGGGTACTACAAGGGCATTTAGTGATTCTGAGCTTGGCCAAGAGGTTTAGATTCTGGGATTTGTACCAACTGCTGCTAGTGAACAGAGAAACTGGCAGAGGTCTGGGCTGAGACTGGGGAGGAGGAACTTCAGCATGCCGCTAGTTTTCCCTTAAGGACCTTTGCTGAATTCTAAGGCTGATGGAGAGAAGGTGAGAAAACGAAGCAGAGCAAAGCAGTCAAGCATTTCACGAGACGAATACTAGAATTCAGTGCCCATCAAAAGGAAGGGTCTTGAAGAACACACCAGGCCCTTGGTTGAAAACCTTGGAGGGCTAGGGTGGGCTAGAAAGAGACTGGGCCTCACTAGGGATACCAGCCTTGATTCAGTCCTGATTGGATTAAGGCAGGAGATCAGTTACCACTCTGCCTAGAAGCTTGAAGACTCTATCTCTTCTAAAGGAAGATAAAATAATCTGGGACTTACATACATTTTAATACACAGTGTTTGGTATTCAACCCGAGACCACTCAGCCTGAGGCAAGATCGAACCACATGACTGAAAACCAAGAAGTGTGCACTCTTACCCACTAAAAACAGAGCCATGCAGAGTTTAGACACTGTAGTTAGCTGAAAAGAACTTCAATAGAATTACAGTTAATTCAGTCAATATAAAAGGTGAAAAGATGCAGAAGATAGATAAGACTTGCAATTTCAGCAGAGAATAGAGTCTATTAAAGAAAGAAACAAATGGAAATTATAAAACTTAACTATAGAAAATCTGAAGTTAAGAATCATTATAGGGGTTAAATACCAGATGAGGCAAAGCAGAAGACAGGATCAGCGACCTGAAAGACAGGTCAGCATAAATATAAACCTAAACCACGCCTAAGTACAGGATAGGAAGAAAAAAATATAAAATAAAGAGAAAGATCATAAAAACAGTCAGGAAACAAGATACATTACCTTCAATAAAGCAACAATAAAACTTAAAGATTACATCTTGACTGAAACAATGAAATCCAGGAAGCAACAGAATGACATTTTTAAAATGCTGAAAGAAAGAACTGACAATCTAGAATTCTATCCTTCAAAACTAAAAGTGAAACAAGGACACTTTAAGACAAACATAAACTAAGATAATTCACCACCAGTAAATCTGCTCTAAAAAGAAACAGCAAAGCGAGTTATGCAGGGAGAAGGAAAATGAAGCCAGAAGGAAACAGGGATGTAGGAACAAAGAGCAACAGAAAGGGTAGTATGTGGGTGAGTATAAATAAATACCGACTCTATAAAACAAAGGAGTAATATCTCCTGGGGGTAAAAGGAATTCAAATACATGGCAATTACACAAAAGGCAGAGGGGTAAATCGTAGTGTTTAACATAATAGCCAGAAGAGGTAATAACTTGTTTTAGACGATAATTGGTCAATGGCAAATGTTGTAATCTCTAAAAGACTATATAACTAACCAGTTAGAAGAGGGAAAATTCAATATTAAAAATACTTGATTATTCTAAAAGAAAACAAAGAGAGGAACAGAAGCATAAAACAGATGGATCAGAAAAAAAAATAATAGTAAGATGGCAGCTAAAATTTAAATCAGTAGTTACATTACCTTTCAATTCGCTAAATACTACATGTAAAAGTTTAATACTGCCAGGTGAATAAAATAGCTGAAACCCAGCCATGTGCTGTAGAACCCAGCTGTATGCCTTAAATATAAATATACAGAAAGATTCATAATAAGAAGATTTACCATGTAAACTCTAGCAAAAGGGGAAAAAAGGCTGGTGTAACTCAACTAATATCAAAGCAATTATTTTCTAAGGCAAGAGTAGACAGAGAGCTAGGTACAGATAAGAGACAAAAGCAAGTTAAAGCAATAGTAATAGTAATAATAATAATAATAATAATAATAATAATATAGAAGTCAATCCACAAGATATACCACCCAACATGTAGCTTCAAACATGAAGAAAGTGCTTTGGATAATGATGGTAACCAGAAATGGACCCCCGGCTCTTTGGGCAACTAATCTTTGACAAAGCAGGAAAAAAACATCCAGTGGAAAAAAGACGGTAACATGAATCCAAAGAGCAAACCTTACCTTCCCAAGCCACCCCCTTCAAGTTTCATCACAATAAATCTCATCATGCCTTAAATCATGGCTAGTTTCTGTCACATACAGCTGAAAATATTCCTACCCTTCACCTGGTCACCAGGCTAGAAAACCAGAATCATCATTATTTGGGCGAACGTTTTCAGGGGAATCGAAGGCTTCTGCAAAATGACACTGCTCAGAATCTGCTGAGGCAGAATGTGATCTCGCGGACCACCTGCAATCCGTTTATCTTGCCCATGAAGAAATAGGGACTCAAGGGGGACAAATGACTTGGCTAAAGCCACACATTGGTATGGTGGTAGGATGAAGAGGAATCCTCAGGTCCCTGACTTCCAGTCCATGCTGCCCGCCCCCCACCATTCCAGGTGCTGCTAAGCCTCTCTCTGAGCTGCTTTATTATTATTACTACAGACAATTCAGCTTTATTTTCCACAATGCCATTCATCCCTGCAACTATGCCAAAACTCTTTACGAGAGAAAGAGTACACTTTCACAGTTAAATAAGAGGAGAGAGATATTAAATACTGTAGGTGCAGACACAAAGGCATTAAACCAAACTCAATTTGGAAGGAAGGCTTTAGACACATCACTGACACACACACACACACACACACACACACACACACACACACACACACACACCAAGCTCGGTGCCTTATGCCACTTCATTGTTTTCAGACAGGATCATTTTACCTCTGTGTTAAGGAGCCAGAATCAGGGACAGCAGTAGAGTATGGCACGGTGCTTTGTCTGGGGCAACCCCCCCCATTACCATACACCCTGGGGCTCCATGAAATCACAATGGCACAACCTCACTTCCACGGACTCCTTTTTCTCGATCACTGATAACTTGTGTTGAAAATGAGTTTCTTGTTCGGCTGCTTCCTATACATTTGTTGGCAGGAGGAATTCAGGACACAGTGCAGCCAAGGACCCCAGGGCCCCCAGCTGAGGACATATGGGTATCTAGACACACTCAGTTTCAGGTTGTGTGACTGCAGGCAGCTGAATCCCCAGATGAGGGATTTTTAAACAAGTTGGTGATTTTCAGATGAAGGATACCAGCCACAGAAGTTTAAAGTGCTCCTGAGCAACTTGGGCTGCCAGTGAAATACCAATTTCTCCTTTTTTTAGAACAATTATTTCTTTTATTTTTCCCCAGACAAACCCTCAGACATTCTTCTCCTCCCTTCTGAGGCTTCTCTTTGAAAGAGCCAGTGCAGTAGATCATGCCGGTTACTCCCTAGATAGAACTGCCGAACACAGGTGCATTCTGGGGCTGCAGTGTCGGGCTTAGGCTCTGATTTGTTGCAGGAAAAATACTTGCTGTAGTTTCCCAATTCCCAAATGTGGATACTTTGAAGATGAATATGATGTATTAATTTTGTGTTTTTACAGATTTATGCTCTGCAGACGTAACTACATTTTTCCAAGAAATGAAGTGAGCACTGACTTCAAAATCTGTACATCAGGAATGGCATGACAGGATTTGTGGGTCTTCTTGTCTCTTAAGGAGGCAGCAGAGTGTCCAAAAATGAAAATTAAGAGCTTGCTGTTTGACCTAGAGTTTAGAAGACCCCACTTCCAAACTTCATGAGGTTGATGTGGAAAAGGCAACATGGGAAGAACCTCACGTGGTATTTGGCAAATAGAAATGACTCCGTAAACAGCAGTCCCTTCCTTCACTCCACATGTGCTCCTTCATCGTCATCACCAACTATCAGTTACTGAGTGTTTGGTACCCAAGGTAAAACATAAAGATGGTTTTCTTATACTCAAAATAGCATTAAAAAAAAAATCTGGTGTCTTTGATCAATGTGATTAGGAGTAACAGAATCCTTAAGGGTTAAAAACATTAACTATCAGGGGCACCAGGGTGGCTGAGGCAGCTGAAAGTCCAACTCTTGGTTTGGCTCAGGTCACGATCTCGGGGTTGTGAGACTGAGCCTCGAGTTAGGCTCCACACTCAGCAGGGAGTCTGCTTGAGATTCTTTCTCCCTCTGCCCCTGCCCCACACCTGCACACTGTCTCTCTCTCTCTCTCTCTCTCAAATAAAAAACAAACAAAAAAACATATTAACTATCAACCAAAGAAATTAGGTAGTTTTAATAGAAGATTAATGGAGAAACAGAGGCCATGCTCTGTTTGTTTTTACCATATATTTTTTGATCTTGAATAATCTTGAAAGTTTGTAATGATAATATTTAGAGAGCAGTAGTAAAGTAGTTTGTAGTTTACAAAGCCTTTTCCTATCCGTTATCTCTTTTGAACGCTGTAACAATTATGGGACACAGGCAAGGGATCATTGTCACTCCCATTTAATAGATGAGAAACCAAGATGGCAGAGATGGAGACCAGCAAGGAGGAATGAGTTAGCAATGAACCTCGGAGGCAAGACGAGGGATGGGGGCGGGGGGCGGGGAAGGGCTGTAATATTTTCTGTGGTGAATGCTGGGGGTGCTTCCCAGATCTCCCCTCACTAGAGGATTTGCTGCCTGAGTGCAGAGAGTGGTGTCTGTAGAAAGCCTCCAGCCAATTGCCCCTTTAGGGACTGCTTCAGCTGCAAAGCCTTCCTCCCCCAAATCATGGTCCTTGTTTGTGTAGCAATCATATCCAATAACTGACTGACATGGTTAGAAGAGCCCAGCCTTTCCAGTTGAACTCTGTAGAGCTCTAATGTGCCATTTTAGCTGCAGAGTGTCCTGTGGGCTTGGCAACACTGCACCTTGACTCCTCTACCCAATCGTGTTCCCTTCCCCTCTCTTCCAGAGGTGTGATTCCAAGGCCACCCCTAATAATACCTTGAACATTACGCTTCGTCTCAGAGCTTCCTGGAAACCCAACTTGGGTCCATCACGACCAGAATGATTGGGAAAAGAAGCTGGCAAGAAAGGGTGTAGGAGATGAATCACTCACTCACTGCCTGGCTGTCCGTGAAGACCTAATTGCCACTGGTGAAGAACTGAGTATCTGGTACAAGGTGAGTATCCAGTTGTTAAAATGGGCACCAGACATGAACTGGAATGGCACATAGGTAGAATGGAGTGCATTGAGTGGTACAATATACCAGAGGTTGTGAAAACTATGGGGGAGAGTAATCACAAAGACAATAAATTCCAGGGGTTATCCTACATTTGAGTGACATTCTAGAAAAGATAATAAAAGTCTGAGAGCAATTAACAGGCAATGGAAAGCCAAATATGAAAAGGGCAACCTATGAAGACACTCTCATCTCCTGCATTGATGTGCAGAGAAAGCTTAAGTCAAGGATCAGCACTTCATCATAAGAGCAGCCAAATGTCTTTGTTATCTAGGCTGTTTTACAAAAATAACATAGACTGTATGGCATATAAACAACGCGCATTCATTTCTCACATTCTGGAGGCTGGAAAGTCCAAGGTCAAGTAGCAGGAAGATTTTGTGTCTGCTGAGCTCCACTTCCTGATTTACGGACAGCCACCTTTTCCCTGTGGCCTCATATGGCAGAAGGGGGCAAGGGAGCATTCTGGGGCCTCTCTTATAAGAGAACTAATCGCCCTGATGAAGGTTTCATCATCTCCCAAAGGCCCCACCTCCAAATACAATCACACTAGGGATTCAGTTTCAATATGTGAACTTTGAGAGGACATAAACATTCAATCTATACCACCAACCTCCAAAGAAGATTAAATTCTGAGAAAAGGCAGGTCTGGTATTTCGAGGTCAGGGTCCTGTGAAAAGCTGGGACCCTGATATTTAGGATGGAAACATCTGGGTTTGTGTCCTTGAAAATCGTGACTCCTTAAGCTTCTCTGAATGCTCTGAACACTCACTAGCGGCCTAGCACTCACTACTAACAGCCAGTACTACCTCCTGGCTTGAAGACCATGAAGAGCCCTCTCTCCTAACAAGATGACAGGCCCCCCACCCAGGATAAGACTCTACCTCCTCTTCTGGACTCAGCTTAAGTCATGGCAAAACCTAGCTGGACATTTTGGGCCTGATAAGGGATGAAAGGAACTATTTATACCCCAAAGAAGCTGGGAAAGCTAGGTATGGCAGGGGCTAAATGTATGGCACTAGTTATGGTATTTGATCAAGAGGGCAAGAATATCAAATTGGATGAGGGAGAGTTTAACACTGTGGGAGCAGTCTCCTGAGAAACAGGATTTAACACCCTAGCAAAGACCCCAGGAGGTGAGGTGAACTTGCTGCAAGGATGACTCCTAGAAACCTGAAAAAAGTGATGACCCACACTGAGTAAGTAAGGTTCAAATGCAGAATTCTTGTGGAAATGGTTGAAAGAAGAAAATTAAAAAATTAAAGAAGTGGATGTGCTGGAGTGGATACACTATATAAGGCCAGAAAATCCAACATATGATAATGGTGCACAAGAAAGACAATGGACACACCAGTTGCCAAGGCCACAAGCAATGATCTTGTGAGAGGGCATCAGCACCACTAAAATGCTCAGTGGTGTTCCTGACTATAGAGCAGAGCTCTTTGTAGGTGCAGCCATTACAGAACTAGGCTCACTGAGAGCCATGGATATGACAGGACCTCAAGACAATGGAAGCCTGGTGGCAGTACATTCAGGTGGAAGACAAATGGATGTGATTACTATAATAAGCAGCAATGTAAGAATGGTAACCTGGCGGGGGGGGCGGCTGACCTATACAGAATGATTTTTTTTTCAGTTTTTTAAAATTTTTAGTTATCTCTACACCCAACATGGCGCTTGAACCCACAACCTCAATATCCAGTCCCACGAGCCAGTCAGGCACCCCTGTAAAACAAGTAAAAAAAAAAAAAAAAGGTAATAAATACATACCTATCAATAACTCCTTTGAATGTACATGGGCTAAATGTTCCAATCAAAAGACACAGGCTGATGGAATGGATAAACAAAACAAAACAAAACAAAACAAAACAAAAAAAACCAAGATCCATCTATATGCTGCCTTCAGGAAACTCACTTTCAACCTAAAGACACATGCAGATTGAAAGTTAAGGAACAGAATGCAAATGGAAGTGAAGGGAAAGATGGGATAACAATATTTATATTGAACAAAATATACTTTACAACAAAGATTGTACAAGAGACAAAGAAGGACACTACATAACAATAAAGGGAACAATCCAACAAGGAAATACAACAATTGTAAAAATTTTTACATTCAATATGGGAGCACCTAAATATATAAAGCAACTATTAACAGACAAAAAGGAAAAAAATTGACAGTAATACACTAATAGTAGGGGACTTTAACACCCAACTTATGTCAATGGATAGATCATCCAAATAGAAAATAAGCAAGGAAATAATGGCTTTGAATGATACATTGGACCAGATGGACCTAACAGACATATTCAGACCACTCCATCTGAAACCATAAGAATACACATTCTTTTCAAGTGCACATGGAACATTCTCCAGATTAGATCACATGTTAGGCCACAAAACAAGTCTCAAGAAATTAAAAACGACTAAAATCATATCATGAATCTTTTCCTACCACAAAGGTGTAGAACTAGAAATCAATCACAAGAAAAAATCTGAAAACAACACAAATACAAGGAGATTAAATAACACGCCACAATGAATGGGTCAACCAAGAAACCAAAGAGGAAATAAAAAATTATACGGAGACAAATGAAAATAAAGACACAATAGTCCAAAATCTTTGGGATGCAGCAAAAGTTGATCTAAGGGGGAAGATCATGGCAATTCACACCTACCTCAAGAAGCAAGAAAAATCTCAAAAAAACCTAACTGTATACCTAAAGGAGCTAGAAAAAGAAGAACAAACAAAGCCCAAAGCCAGTAAAGGGAAGGAAAAATAAAGATTAGAGCAGAAATAAATTAGAGACTGAAATAAACAATACAAAATATTAACAAAACCAGGAGCTGGTTCTTTTAAAAATTAAACAAAACTTATAAACTGTTAGACAGACTCATTAATTAAAAAAAGAAGACTCAAATAAATAAAATCAGAAATGAAGGAGAGAAATAACTGACACCCCAGAAATACAAAGGATTATAAGAGAATATTATGAAAAATTATACGCCAAGAAATTGGACAATCTAGAGGAAATGGATAAATTCCTTGGAACATATAACTTTCCAAAACAGAATCAGGAAGAAATAGAAAATTTGAACAGACTTATTAGTAGCAAAGAAATTGAATGAGTAATCAAAAAACTCCCCTCTCAAAAAAGTCCAAGACCAGATGGCTTCACAAGTGAATTCTACCAAACATTAAAAGAAGAGTTAATACCTATTCCTCTCAAACTATTCCAAAGAATAGAAAAGGAAAAAAAGTCTTCAAATTCATTTTATGAGGTCAGATTACCCTGATACTAAAACCAAATAAAGGCACTACAAAAACAACAACAACAACAACAAAGAAAAGAAAACTGCAGGCCAATATCTCTGATTAACATACATATAAAAGTCCTCAACAGAATATAGCAAACAATTCAACAATACATTAAAAAAAATCCATTCACCATGATTAAATGGGATTTATTCCAGGGAAGCAAAGGTGGCTCAATATTCACAAACCAATCCATGTGATACATCAAATTTACAAGACAAGGGATAAAAACTATATGAGCATCTCAATAGATACAGAAAATGGTTTGACAAATTACAACATCCATTCATCATAAAAACTCTCAACAAAGTGAAGTTAGAGGGAACATACCTCAACATAATAAAGGCCATATATGAAAAATTCACAGTTAACATCATACCCAATGGTGAAAAACTGAGGGCTTTTCTTCTAAGATCAGGAACAAGATAAGGATGTCCACTCTCACTACTTTTAATCAACACAGTACTAGAAGTCCTAGCCAAGCAATCAGACCAAAAAAAAAAAAAAAAAGAGAGAGAGAAAGAGAGAGAGAGAGAGAGAGACAGGTAAAAGTCATCCAACTGGTAAAGAAGAAGTAAAACTGTCACTACTTGTAGATGACATGATAGTATATATAGAAAACCTCAAAGACTACACCAACAATGACTAGAACTGATACATGAATTCAGTAAAGTCATAGGGTACAAATTTAATACAGAGTAATCTGTTGAATTTCTATATTCTAATAATGAAGTAGCAGAAAGAAAAATTAAGAAAATAATTCCATTTACACTTGTACCAAAAGAAGAAAATACCTAGGAACAAACTTAACCAAAGACGTGAAATAAATGTACTCTGAAAAGTATAAAACACTGATGAAAGAAATCAAAGGTGACACAAACAAATGGAAACATATTCCATGCTCATGGATTAGAAGAACTGATATTGTTAAAATGTCTGTACTACCCATAAGCAATCTACAGATTTAATGCAATCCCTATTAAGATACCAACAACATTTTTTCACAGAACTAGAACAAATAATCTTAAAATCTGTATGGAACCACAGAAGACCCTGAATAGCCAAAGCAATCTTGAGAAAGAAGGACAAAGCTGGAGGTACCACAATTCTAGATATCAACATAAACTACAAAGCTGCAGTAATCAAAATAGTATGGCAATGACACAAAAACAGACACATAGATCAAGACAAAAGAATAGAGAGCCCAGAAATAAACCCACACATGTATGGGAAATTAGTCTATGACAAAAGAGGCAAGAATATACAATGGGGGAAAAGACAGACTCTTGAACAAATGGTATGGAAGAAACTGGACAGCTACATGCAAAAGAAAGAAACTGGGCCACTTTCTTATACCGCACACAAAAATAACTCAAAATGGATTAAAGACCTAAATGTGAGACCTGAAACCATAAAATTCCTACAAAAAAACACAGGCAGTAATCTCTTTGACATCAGCTGTAGGAATGTTTTTCTAGGTATGTCTTCTGAGGCAAGGGAAACAAAAGTAAATTTAAACTATTGGGATTATACCAAAACAAAATCTTTTGTACAGCAAAGGAAACCATCAAAAAAACAAAATGTCAATCTACTGAATGGGATATATTTGCAGTATATTTCCAATACATTTGCAAATGATATATCCAATAGGGGGTTAATATTCAAAATATATAAAGTACTGATGCAGCTCAAAACCAAAAAAAAAATAATAATGATTAAAAATTAGAAGATCTGAATAGACATTTTTCCAAAGAAGACATACAGATGGCCAACAGACACATGAAAAGATGCTCAACATCACTCATCATCAGGAAAATGTAAATTAAAACCACAATGAAATATCACTTTACACCAGTCAGCATGGCTAAAATAAAAAACACAAGAAATAGCAAATGTTGATGATGCTGTGGGGAAAAAAATGAAACCCTCATGTACTGTTTGTAGGAATGGAAATGGTGCAGTCACTGTGGAAAACAGTATGGAGATTCCTCAAAAAATTAAAAATGGAAAAACCATATGCTCCAGTAATGTCACTATTGGGTATTTAACCAAAGAAAAGGAAAGCATTAATTTGAAAAGATATATGCACCTCTGTGTTTACTGTAGCATTATTTACCATAGCCAAAATATGGAAGCAACTCAAACATCCATTGATAGATGAGTGGATAAAGATATGGTATACATATATACATATACACACAATGGAATACTACTCAGCCATAAAAAATGGAATCTTGCCATTTTTAACAACATGGATGGATCTAGAGGGTATAATACTAAATGAAATAAGTCAATCGAAGAAAGAAAAATACCACATGATTTCCTTCATATGTGGGATTTAAGAAACAAAACAAATGAACCAAGAAAATAAGAGACAAACAAACAATAAAACCCCAGACTTGAAAATGGAGAACAAAATGGTGGTTTCCAGAGAGGACATGGATGGGGTATGGGTGAAACAGATGAAAGGAATTAAGAAACACTTATTTTAATGAGTACTGAAAAATGTTTATAATTGTTGAATCGTATTGTATACCTGAAACTAACAGAGCACTGTATGTTAATTATACATGAATCAAAAACAAGAGCTTTTTGGTAGAAAATGTAAATAAACAAACGTACATAAAGATTTGATATATGTGTACACTGTGAAAGAATTGTCACCACTGAGTTAATTAATATGTCCATCACCTCATATATATACCTTTTTGTGTGTGAGAACACTTAAGTTCTACTACCTTGGTAAATTTCAAGTACACAATATAGTTTTTTCAACTACAGTCACCATGTTATACATTAGATCCTCAGATCTCATTCATCTCACAACTGAAAGTTTATACCTTTTTATCAGTCTTTCCATACTACTTCCTCTACCCCCAAGCCCCAGGTAACCACCATTCTACTCTCTGCTTCTGTGAGTTCAACCTTGTTTTGTTTGTTTTTAGATTCTACTCACAGGTAAAACTATACAATGTTTGTCTGTCTCTCTCTGGCTTATTCCACTTAGGTTCATCCATGGTTTTGCAAGTAACAGAATTTTCTTTTTTCACTGAATAGATAGATGATAGATAGATAGATAGATAGATAGATAGATAGATAGATAAACATTTTCTTTATCCAATCATCTGTCAATGAACACTTAGGTTATTTCCATACCTTGGCTATTGTGAATAATGAATGCTACAATGAACATAAGAGTGCAGCTACCTCAAGGTAGTAATTTCATTTTCTTTGGCTATATACCCAAAATGGTATATAGCCAAATGGGTATACTGTAGAATACAGTAGTTCTATTTTAATTTCTTAAGCAATCTCTACAATGACTAAACCAGTTTACATTCCCACTAACAGTGTACAAAGTTTATCTTTTCCATATCCTTGCTAACATCTGTTATCTTGTCTTTTTGATAACAGGTGGATACCTTATTGTATGTGTCTCTGATGATTAGTGATGCTGGGCACATCTTTGCAAAAATGTCTATTCAGGTCCTTTGCACATTCTAATTAGATTATTTATTTTGTGCTATCAAGTAGTATGAGTTCCTTTTATATTTTGGAAAAAACATTTATCTCTTACTCAGTTCTGCAATTCTGAAAAGCAACTCTGCCAGGTAAAGTATTCTTGGTTGGAAGAGTTGGATTTTTCTTTTTTTCAGCACTTAGAATATACCACTTCCTCCTGGCTTGCATGGTTTCTGCTAAAATTTTTTCTAATAGTCTTATTGGAGTTCCCTTGTATATACAAGTTGCTCTTCCTATTGCTTTTAAATTCTGTCTTTAACTTCCTTTTTTTTTTTTTAAACAACGGATTCTTTTATTTATTTTTTTTAAGTAGGCCCCACATCCAACGTGGAGCCCAATGCAATGGAGCCCAGGGCTTGAACTTATGACCCTGCAATCAAGATCTGAGCTGAGATCAAGAGTCAGATGCTTAACCGACCGAGTTACCCAGGCACCCCCTGTCTTTAACTTCTGATAATTTAATTATAAAGTGTCCTAGAATGGACCTTTTTGTCATCTTATTTTGGTATTCGTTGGGCTTCCTAGATCTGGATGTCTGTTTCTTTCCCAACATTAGGGAATTTTTCTGCCCTTATTTCCTTGAAAATGCTTTTGACCCTTTTCTCCCTCTCTTTTCTCTTGTGGGACCATCCTAATGCATACAGTGGTCCTCTTGATGGTATCCCATGGGTCCTTTATCCTCATTCTTCCATTCTTTTTTCTCTATTGCTCTTCTGACTGAATGACCTCCATTGCTATGTCTTCAAGTTCTCTGATTCCATATTTCACTTGATCTAGTCTTCCACTGAATCCCTCTATAGAATCTTCAGTTTAGCTGTATTCTTCAGCTCTATGATTTGGTTGGTCCTTTTAAAATATTTTCTGTCTCTGCTGAAATTCTCACTTTGTTCATGCATTGCTGCCTGACCTCAGCAAACTTCTTCATTACTGATATTTTGAAATATCTATCAGATAAATCACTTATCTTCATTTCATTAAGATCAGTTTCTGGAGATTTATCTTATTCTTTTGTTTAGAATATATTCTCCTGTTTCCTCATTTTCATATGGTTGTTGTGTCAATTTCTCCACATTAGATAAAACAACCACCTCTTCTAATCATGACAGAGTGGTCTCGTGTAGGAGATGAATCTCATCAGTCAGCCTGTCCCAGGCTTCTGTTTGCCTCTCTAAACTTTGTGATTATCTAAGCTGCATCTCTTTCTTCTAGTGGCTCTCAGGAGTTGGGGGTATGCCAAGATACATCAGTGTCCCAAAAAAGGTGATTGCAGTCATCACTCAGATGCAGGCTGATTAGAAGACGGACCCCCAGGTAGAAGGTGGTAAAATACGCACGTAAGCCTCTCCTAGAAAAAAACTAGAAATGAGCATTTTTGGCTATTCCCTCTGTACTGAACCTGGATATATAGCTATGGGAGGGCTCCTGTGCCCATTTAAAAACTGCATTTATGTATGCTATAGTCCTATGGGACTCATGGATGCACACCGCACTGGCTATCAGAGCTAAGTGATTTGGGGACTTGTTCCTTAGCTGGCAAGTTGGGGTGCTAGATATGAGGACAAGCTCCTTCCTGGGAGATACTGGCAACTTGAATTTATTACTGAAATGAGACAAAAGAGAGAAGTCAGGGAAAGTACCCACCTGCTCTTTGGAGCTCTAGGGAGGACTGCACTCAGCATCCAGATGTGTGTTAATTAGAAGTTGAACCCTTATGCAGCAGCCTGTAAGATATGCACTAAAACCCCTTCCAGGGAGAGACTGGGAGAGTGTGTCTTTGCCTGCTCCCTCTGCACTGAGCCCTGGAAGGATGGTTGTGGCAAGTGCTAGCACACCCATTAAGAACTTCTTCTTTGTTTACTATATTCCAGTGAAACTTGTGAATGCAAGCTGCTGTGGCTTTCAAAGCTAGGTGTTTTAGGGGCCCATCCTCTGGGTGGGAGCCTTAAAATCTGGAGCCTGATATGTGCAGTCCAAACTGCTCACTCTTCATGAAGATGGGGTTCCCTGACTGTATGCTGCTGTGCCTTGGGGTGGGATTTATGATGATAGTACGTCTCACGCTTTTCTGTTTCAATGGGGGTGTTTTCTCAATTGCCTGATGTGTAGGAGTTGCTCAGCTTGTTTCTCAATTTCCTTCAGAAGGAATTACCCTCTGTGTAAATGTACATTCGGTGTGTCTATGGGAGGAAGAAAATTCAGGAGACTCCTATGATGCCCTCTTAATCTGGAGTCTCCTATCCAAACTTTTGTAGAGTTTCTTGATACATGGTTGGAGTGGCTATAGACCTAATATCGCAATGTGGTCCTTTTGTTAGGCCAGTTAATAAATTAAATCCTGGCCCAGGTTCAGCTAACAGTGGGTCCTCAAACCTACCAGTTTTGTCTTTTCACCACTTTCCAAATATAATTGGGATAAACATAGCTTATGGTCAGCGTAACTCCCACAGCAGATCCCTTGGCTTTCAGGTCAAGGATAACCTTAGTGCAAAGGCCAAACAGCAATCTCTAAAACTACTCTCCTCTCCTCTCTCTTGGAAAAGATAATACATTTTTTTATTAATCTTTTTTTTTCTTTTTCAGGTTTTTATTTAAATTCTAGTTAGTTAACGTATAGGGTAATATTGGTTTCAGGAGAAGAATTTAGTTTTAAAAACTGCATACTCAGGATGGCAGAAACCAGCACTATCCATGAGATCCCAAGGATGCATGAATGTTGGTACCCATCAAATCCTCACTTAATACAGCAGTCTGGTCCCTGAAGAAATCAGAAGCATCCTGAAAGATGGCAGGAGACTTCTGCAAACCCAACAAAATAGTATTTCCAATTGCAGCTGCCGAGCCAGATGTGATATCTTTGTTCAGGCAGATTTATATGGACCCAGGTACAGGGTATACAACCGCTGATTTCACAAATGCATTCTTTTCTTTCCCTTTTAAATAAAGAGCCAGTAACAGTTTGAAGCCATATAGAATGAACACCAATATACGTTCACAGTTTTGTCTCAGGGCTATGTTAACTTTTCCCATCCTCAGTCATAATTTTGTTTGAAAATATCTTGACCATCCTGATACCCCATAGAATACTGCATTAATCTGCTACTTTGATAACATCGTGTTTATTGGTCTAGACGAACAAAAAATGGTTAGCACAGTGGAGGCCTTGGTAAGACACACATGCTTCAGCATTTCTGTGCCCCTGACAAAGATCAAGAGGCCTGCCGCATTAGTAAAATTTTGAGAGGTCTAGTGGTTAGGGGCATGCGGAGACATTCCATCCAAGTCAAATTATTTCATCATGCTTCTCCTACCACAAAGAATGAAGCATAGTGCCTGTTAGACCCCTTCATGTTTTGAAGGTAGCTTATTACGTACCTGGAAATGCTGCTTCAGCCCATAGAAAGACCGCTGCCAGTTTTCAGACAGCCCAAAGTAGGAAAGACTCTTGCATAGCAGGCTAAGAATGCAGTGTAAATATCCTGAAAAGCTTATGATGTTAGATATGCCAGTTGTAGGAAAAGATATATTTTGGAGTTTATGGCAATGACCAAAGGGAGAATAACAATATAGATGCCTGAGGTTCTGGAGCAAGGCCATGCCACTTGTATTAGAGAATCATTTACTTTTTGAAAGACTAAATTTGGCATGCTATTGATGTCTGACAGATACAGAGCATTTGACCATGGGACATCAAGTGACCATGCATCTAGAATGACCTATTATTAACTGGGTTCTGTTAGATTCACCAAGCCATCAGGTCAGGCGAGTCCAAAAACAATACACTGTAAGATGGGAGCCTCACACCTGGAATAAATCACAAGCAGGGCCAAAGGGGAAAAGCAATTGAGCTGCATGGAACCCAGACACACCAGCACTCCTTCCTCAAATCACACTCATGGTTGTAAAGCGTTGGTAGGAGAGGTTTCTTATGAGCAACTGACTGAGGAGAAAAGGACCTATGCAATTAAGGTGAATGTGCTGACTCATTCTGTGTCCAAGCAGAAAACGTGTGGGTACACTAAATCCTCACTCGGGGTTGGCCTTGAAAAACATTCATGAGAGAAAACATTTCTAATGGAATTCCTAATTTGAAAATGCGCCTGAGCGTCTACTCTTCTCTGGCCTAAGAAGGGCGCCAGGACCAGATGTTCATACCCTTCACAATCAAGCGTCTGGATCACCATTCCAGGTAAAAAACCAAGACCAGCAGAGGACCAGCAGGTGAGATAAAACAGTGGAGAAAGGAGAGGAAGAAAATGGAAACATAAGTGGCCTGAGATATGAATACATACGGACTCACAGACAGTGGTGAATGACTTGCATGGCTAGTGGTGGAATTGGAAGAGAAAAAATGACAAGATCAGGGACAAGATGGTTTGTGGGGGTGGAAGGTGATAGAAGCATGATGGTAGAGGCAGTGTATGAAAATCTTTGTATTGCATGTTAATGCCTAAAAGAGTTTCTATTACGACAGTAGAGAACTTAACCAATCAGACAAAATTACTTGGCCAGGTGATGTCAGCCAGTCTCTTTATTGGCTACCCTTGTTTTAGCATGATAGAGAGTTGAGCAAAGTGGCTATCACAGCAGGGATAGAGATTGTTTGCATTCTGAAAACATGGACTCCAACTTACTAAAGGTAAATGACACACCATGTCCCCTAAATGTCCAAACTATCAGAAACAGACACCAGTGCTAAGTCCCCAATATGGTACCACTCCTTGAGGAAACCAAATGGCCACTTGGTGGCAAGTTGGTTACATTAGACCCCTTCAACCTAGAAAGTGGCAGATACTCGTTCTGACAAATAGACACATTTCTCAAGTATGAATGTGCCTTTCTTGCTCAAAGGCACTCAGGAATAAGTAACATCCAAGGGCTTATTGAGCGCTGGATCCACCACCATAGAGTCCTACACATCCTGAAATCAGACCATATGACCCTATAAAAGCAAGCAGAGGGAGAGAATGTAAACCAAGAGATCCACTGGTCATACAACACATCTCACCATCCAGACACTGCTGTCCTGATAATGTGTTGGAATGGCCAGCAAAAGGCCTGACTGCACTACCGTCTGAGAAACAATACTTTATTGCAAGGACAGTATACCAGCTTCCAGGACTCAGTAGAATCTTTGAACCAAAGATCTGTGTAAGTGGCTCATCTCTAATACTTAGAATACATAAACTTGTAAGTCAGGGGGAAGAAGCAGGAGTGGTCCAGTCAGTACCACTCTCAATAACATACTTAGGATATTCATGAGCTGCATATACCCAACATTGGGCTGTGTGGGGTTAGCAGTCTTGGTCACCTAAGGAGGGACATTTCAGACTAGAATACATTGGATTTGAAAGTTACAGCAGCTATCTTTTAATTATTCGGTTCTTGTGTCTAAGGACCAGAAACAAAGAAGAGGAGACACCATCTTGGCAGACGTAACTGACCATTATCAGAGGACTATTTTTACACAATGGGGAAAGGCACTCTCCAATAAATGTCCTTCATGTTAAAATCTCTCTGAGTCTGCTTTCTGGAGAATTTAACCTGGTCTTCAAAACGTTTTTATATACATTATCTTATTTGCTCTTCCCAGTAACCCTGTGAGCTAGACAAGGACAATTTTATTTTATAGATAAAGAAGGGCCCCAGAGAGGTTAAGTGGCTTTCCAAAGTCTAACAGTTAGCTCATCAGTGACAGACCCACCAATTGCACCCTGGACAGCGCCTGTCTCTTTTCTTATACCACCATATGCCTTTTCCCTGAGGAGGGGAGCCAAGCTGGGCTACAATGTCATCCTTCTGCTGTGACAATGACATGCCTGGATCTTAAGACTCATTCTGTCAAAGGTGCTCTGGGAGATGTAGTCACAGCACCATCAAGGCAATTTATAACCAGTACAGGGGAATGTTTTAATGATGCTGTTATGATATATTGGCCCTGTAAAGTCTTATTAAAAAGTAGACTATGCTAATAAAATGCAAAGGTTGTCACTTACAATGAAAAACCTGGTGATTTAGAAGTAGCGTCCAACTTCTGGATCATCTTTTAGACAATGAATAAATCAAAAGAAGCAAGGTGTCAGATACTAGGAATTGCACTGTTGACTCTGATCTCAGTGCTGGATGTATCTTGTCGTTGGGGTACATTGGCCTGTGACTATCTAGAATCCTTACATGAATGACTTGATTTCTTGAAATAGTGCAGGGTGTGGAATCATTCTTTCTCAGCATACCTTCTAGGGGCAATATTCAAACTTTCCCGTGAAGCTCAGTGGTAGGAGACTCCTATAGGGGTGTGTGAATGAAGAAACAACTGTGGGTGGTCATAGAGATGTCCTTTGAAGCCTAGGCTTGGAAGATCTGGATCCTAAGCTGAGCTTAATTCCTTATGTGACCCTCTACACATCAAAGTCTCTCTCTGGGTTCAGGACTCTGTCCCAAAGTGGGAAGAGACCAAGGTGATTATCAAGGCCCACCCTGTACTGTGAATCTATGTTCTGATTCACAGCTTCTCCAGTGTTTCCTTCTGGGCTCAGCTGCACTGTAGCTTAGGGATAGAATCAGCAATGGTTTCCAGAGTTTGAGCAATAAATCTGTTACCCAAAGTGACTGTGGTAGAACTTAAGAGCCTCCTAGTTTCTTCATGTTATGTAGATAACAAAGAGAGTCTAAGACAGGGACTATGTCAGGGGCAGTGGTAGAGGGAGCTAATATACTGTCACTGGGACCCTAGGCAAGTTTAAGATACTGTATGGGACCCAGTATAACCAACTGTGTACTGGCAATAATAAGTTCTATATCAGAGTATTCTTATGAGGGATTTAGTAAAGTCATTTATATAAAGGGCCAAGTTTATAATTAGCGCTCAATGGATATTACTTCTGTCCCTTAATTTTTCTAGCTCTTTCAAAGTGGTCTGAAACAAAATGAAAACCTCTATTTCCAAACTCCTGAAGGAAAATATAGCAAATAGGAACCCAAGGGCAGGCATCCAACATCCCTGTAAGGATAATTTAAGTAAGTGGCAATGGTACCCATGGCTAAGAGAAAAATTATTATTGAAATCTAAGCAAGAATAGCCTCCAGGTAAAGGAACTGGCTGACTGCTTGCTGGTGTGACTTTAAGGCATGAGCAGAAAACAAAGGCTATCAACCTTCATACCCACTTTAACAATTTCCTAAAGCCTAAACATCTATCTCCTCTATTTTTCTCATTTTTGCTAAAAGCAAAGATGTCCAACATTCTTGTAAGAGACCATCTACTTATCTATCTGTTTATTTATTTATATATTTTACCTCTGCAATTGTAAGGTCAGTTGGCAGTGGCCTGGGATAGAAGAAATGACTGAGTGTGACTTGATCAAGAAAGGGAGATCAGCCTTATAATGCTTTCTCTCCTTTTGACTGGTAATCTTAACAAACCACAGACACAGGGCACGGCAATGGATCAAGGGAATGGTCTCACGTGGGTAGGCATGGAAGCACCTGCTTTTCCTCTTTCCATCTTTTTTGAATCACCAGCAGTGGTTTTAACCCTATATTTAGGCCCAAAGAGAGGGTCCAAATGTAAAGGAAATGAAGAGGAAAATTTTCTGACAGAGCCAGAAACCTGCCTGTGGACATAACAGACTATAGCACCCTTCCCAGGTAAGAACAGGAATCTAAGAGCCTGTATTCCAGCAGCCGCCACAAATGGAGACACTGTGCCAAGAGTGGGTGCTTAAAGAACCCTGGCAGGAGAACTCTCCAAAATAAGAGTCTAAGGTTTCCAGACAGAAGACAATGACTGCTAGGGATCCTAGTTCAGTGCTTAGCTCCCTGTTACAATACAGATGCTCTTGAAAGGGTCGACAGCAAAAAAGTTTCTTCGGGATCTTATGCCCTGATGTGAAAGGCAGAACTTGAGAGCAGGTTTTTGAAAGGAGGGAGAAGAGAACTTGAGAAGGCTCAGGCCTTGAAGAAAAAACCTTTTAAGAGGGAAAAATTAAGGTTGAACCAAACTCTGACCATGTCAGCATTTTGCATAGGCTGGCAAGGCATGTGGACTATTCCCTTAGAGTTGTTCCGGTGGAAGCCATCCATTGCCTTGTATCCGTATGGATGGAAGAGTGGGAAGAGAGAGGGCTTCCAGGTCCAGTGACATAAAGTAATTTCCAAGGTAACATAGCTAGTACATTGGGAATCAGAGTTAAGATGTAGGTCTGTTACCTGCTTCCTCAACTAGAAAAAATAACATATCCTTCAGTGAGATTTCACAATAATTAAATGAAGTAACATATACAATATGGCACCTGGGCTAAAACACTACCCAACTCTACACAGAATACGATATAAACGAAAGTATCACTATATCTTCCCAGAAGGCTTCTCTCAGTGTTTGGCAATATAGTAGGTGCTCAATAAACATTAATTTTTCCTTCTTTTTCAGAAGCCTTTAGCCTCTATTGCCAGCCAGAATTTGAAACAGCAATTCATCTTCTAACCATGATAGAATCAAAATGTATTGGAATCTCTCTTTTTCTGAAGTAATTTTTTATGAGTTTAGTATGATCCTACTCTTCCCCTACTGGTTAAACCATGTGAAGTCCATTTTATTTTCTGCTGTCTGCACTCTGACAACATGTTTGACACTCTTTAATTAATTAGTTCCCTTCCAGCCCCTGCATGCTGGGACCTGCTGGCCAACTTTGGCACGTCTTCCAAGTCAGTGACCCTTGGGTGCTGCACGTCTGTTTTGTGACTGGTGTAACCTGTCAGCACTTCCATTTTAGGAGGTTTTTTTTTTCACCTTTTGTGTCTGTTTTCTTCTTCCATGACAGGATCTGGCAGAAACTCATTCTTTTGCAATGGGATTCCAAAGAGCATACCAACTATCCAATTGCTTTTCTGATTACCTCAAGAATAAAAGAGGTTTAATCCCACATTGAAAGCCAAGCTATATAATGACTGTTGACATTGGAATAGCAAACATTGGCAAAGCTATTAAGAGAATAGCAGATTGTGGGTAATATTTTATCTTTGCCTAAGGGGGTCTTTAAAGGCTATTAGGAGAGGGTATATCTATGGGAATGTATCAGAAGATACCAGGTTTAAGAAAAAAAAATGCCATTTATAGAAGCCATCCTGCCAAGGATATGGCAACTTTCCTGAATTCTCCTCATACCCAGCTGCCATTTGGGGGCAAAATGAACACAGGTGGTAGATCAAGAAAGAGGAAAATCAGAAATTCTCTTATTCAGCTCCTGCTTCATGAGCTTCTCCTCATTCAAGACTAGCTCAAAATTAAACTTTTCTGTGATGTTTTACTTCCCACAGGCAATCAGCGACTCTTTGCAAATCCCACATTTCTTTGTACATATCTCTGTTTTGATATTTTTAATGCAAAATCCTTTTATTTTAAGTATTTGTTAACATGCCAATGTATCCCACTAGACTGTGAATGCTCTGAACCACAGATGTCTCATTGATATCTCTACCGCTGGCACTTAGTAGAGTTCCTGACACATGGCAAATACTTAATGAATGCTGAATGAATTAATGGATGAATAAGTGGTTAACAGAATCCTGGATAGATATTTTGTTCCATTTGTGATATGCCACGGACACTAAGGAAGGATCATCTTCCAGTCAACAGTCGCTAGGACCACTCTGCTGCAGCTTAGCTGCCCCCCACCCCCAATGAGCCTGCAGGAGGAAAAGTGAAGGCTCTCCAGGACGGTGATGAAATGAATCTTCTGTAGCATGGTCACTGACATGGACTCTCAACCACACAGAATTGCATCTTCCAGCAGATGGCAAAACTATGCTATAGCTAGAAGATCTGATCTTACATTCATTATATAGATAAGAAAAGTGAGCCCTAGGAAAGTAGAATATCAAGTTCAATTCCATAAAATAGCTGCAGGATGGAAGATCTGAGAATGGAACTCATGTATCCTAAACACAATGGTAGTTTCTGTTTTTATTATAGTAAAATATACATAACATAGAATTTACCATTTTACCCATTTTGAGTATACAGTTCAATGGCGTTGAGTATATTTACGTTGTTAATGCAATCTTCATCACTCACCTCTGGGACTTTTGTTTTGTTTTGTTTGATTGTTTATTTGTTTTTAAAGATGTATTTATTTGACAGAGAGAGAGAGAGACAGCGAGAGAGGGAACACAAGCAGGGGGAGTGGGAGAGGGAGAAGCAGGCTTCCCGTTGAGCAGGGAGCTTGATGGGATGTGGGGCTCGATCCCAGGCCCCTGGGATCATGACCTGAGCTGAGGCAGACACTTAATGACCAAGCCACCCAGGCGCCCCGGGACGCTGCTGATCACACTGAGTTGTGGCGGGGGCATTGAGGGAAGTTGTTCAGTAAAGGCTTTACAGTCAAGGACATGACACGTGAGTAGGGTTTTTGAAGGATAAATAAAAATTCAACAGTAAAATTATGGTTGAAAAACTGTATACTCAAAAATAAGAGTGTGAAAAGCTATGGTGTATAGTTTAATATGACTGAAGTCTAACGTGAGAAAAGAAAAAAGCAGAAGATGAATCTAGACAGCTAGACAGAGTCATAAAGTCATGAAGGCTTTGAACACCATGCTAAGGAACTTATATTTTGCATTTTACTCTTTAAGCAAGAGGAGTTACTGAAGAATCTTAAAGAAAGAACATGGCGTTATGAGAATGGTGCCTTGGCTACATCACTCTGGCCTCTATGGGGGCTGACCTAAGAGTGGGAGGGGGTCCAGGTATGAGAAAGGACTCTGTCACAGTCTGAGAAACAAAGGTCTAAGTTGAGATGATAGAGAAGCTGGAAATGAAGGATTTGGTGGCTGATTAACAGATTACAGGGGAAGAGAGGGAAGTTGGAAGAAAAAGCAGTTAAGGATAGCTGCAAGGTTAGTGACCCTGAAACCAGGCTGTTGGGTAGAGCCATTCCTTGGGGAAATAGGATAAGGCTTAAATGAGGATAATCAATTCAGTTTAAGGCATGTTGCCTATACGGTATCTCTCAAATAGAGAAGATTCATAAGAGGTTGGAAGTTAAAGATACAAAAATTGAGCTCAAATTAGTCCATTTGTAAGAAACAAATCACTCTCACAACTTTTTCAGCAAGAAATTAATACAGGGAATTAAGTGTTCATGAAATCATTGGAAAAGCTGGAGGAGCAGGCTCTAAATTGAATTTCCAGGAATAATGCCCAGAAAATGGCTGCAGAAATAATGTGCTAGGAAAACTACAATCACCATCATAATTAGGAAGTTCAGTCAAGTAATCAGGAAGCCACTAGAGCTACTGATGCTACTGCCTCTTGACCCGGAGGAAGTCAGTGACTAGACGCTACACACCCAATGCTTCCATGATTGAGCCTACCAACAGTTACAGTGAAAAGCAGTAAAGAGAGGACTCTGGCCTCACTTTTGCCTCTCGAAAAGTCCATCTTTTCTTGATTGTATTGGTGGTTGCACAAGTCTGTGAATGTACTAAAATTCACTGAATTATACACTTTAAATGGGTGAATTGTATGGTATGTGAATTATAGCTCAATAAAGACACTGAAATACCTTCCCTACTTTCCCACTGGCGGAACGTATTCTGTACCCTGAAACCTAGCTGCAAGGGAGGTGGGGAAATGTAACTTTTAGCTTTCTAGCTTTCATTGTATGGGAAGATAAAAAAGAAAGAGGTTGAAATGAATGTTGACCAAACCAATCTTTGGTTTCCATCCAATAAGAGTGGATAAGTTTTCCTAATGAAAGTTTATCATAAAAGGGAGGGAAGGGAAAAGAACAAATGAATATTTGTAATGTCAGTACTTCAAGGAAGACAAGCAAAACCAGTGAAGAAGTAAAATTAACAAGAATGATCGAGATGGTAAATAAAGAACCAGGAATACACTGTTCTAGAAGCCAAACATAGAGACTGAAGGAGGGAGGTCAGGGAGGTCATGGATGCAGCATCCCTTCATAGGCAGGTAGGCTGGGCAAGTCATTCCACCTCTCTCAGTCACAGTTTCTTCCTCTTTAACGTGGGAATCGTAACAGTAACATTTGTCCCTGACACTGAACTTTTCTTATAGATCAGTTGGGACGATGCATGTAAAACTGAATTGCAAACTACAAATCATTCTGTTAATAATTAATTAGTTGTGCTTACCTTTATAAGACACTGTGAAGCCTCTACTGCTAATATGTCCCTTAATATTACATATAACTGAACAAAAAGTCCTCCCACACCAGTCTGACCATTTTATCTCAAAAGAGATGAAGAAGGACTACTCGCAGCTACCCACCCGCCACCCACGTTCGTCCATGAAGAGTGTCAGAAAGCATTCTTCTCAGCCAACATATTACTGCAAAGATCTGAGAACTGATTTACAAATACAAACTCACTACTTCCCACAACAGTCCTCCACGGTCAAGGCTGGGTGAAAGACAGGTTCACGGCGCCAGCAGATGCATGGAGTTTGGCTCTCTCATGCTCAACCCCCTCCGGTCCCTGTTGCACCCCTTCCTGCCATGTCATTTACCAACTCTCAAATATCGACAGCCTGTGTGCTTAAGAGTGGGATTCCAATCATCCCACTTCTTAAGGCACTCGGTTGCATTTGTAACACACCAGCTGTTTCTGAGAACACATTCTTAATATAGGAACAGCAAGAAATTCCACTGTAGCTGTCCCAAGCCACGCTAGAGTGCTACCATGGCAGTGACATCTTGTGGCAGAACAAGACTCAAAGCTGAATCTTTAGGGAACTGGGCAAGTATCACTCTGTCACTGTCTCTCTCACCCTGAGTTTGCTCTGTCACAGGATGGCAGGCCGAGTACTACCTGGAATACAGGGTCTGGTAAGGTGGGATCTGGCCACAATGGAACACGGTGCAGAAAAATCACATAAAGTCCAAGCAACATGCCCATGGGGCAAGAAAACCAACAGTGAGGATATGGAACTGATTAAACGGCCTGCTTGTCAGAAGTCCTAGATGGAGCGGTCATCGTGCACTTGTCATTTCAAAGCCTTTGTTATGAAAAGCAAATTAAAGTGGATTTTTTTGGGTCTGGAAATAGGGATCTGTTTTTTCACTACAGATGGTCAGGATGCACCATTCGTCTTAAGGATAACTTGACATTTGTTGATCTTTCATTAGGGGAAGTATGGTATTTAAGAGCATGGACTTCGGAGCCAGGCTGTCTTGGATTATTGGATTCCTGGATCTGCTGCTTCCTAGCTATGTAAACTTAAGCAAATTACATGACCTCCTAGGCCCCAATTTATCTTTTAAAGGAATAATTCATGTAAAGTGCTTAGCACAATCATTGGCCCATATTAAGCCTCCTATAAATGTAAGCTATTATTATTCCTATCCGTAATTTTGCCTGAAGAATGCTGTAGTATCTTTCAAATCATCTTATTTATTTATTTACAGTGTATAAGGAAAGGGGAGATGCTCTCCTTAAGATGATTACGGTTCTCAGCTGGATGGAGTGGAAGCAAAAGCCTTTCTAACATCATCTTACTTCCTTCTGAACATTTTCTTTGTGTTACTGTTTGCAAAATGGCATGTACTTCTGGGAGTATTTACCCAGACTGGTGATCCTGCCTGTCTCCTTTGGTGAGATGAGCTTACTCAAAAAAGATGAAGCATTGGTGATGGAGAAAGAAAATGCCCATTAGCAACAAAGGGTGGGGAGGTTATGTTAATGTTTATCAAGAGATGAAGTTCTTGTACTGTTTCTAATCAAACAAAAAAAATCACCAATTTCATCATATAAATCAAATAAGCCCTAACATCCCAGTGGTTTGACACAGTAAGAGTTTATTTCTTACCCATGTGAGAGCCCAGCACAGCCTGGAAGAGGAGAATAGGTTGAGGGTGGGGGAGGGGAGAAGGGCACAGTGAGTCGTCTGCTGCATGCTGCCATTCAGGGACAAGGCTCCTTGTGTTATGTGACTCCACATGCCTTAGGGTCTCTGTACCCATTCAGCTGAAGCGGGGAGAGAGTATATGCAGGATCACATGGGACCAGACCTGAAAGTTGGCCAGAAGACAATCACGTTGTTCTACTTTACTACAAGGGAAGCTGAGAAATATGTTTCTAGAAGGCGAAGGCAACAGACTTTCTGAACCTAGTAGGGTGCTTGACCCTCTCTATTGCTCACCCAGACATTTAGTCTTTGGTCCCTCTTTATTTTTTTTATTATAATAATATTTTTTATTATATTATGTTAGTCACTATACAGTACATCCCTGGTTTTTGCTGTAAAGTTCCATGATTCGTTAGTTGCGTATAACACCCAGTGCACCATGCAATACGTGCCCTCCTTACTACCCATCACCAGCCTATCCCATTCTCCACCCCCCTTCCCTCTGAAGCCCTCAGTTTGTTTCTCAGAGTCCATAGTCTCTCTTTAAGATATATTTCCCTTTGAGATCTGCAAGCTTTTGGCCAGTCCTTCCAAATGGCTCCACATCTTAAAAATTAATAATCTTGACTGAAATGTTAAAACTTCCCAGATCATGTCTATCAGTGAGTCTAGCACCAATTAAAAAATTACGTACTGAACTTACAACTGCAGGCACCCCATAACTCCTGGCTTCAGGGGAGGGGGCAAGATGAACACTGATGCTCAAGCCTATCATGTTCTTCCAGGTTTTGAGATTATCACGGGGTTCTAAAGGATGCAGTCTCCTGACGGTACACAATTTTTTTTTTTAATCAGCAAAGCACATTTAACTTTATAGTTACAAGTATGGATTTCTGCTTGGTGATTCATGCACATTTTCACTGGTCCTCATACACACCATCCCCGAACAGCTCACAAGAGCCAACGACCCGTCCTGCGCATGGGACAGCAGAGCAGAATGAGAAGGGGGAGGTGCAGAAGTAAATGAGTTTCTCAGTATCCCGTCTCCCCTTTGCAAGCCAGAGCAATGCAGACCTGTCAGGAGTAATGAACTGAATTCAGACAAGATCTCTAAGAACAAGGACAGGGCACCATGAGGAAGGACAACGAAGTCTTTGGATCTCCATGTTTCAGAGCCTGTGCTAGAGGCAAGCTGGAGATTAAACCTGGCTTAACATTTCAAATGCGCATCTTCTCTTCCCTCTTCAGAAAGTGACTTTGTCGTGGTTTTGCTCCCCAAGTGGGTACTGAGCCCCAGTGGCAGCAGCTAGACCCTAAAAAGAGCTGAATTCCTCCCTGAGGATGACCATGGAGCTGGCTCCTTGTAGGGCACAGCTTAGTGACCTTGCCCTCACTCGCACGTGTCCATCCAACAACACCCCTCAGGACTCATCTCAATGTTGATTCTACTTGTCAGCAAAGATGCACCAGATTTTAAGTGAAAGGGATCAACAAGAGACAAGCCTTTGAAGGAAGTTTCTGTTTTTCCTAACAGCAACCCCTCTTGCCAACCCAGCCAGATCGTCTCACGTTCCCCATAATCTCCCCAAATTGAGTCTAGTCTCTGGGCCTTGTAGCTGAACTCTCTCTGTCCTGTCCACGGTCTGGAAAGTAGCCACCCGCACTGCTGCCAGGCAGACACACTGAAGTTACTGCCACTGCCCCCGCCCTCACGGCCCCCACAGCAAACCTCCAAGAACCAGAGTGTGCGTGTGCCTCCGTGCACGTAGGTAAGGAGGACGCTGAGGCTTGTCCAGCCCGGCCTGCACTTCTCAGTGCTGCAGTGCAGAGAGAGCCTGCAGTTATTGGGGGTAGCCAACCTCCACAGCCCCTGACATTCTTTGCTCCTCTAGGAGACAGTAATACATTACAGGTGTTATAACTTTTCCTCAGAATCAGACTGCCTGGGGAACTGTAAATCTAAATCATGGCTGCCCTCAGGAAACCTGTGGGCCTGTAAACACAGTGAAATGAGTGAGATGAAAGCATCTGAGGGAGAAAATGAATTTCTGGCATCCCACTGAAGTCTATTTCATTTTTACAGTCTGGTCACCCCCCTGTGGCAGGGGCAGCGCCTAGGAGGGACAGGCTGTCTCCTGACTGACAGCTGACAAGTGTGGCTCCTCCTGGAAGCCTTGGCTCCGGGGCCTAATCAAGAGACAAGAGCTGCGGCGAATTGCGCGCGTGGCCGGCCCGGCGCAGAGTGCCCCCTCAGACGCTGCCAAGGCCACGGCGGGCTTCCTCGTGGGGAGGCCGGGCCTGTCTGAGCAGGCATTTGTAATCAAGGCCATTCTTCGATCCCAAGGCAGAGCACAGCAGTTTAGGTGGGATGTGCGAGAGGTTCGAGAGGGGAAGAGAAGCGGCTCCTCAGAGAAGGCACGGGCGCCACAGAGGGATGGCAGCTGGCTGGAAGAAGGCCGCTCAGGGCACAGGGCTCCTCACAGGGTCTGCGAGCGCAGCACACGGGCTGAGAAGCCGTAATAACAACAGAGGCAGGAACGACACCTGCGACAGTGTTTTTAACATGGCGAGCTGAATTTCCCAACAGCCAGGCCGCATTCTTCAGCTATGAATGTAGGAAGAGACCTCGAAAGTGATCACCAAGCGGAATGATGGGTCACTCTGAACGGAGGATGACATTTGGATGCAACTGCCCCCTGATTTTCACGAATGTTCGGTTTTCCCATAACTGCAGGCATACTGCCTTCGTGGCACGGACTGATGGATTAATTAAATGGCTGTGGTCAGGATGAAAGAGTTATTCAGCGTCCTTCCTATTACAGATGGGGGAAATGCCAAAGGCTTATAATAGTAAACTGAAGTCACTCCTATTCCCATGGAATTCCACGTAGGACTCTGAAGGCGATGTTTGAATTCTTAGCAAATCCCCCAAACTCACATTTTACATGCTTTTGGCAATGACTGCGAAACTGCAAAAGCCTGTTTTTAGAAAATCACCTAGACTAGTTTGTAGTGTAAATAATATTTTCGAGCGTTGGAAATAACGTCTTGATATTTCAACTTGAAGACTGTTGCTGTAGAGGCAGTAGCGTGTGCTGAATACCAGCCTAGAATCCGGAGCCAGACCGTCTTGGATCAAATCCCTGTTTTTCCACTTCCTAGATGTGTCATCTTTGGCAAGAATCTGAACATCTCCGTGCTTCAGCTTTCTCATCTGTCAAATGGGTTTAATAGCAGTAGCACTCTCTAGGTATCTGAGGTTTAAATACGTTAAGGCATACAAAGTATACAGGACAGGGTCTGGTACCGAGGAAAACATGAATATCACCACGAGTATTGGAAGTGAAGTTTCTCAACATTTTAGTTTTGTGTTTGAGTGGTACTAACACTAGCTGATTATGATACATGGCTCTTCAACCGAACACATGTTTTTTGCCTAGTGATCCTGCAGGGAAGTAGTGCACGTGGGTCTCGGCTTTACGTGTGATACCCATTAAATCCGTCAGCCAGCAGCGTTCTTCCCCTAGAGACATCCTCGCTGCTGGAAAAAATTATATTCATTTTTTCTGACCCCGCACAAGAGGAGACTCCTCCCTGACACCATCCTGGACTGCTGCAGGCACGTCCCGTGGTTTCCTCCTTCAGCCCCCCAGGTGTCTTGCGCAGGCCCAGAACAGAGCTCTCCTGATGTGAGAATGTGACCGGGTTTCCCAGCACCCAGCAGGGCAGGACTCCCGTCTGGTGCTTGTCTGCACTCCCAGAGTCTTCCAAGTAGGAGGAAAGAAAGGAGAAGCTATAGACAGAAGAGTCTTACCTCGGAGAAGGAAAACCAACAGATCAAAGGACTTAAGAAGATTCAAGAGCTGGGACTCTAGGTCAAGGTTCTCACAACTACTGTACCTCCAAGTGCAAGGACTATTACTCCCATGACACAGATGACTATGCTACTGAGGATGACACCGAGGGTGTAAGAATACGGCACTGTTTTCACACGGGTCTGAATCCCAGATCCTACATCCTCTCCACCATCCTCCCAAATTAACAGTCATTTCTCTGAATGTGGATTGGAAGCAAGATTAGAGCACTTGCAAACTTCAACATCCAGTGTGGGCAAGACAAAACACTTTTGTTCCCCGGGACCATGTGACCATTTAGATTTCTTTTAAATTCAACCTGTTTTTCCAGCTTCTTCTAATACCTATAAACATATAGTTTCTAAAGCAAAATAACATTTCTGACAGGAAGAGAAAGTCTAGGTAATAATATGAATGATGGCTGATGTTATGGAACACCAACTATGTGTCAGACTGTTCTAAGAGCTTCCCATGGATTAATCATTTAAATCCTCAGGTATTCTTTCAGACAGAGCAAACCTATATCAAAGTAATTATAATTTGTCTTTATTTCCGTGATCAAATTGCAATGTCACATATTTTCAAATGCTTCAACGTACCAACGGGAGCCCTGGAAGTGTCCTTTAATTATCATCTCAAGGTTGCGTGCTGACAAGACTAGTGTTTCCCACAGAGTGGTTAGGAGAAAGCTCAGATTTACAGGTATCACAAAATTGTCACCTCCAACACGTTTCTTGGTCTGAAAGTTATTTTCTATTTATTCTACAAGTCAAACTATGGGAAGGTGAAATAAATGCCTGAAACCTTCCAGGGATCATTCCTTTGTCTGCGGGGACTAATATTAATTCCAGGTTCATGTTCAAATGAATGAGCAAATATGTCACTGGGACAGAGGCTGAGAACACACAGTGTCTGCACAATATTGTGTCTTCTCTCCTTTTCACTCTCGTTTGTTTCCTCTGCTCTATCTGGCTTTCTCCCTTCCCTGTTCTTAGTACCAAGAATCAAAATCACTCTTAGATTTCAAGTATAAAATTGATGGGGAGGGAGAGTTTTCTGAGAAAGCTCTTCACATTCTTCTTATAAGGAGGGAGGGAGGAAGGAAGAGAGACTACATCATTTCAGGCAAGCGTCTATAACTTCCTGCCAGACCAGTTCCCAAAACTGGCAAAAGCATCATTCCAGAAAGGGTTCTCATCCTTCCAAACCCATTTTCCCATCCATAGTTAGAATCAATTGCCATCAAACTGGAACTTCTCAGAGAGCATGCAAAGAGCATAGCCTGTAAAGCTGGTAAAAATAGTTTCCAGGAAGTCATCAGAGGGCAAGGAGTGAGTCCAGGACTGCTACGGACTTGCCCTGAAAATATGTGGGAAGGGAAGCACCAGGAGATGAGGGAAGTCTGTAAAATGTGCTGGAAATAAAATGCAAATGGAGTTGCCCATGATTGTCTTTCTTGTTTTGAACCATTCTTTTATAAACAGAAGTTTACTCTTAAAGGCTGGCAGATTTTTGCTATTTGTTTCAAAGCTTTGACTGGATACTTAATTTAATATTTTACCCTTGTTTTCTGTCATCCACAGTGCTTTCCAAGGTGCACTGCCAAAAATGCTTGATACACATAATTCGAGGATGGGTAGAAGAAAGAAGAAAGAATCACTCTTTGCCTCTGACTCCAGAGATAGCAAAGAGAACGCAGAAGAAACATGTCAAAATGTGCAATAATCGGAAGTCAAACAGTCCATGCTGTTCAAGGTCTGACTCCCCTCCAAATAAAGAACCTACAGGACCCAAGGCAACATCACCAATTTTTTCTTAAAATTTCTAATCAGAGTGATTCTTTACGGCTGAGCACCTCAAGATGTGTCTGAGATCCTGATGAAAAGCTTACAGGCAGATGTTATGGTTTGTCAGGTCAAAAGCAATATTTTTTGTTTTTTTCTTGCTGAAAAAAGGATCTGCCTCTAACATTATTAAAGTCTGATAGGAAAAGTGTGTTTTTAAAATGTGTCTCTACCTTTAGAGAATTCCAGACACTAATGGCTTTAAAGTAATTCTTATACACTTTAGAATAAATGACATCCTTAAAAAATGTCTGACTTGGTATTTACGGGTATTCATATTCCCCCAGCTTCCTGTCTAGTTCGTCAATGCTCGCGTATGTCCTTAAGAATAATGCTTTAAAAGGAGAAAAATTGCAGTGCCAGAAAGTGTCAAAATCACAAGAAGAGGCCCCTATTTCACCCTTACATTCCCCCCCCCGCCCCCCCCCGCCAAAGGTAATGGAATTTATCTTCAGGCCAGTGGCTTTTTCATGGTAAGCTCCCTGAAATTTAAACCGGGACTCTTGGTCCGTTGATTCCTCTCTCTGTCTCACAAACGCCGAGGGATGTGCTAAAGAACAACGGGCTGCGTGCGGAAATCAGCGAGCGCTGGGGCTGGTAGGAGGCAGAGCTGCCCTCCACGAGGCAGGCCTGGTTGCTGGGAGCTGCGCGGCTGTCTCGCACATACGTGGCAGCATTTCTGGTGCCTGCTGTCACTCACAGTGCTCTGCTTTGTCAATCTTGACACGCAGATTCCGAGGCCAGGCCCAGAGGCCAGGCAGCTGCAACCTACACACCTTCTTGGTGGAGGAGGGGAGATTCAGGAATATCAGGACCAGGCCTCTCAGGGGCTGTAAATACACAGAGGCAAGAGCAGAAAGATAGGGGGCGCCCTCTGTCCCCGCTCAACCTGCAGAGGAGGATCTTCCCTGATTCTTCATCTACGTAGGTTGTTCTTGGCGTGTCAGGAGTCTCAGAGCACCCATGCTCTTCTCCTATCCCATCCCACATCACTATTGTCCCTCTTGATTGTAATGCTCTTTCTCTCTCTCGAAGCCCCATGCAGACATGGTACTATGTCCAAGTTACTGACTGTTTAACTTTCCTGTAGCCCCTGTAACCTGCCTTCCTGCTGTGTCCTCACGTGGTGCAAGGGGCCAGGGAGCTCTCTGCAGTGTCTTTTGTTAGGAACACTAATCCCATTCATGAAGGCTCCAGCCTCATCACCTAAGCACCACCCAAAGGCTCCACCTAATATTACCTTTGGGGATTAGAATTGCGACATAAACATCTGCAGGGCAGGGAGACATATTCAGACCATAGCATTCCATCCCTGGTCCCCCAGTAGTCACATTCTCTTCACATGGAGAATACATTCATTCCATTCCAACAGACCCCAAAGTGTTTAACCTGTTCCAACATCAACTCAAAAGTCTCAGGGCAAAGCATCATCTAAATCAGATATGGGTGAGACTCAAGATAGGTTCATCCCCCAAGGCAAACTGCTCTTCAGCCGTGAACCTGGGAAATCAAACAAGTTATATGCTTCCAAAACACAATGTGAGTCCGGCATAGGGTAAGTATACCCACACCAAAAGAGAGACATAGGAAAAAAAGAAAGGGTCTCTAGCCAAGTCCAAAACCTTAAGTCCCACTATGGGGAAGGCGCTCCCCCTTCCATAGTTTGGTATGGCCCACCCCCATGGCTCTGCTGGGCACAGCTCATTCTGCACCTCTCGTGGGTTGGAGTCCTTTCTGGGTCTGTGGTTCTCCTGAGCTGGAATCCTAGGATGGCCTTGACCCACTGCTCCCCTAGGCACTGTCCTCTTAAGGGCTCTCTACAGGGGCCCCACATCCACAGCTCTTGCAGCTCTGTGCATCTACAGAGAAGACACCACGCTGGTGCTGCCACCGCTGTCCTCCAGAGGGACAGCCCCCGGGGCCAGCACCATACCCGAGTCCCCCAGAACAGGATATGGAGCACTGCTGAGTGAGTGTGGTACTGGAATGTGAGTAGACAAACCTTTGAGGTGAGGCAGCTTCGAAATCATCCTGCCCAGCAGGCCCTTGCACTGTGAGGCTGTGGTAGGGAGAGTAACCCTGTGATCTCCAAAATGCCTCTTGGAGTCATGCTTCTGGCTGGCCTGACTTCTGTTCAGATGGCTGACTTATCTCAAGTCATTTGGCCACACCTGTATCCTCCCCAAAGCACACTTTCTTATTTCTTTCAATATGGATAAGCTGAGAATTTTCCGAATTTTCAACTTCTGTTTCTCCTGTGATTAACAATTTCATCTTTCAATCATTTTTTCTCTTCTTGCATTTTACTATAAGCACTTAAGAAAAGCCAGGCTGCTCCCTCAATACTTTGCTTCGACATTTCTTCAGCCCAATACCAAATTCCATTGCTCACAAAATCTACCTTCCACAAAACAAGAGCACACGAACGTTAACACGGCCAGGCTCTCGGCCACTTTATAACAGGGAGTGTGCGTCCTCTGGCGTCTGTAACACGTTCCTCATTTCCATTTGAGCTGTCATCACCATGACCTTTACCATCCACATCTCTACCAATGTCCTGCTCACGATGACTCTGCGATTCTCTGCCAAGACCAGGGCTTTCTCTACAGCTCTCCTCTTCTCCTAAGCCCTCGGGAAACTCACCGTTAACAGTGCTTTTCTACAAGCATCTACAGACTCTTCCAGCCTCTGCCTGTTGCCAGGCTCCAAAGTAACTTCCACATTTTTAGGTATTGGTTAGGACACCGCCCCTCTCCTGGTATGAATTTTCCATCTTCATCCCAGGTACTAGAACACAGACATGTTTTAGCAGGAAGGGCCAGCCTTCAAGCCACTGCTGACTGTTCATGCCCAGTGCCTAGCGTGGTGTCTGGGCTGTAGTCACTGAAACATAAACACTTGTTAGAAGGAAAGACAAATGCTTCTGGCCCCCTTTTCAGAACTTTCTTCCTTTTTTTCTTCTATCCGAGGGTCTCACTACTGGCCTGACTCCACAGGCTACATCTCTTGACCACCGTCCGTTTCTACACTTCCCCATCAGCAAGATGCTCCGTGTTCTCTGCTCCAAGCTAAGAGTGTTGGGAAGTATGGTTTGATAGAGACAGTCCCAGCATGGCCCAGCAGACACCCGGGGAGGAGCGAGCACACATCTATCTGTCCATGGTCAGGAGCTACTAATGGAGTCCAACTATTTCATCTTACAGATAGAGAAAACGAGACCCAAATTGTGAAATGACTTTTCTAAGGTCACATAGCGGAACAGGGAAGAGAACCCAATTACAACTAGTTAATGATAATCACTATTTTTCTAATCATGATTTTTCTAATAACAACAAGTAGGCAATGGGCACCTGTGTATGGCTGTCACACATACACAATGTGCTGTGTTTACCACAGAGCCTTCATTGCATCAACTCTAATAATGAGCATAATACATGCTAACAATTACTGACTTCGAACTTAGCCACAGTGCTAAGCACTTTACATGCACTATCGCTTTAATCTTAGCAACAATCCCATACGGTAGCAACAGCACTGTACCCATTTCCAGATAAATAGCAGCTTAGCGAGTGTAAACGTGATGACATGTTGTGAGTGGCAGAGCTGGAGAGAGAATCTAGGCCAGTTTGAATCCAACGCCCTTTGTTTTAGTCATAATGCTCAACTATTCCCTTCGTCCTCAACAACCTTCTCTCCATGGGCTCCCCCCTCTCAGTAGTGAAACATGTCTAAGCATTTTCCTTTGTCTCTACCACTAGTGCAAGTGTCTCTCCTGCCACGGAATCCTGCCTGCAGTGGCGATTCCACATCAGAGAAGATATTTTTGCTGAATGGCTAGAATCTCGGCTTCTCGTTGCTGAAGCCCCAGGATGGAGTAGCATCCCACAGAAGTCTCCACATCGCCTCCTCTAAAGCCCACAGTGGCCCCAAGTCCCTCCCTGCCACCCCATGATGCACCCCTCGGTCTCTCTCTTTCCCCAGCTCTCACTTCCTCTGCCCTAGGAAGAACTGATGCTTTGCATATATTGAGAAGCTGGTCTGTGCCATATAATTTCATATGTAAGTCTTGTTTATCTTTACTGTAGTAAAGTACACTACTATAAGCTAAGACTCAGAGATTTTACTTGAAAGGCAATACATCCCAGTGGCCCAGTGGCTGAGGGCGTGAGCACTGGAACCAAACGCCTGAGTCTTGCCTTTGTTACTAGCTGTGCAACTCTGAGCAAATTATTCAATTATTCGATCTACTCCGAGGCTTAGTTTCCTCAGCTGTAAATTGGGGATTATGATGCTAATAACAGTACTCACTAAAACACAATGTGGTGACAATTAAATAAAATAATTCACCTAAAGGACTTAGAACAGTGCCAGGCCTAGTGAATTTTCAATAAGCTGGTATCGTTACGTGAACTATCCTGTTTGATCCTACAACTCTATAACCATCGTGAGCCGTATTTTCCAGGGAGCCTGAGTGATTTATCCAAAATCACACAGTTAATAGGTCAGAGCACAGGGAGCCCAGTTATTCCACTAAGTCACCTGAATCATATTCCACTTCCTTTTTCCCTCTGCCACAGCTGCCCTAACAAGGGACTGACTTCTCCCCTTGGGTGGCAGTTACTATAAGCACAGAGTTAGGAGTACATTTTGAAATAGTAAAAATTATATTATTAATAAATATATTATCTCAAATGGAGATTCAGAACATAAATGGCATGTACTGAGGATAATTAATATTAAACTGCATTAACTAAAGTTAATAAGATCACATTTCAGATCAAACTCTTAAAATGGGCTTCATGATTCCAATTCTGCCCCTGAAGTTTTTCTTCTTCTTTTAGCAGTTTGCTTTTTAAGGACACATGGCACTTTCTTTCTGAAAGCAGTTTTGGTATTTTGAAAATATAAGCAGATCACATAGGTTGCACAACATAACCATGAAAATAGAATTTCATGCTAATATCCATAAAATGGCATAGATATTAAAAGTGGAAATCAAATAGAAATTAAAGCAATAACTAAACTCAATGCTTCTAATGCTAACTTCTGAGATTGCCCAGTGGAGGGTTCTAACTACCACTTCCCCCACTCCTTACTGCAGGCCAGGAACTGCGCTGGGAGGGCACATTTTACATTTTCCTAGGAGGACCATTTCGCATTTTCATCTGTGAGGCTGTGTAACCTGGTGGGCACAACAGATCCTCCACTCCCATTACTGATGCAAAGGAAGACGTTTTAACTTCGCACAGTGTTCAGAACTAAGGGGAGTTCTTGCGCTTTGAGAAGCCAGCTGGCCAAGGTTCTGGCGAGGTCCAAAGCACAGCCATGGGGATCACTCTGTGAATGGCACACAGCTCAGCTAATGAGGGGCCAGAGGAGCACCTCGGTGTGTACGCTGTGAAGCATGCTCTGTACCAGACATCGATTTGCAAGACTACCTGGTAGGAGAGAAGAGCAACTGCGGGTCTCAAAATAAAACTACTCCAGGACAGAACAACGTTCTGCGTCCTGCTCTCTCTGCTCCCTGTACTTTGTGGAGTGCCGCAGCACGGATGAGGCACGGGTGAGCTGAAAGGCACCTGAAAGGACATCAGTGGCCCCGTGGTCAGTGGCACAGAACCTTCAAACCCAACCCTTCCACTGGCTAATAATCATGTCCTTAGCAATATTTGGTCTCACCGAGTCTCAGTTTCCTTATTTTAAAAATGAATCATACCTGGGATACCCATCTCACAGAAGGATGGTGATGGATAAATTGGTGATGTAGAAATTGCTTTGCACACTGCGTTATAAGAAGTTTATTTTAGGGGCGCCTGGGTGGCACAGCGGTTAAGCGTCTGCCTTTGGCTCAGGGCGTGATCCCAGCATTATGGGATCAAGCCCCACATCAGGCTCCTCCACTAAGAGCCTGCTTCTTCCTCTCCCACTCCCCCTGCTTGTGTTCCCTCTCTCGCTGGCTGTCTCTCTCTGTCAAATAAATTAATAAAATCTTTAAAAAAAAAGTTTATTTTAATTATTTGTTTGGTAATGGGGCTCCAATGTGAAAATTTGATTAACTGCATAATTATCTGTGGGTCAAGAGTGGGAATTTCTTAATGGCAAGAGTCCTATATGCAAAATAAACACCCGCATTACATATTTACCTTCAATCCACTGACAAATGAAGACTTCTGCACTTTTAACAAAAACGTTAGGAAAAAATTACTAAATAATTGGGAAGTTACGTCTTATAGGAGGTTGTTTGGATCATCCCTTTTTTTTATTTCAGAAAAACATTTTTTTTTTGTTTAAAATTATGGTAATAGATGTTTAATGTATTGTTTAACAAGAATTTAGACAACACAAATAAGAAAATAATGAGTCAACTGTAATTTCATTACCTCGAGATGACCCCATTAACATTATTAGCTAAATTGTTAATTTTTTCTACATATATGTATATGGACATTACACATATTGAACATTACATTTAATAAAAGTGAATCACACAATATACATTGTTTCGCTTACTATCACTATGTTGGGTACATTTTCCCATGTTAATGTATGTAGTTCTATAATATTATTATTTTTTAGAGATTTATTTGAGAGAAAGAGAAAGTGCATGAAGGGAGAGGCAGAGGAAGAGGGAGACAGAATCTCCAGCAGACTCTGCTCTGAGTGCAGAGCAAGACATGAGGCTCGATCTCAAAACCCAGAGACCATGACCTGAACAAAAACCAAGAGTTGGACATTTAATTAACTGTGCCACCCACACGCCCCTATAATATTATTTTTAACAGAGGCACAGTTTTCTCTTATGAGCATACGGGGTAATTTATTCACCAATGACTACTTTTAGACATTTATTCCCAATGGGTTTACCATTAAGATGAACATATTTTATATAAGCATTTTCATGCTTTTATAATTTTTCCTTGGGATGAGTCTCTCATTGTAAAATTGTTGGAAAGTAATTCTTTTTAAAATTTTATTTATAAGCAATCTCTACACCCAGCGTGGGGCTCAAACTCACCACCCAAGACAAAGAGTCGCATGCTCCACCAACTGAGCCAGCCAGGAGCCCCAGAAAATAAATTCTAACATAGATTTTAAAGGATATATAGATTTTTAAATATATTAACATACTCTCAAATTAAACTACAAACGAGATTCTAATTTACACTCCCACTAGCATTGCACAGGGTTGCTTGTTTCTATATATTCTCATCTACACTCAACGATATTAAAAAGAACTTTGTCAACCTGAAAGGTAAAAATTGTTACCTAATTTCTGTTTTAAATACTATTTCTTTGATTACTAGAGAGAGCATATGATTTTTGTGTATTTATCACATTTAAATTTCTTCTTTGAAAAAAATGCCCCGACATATGTTCTTAATCTTTTTTTCCAATTTGATGCTCATTTTTTTAAATGATTTATAGAAGCAAAGTAGGCAGCCTTTAAAACGGCTCCAAAAAAATCCTTGCCTTCTGGTGGTCACACAGTTGTGTAATCACCTTCCCTTGAGATTGGGCTGGAAATAATCACTTTCCTCTAATGAACAGAAGATGGCAAAAGTCATGGGATGCTGCTCCCGAGAGGTTATAAACAGATGTAACTTCCATGTTGCTCACTTGCTCTTACTGTCTTTACTTTATCTCTCCTTCTTTCAGAGCCCTTGCTCTGGGAGAAGCAAGTTCCCACGTTGTGAGTAGCCCTGTGGAAAGACCTGAGTGGCAAGGAAATAATGTCTCTAACCAACAGCCAACAAGGATATGAGCCTTGTCAACTGCCATGTGAGTGAGCCAGGATGTTCTATGACCTCACAACAAGCACATGAGTGAGCTTGGAAGCAGATCCTTCCCGATTGAACCTTTTAGTGACTGAAGCTCTGGTCAACACCTTTACTGAAGCCTTCTGAGAGAAAAGCTGCAGACAGATTCCTAACTCATAGAACCTGTGAGAGGATAGTGGGTTGCTTGAAGACACTAAGTATTAGCATAATTTGTTACACAGAAACAGCTAAGTAATTCAAGGAACTTTATAAAAACATGGCATAGTAGATTTTTAGAGACCTCACACCGAAAGATGCTGCATAAAATATTGACACATTTCTTAATGTATACATGAGCTGCCAGCAAAATAAAGGGATCTCAGAGGTTAGAAATGACAAGAAGTGAAAACCCATGAACTAATAGGCAAGTACTAGAGTCTATTTTGCCCTCAAGATATCTGCCAGTCCCTGATGGCTTAGGTCCTCGTTTGAATAGACTGACAGGACTGCAGCAAAGCCCAGGGCCTGAGCAGCGTGGGAGGTCTGACTGGAATCCCCTCACACATAAGTCATCAAAAGTCTGACTTGATCAGTAGGTGATCTAGAAAAAAAATCTACCATGCAGGAGATAGCAGTGATATGTCCCTGGCTTGACCTTGTACGGAGCAGAGAGAGGAGTGAAAAAGAAGGAAAGCTTCCCGTTAAAATCCCTAACTTCAAACCCACACAACACAGAGGTCTGGGGCTTGAATTTGTACTGTGTCATATAAAATTCTAAGCTAAAATTTAGTTTAAAGTATTTCCTGGTTGATAATTCTCCAACGTGCCTAGCAGAAGCAAACGCAAATTCCCTCTGGAGGAACACACTATACACATGTCTAAAAGAATTTCTGTGGCTAAAAGAACCAAGGCACAGGAGCTCCCCAACTTCCTTAACACAGGAAGGAACTAAAGCCATAAGCAAGAGTCAGGAGAAACAACAAAACACATTATTACGTCCGTAAAAGCTGCAGATCATGGAATGATCAAACAGAGAATATAAAATCAGTATGTTTTAAATGTTTACAGAAATAAATGAGCATGTTGAAAGAACGATGAAAAAACATTAGACTACTAAAACTGACCATATGTTTGAAAAACTAAACAGAACTTTGAGAAATGTAAATATAGCAATTTGCATTAAAATGTCAATGGGAGGGAGAAGCAGAAGATTGGACACAGCTAAAGAAGGAATCTGGAAAATACACGTGAGAATTACAGGGGAACTGACACATGGAATCAGAGATGTGAAACATGAAAGAGAGGTTAACAGACATAGAGGACAGAGGGCACAAGATCTGCAAGAGTCAATGGAGTCCCAGAAGGATAAAACAGAGAATGCAGGAGAGATGACATGAAAAGAGGCAATAAATAAGAATTTTCCAGCAATGATTGGAGAGATACCAGTTAGGAAATTCAAATAGGGTAAATGAAGGTATCCGCACTTAAACATCAAAATAAACTTGCAGAGTCCCAAAGAAAAGTTCCAAACTTTAGAAGTTGGGCAGCCAGAGAGAAAAAAACAAATGATCAGTGATAGAACTATGATCAGACTGACAGCAGATTTCTCGAAAGCAAGTGCTTTAGTTTCCTACTGCTGCTTTAACATATCACCACTAATGTGGTGTCTAAAGTCCCCACCACATTAATTTTCTTACAGTTCTGAAGGTCGGAAGTCCAAAATGAGTTCCAAGGGACTAAACTCAAGATGTCAGCAGGGGAAGCTCCCTCTAGAGATTCCGGGGGATCTTACCCCTTTTTGGCTTCTAGAGCTGCCAATTTATGGCTGCATTAGCTCAGTCTCTGTTCTGTTACCACACATCCTACTACTGACTTTGCTCCCCTGCGTATCTCTTATATGACCCTTGTGATTACATTGGGTTCATCTGAATAATCTAGGATCATCTCCCCATCTCAAGATCCTTAATTTAGTCACATCTGTAAACTACCTTTTACAATGAAAGGCACCATATTCACAGATTCCAGGTATTAGAACATGGACATCTTTGGGGCCTCATTATCCAGCCTCCCACAGCAAGAGTAGAAGAGAAAGACAGGGCATAGTATCTTTGAAATGCTGAGACCTGGACTTCTACATCTGGTGAAATCATTACTTAGGAAATGAGATGAAATAAAGATATTTTCAGAGCAACTAAAATCGAGAGTGTTTGTTCTTTAATTCACTAAAGGAATTTCTAAAGGATGAACTTGAGGAGAAAGAAAATAATCTCAGAAGAAAAATCTGAAATTCTGAAGAATGATGAGCTAAGAAGTCAATAAATACATGGGAGAATTTAGACACAGACTGAACAGAGGAAAGGTAAAAAATAAAAAAGATTCGGAATAAAAAGACATAAATAAAAATGTAACAGATATTTAAAATAAGAATCTTTTATGAATCATTTATGCCAATAAATTAAAAAACTGAGGCGAAACACACGGATTTCTAGAAAAATATAAATTACCTAGATAGATCAGAAGAACTAAGAGATCTGAATGGTTCTGTAAACATTTAAAAAAAATGACCTAGTAGTTAAAAATCCTTCCACAAAGAAAACAGATTTGGTTGATTTTATAAGCAAATTCCACTTGCATTCAAAGAATAGATAGTTAAAATCTTACACAAACTCTTTCAGAAAATAGAAAATACTTTCCAAGTAATTTAGGCCAGCTAATAAAAACTTAATGCTAAAATCTGAGAAGCCTGGGGCACCTGGGTGACTCAGTCAGTTAAGCATCTGGGATGGAGCCCAGCATTGGACTCCTTGGTCAGCAGGAAGCCTGCTTCTCCTTCTCCCTCTCCCCTTGCCCCTTGCCTCTGCTTGTGTGTGTTCCCTCTCTCTCTCAAATCAATAAGTAAAATCTTTTTAAAAAATAAAATAATAACTGAGAGGCCTAAAAAAGATAAGAATGGCTAACTTCACTCACCAACATACATGAAAATATACTAATAAATATTAGCAAACTCCATCCCTAAGTATTAACTTATTTAGATTTATTTCACAAAAGCAAGACAGGTGCCACATTAGAAAATCTAATAGGGCAATCTGCCAAATTAACAGACTAAAGGGAAGAAGTCACATGGCTATCACAAAAGGTGTAGGAACACTGATAAATTTTCACAATCAGGAAAAGAAAACTTTTTTCTTAACCTTAAGAAAAGATATCTATAAAATCTAAATGGATACCATATCCAATGGTAAAATGTAAGACATGTTTTATGTAAAACCAGGAACAAGATGAGAATTTTCACCATTACCACTTCTATTCAAAATTACATTGACCATCCTAGCCAGAAAAAGATGTAAAAGTTATAAGATTCAAAATGAAGACAACTCTTATTATTCATAGGTAATATAGTTGTTTACATAAAACACAAAAGTATCTACAGACATTATTAAAATTGATAAGAGTTGAGAAAGGTAATGAGACATCCAAAGATACCATCAGAGTGAAAAGACAAGCCACACACTGGTGAAAGACATTTGCAACACAGTAACAGACAAAAAATTTGTGTCAAAATATATAAAGAACTTCTACAAATCAATAAAGAAAAGACCCTACTGAAAACTGGCAAACAATATGAACAAACATTTCAGAGAATAGGACATATGATAAGATGCCCAACGACATCAACATAAAGAAAACACAAAACTGCAACGCACTGGCATTCCATACCCAATAGATTAGCAAATACTTTTATCTTTAATGTAGAATAACAAATGTGATGAGGACTAGAGCAACAGAACTTTCATTCACTCTTGGGGTACAATTATACATGGGTACACGCACACTGGAAAATAACTCAGCACTACCTTATAGAATTGAATGTATGCTTGCCAAATGACTCCAGAATTCCATTCTTAGGTATATACCCTAGAAAAATTCTTGCACATTGGGACCAAGAGATATGCACATAAATATTCACAGCAGCATTACATATAACTGCAAAAAAATTGAAACAAACTGTATGCCTATGTACAGAAGATTACAAAAATGAGGCTGTATTCATACAGAGGGATACCAAAAAATTTCAATTGAATGTGTTAAATAATGCTACTCACCAACACAGTAGTCTCAGAAGTATAAAGTTTGTGAGAAACACAAATCACAAAAGATACATACAGTATAATGTTATTTATACAACATTAAAAGATAGGAAAATGAACCACTGTATTATTTAGGGATATGTACATATATAGAAAATTATAAAGTACGATGCTGAATTACAGAAGTCATCATATCTACTCTTGATATTTTTCTAACTTTTCTGTAGCCGTTATTATGTAATGTGCTTGCTACTGTTTCAGATGTGTAATGTTACGTACGTTGTTATTGGACGTTCCTGGAGCATTGTTGTCATCATTGGTGTTGTTAAGAACGAATTAAGAACAAATGTTGACTTTTAGCAAAACACTTTTCCACATCTACGTAGAGGATCATTTATTTTTCTCCTTTACCTTACTAATGTGACAGATTATGTTAATAGATTTCTTTATGTTGAATGATTTTTATATTCTCCATTTACAGGATCACACTATCATGTTATTTATTCTTTCAATAAACTGATAGATTCTATTTACTAGCATATTTTGGAACTTTCTGCCTATAGTAATACGTATAATTGACATGCTGGGGGTTTTCTGTTGCTAGTTTTTGACCTAGTTTTGGTTTTGTGGGTATGTTCACATTGTAAAGTCAATTGGAAAGTTTTCTCTTTCCTGTATTACGGAATCATTTACATATAGAGAAATATTTATTCTTTCAAGGCCTGAAAGCTCCCAAGTGTAACACCCCCTGGACCTCAAGTCTTTTTCAAGCAGTTCTCTGACAACTTTAAATATTTGTTTTCAATAGAATGTTCTCTTCAGATTCTTTTTCACTACATTTCACATTTTTCCACCTATCCCAACGGCTGGAGGTCAAGGAAAGGGCATGCTTTCTTCACCCCCCACGTGATGGAGGGTAGAAGCAGGCTCAGAGGCACATGAAAGATAATTCATGGAGGCAAGAAATTTGAGCGCTTATGTGGGACGGATATGTGCTGCATGTGGGTGTTCTGAAGATGGCCAGTAGCTTAGTAGCAACCTAAAGCCTCAAGCTTCTTAAAAGACAAAGATTCTTAATATCCAGAACACGGAATCATTTTAAGAAGGGACCAATATTAGGTCCATTTGTACATTTCAAACTCTTTTTTTTTTTTTGCTACAACCCCCAAAAAGCAATATAATCCACATTACCATGTAATTATACACACACCCCAATGAAATAAAAATTTCACAAAACAATACTTATCCTTTCTGCCTGTAAGTCACTCTGATCTATTCATTTTTTTAAAATACTGTATAAAACTCACTAAATTGTTTTCATGACTTACTAAAAGACTGAAACTGGCAATTCGAAAAATACCACATTAGGGGCTTGACAAAGGATCTGTCCAAGTGGTGAGTGGTAGCACAGTGGAGGAAGGAGTGAATAGGATGGGAGTAGTTTATTCATCAAACAGGAGGGGTCAAGTCAATCCAGCACATCAGATGAACTTCTAAATATATAGGGGTCACAGACCATCTTTTCCTGAATTTGCCTGTCTCATAGACTATCATTTGTTCCAGCCAAATTTCTTCCGAAATGGATTTTGTGGAATATAAAATACTATTTAAAACCCAAAATAATCTGAATAATAGTATACTTACATTCCATTTAAAATTATGTATTAATAGAACTTAGGCAATTCAAAGCTTTTATCTTTGCATTCAGAGTTCCCAAATTTAGTAGCCTCTAAAATAAATCCAAAACCTGGACTGAGCTAGCCTATATGCATAAATAATTTGATACACGCCTCCGAATGTGAAATTGGGGGAAGTACACATTATCTGGGCCCACCTTAGAAATGTTGACACCTTTTTCCGCTGCCTTGAAGGGATGTGGGCGGGTGAGAACTGACACCAGCATAATAATCCACAGGCATCTTGTAGTAAAATGAAAACAAGCAGTGAAATTGCCATTGTGGGAAAAATTTAATTACCAGGGAAGTCAGTTTTGCTTCAGAAATGACGAGGATAAAAAATATATATATAATTAAAAATGCCAAACAATATGCACTCAAATAAATCAAAATATCCTATCTGTAGGAAAACAAGTGAGGGCAGCCTGATGGGCTCCTCTAGCTGCCGCTGAGTCAATGATCGATCAATGTACACGTCAGATGCAGCTCTTACTGAGTTTTATTTACAATATAATTGTGGTTTGCAAAGCAGTAGAGAGTATCTTTTAGTTAACCCGCTTCATCGAGAATGAAAAGAGAGTTCAGGAGAAAGTCCAGGACTTAAGGGCCATTCCGAAGTGGGAGTTTCAAGAGAAAATGGGGAGTTGGCGTTGGCCCCTTGCAGTATTACCTTTGTCAAGCTAGGTGTACTCTGTGCAGTATAGCCTCTTTCTCCCCCCACCCCCGCACCTCCTCTAGGGGAGTGGGTCCAGAGAGCCATGACTCAAGAGCCAGAATGAAGGTCAGATGGCTCCAGAGAGGGTCTCAGAAGCCCTCGGAGATTCACTGGAATCTGCCTCCTGGATCTGATTTCCTTTCATAGTACAGTTCAAGAAGCCCCTGACCCCTGGGTGAGCCTGGGAGGGCTGTATGTATCCCAGAGTGGAAGCAAGAACACATGAGGAAAGACAGAAAGGGAAAGCCAACACTCGGAACTAAAAGAGTATCACCATGTGTCCGATTCTGGAGGGAAGGACAAAGATTCTGACAGGGGCCAAGGCAATGAGTCAGAAGGCACGGAGGTCAGGATGGGAGCCGGAAATGTGGGGATAGGCAAGACATGCTGGAAGTCAAGGCACAGCACGTGAAGACGGCAAGGGGTCTGTGTGTTCACAGTAAGGGGGCCGGACGCATGGCATGGACTGAGAGCTGTTTCAGACTCAGAGTTGGGCCTGACAATACTGCAATGTGGTCTCAGTCACTGAGTGGTCAGACCAGGCTGAGGATGGCCAAAGCGGTGGAGAGGAAATGAGAGGAAACGTCTGCAAACCAGCTCCTCGGGCACCCTTAGCTGTCAGCCATCATCTCATCACCTTACGAGAGCACTTCTCACACCTGCACAGGGATCACCTGGACATCTGGCTAAAGTGCAGATTCTAATAGGGTCAGGCCTGGGATGGGGCCTGAAATTACGCTTCTCCATCAAGCTCCCAGGAGCTACTGGTGCTCCCCATCTGAGGAGCACAATCAGAATAACAAGGTCCCGTAGAAGTTTTTTGTTTCATTATTTTTGCTTTGTTTTGTTTTTAGACAGAGAGAGAGTGTGTGCATGCATGTGAGCTAGGGTGGAGGCAGAGGAAGGAGAGAGAGAGAATCTCAAGTAGACTCCCCCCAGAGCACAGAGCCCCAGGACTTGGGGCTGGATCCCATGACCCTGAGATCATGACCTGAGCCAAAATCAAGAGTCTGATGCTTAACTGACGGAGCCACCCAAGCGCCGCAGTCCCTTAGAAGTTTTTAAACTCCTCTGAGGTGCCTGTCCCCTCAATGTTTCTCTTCAGGAGTTAGAAACAGAACAATTCCTTAACTCTATCTGCAACTATACTCCTTATCACATACGTACACACACCATATCCTCTTTATATCACCATAATTAAGGGACAGAATTCAAAACAGGACTGGGACATCTCTGTCTTCCTTACTGAATACCAAAGCCCTGGCTTATAGGGATCAGGACAGACTATAGCAATTGATGGAAGGGAAAGAGGGGACAAGACGAACATTTAGAGTCCACCACGGGGACGATGTTTACTGTGCTAGGTGGTGCACACCATGGCTAAAAGCTGGCTGAACTCCTATATTCCAAGTCCTGACTCAGTACTTTTCTCACATTCCCTCATCTGCTGCTCATAACAAACCCATGTGTTGTGACTTATTAAAACTCCCAGGCACTTCGGTGGCTCAGCCAGTTAAGCGCACCACTGCTGATGGCAGCTCAGGTCATAATCCCAGAGTTGTGAGACTGAGCCCCGTTCATCAGACTCAGCACTCAATGCGAAGTAGGCCTGGGATTCTCTCTGCCCCTCCCCCGACCCCTCTCTCTCCCTTTTTCCCTCCCTCTTTCTCTATCACAAAAACAAAAACAAAAACAAAAGCCATCTTACAAAAGAGAAATCTAGGTTTCTAGGGTTTAAGCAGTTGCCTAAGGTGACAGCGGTTCAAAATGGGCAAGATGTGATCCCACCCAATGAATAAAAATCCAAGGAACTATGGTTAGTCCTGTGTTTTTTCTTTTAAACAAGAGAAAATAATTCATAGGTGGCAAAACATTCTTTCAAAACTGCCCTAACCGACGTTTTAACCCTTGCTGCAAGGTAGCACTGTGGGGCCTTTAAAAATAATAACCTCTCTACCCGAGCTTCACCCTCAACCAAGTAAGCCATAATCCCTGGAGGCAGGGCCCAGGCACAAGCATTGTCTAAAAGTTCTCCAGGTGATAACACATTTTAAAAAATTTTTTAAATTTTAAGACGAATCCTCCATAACAGCCAACTGTAAAAGGGGAAGATCAGGCAGGTCAGTCCCTGTCCTCATGAAGGAGGTGAAGGTCACATACCTGTAAATGCCGTTTCATGGCACTCCGCTGCCAGGGCTCAGGCTGACTGCCCGGTCTCCACGGGGGCCGGCGGTAACGGAGGAACACTGCCTATAGGAGGTGACCACTGAGCTGAACTCTGAAAGAATAAAAAGAATACAGCATGAAACAGATGACAAGGCCGGACTTTGATGACCCCTGTTCGTGTGTCCCTCTGTGCTGCTGCCTTTACTGCAGAAGAATCTGGTGAACCCAGTTGTAACAGTCAGGCCTCGTCAAGTTCAATGGTGTGCTAGGATCTCAGCACTTCTCCACTTCTCCTTCTCCGGGAGTGGGTGGGTTCTGCTAATACCAAATAATTGGAAGAAAAGGGTTTTCTTTTCCAAGGTTTTACATAATATGTTAGATAGGGTACAGCTTCAAGACTCAGGAATGGTTCTGTTTGGGCTTCCGCCATGATGTCACTTTGTCACAGCAAGACCATGACTTCCACTAGCACTGGATGTGAATAGCGGTGAATGATGCCTGTCCAGGCAAATGCTTGCAAATGGAAATTAGCTGCAGTGAGTGTGTGTTTAGTGTGAAGGGGTGTGTGTGTGTGCGCACGTGCACGCACGTGTGTGAAGGTGGGGAGGGGTGGATTATAAAAAACAGCCCACCAGGGCAATGTTAATGGCCAAAGAAGTTGATGTAAACAAATCAAGAGAGTTATTGATGATTTAATAGAAACAACCAGTTGCCCTGTCATGGGGCTTCCCCACCATTTTCTTCAAGGCGAAATGTCCACAGTACGAGAGGTGGATTGCAAGAAAGAGTTTTAAAAATTATTTTAATTCAAGAAATTAGTACAGAGACTCTATTTGCCTTATAAAACAGTTGCCCTGTTCCTACAGCAGAACAAAGTATCTATCTTATCTACTGGTATGTACATGTATATCTATACATTTTTTCCGTAAAATGCTTCATCATGAGATTAAATGAACCACTGATATAATATCAGAAACAGGATGGGATGTTTATCAGATATGACTATTCTTTGTCCTTAACACCCAACCCTCAGGAAACAGAGTCCCGGGATGCAAAGACCTGAGGAGCAGCGGGCTCGGTGTGACCGAGGGCGGCAGGGAGGCGCGGGGGCTGGAGCACTCAGCCACAGAGGGTGGCGGGAGAAGGGCCAGGCCTCATGGCCACAGTAAGGACTGAGGTTTTTTTTTCACTGTGGTAAGAAGTCACCATGTTAAGAAGTCACTCAGGGATTCTGTGCAAGGGAATGCTATGGTCTGAATTCTATCTTGAAGGGATTTCTCTGGCTGCCCTGAGGAGACTGCAGAGGGTCCGGAGTAGAAGTGAAGAGTTAGGATGTTGTTGCAGGAAATCACAGACATAAGGGCGCCAGCTATGCAGGTGGTGAGAAATGATGGGACAGGTTTTGAAGACTGAGCAGATTCAGGACTTGCTGAAGGATGCAGTGATGGAGAAAAGTCAAGAGTATGGGTTTGGGATGGATGGCATGTCACTCTTGAGATGTCTAGCTGTACACATTCAAGTGGAAAAACTTTATAGGCTGCCAAATAGGTAAGTCTGGGGTTCAGAGGCCATGTCAAGGCCAGCAATAGACGTTTTTGAGTCATCAGCATGGAGATGGTATTTAAAGTCAAGCAACTGGATAAGGCACCCAGGGAGTGAGCAGGAAAAAAAAGAGGGCCAACCGTGGGGCAATCTGACCTTTAGAAATCTGGATTACGGGAGGTGTCCAGCAAAGAGAACTGAAACTGTGTAGCCATTATACTACAAAAGAAAGGGCGAGAATCAGGAGTGTGGTAGAGCAGCTTTCAAACTTTCCTTTCCGAGCAGCACGGCTCTTTCAAAAACTGTTGCTAAATCTGGGCACCTGGGTGGCGCAGTCAGTTAAGTGTCCAACTCTTGGTTTCGGTTCAGGCCCTCATCTGAGGGTCATGAGATTGAGCCATGTGTTGGGCTCTGTGCTCAGCAGTGGAGTCTGCTTAAGACTCTCTCTGCTCCTTCCCCCTGCACACACTCTCTCTCTCAAATAAGTAAATCTTAAAACACACACACACACACACACACACACACACACACACACACACACACTATTGCTAAATCTAATCTTACAAGAAGCCAACAACAACAAAACATTTTAAACCCTGCAGTTTAAGAAAGGAGTGTTGGGGATGCTGGATGTGTACCAGTCAGTAAGGAACGCTTCCCTAACCCTGGGCTTTCTGAAGGTCAACCATCCCATCACTGGGATAATTCAAGGTTCCTAACAAAGCTTCATGTTCGTCCACATCTTACACTCCAGGACCCACCTGAGAGCAAGGGATTGAGGAATTACACTTTGGTAAACTCATTTGGGGTCAGAAGAGATAAGGTGTGACTAGCAGGTACTATGGACTGAACGTTTGTGTCGCCCCAAATTCATATGTTGAACCGCTAATTGCCAATGTGATGATATCTGGAGATGGGCCTTCGGAAGGTAATTAGATAATGAGGGTGAAGTCCTCGTGCTGAGATTAGTTTATGAGAAGAGATACGCTGCCATTCTCTCTCCATCCCATGAGGGCATAAGCAAGAGGAGTTCCTCATCAGCAACCAAATCAGCCACAACTCAATCCCCAGACTTCCGGGGCTGCAGAACTGAGAGAAATCAATTTATATTGTGTAAGCCTCCCAGTCTCTGGTATCATGTTATAATAGCCCAAACTGACTGAGACAGCAGAGGATGGAAGAAACACCCTTGGATGAGCTGGGGGCCTGTCCACAGCAGCGCACGTCCCAGGAGCATGCAGTGTAAGAGGGGAGGGGAGCAAACCCGGGCCCGGCTCTTTGAGCTTTGCTTCCGAACAGGAAGGAGTTAGGCCAAAGTGGGAGTAAACCCATTTTGTCCATGAGCTGGGGATTTTATCTTTATGTGTTGTAATTTTTGTAATGTTTTATGCTTTGTAATTCTTCTTGACCTTGGATCTTCATCTCAGGAGACCACAGGGCCTTATTTGCCCTGATAATCCTTTGATTTCACTCTCAGACAGAGTCTGCATCTCAGTCAGGAACCTGTAGTTAATTACTTTTCAGACTCACTTCTACATATGTTCAGAAGAACTGGGAAATTGACTTTGGTTCCCACCAAGCAAAATGTTTTCCTTCTTTTAAAACTATTAGTTCTCAGTGAAATTGCAATTTAAACAGCTGCATTGTTAAGGTCCTAAGCTATAGCTCTTCCTTTTGTTCTTTTCCTCCTTATTTTAATGGGGATCTTCTTAGCGACATTCATGCTTTAAAAAAAAAAAAACTCATTTGGGGCGCCTGGGTGGCACAGCGGTTAAGCATCTGCCTTCGGCTCAGGGCGTGATCCCGGCTTTATGGGATCGAGCCCCACATCAGGCTCCTCTGGTATGAGCCTGCTTCTTCCTCTCCCTCTCCCCCTGCTTGTGTTCCCTCTCTCGCTGGCTGTCTCTATCTCTGTCGAATGAATAAATAAAATCTTTTTTTTTTTAAAAAAAAAAGAAGTTTAAAAAAAAAACCTCATTCATTTAGCATTTATTTACTGAGCACCTACTAGGAATCAGGTACTGAGCCAGGCACTAGGGCACAGTAGGAGACAAGACAGACAAACATCTCTGCACTCTTGAAATCTGCATTCTGCAGAAGCAGATGTGTAAGGGGGAAAGGGCAAGTCAAGTTAGAGAAAGATTTTATGATTAGCATAAAGGAGGTAATAAAGGTAATGTGAAGAGAGTACCTCAACAGCCCATTTTCCACAGAATGATCTGGGACACACTCTGAAATGATGACATTTGAACTGATGGGCATGTCTGAGGCAGCTATACAAGTGACGTGCAGAAGGGCCCAAGGCAGAAGAAACAAGTAGAATGTCTTGGAAAGGTAAGTGGCCTGACCTATCGAAGGAACAGCAGGGAAGCCATTGCTGAAGCTTATAGAAGGAGTGGTAGAGAGGGAGATGGTTAGAAAGGCTGATAGGGAATAGATCTTACAAAACCATAAAAACCTAGAAAGAGGGCCTGTTTTTATTCTATAGGGAATGGAAGTCAAATGCTTTTAAGGAGGATGAAGATCTAGTATATATTTTTTAATTAAACTTTTATATTTTGAGATAATTATAGATTCCCAGGCAGTTGTAAAAAATAAAATAGATCCCTTGTACCCTTTTCCCAGTTTCCCCCAATGTTAATATCTTGCAAAACTACAGTACAGTATAACCACCAAGATACTGACAGTGATACAATCCACCAATCTTATTCAGATTTCTCACGTTGTATATGTACTTGTGCATTTAGTTAAATGACATTTTTAACAGACTCTATTTTACAGACCAGTTTCAGGTAAACCAAAAAAAAAAAAAAAAAAACAGAGCAGAAAGTCCAGAATGTTCCCATGTGTCCCGTGAACCCACACACTCACACCTCTTCCACCATGAACCTCATGCACAATACTGCTGTATTTGTTATCACCCATGAAACTATACTGACACATAAGAAAGTCCATGGTCCACATTAGGGTTCATTCTTGGTGTTTCCTATTCTATGGGTCTTGACAAATGTGTAATGACACATCTCCATTATTATAGTATCATACAGAGTAGTTTCACTGCCCTAAACCCTTCTCTGTGCTCCCCGCCCATCATCCCTCTTCCTTTCCAACCCCTGGCAACCTCTGATCCTTTTACTGACTCCTTTTTGCCTTTTTCAGAATCATACATTAAGTATCTTTTTTCCAATTGGCTTCTTTCACCAGTAATATGCTTTAAATTTCATCCATGTCTTTCCATGGCTTGACAACGCTAAGTCATGTTCCATTGACTCTATGGACCACAGTTTATTTATCCATCACCTACTGAAGAACATCTTGGTTGTTTCCAAGTTTTGACAGTTGAATAAAGTGAATAACGCTGCCATAAAACTCTGAGTGCAGGGATCTGTGTGGACACAGTTTTCAAGTCCTTCAGGGAAATGCAAAGGAATGTAATTCCTGCATCATAAAACTAAATTTAGTTTTGTAAAAAACTGCCAAACTGTCTTCCAGCATGGCTGTATTCCACCACCAGGATGAGTTAAGAGTTCCTGTTGCTCCAGACCCTTGCAAGTATTTGGTGGTGTCAGTTTTCTGGATTTCAACCATTTTAAGAGATGTGTAGTGGTATCTCATTGTTACTTTTAATTTGCATTTCCCTGATGAAGTATAATGTGAAGTACCCTTTCCATATGCTTATTTGCCATCTGTGTATCTTCTTAGGTGAGGTGCCTGTTAAGGTGTTTAGACCATTTTTTTTAAAATCAGGTTGTTTGTTTCTTATTGAGTTTTAAGAGTTCTTTGCATATTTTGGGCAATAGTCCGTTATCAGATATGTCTTTTGCAAACATTTTCTCCCAATCTGTGGCTTGTGTTCTCAAAAAGCCATCACCATAGCCAAGGTCATTTAGGTTTTCTCCTATATTAATCTTCCAGGAGTTTTACAGTTTTGAATTTTCAGTTTAGGTCTGTGGTCCATTTTGAGTTAAATTTTATGAAGCGTATAAGATCTGTAGCTAGAATCATTATTTTTTCCATGTGCATGCCCAGTTGTTTCAACACCATTTGTTGAAATAAATATCTTTACTGTTATCGTCTTTGCTCCTTTGTGAAAGATTAGTTGACCATATTTATGTGGGCTCTATTCTATTCCACTAATCTTCTGTCTCTTCTTTCCCCAGTACCACACTTTCTTGATTACTTCAGCTTTGTAACAAGTCTTGAATTTGGGTAGTGTCAATCCTCCAAATTTGTTCTTCTTCCATACTGTGTTGGCTATTCTAGGTCTTTTGCCTTGCCATATAAACTTTAAAATCAGTTTGTTAATATCCACAAAATAACTCGCTGGAATTTTGATGGAGACTGCGTTGAATCTATAGATCAAGTTGAAAATACTGATATCTTGATATATTTAGCCTTCCTATGCATGAATATGGACTATCTCTCCACTGATTTAGTTTGTCTTTGATTGCTTTCATCAGAGTTTTGTAGTTTTCCTCATTTAGATCTTGTACATATTTTGATAGACTTACTCCTAAGTATTTCGTTGTTTTTTGTTGTTGTTGTTGTTCGCTAACATAAATGGCACTGTGTTTTTAAATTCAAATGCAACTTACTCATTGCTGGTGTATAGGAAAGCAAGTGCCTTTCATATATTAATCTTGTACTCTACAGCCTTGCTATATCACTTATTATTTCCAGGTTTTTTCATCAGCTCTTTCAGATTTTCTACACAATTATGTCATCTGTTAACAAAGATTTTATTTCTCCATTCTCAATCTGTATGCCTTCCTTTTCTTTTCTTGTCTAATTGTATTAGCAAGGATTTCCAGTATGATGTTGAAAAGGAGTGATGAGAAGGGACATCTTTGTCTTCCATCAGATTTTAGTGGGAACACTTCAAGTTTCTCACCATTAAATACAATGCTGGCTGTAAAGTTTTTGTAGATATTCTTTAGCAAGTTTAAGACATTTTCCTCTATTTCTAGTTTACTGAAAGTTTTTATCATGAATGGGTATTGGATTTGTCAAATGCTTTTTCTGCAAATACTGATAAGATCATGATTTTTCTTTTTTAGCCTGGTGATGTGATAGGTCACATGAACTGATTTTCAAATGTTGAATCAGCCTTGCATATCTGAAATAAATCCCATCAGCTTGTGGTGTATAATTCTTTTTATACATTGTTGGATTCAATTTGCAATTTTTGTATCTATGTTTACAAAAGATATTGGATGGAATTTTCCTATAATGTCTTTTTCTGGTTTTGATAAAAGAGTAATGCTGGCCTCATAGAAAGAGATAGGGATTATTCCTTCTGCTTCTATTCTTTGAAAGAGGTTGTAGAGAATTGGTATGATTTTGTCCTTAAGTGTATGAATTCACCAATGTAAAATTCACCTATGCACCTATCTGGGACTGGTGCTTTCTGTTTTGGAAGATTAATCTATGAAAATATTTTCTCTGAGCCTGTGGTATGAGTTCTGTGGAATTTCACTGCTTATGTAGGCTCATGTACAGGACAGTTCCATTACCACATGATCCTTTATAGTTGCCCTTTACAACCACACCCACCTCCCTCTTGTTCTCCTCCCCAGTCTCCTCCCTTGGCAATCACTAATTTGTTCTCTATTTCTATAATTTTGCTATTTAAATAATGCTTTATAAATGAAATCATAAAGCATATAATCTTTCAGGATTGGCTTGTTTCACTCAGTATAATTCTCTGGAGATTTATTCAGGTGTTCTATGCAGCAATAGTTCATTCCTTATTATTGCTGAGTAGTATTACACAGTATGGATGTATCACAGTTTGTTGAAACATCTACTCATTGAAGGACCTCTGAGTTGCTTCTAGTCTTTGGCTATTGCAAATAATGCTGCTGTGAATATTCGCATCCAAGTGTTTGTGGGAGTCTAAGCGTACATTTTTCTGGGATAAATGCAATTGCTGAGTCACACAGTAATACATTTTTAGACTTAAAAGAAACTGACAAACTCTTTGGTAAAATGGCTATACCATTTTACATTCATACCAGAAATGTATGAGTAATCCAGTTTCTCTAAATCCTTGCAGGAACCTGGTGTTGTCACTACTTTTTAATTTATTTTTATAGTTTGCAGTGATTACTCATTGTGGTTTTATTTTGCACTCTCCTAACAGCTAGTGATTTTGAACATGTTCTCACATGCTTATCAGCCATCCATATATCCTCTTCAATGAAATGTCTATTCATATATGTGCTCATTTTCTAACTGCATTGTCTGGGGACTGTTTTAACTACTGAGTTTTGAAGGGTTCTTTATATATCCTAGATGCAGAACCTCTGTCAGATATGCAATTTGTAAGTATTTTCTTCTTCTTTACACCTTGTCTTTTAACCCCCTTAACTAAGTTGTTGATAGAATAAAAGGTTTTAATTTTGCTAAGTTCAAACTTATCAATTTTTTTCATATTCATGTCCTATTCATTCATTTCATTTCATGCTGTATTTCTGGTGTTAACTATGAATAGTACATCTGCTTTGCCAATCTTTGTCTTTTAATTAGTGTTTTTTGACCATTTACATTTAAGGCAGCTATTCATATGTGAGAGATTAAGTCCACCGGTTTATAAGTTTTGTTTGTTTCTTTACTCTGTTTCTTACTCCTGGGTTTCTATTTTTTTTTTTTTTTTGTCTACTTGTGGAATAACTTTAGCAATTTTTAGAATTTTAGCAATATTTTTAAAGATTTTATTTATTTATCAGAGAGAGAGAGAGAGCACAAGCGGGGGGAGCAGCAGGTAGAGGGAGAAGCAGGCCCCCGCTAAACAGGGAGCCCAATGTGGGACTTGATCCCAGGACACTGGGATCATGACCTGAGCCGAAGGCAGATGCTTAACAGACTGAGCCACCCATGTGTCCCTTAACTTAATTTTTGATAGTATTTTTGAGTGTATCCCTCTGTATAGTTTTCTGAATTATTGTGATATAGTTTAAATTTTTTAAAGGGTCACAGGCCGCTGTGTCTAGAATGGGTTTGAAAGTAAAAAAATAATGAAGAGAAACCAGTGGAAATGGTATTGAGGTTATTACACTAGTTTATAATGGTTACTTTAAGTGTTGCCCCAACTGGCGCGGTCTCCAGAAAAGCACACTTTTTTTATCGGGGTGAAATACTATTTCTCACCTCTTTCACCTACACTTTTTCTCATCTTTTATTTTGTCACTTTCATCTAGAAGCCTATTTATTCTTAAGATTGGATTTCTGTGTTGCCCCAGTGTTTACCCATATAACCCCTAATACCTCCAATTATACAACTAACTACATGCATTTTTTAATTGCTTATTTACTTGTCTGTTGTTATTATTATTATAATACTATAAACTCCTTGAGAGCAGAAAAATATCTTTTCCTTACTGGGAATTAATCCCTCACAGAGTGTCTGGGATATATGAAGCTGTCAAAGCATATATATTGACTGAATACATTTTATGAGATATATTTGAGGTCATAACAGGGCAAACTGTCTTCCAAAACATGGTCAGTTTATTCCCATAGATGTTATCGAAGTGTTTAATGTAGTATATGACCAATTTTAAAGATTATTAACTCAAAACCACACAGTTTAAGTTTCCTTTGAGTATACTCCTTTAGAATTGGGTTATAAACAATAAAAGAAATATTAATTAATATGTTTATTATACATGAAAGTACTCAGTGTGCTAATGCAAGATTTTTTTTAAAATGCTGTTTCTGTTCACTTCCAACCGGAAGAGAAACAGAATATTGTTGCAGAACTATTACAGTGCATCAAGTCATTATTTCAACTCATAGGGCACTATGGATTAATCACTTCAGCATCCAAAATGAGTTCTGGTTTTGATTTCCCTGAGGTTTCAAAGGTAACAAACCAAAACTTCCCATTTTTATGTTCTAAGGAAATATAGCTGAGCCCACAACACTCATGTAACACCAAAAAGTGGCCCAAAAAGCTTCTGCTGCTGAAACCTTTATGTGCAGATCGTAACCCAGAGGAAACATTTTCAGACAAGTGTGGATGAGGCCTTTCTGCACTGGATTCACTATTCAAAGTGTTGACACACAGGACGACGGTGTGGCATGGGAATCAGTATTCCAGACTATGTTATTCTAAAAAGTAATGCATGACCGCTCCCCAAGGAAAACAAACCACGGAGCCAGCCTGCCTTTATCTTTCCATCAAATGCATAATTATATTAAAATTCTTTACAGATAGGGCAGTGGGATTTTCCCGCAGTAGAGTAACCTGCTGCTTTATCAGTAACCTGGCTTCAGTTTTTGTTAGGTCAAATCTTAGGGGATGTGGACTTCATCTGTAAAAATATGACAGGAAGGAACACTAGTGAAATATGAACAATGACCTTCTTGGATTTTCCAAGGAATGATTTTCACAAGAACCACAAGATGGCATTGTCTGCTATGGGACCGTGTTCTGACGCTCAGCAAGAATTGACAGCAGAAAATGGAGAGACTGGTTTCACATTTCTCATTTTATTTGGAAGATTTTGTACTTCCCTTCCACATCAGCTTTGTTCATTGTGTGTTTTGTGGTTTCAGTGAGTGCTAGGTTGTAAAGGAGGAGAAGGAGTAGGAAATGAATCTTGGACAGCCTCAAGAAGGGCACTGAAAGGCTAAAATGAATTAAAGAGCAAAGGAAGTTGGGGTAAGACCACAGGAGCTCCTCCTGCCACAGTGCCAAATTGAAAGACTCAGCTTGTGTTTACAGATGAACATGGGATATTTAGACCTGATCCAGTTATTTTAGTTCAAGAGCTTCAGATATCTGTTTGCATTAATCATATCTAAAAGACTGTCTTTCCCTTTGGCATCCCTCCATATCTACCTACACTGGCAACTCCACAGGTAAACTTGTACAGAGTGTGTAGGATGGAATACAATCCTTCATCACATTATCTCCAGTCCCTGAGCATGATGCCCTTAACGTAAAGCAAAAGGAACAAATTCAGGACAAGTGCTTATACTGAACCTTGAACTTTACGGAAGTTTCTCATTTTAAGCCCCATACAACCCTTTTCGTATTACAGATGAGGATATTGAGGCTCAGAACAATTAAGAAACTAATCCAAACTCATAAAATGGTGTCCTAGAATTTAGTTTCAAATTAATCCAAACCTAATGCCCGTGGGCTTTCCATTATACCACACTGTTTCCAAACAGAAAGACACTATGCAACTAAGCAAACCTGAAACAAGTGTCACAGCTCTGTCTTTAGCCGTAGTGTACCTACCCGTCTCCGGAAGGTTGGTCATGGGCCATAAGCACCCATAAGGCAGACACTATGCCTGTCCCACACTGCTGTTCTTCAATGTTCTGGTTGAGATGGCTTGTTACTATAACACATAAAGGGATGGGATAGTTGTACTCATTTCCTCAATGGACCAGAAATTTGACTGCATCTACCATGTCAATTTTATATCATGCTTTATGAACCACTGTTTGTTACTTTTCCATGCATTATGTGCACTTTCGGTGTCATACAAGAGAAGGTTTGCAATTTGAGGATTTAGAACTTGGTGTAAAATGTATGTTTTTGTGCAAAAATCTATCAGCCAAAGTGAGCAATCTTAGATGCCAGACACATGCCAGGACCTAACGGTTCAAAGATGCATAAGACGCAGTTCCTACAGAGCATAGAGTCTAGTGAGGGAGACAGACATGTAAAGAGATATAATTTCATCATAATTTGGTGTTATAAAAAAGATAGGAACTGGAAGCCAAATGAACATGAAGAAGGGCATTTACTCTATCTTGAGGGTTCGGGGAAGGTTTCTTGAAGGACGTGATATATTAGCTAGGCTGGAAGGATGATATAGAAGCTACTGTTAAAATAATCTTTCCTCCCACTCTTCATTAGAAACCCACTTGGTAGGGAAACTTTCACCAAGTCTCGGTTGAGTATCAAATGCTGATTTTGGAGTACATGCTAGTTATCTTTCATTCTATCCCCCAAATGATTTGTACTATCTTTACTGATAGGCTAACCTCTAGAGGCTACATCATTTGAGCTCCATTATCCTTCGGCTTCAATTGGATGTGGCCAATGTGGAAGTACCAGCTGAAGATCCCATGGAAGAAGAAGAGGGACTAGAGTATTCATAACTCACACTGCTTTCAGATTTGTTGCAATTATGCTAGTCACCACACCATCCTAGGACTAGAGCTTCTTTCAGGGACCCTCTTCCTTAGCTGCAGTTCTCAACTTGGCTCTAGGCATACCATTTCCACCTTTGCCCTGTTGCTAGTGCCCAGGTGCTTCAACAGCCCTTGCTGGTTCCCTTAACCCTTCCCACCCTTCTCTAAATTATTCTCTTATTAAAACAATCATTTACAGATTCCCTTACAAAGGTACCACCTGTTTTCTGTGGGAGGGACCTTGACTGATAAAGTAAGAGAGAAAGAAGAGCTTTCTTGCAACTATACTGTCTGTACCATGTGGCCTCGAAGGTTTTGTGGGAGAGAAGAGAGGAATGGAAACAGCACACTGCTTTTAACAATCTGGGCCTACAAGTCACAAAGTCACTTCTCTTTACTGTCCATTACTCAGAACTAACTTCTGCCTAATGAACACAGGGGCTCCTGGCAAGACTTGTGGAAGAGGGGATAGCTGAGCTTGGTCTCAAAGAATAAGAGGAAATTATGGATGATCAAGGAAGGGGAGGGTGTTCCAGAGAAAGAGAAGGACATGTTTAAGGGGAAGGCACCAAGGACAAGTATGGAATCTTCAGAGCAGTGTACATATTTTGGTACGATTTGAACTCTAGGAGGTCATGAGAAAGTGGTGAGAAGTGTGACAGGAAGGCAGTGGCCACACGATGAAGGGCTCTGTTTGCCACGGTTAGGATTTGGGAGGTTACCCTAAAGTTTATTAGAAGACATTACGGGTTTCAAAGATGGGGGAAATAACATGAGAAACATTAAATTTTAAAACAATTATTCTCCTAGCATAAGGAGAACACATATCAGAAGGAAGTGAACCAGAAAGCAAAAGGGCTCTGGCTTCAATCTGGACACAGATGGGAAAGGCCAGAAGCAAGTCAGCAGCAGTGGGGGCAAAGAGCATGACGGACTTGGCGAGACTTCCAGCCAAGACTTCAATAGTTCTACAACCTAGAGAGGAGGCGGGACAAGTGAACTTTGACCCGTAGGACTTCTAAAAAGTGTCCCTCGATAAAGCACGGCACATTCCCTGAGACAGCACAGAAGAATAAGAGGCAGAAGCTAAAGGGGACAGACAGCTCTTCACTTTGAGACATGCTGAGTTTGAGGCTTCTGCAGGATCTGTGGGAGGAGATGTTCAGTAAATAACTGGAATGTGATCAAGACCTTGGCTGGAGATACAGAACTGGGAGTCAACAGAGATGGTCACCAGCCCTGGGAATAGGCACAAGTATGCAGGAAGAATGGATAACAAAGCTCAGGTTGCACCTCGATGAGACCTAGCAGAGGGGACACTGCTAAATAATGAGCTTCAGAGGAGATGTGGATAAACGGTGAGTGATCCAGGGGTGCAAAGGCAATGCTCAGAAGTTAAACATGGGTCGGAATGAGGGGAGCGTGAGGGTGAAGGAAAAGGAAACCCCATCAAACAATGAGCCTGTGAGTGGAAGAGAGGGATAAACAATGAACTACACATTGCAGAGAGGTCATCAAAAGTCAGAGAGATGGGGTAACTAAGGCAGCAGATCTGAGAATTTCTGAATTATCAAATTAGAGAACGCTGAGTGTACAGCTTGAAAACGCGCTGCTTAATATACCCAAATACAAGTCAGTGGGTCAGAGTCCTTCCTTCCCGACGATTACCACAGAGACTGCCGTCCATACATTTTTCTATGGACCGACGGTGAACTGTATAAAGCAAATTTGGAAACTGTTAATTTGATCAATTTGGGAATTGCTTAGGCAGCAAATCTAAAAATATCTAATATTTTTTAATTGAGGACTTAAGATCTAGGCAAGCCGTAGTGCTTTATGTTTGATACCTCGTTTAATTCTGTGAAGAGAGTATTATTATTCCCATTAACAGACACAGAGGAATCGAGGACTCAGACAGATAGTATGGCACATCTAAAATCAAACAGCTGGCAAAGGACAAAGTCAAAGGCAACAGCCAGGTCTTCAAATTACCAAAGCTTCGGCCACCAGCCATCCTGTCTCACGTAAGTGCTCAAACAGGAGATGCCCCTAGGTAATCAGCACTCTTAAAACTGACAGTTGAGCAAATCTGTAAATCACAGAATCTTGAAACCTTAAAACTATTACCTAGAATTGTCTCACACCATCTTCATTGGGCATTAATGCTTTGTGGTTCCTCCTTCCATTTTTCACTTTTAAGTAACATGAATATTAGTTATTAAGCAGCATCTCACTCCAACCCTGGGTCCCTACTGGACTTATGCTGGGTCACAAGGGGTAGAGAGACCAGAAAACTCGGTACCTGCATCAGTACCACTTAGAAATAGCCTTCTCTGCCATGCAAGCTTCCCCTCCTTCTGGCTCTCCTGCTCACACATCCGTGGTGACTAGAGGAACAGGGAAATTGTAGTGAAAGGATTTAGAGTGTTAAGGAAAATCAATCAAACACAGTGACAGCAAACCTCCTTTGGAAGGAAAACTAGTAATAAGTGAAGTAAATAAATAAATAAAAACAAGTAGTGTTCTAGCATACATAACACACTACTATATAATTAATTATGTAATTAATATATGTAATGATATAATAATATTATATCATGTAATGATATAATATTATATCATGTAATGATATAATAATTAAAAAGTATCTGTGACCGCTGATGAAAGTGACAGTTGAGGGACAGGAAGGGCAGGGCCATGACGGCATGTTAATTTGCTCCTTGGGCAGGGACAGACCAAATGTTACCTTGTCTTGTCTTGATAAAGAAATGCACAATTATATGCTTTCTAAATATGAAATCAATCTCTAAGACACTGAGAATCAAAATATTTTGTATCTTGATCATCACTGTAAAATATTAAAACACATGATAGAACATAATCATACAGTGGGACAAAACAAACCGCCAAAAACATACTCAAAAAATGAGAGTACCAAAATCAGAAGATGTAAAAAAAAGGCATAAAATATAAACTAAACATTATTTGCTTAAATTTCCTAACTAAAACAGTAAAGTAGTAAATATAAAATGGTATTTCTCTATCAAAAGGTAAACAGTCCCAAACTAAAATGTATCATATATGGAAAACATACACAACAAAATGATGCTAAAAATTTATGAATAAAAGGAGGAAGAGCGAAGATCCATCAGGAAAATGAAAAGTAAAAAAACAAAAGGGAAAATGGATATTATTAGTACTGTGGAAGGTAGAATTTGAGAAAATATTATATGGCATAAACGAGGCCATTTTTCATTGTCAATATGTATAATGAAATTATGGTAGACATCAATTTCCATAATGGATCAAATCCTTTATAAAAAAGCAAAAATGGAGTGAAACACAGGGAGAAACTGACAGGAACCCAGCTGCATGGGAGATTAAACAAAGCACCGTTTGTCTGGGTGGTAAGTGAAGATCATCCGTACTCCCGAACGCTATCCCTACTGTTTAGACGCTTCTACTGTCACCTTCTGCTCCATAGACACATCGGCCCTGGCTCCTCCACATTCCTCTGCGTGCAGTACGACAAAACCTGAAGATTTACGAGGCCCAAACAGATACTATCAATGAGAGAAGCTGCCAAGGACAGAAAGGCCCATGCAAAGGGCACAGGCAGTACCTGGGCCCAGAGAGTTTCCACCAAGGAAGGAGAACAGGGCTGTGTTGCCGGGAAGCCAGAGCCTCTCAATTTTTCAATGTTAGTTTGCTTCATTACAAACAAAACAAAGTAAGACTCCGCTTTGTGATAAATCTAGCCTGTAAAACTCCAGTCCAGTTCACGACATCCATTCTAGGCTGTATCTCTAATTATGGAAATTTTCAGTCTTTGGCTTTCAATTTATATACAGCAAACTCCCTGGAATATAATTGGTAATTGAAATACTTGCTGAATGAATGACTGCATGAATGAATTGAATCATATCTGCTTCTGAGTATTTTTGGTCTAGTTAGGAAGAAAGATAATCAGTGATGAAAAGACAGTATGATAAATGCTATAGAAAGGCCATACCAAGGATACAGTGGAACCCAGAGGAAGGGTCCTTAAAGTCAACTCTAGATTCTCCCTCCCAGAGAATTTTTATAAAAATCTCTCTCAAGAGAGGAGTGAATACATAAAAGAGAAGGTTTATTCATTACAGTTTCCTATAACAAAGTGAGGTTGAGTGAATTTGATTTACAAGTAGCAACATGAACAAATATCAAAAAATAGCATCAGGTGAAAAGAACAAGGTCACAAACAGATTCCTAGAGAAAAATACTAGTTACATAAAATTTTAAGGTACACAATCATCACTACATATGTATTTTTTTCCTTTTTTTAAAGAATATATACATGTGTTGCTGAAGTAAAAAAAAAAAGTCCTGAAATGATACACGCTAACCTCAGGGCAACGTTTACTCCTGGTAAGGAAGGGAATGGGGGAGTGGCGAGAGGGCTGGGATTTAATTATATCTGCAATATTCTATTTCTTAAGAAATAAGATATGAAAGAAATATATGGATATATGCTGATACTCATTAAATTTGTGGGGTAGGTTCACTGGTGTCTGCATATCGAATATTGTTCTCTATAGAGTGTGTTTAAAACATTTCATAATTAAGAATAATAATTACGATGCCCATATTGGGAGAAGGGAGTTAGGAGTTAATTCTGAGAACCTGGCAATTATGTTTTCAGGGTTACGATGTGAAACATGAAATGAAATGTTAAGCTTCACTGTGTAGCTCTGACATACTTGATGTTTCCTACGCAAATTGTTACACAGACATAGTGATTGGTCTCGACCTTCCCCAAGCCCGGTTTCTATCCCAAGCTCCCTTAGCCCATGGATTTGGCCACTAGTCACACACAACCTCAGTGAGCCAACTCCCAAGTCTAGACATGGCCACTGGACAACACACAAGAAAGGCAACGGGTGTAGCACTCAGAAGATTCCCGGAGTAGGACCCTAGGTCCTCACCTGTGTCCAGGCCATACCACTTTTTTAAAAAATATTTTATTTATTTATTTAAGAGAGAGAGAGCGAGCACAAGCAGGGGGAGGGGAGGAGGGAGAGGGAGAAGCAGACTCCCCGCTGAGCAGGGAGCCAAACTCAGGGCTTGATCCCAAGACCATGAGATCATGGCCAGAACCGAAGGCAGATGCTTAACTGACTGAGCCACCCAGGCACCCCTGATTCTAAAATTCTTAGAATTAATTTTGGCCTATGATAAAACTCTTCAAAGAGTCAAACTCTTCAGAGTGTACAGATAGAGGGAACAGTCCTCAAATTCATAAAAACCATTTATGAAAAGCCTGCAGTGAATATCATTTTCAATGGGAGAAAGCTGAGAGTTTTTCCCTTAAGATCAGGAATACAAAAAGGATGCCCAGTCTCGTCACTACTGTTCAACATAGTACTAGAAGTCCTAGCATCAGCAATCAGACAACAAAAAGAAATAAAAGGTATTCAAATTGGCAAAGAAGAAGTCAAACTCTCTCTCTTCACAGATGACATGATACTCTATGTGGAAAATCCAAAAGACTCCACCCCCAAATTACTAGAACTCATACAGCAATTCAGTAATGTGGCAGGATGCAAAATCAATGCACGGAAATCAGTTGCTTTTCAATATACTAACAATGTAACTGTAGAAAGAGAAATTAGGGAATCAATTTACAATTGTACCAAAAACCATTAGATACCTAAGACTAAACCTAAACAAAGAGATAAAGGATCTATACTCTAGAAACCACAGAACACTTATGAAAGAAATTGAAGAAGACACAAAAAGATGGAAAAACATTCCACGCTCGTGGATGGGAAGAATAAACATTATTAAAACGTCTATGTTTCCCAGAGCAATCTATACTTTCAATGCCATCCCTATTAAAATACCATTGGCATTTTTCAAAGAGCTGGAAAAAACAATCCTAAAATTTGTGTGGAACAAGGAAAGACCCCAAATCACCAAGGAAATATTGAAAAAGAAAAAGAAAGCTGGGGGCATCACATTGCCAGATTTCAAGCTATATTACAAAGCTGTGATCAACAAGACAGCATGGTACTGACAAAAAAACAAACACATAGATCAATGGAACAGAATAAAGACTCCAGAAATGGACCCTCAACTCTATGGTCAACTAATCTTCGACAAAGCAGGAAAAAATATCCAATGGAAAAAAGACGGTCTCTTCAATACAAGGTGCTGGGAAAATTGGACAGCTATGTACAGAAGAATGAAACTGGACCATTCTCTTATACCATACACAAAGATAAACTCTAAACGAATGAAAGGCCTCAATGTGAGACAGAAATCCATCAAAATCCTAAAGGAGAACATAGGCAGTAATCTCTTCGACATCGGCCACAGCAACTTCTTTCATGACATGTCTCCAAAGACAAGGGAAACAAAAGCGAAAATGAACTTTTGGGACTTCATCAAGATAAAAATCTTCTGCACAGCCAAGGAAACAGTCAAAAAAACTAAGAGGAAGCCCACAGAATGGGAGAATATATTTGCAAAGGACACTACAGATCAAGGGCTGGTATCCAAGATCTACAGAGAACTTCTCAAACTCAACACCCAAAAAACAAATAATCAAGTCAAAAACTGGGCAGAAGTCATGAACAGACACTTCTCCAAAGAAGACATACGAATGGCTAATAGACACATGAAAAAATGTTCAACATCATTAGCCATCAGGGAAATTCAAATCAAAACCACACTGAGATACTACCCTACACCAGTTAGAATGGCAAAAATTAACAAGGCAGGAAACAACAAATGTTGGAGAGGATGTGGAGAAAAGGGAACCCTCTTACACTATTGGTGGGAATGCAAGTTGTACAGCCACTTTGGAAAACAGCATGGAGGTTCCTCAAAAAGTTAAAAATAGAGTTACCCTATGACCCAGCAATTAACCTACTGGGTATTTACCCCAAAGATACGGATGTAGTGAAAAGAAGGAGCACATGCACCCCAATGTTCATAGCAGCGAAGTCCACAACAGCCAAACTGTGGAAGGAGCTGAGATGCCCTTCAACAGAAGAATGGATAAAGAAGATGTGGTCCATATATACAATGGACTATTACTCAGCCATCAGAAAGGATGAATACCCACCATTTGCAATGACATGGATGGAACTGGAGGAGATTATGCTAAGTGAAATAAGTCAAGCAGAGGAAGACAATTATCATATGGTTTCACTTATATGTGGAACATAAGGAATAGCAAGCATGGAGGACATTAAAAGAAGGAAGGGAAAAATGAAGAGGGGCGGGAATCAGAGGGAAGATGAACCATGAGAGGCTACAGACTCCGGGTAACAAACTGAGGGTTTCAGAGGGGAGGGGGGGAGGGGGATGGGTTATCCCAGTGTTCGGTATTAAGGAGGGCACGTACTACATGGAGCACTGGGTGTTTTACGCAAACAATGAGCATGGAACATTACATTAAAAACTAATGAAGCACGGTATGGTGGTATGGTGACTAACATAACATTAAAAAAAAAAAAACAAAGAGTAGATCATGCAACAGACTTTGAAGAGCTTAGGCAAAACATTCTTCATTCAGTTATGAGTTGGGAAAAGATGTAAGAGTCTACTTCTGAAAACAGTAAGTTCCCCACTCACAGGAAATATTTGAAGGAGGAAGGAACAAAAGGCTGGAAGGGGTGTCTTAGAGGAAATTCCAGTGCTGGGTGAGGGGTTGGACTAGGTGACCTTCAATATTTCTTCTAACTAGGACCTCTCCTGAGACTCAGACTGTTGGTACAGGAACCAGTCCATCATCAGTCCATGAGTCATTCGCTCCTTAGCAAGAACTGGGGAAATAAAAGGGAAGAGACGTGATAAGAAGATTTGACGAAATCAGCTTAACAGAGAAAACTACTCAGCCCTTTGAGCAGTCAGACCAAGAAGTCAGCCAACTTGTTCTAGGCTGCCTGATCAGAAGCAGAAAGTTAAGTGAATGTTACGCAAATACCACGCCAAGGGCAGAAAGTATACTTTAACAACCAAACCAATCTAACAGTGGAATAAGCTCTCCCAGTAGGAACGAGTACCCTTTTCTTGCAGGAATTTCAGAAAAGAGGTCAGATGGCCAATGGCTTGGGATGTGGTTGGGGGTATTTTTTACCTTCATTACAAAGTGGGGTCACATTAAAGGTGACCACACATTCTGGTTTCTCAGGACAACTGTAGTTTACATCTTTTGTTCCAGTAAAATTATTAGTTCTGCCCCATTTCACTTTCAAAAATGTCCCAGTTTGGATGATAAATCCTATGGTTACATGAAATGACTCTAAAATCCCTCTCAACTTTAATAATCTTTCTCAATGTTTTACCTAGAGGTAGAACTTTATAAAAGAAGGGAATCTCAGTTGGGTTAGACAAGAGACTTTCAGACTGAAGGAGAGATTCCTCAAGATCCCACTGAATTACCTCATCCATCCCATGACTCCAACTATCACTATCTGAAAAACTCTCAAACCCACTGCTGACCTACTAAGACGTGAGTTTTCACCAACCTGATGGGAGAGCAGCACCTGAAGTACAACAGACACCTCTAATACAACATAGTTTGTACAGTTTTAGGAAAAATACCTTAAGAGTCCATTACAGAAGTATTTTCTGGCAACATATCTTTCCATAATAAAAATTCATATGGATAGAGTAATAAAATTAAAAATTAAATACATGTATTAGTATTATTTATTGATTTATAAGAATTCATGTAAAGCTCCTTGATTTTATCACAACTGAATAGTTGTGTAAAGCGAGAATAGTCTAGGCTAAGTCTCACAATGTAATGAGTGATTACAGTTCTTAGCCTGATGCTATATACTTTTTTGCCTTCTTAATACGTATTTAAATGATAATAAGGTCTTCAAGTAGGAAAGTGAGTGGGTGTCTGAAATTTATATTTTCCTGTCGCTAAGTAGTATTTTTGACTATCAGAGCTGAAGAAGGGTCACAGACTTTAACACATATCCAAAGATTTGTCACAGCTCTCTCCAGGGTTCCTGTGGTTAAATTTGAATATGTCTACAGTGAAAATGAGAACAAGGTTTGTGGCTGCAGCCCAACAAATTTTTTGGAGAAATCGTAGTAAATTATGAGGTAAAGCAGTCAGAAACTAGGCCAACCTGCCTCTGCATGGAAGCATTCGGCATCCCTGGGTACCCCCTGACGTAACTCACCTCTTGTCTCAGAGTTTAGAGCTGCAAAGTTGCGAAACCGTTGAAATGCCTGAGGTGTCTAACCTAGCTGGGAGTACGGCCTGAGGACCTGGGCATCTGACATCACCTGGGAGCTCATTTGAAATGCAGAATCTTGGGCTCCACCCCAGACCTGATAGATCAGCATCTGCATGGTGGCATGATCCTAGGCAAAGTCATATCCACTTGAAAAATCTCGGAATTAAAATGTTCTCAACACGAGAAAAAATAATGTAACCCTGTGAGGTGATGGATCTTAAGTTATTGTTGTGATCAGTTCACAATATACACAGATGTCAAATCATTATGCTGTACACCTTAATGTTATACTATATCTCAATAAAACTGTGGGGGTCGGGGGGTGCATGAGAAATGCAAGCTAACCACGTACCCAAAGCCTACAGTTGCAGATTCAAATCTGGACTCTTCCGCTCACTGTCATACTTAAATTGCAGGACTAAACCCAACATCATGACTGACAAAGAGGAGGGGACCCCTATACGCTCTAACTATTAAGTTGCTCGCCCTGAATAAAACCTGTCCTGGCCCTGGTCAGGCCCCAGGAATAAGTTCCTCTATGCATCCTTTGCAACCTTTTAGCTTGAATGGATGTCCTCCATTCTTAGAAAATATCCACAGACCTTGGCCCAGGAAGACCCACTTGGTCTATGACTCATGATCATCTTTCCACCCTGCGCCTTTCTTCTGAAGATTTAGAAAGGGCTTTTGCCTCAAGATAAATATAATCAGAAAAGCAGAACCTGGTTCTGTATTTTTCACACAGCCTGCTTGGGGTTTTCGAAGAGCATGAAATGCAATTAACACCAATGTGAAATCCGCATTTGTTCATTATGAGGTTATTCAATGCCATTGTTACCTGACCTATAAGCAGCTGTTGCCAACTAACGTAAATTGTCACTGGGATCTGGAATTATTATATACAAGGGAAATAAATCTGCCTTTCAGATTGGCATGTTACAGAATCCTTCCCTCCCCTGCTTTCGACCCCTCACCACAGTCGGGTCATGTATAGCTATGGTCACACGTCTCACTTTTCTTTATGCAATTTCTCTCTTTTTATTTTTTTCCCTGAAGCTCTGCTCTATTAAACATTATTATTCTTGCAACCCAGAATTTTTGGCCATTGAAGACATAGTAAAGAGGTTAATCTGAGCTGAAATAGATCAGATCTGTTACACTCATTCTGATTTATCTCACTTCTTTACTGGTTCACCAGCTTGAAATCTCTGGCACTGGTTCAGGCCATGTCTCTGGTAGAGAGGTTTTTCTTTTCTTTTCTTTTTTTTTTTTTTTAATTTATTTTCAAGGTTGCTCTGTTTTCATTACAGATGATATGGTTGGATCTCAAAGTGCCACAAAGTAAAACGCATATACTAAATTTGATAGATATTTTTCCCCCTGGGGCCATAAAAATGCTTAAACAAAAGCAATTTAAGGAGCTCTTTTCAAACTTCTGGGACACACGTTGGAAAATATATTAGGTTGGTTAGACTTATTTTTGTTCTTGGGTGCTGAAGACCCTAAGACAGCAGCTGTTTTTTGCATATGCTGTTATTATTCCTACCATGATTAATATAGATGTGCAGCCTGCTGGACAGAGAGATGCACTGGTATTCCGCCTGGGCTCTCTGGCTCCTCATCATTGAAGAATGTTGGAGCGGGCTAGAAGAGGAAGACCTCAGTGATCAAAAATACCGAGAAGGCAGAAATCCTGCCTTGAAGGCAAAGAAGGGAGAAGGCAAAACAGGACCCAAGCTGGAAAATCCCCTGCTCTTGGCAGGAGAGTCTGCCCTGCTTCCCAGCTCCCCATGCTTCCCCAGGATTCTGGAGGTCATTTTGGACTGCTTGATTTGCATAAACAAGTGATTCGAAGAAGATGATTCAAACTGGATATTGATGGGAATTAAGTACACAAGTGTAAGGAATCTAATTGATTAAAAAAGAATTTTTCTGATAAGATAATGCAGTCTTTGCCACTGAGGAGTTTGGCTTTGAATTTCAAGTAAGCATAATGCAGGGTAATTTAAATTTGAATTGTATCGATTACAACATGGCTGTCATCCCCTGTGGGGCTCCGTGCAGTATGTGCCCACAGGAGACAAGGCCTGGCTTACAGTGTAAGGTCTACTTCCAGTAGACTACAGAGGGGGAGCACACCCTGCCGGGCTATCTGGGGCAAGCCCAGCACCAGGTTCTTGAGTTTCAGTCAGTCACGAAGCCTTACGTCCAAAGAGTTTCTCACCCAACCAGAGACAAACAATCCAACATCTTTGGGGTTCTTTACTTGAAACCCAGATGGGAAATATTTAGAAGGTAATAGAGTACTGACTCCCACGTTTCCTTCAGGGTCTTGTGTCTTCAGGGTCAAGGGTGTCTACAATACCTTTACTTTCTTGAACTGTGATTTTCCATAAACCAGTACCTTCCTATGCCTCGGGCTGTGGAAGGTGGATCCCAGGGCTGAACACAGAGCAGATGCATGACTCCATCTTTTCTCAAGAAGAAACCTTGAGACAGACATAGGAAGCCCTCACGTGTCAGTCTGCCAAATGGTTTTCCTTATCTCCCTGAGGTCCAGAGATCTAAGACGCCCGGGCACAAAGGTCCCACTAAATAAATGCTCCACACTTGTGGCTCTGCTGTGTCCAAAGTCCTGGCTGTTTCCAGAAAATAAAGCAGGCCCGGTTTTACTTACACATACAATTGTTTTGAATCCACTTGTCTGCCTAACTTCAAAGAAAGCCTCTGTTTACAAGTCTGTCCCCAATATGTTTTCACTTGGCCTATAAAGTCCCCGTGGCTGCGGAGACACTGACAAAGGTGGGGGCAGGTGTCCTCCACACATCTCTCCTCTCCACATAGAGCTCTCACTGGGGGTGGCACTCGAGCTTCTCATCTTTGCTTCTGGGAGACCCATGCTCGAGGGGACATGACTGACGGATTGCCATGCCGGCTCTGAGGCAATAGCACAAGCCTCAGGCTCGTGGACAGTTCTGTTTGTTTTCTGAAAAGATGAAATCAAGTGGGAGGAACAGCTGTTTGGTTTATTTTCAAAATGCTCCTCAAGTAAAATAAAAGTGTAAGGTCTTTACAAATACTACCCCGACTACTCAGAAGCTTCTGGGGTAATCCAGATTCACCCCCCATTTTCGTGACTGAAAGTATCAAGCACCACAGATCCGCTTCTTTGACACTTATTTACAGGCAATTTCCAAAGGTTCACTTCTAAGTTGATTTTTCTGGAAGTCAGAACCATTCTACAAAGAAATAAGATTAGAAATTATGCTCATGGTTCCTCAAAATCTCCTTAAGAACGCATAATGTATTTATACTATTCTATGCTTTAAACAAAACATAGTTAACAACAACAAAAAGCTAAAAGAACTTTTTCTACTCTGAATATTATTTTTTGATGAAAGCACATTTTTTTTTCATTAGAGGAAGATGTTGAAGAGCCAGTGGAAACTTTACTGTAGATATAAATAATTGGACAATTTCTAAGGCTTCAGGATATAACGGCAATTAGCAATTTTCAAAATTTATGGTGTTGTTTACTTAATCAAACGTGTTAACTAGTCATGCTTATCAGGTCATGTTGGCCTCCTCTTCTTCCTTTTTTAAATCTTAATTATAACAACAACAACAACAACAACAACAACAACAACAACAACAAAGCCAAAGAAAATGAGAGGAAAAGAAAAGCAGGAAAAGATTTTTTTCCTAAGATATCTTAGGTGAAAGGTAGTTAAAATGTTACAAAAAGGCAGTTACATAAGAAAATGTGTGTTTTTATGAAAAAGCGAATGACCTGAAGTTTTAAAGTAGCTAATCTGTCATGAGTGAAGCTGCTGACAATCGTAGGCATAGCCTGTGCATGGTCTCCTTAAGAGAAAGAACATTACGGTAAAGCAGCTCTTCTCCAGGTGTGGTCCTCAGACCAGCAGCTCACCACCTGGGAGTTTGAGAGAAATGAAAATGACTGGGCCCAACCCTAGACCTACCGAAGCAGGAGCTCTGGGAACAGGGAGCAGCAATCTCTGCACAGACCCTCCAAGAGATCCCACAGGCTACAGTCTGAGAAGCACGATGGTCAAGAAAGTCTGGATTGGAGAGTTTCCTGTAACGCCCGCTAGGTGGCTCTGTTGGTCAGGACAGAGCGGCGACAGAGGGCAGTTGGGTGGTCAGCGCACAGGATTGACGCTACTGCTAAGACGCTGTGGAGGAGGATGACCTATCTGCTGCCTTTAAAAAGATCTTTTCTAAGTCATCAGAAAGCAACTACAAATAAATCCACTCTCCCAAAAGGCCCACTAAAATGATGAGACATTTCTAGGTTTGGTTTTTCATGTCTAGGGCTTGTTTGTCAAAATGGAAATTTTTATTAATATGCAGAAAACATAAAATATCTGTTTTCTATACTGTAACATCAAATATTGCTACTATTACCTAAAAGCATCATTTAATTGTCCCTTGACTTAGACACTTCATGACAGAGCCATACCATGACACAGCCAACAAAATTAGAAATGAACTCTTAACACAACCTTGGATTCTACTGCATTTTGTGTCAAACTTTCGATCAACACTTCGCTCCATAGGTCTACTTGTGACTTTGTCTCTCTGGTCTGACCCCGCTAGCCTTTCTAGTTTTGACCCAATCTTATACTCAATCTAGAGCATTTCTCATTCCCTCCTTTTACAACAGCAACTCTACCTTAGCCCCTGTGAACTCTACTCAGGTCAGGTACTCAAGACTGAGGATGGCCTTGGTCCATTCCATCGGACAGGGCACCCATCAGAGAAGGGAGAAAACAAGAGCTGAGAACCTCCATCATAGCAGCCTTTGGACTGCGTACATTTTGCATCTATACTGAGGAGATACTATTAGTTTAAATGTTCCTCATGAAACTCTATAAATGCTTCAAAACAAAAGCACTAGAAAGTTTAATATAAATAGTTTGAATCTCTTTGTCGTTGCTGTGCCACTGGTTCTATTACAAAAGGGGTTCTTCACCCACAGGAGTTCTTAACGTAAAGCCTTCTGACATAAAAGTCTATTTCAATATAGTTTTCCTCCAGAATTCTAGTGTTTTTTATCGTATGAATTGAAAAACTATTATTCTGAGAAAGGTTCTCTGGTTTCATTGGACTGCCAAAGGCAATCCATGCAGTATACAGATAAAGAAACAACAAATAGCCCTGGGGACACCGCCTCTACATCAGAGGAAGGTAATTCTGATCTCCCTGGGCCTCACCAAGGGACAGAAGAAACAATCATCCAGGGGTAGAAAGTAAACTGAGTCCCCGGATGAGCTGATCGAGGGTTGTCATGCTCCCAAATTCAGCATATGTCTCAAGCCAGTAAGCGAGAAGTACTATTCATCAAGAACACACCCACGAAAGCCCATCCTAGTCTCTGCAGAACCCTCAAGAGTGTAAGGCTCCTGGTAGGTACTTAATACAGTTAATACATACTGCGTGGGTGAAGTAGAGTGAACTTAACTGTGACAAATGAAAAACGCATGCCAGATGCTGGGTCTAAGACTTGAGTTCTTACACTGTGTAAATTAACAAAATGCAACCTCCATTTTCATAAAGGCAAGTAAGCACCTTACTCTTACTGCGATGGCTGGGGGCAATTACAGCATCACCCATGTATAAAGTACATCTTGCAGTGGGAAAAAGCATTTCCTGTTTCAGGAGATGGTCAGGACCACAGGAGGTTTAATAGCTATCAACTAATCTCAAGCATCTGGCTCCTGAGCAGCAAAGTCCATAGCTCATCCCTGCCAAAGTCAGGGCCTGACATTCTGTTAATCTCAGCCAAGAACAAGAGGTTGAGAATTTCAGGGTACAGTTAGTAGCTTCAAAGAATCACATCCTCCACACTCAACAGAAAATTAAAATTCTCTACCTTTGCAGGGCTCAGGAAGAACCTCTGAACAAGTGTTGCTATCATGGAAATAAACAATGATTTTAAAACCTACTCCCCTTCTTAAGAATCGGTCTCTTCAAGTGTTAGTCTTTGTGATTACAAAATAGCATTTTCCTCTCTCTATAATTATTTCGTTCTCTCTCAACCCTTTTTAGGTGAGCAGGGGAGTCTTAGTCCCTACTACACAGCTGAGGAAACAATGCTTTTGTCGCTGATTACATGACTAATTGGTCCTTCAATTAGAAGACCACATAGTTCGTGTCTTTCAGTAAGAGCTGAGGACCTACAGACGGATGTCAAACAGTCCACATGACTTTTCACAACTCTCTTTTCCCTCTCATTCAATATCAACAGGAGTTGTCATTTCTGGCAGGGAACGCACTCAGCCTCTACTGAACAACCATGACAACAGAAAAGACCATCCTCCATCCCTAAAGAAACAAACTGTTCTGTGTTTCCCGGTTGGCTTACATTGGGTGCCACCGAGTTAGCTCCCAGTCAACGAGCCAAGGGGTTGGACAAGTTTCATCAATTACAGATTTGACACTGCAGCCTCTGACTGAAGTTCTTCACTCTTTCTGCCACAGATTGAAGGCAGACTACAAAGTATTTACTACAGTGGGGAAAAATTAATGGGATTTAAGTTTCAAATCAATAGGGAATTCAGAGATATCCAGCAAAATTTTATATTACTTTTGTCTGGTTTAACAGATGAGGCAAACATAAGAAAATGCATCATTTTCCTTAGAAGGAAAGACTCTGCTTCATTTCTTAGTACATGAGGAAACAGAAATCTTCTCACCAGGACTGGACAGAGCCTGTAAATTTAAGCTAAAATCTGCATTTGAGTCAGTGTTGAGGATGGAGGTGGCACTGCTGGCGAAAAGCTGCCTCCCTGCCCCCACTCCCCGAGACTAGGAGAGGGATTACAAGACGGGCCGTGAACCAGCTCCAAGTCACCCTTAGAGTCACAGCAGAAGTGAGTGCTTAGGACCAGACGAGCATGACTGACGGGACTTTATGAAGATTTAGAAGGCAGGACACTTGCTGCAATTAAACAAGTAAGAAACAGAAGTGACAGGCTGGAGTTGAAAGAGGAATGGACCATAAGACCACTGGCCACTCACGCTGACCAGAGCAGGCCACTTTTTGGAATCAGAACAGCCTAATTCATGAAATTAGGAGTTCGATCAGATTCTGTAAAACCGTGGGAGACAAAGGGAGGCTGGAGCCACATGTAGCAGGCTGCATTTGGAAGTTAGAAAGTAGTTAGAAAGGTTCATTGAGAAATAAGAGAGGAGCTGCAGTTAAAGAAGGCCTGAGGAGCTGTTGTGAGCAGGGCACAGCGCTGGCCATTAAGTGCTGACAGAAAATAGGACAGCTGAGAAAGGCAAGAATATCCACAAAGGAAAATGCTCCTCATTTCAGCTGCATTAAAAGTAGGGCTTGTTTTTTTTTTATTCCTACAGCACCGTGTGAATGAAATTAAAACTGAAATTAAAAGGGGAGAAGAGTCTTGTCCATCTCGAGCATTTATCTGACTTCACAACTCTCAGCTACTCCTCATTCCCGTCTCAACTTCCCTTTCCTGAACTGCTAGAAGCCCTATGTAACAGGTGTTCTTAGTGTTCCAGATCTGGCCATTTGGCCCTCACCATTCCAGGACCTAAGGGTGCACCTTATGTGAGCACCTGCAATTCTGCACGAGAGAACATGCTAGCAGACACCGGACAGGCTGCAAGTGCTGGGGCTTCATGCTCCTCTGGAGGAGGGACCCCAACCAATGGCAGACAGGCAAGGTGGATAACCACCCTGCCTTCTCTCCTTCAGTGGCACAACTCCAACTATCGTACACAAGTGCTACCCTGCAATACCGAGCTCCAGTGGCCCCAACACTACTTAACTCACTAGCACACATCTGTACTACTTCCTTAGTCCTTCTTGGGCTCAGGAACTAAATAAAATACTCACCCCAAATCCATGTCACAGGATATACTTCTGGGAAAAACTAAGACTCTGTGTGTGTGTGTGTGTGTGTGTGTGTGTGTGTGCGCATAAATTTTAAAAAACTTACTAAGATTTGATATTCATTGATCAAGTTTGTCCTGAAGTTTTGCAGAGTTCCTACGCTGCCAAGCCACAGTGTTTTGGGAGAAGTGGGGTGGGCAAGAGCTGCTGGCTTGCAGCCAGGGGCAGCTGTAAAAGGAGGGCTTTCACAGGCTACTTTCCTGGCCTCAGACTATCCTGGAAAGAGAAGGCAGATCCTTTTCATCAATAGAGAAAACTGGGTTTCTGTGGGGTCTACTAAATGAATCAAGTATGAATATATGACTTTTTTCTGCACAGCATTTAGACTTATTTTAAATAAATCTACCAAAAATGTAAAACTTCTCTGGTCATAAATAAAAATACGCCAATAATTGCCTTCTGGAGGGATTGTAACACTCTGTTATTTATGTTGATATGGCTATCCAGAGAGACAAATACATTTAGCATATTGTAAAATCTTCTTTCTCTCTTCCCAGAAATTTGTAGGAACAAGGAGGTAGAGGAAGAGGAAAGAGAGTCATTTTTACACTCATTTTAAATTTCAGTTTAAACATTTCTCCTAGAAAACATTTTGGCAAGCAGTGAACCTTTCCCAGCTACCCTTGGGATAGGAAATAACAATCTATTTTATATTATCCTTCTCTCAATTAAATATTTCCTTGTGAAATTGACTGGAAAGCTTATAACAACCAAGGATAAAATAACTTTATGGTGAAAGAATCGCATCCATGTGCTGAGGCAGGACATTGTGTGAGAAGCAAAATAAAACTGCCAGGTGCAGTCTGTCAATGAGTTACTCAGCCCCTCAAATTGACCAGGTAAATGAATAATTTGTGGAATAAATTATCTCCTGCCAAAAAAGTGTTTGCATGAATCTGAGGGTAGAAGATCTAGGGGCACCTGGGTGGCACAGCGGTTAAGCGTCTGCCTTCGGCTCAGGGCGTGATCCCAGCGTTATGGGATCGAGCCCCACATCAGGCTCCTCCGCTGAGAGCCTGCTTCTTCCTCTCCCACTCCCCCTGCTTGTGTTCCCTCTCTCACTGGCTGTCTCTATCTCTGTCAGATAAATAAATAAAATCTTTAAAAAAAAAGAAGAAGAAGAAGAAGAAGATCTAGTCCATCCCTCTCTCCTCCCCAGACACCGGTGCTTCTGTGAATGAGGATGGATTACTTCAGTGCAAGGCGATGGTGGAAGCTCTAACGCTGGGAGCCCATTACCAAGCGACGTGTCTCCAAGCAGCACAGGAAGTAATCCCCTGTCATCAGGACACTCAGGGGACCCTGTGGCCACGGCAGTGAAATACACTGTGTTTGGTCAGAGTGGGAACTGCTTTAAGATGCACCTTGAAAGCAGAGGTCCAAGCCGTATTGCCTGTTGGGCAGGATGTAGATTTCTAATCAAACATGAGGAAGCAAGAAAAAAAAAAATGAGGAAGCAAAAGGAGAAAGGATGGAAAATCCAACTCTCATTTAAACACCTAAAATATGCTGCACAGAGATACGTGTAAACTGCTAGCCGCTCTCCTGCCCCCACCTTTTGGGAATTCAAAGCTCTGAACTGACCCGGCATTTCTAGGTAATCCCTACCCTGGCTATTTCACATCCACAGCACCATCCAGCCTGTTTGTCTATTTGCAGGGTCCAATCTGAAATAATCACTAAATAATGTAAGGAGTGGGCATCCCTTGATTACAAAACACAGAATTGCCAAGGAAACCATGTGGGGTCTAATTTCAGGTCAGCTCTCTGCAAGCAAGGAAGGCCACCAGATGGATGGGTCACAAGGGAGCACAAGACGAAGGCACTGGAAGCTCAGTGTAGATGGGAGAGTGACACCACTCACCTGGATCCCGACTGAGAAGCAAAAGTATCAAGAGGAAGGAGAGGAGCAGGTACTATTTATATGCACCTATTATATGCCTTACACTGTGTGAGGTGCACTATATATATTTAACATACATTTAAATTTAAGAAATATAATTCACTGTGCTAAGAACATATATTTACTGCATAATTAAGTTGTAGCCACAGAGAATGTTAACAGCAGAACAAAGACTTAAACCTCAGTGTTTCTTTCTTCTATGTCATGAACTCTCCAGTTATAGAACAAATGCCCATCTTATATTTACTTCTCGCCCCACCATCGAACAGAGATAAAGCACCAAGGCCAGCCACAGCGGTACGGGAGTATCACAAAGCTTGGACGGACACTTCCTGAAGGCTTGTTCAAACACACGATGGGGCGTATTTACCCAGCTAAAACGTTAGCACCAAAGGGATCTTAGAAACCACACCCTTCTATTACTCAGATGAGAAGACAGGCGATCAGAAAGGTGAAGCTACTTGCCGCACAGCCTGTTAGAGAATGGGAGCTAAAAAAACCCAAGAGCCTGCATTAACAAATTAGAAAGTTCTTTGTACCACATGAGGCTCCTTTTATTCAGTGTGTCAGAAGTGTCCATTCAATATTAAACAACAAAACAAAACAAAACAAAACAAAAAAAACCCCATGTTTAAAAAAAAATAGGAGAGATTAAAACGTCAAGGGAATTAGGTATTCCAGAAGCTCTCCAGATTCTTATCTTTGGGTCACGAACTTTGTCTCAGTCTCAGATTCTGATGAGTTTGGACAAATTCCAGAGGTCTCAGCACATATGTGTGAAATGCATATGTTCACGTTCTACTGGTAATAACTCAGCTGAATGACTGTCAGGGCCACAAAACTCCACACATCAGTTCGGTCCGGCATACCCTCTGCAGCGATTTATGGGACCACAGAGGGGAGGCGGGCTGGGGTGAGATTAGGAGCCTGGCGGGGGCTTCCGGCGGCTCCCCGCAGTCCCTGCTGTGGCTGCAGCTGCCTGGCAGCACCGTCCCCGAGAAACCCAGCCCTGGGCAGAGTTGAACGCCATACGTATTTGCCCAGAGAAAACACAACTCTTTCTTACGGTCACTTCATCACTGCAATCGGCTCACAGAGTTTTTCCTGGGAACAGAAAAATGAGTCTCTGAATCTGAGAGCGCATAAGGTGGCATGAGAAAGAGAAGAGAGAATTTTTCTCATGCCACAGGCCTGGCCCCACTACCAGTTAGCTGTGGGTCCTCAGGGAAGTTCCTTCTCTCTGGGCCTCAATGCGCCCACCTGTGCAGCCAAAGATTTAGAGGATGATCTGGAAGGATCCTTCCCACTTGATGGGTCAATCAATGTTTATGGATTGGGTGCTCTGTCCTAGGGACTCAAAGAGGAGCAAGGCAAGTCCCTGGGACAAGGAGTCCACCACCGTGTGCAAGACACAGCAAAGAGTAATATTAGTTAAGACTAGGAGGGATCACTGTGTTTTAGGTACTCCATGTGCTTGACCCCACTTAATCCTCACAACAACCAATGTTATTCCCATTTTACACAGGGGAAACAGGTTCATACAGAATACGTAATTTGCCCAGGGCACATGTTTAATTGGTAAGTACAGAAGTGTCTTCAGGGCCTTGAAGGGAGAGTCAGGGAAGATTATACAGGAAGTGCTATTCGATTTCTACCTGAAATGTGAACAGTTTACCAGGTGGAAGAGGGATGGCAGAGAGGGCAAGAACACACCAAAGAAAGGGAACGGTATATGCAAAGGTACAGAGGCACTAAATACTGGAGCCACTTGGAAAACCACAGCTAGTCTGGTGTGCCCGGAGTTCAGCGTGTGTGAGAAGGTAAGGTGGAAGGCTGAACACATTCTGGCCGGGCAGCTGGCAGCTGGCATGCACAGAATACTTGCGCCCCTTGCCAATGCCTCCAAATTCGTACTTTGAAACCTCCACCCACAGTATGGAAGGTTTTGGAGATGGGACCTCTAAGTAAGGAAATAAAGTTACATGAGGTCATAAGGATGGGGTCCTGATATGGCAGGATTAGTGTCCTTACAGAAAGAGACTCCAGGGGCACCTGGGTGGCTCAGTCAGTTAAGTTTCTGCCTCGTCTCAGGTCATGATCCCAGGGTTCTGGGATGGAGCCCCGCATTGGGCTCCCCTCTCAGTGGGGAGCCTGCTTTTCCTTCTGCCCCTTCCCCTTTCCCTCCCCTGGCTTATGCTCTCTCTCTTGCACATGCACACTCTCTCTCAAATAAATGAAATCTTTAAGAAAGCAAGCAAGCAAGTGACCCCAGAGAGCTCGCACTCTCTCTCTACTGTGAGCACACACCATGAGGAAAGGTCATGGGAGCATGCAGGGAGAAGGTGGCTGTCCACCAGCCAGGAAGAGCTCTCACCAGAACCCGGCCTTGCAGGCACTTGGTCTCAGACTTGTGCCCTCCAGAACTGGAAGAAAGTACCCTTCTGATTTTGAAGCCATCCACTCTATGTTATTTTGTTATAACTGCCTAAGCGGACTGATACACACGTGAGATGAGCAAGGATCCAGGGGTGCTTGTAAATCAAGGTTGACAGAAGAAAGAGTGATGGACACAAGGACCTCTTAGGAAGCCCTCCCAGTAAAACAGCTACAGAACGTTGAGGGCCCGACCCAGGCACCGGCCGCAGTTCTACTCAAGACGCAGCCTGAAAGTCAATTCATCCAGAGTTGTGTCCAACTCTGTTTAGATGCTCCAAGGCCCTCTGTGCCCGTTCCTATTAGATATGTGTAACCCTAGAAAATTATCTAATGTGTCATGAGTTATAGGGTGAATGTCTTCCCTCCTTCCCGCCAGGTGATCAGCACAGATCAGCACTTAGCACACTGCTTAGCACACAGCAGCAGCCCATTAAAAAAGCTCAGTGAGAGGGGTTCAAACAAGCAAAAGTGCCATGCTAGGTCAGTTCAGGTCTGTGCCCCAAAGATGGCAAACCCAGGGCAGGGACACACTGGGCCTCCTAGGTTTCTATTCGACCCAGTTCTTCTTGCCTGTGTTAGGATTTCCCTAGTCCTCCTCATGAAAGAGGAAAACAAATAATATATGTGGATGAAAATCCAACGCTGGGTAATATTACAGTTAGCTTACTTTTCTTCCATTTAAGGAAAAAGAAATTCCTTTTGGAGAGAAAAGAATATAAATATTATAGTATATATATATTGTATAAATAGTATATACATTTTATGTATAAAATTCAGTCTTTTGCATGTGGCTAATCTATTGTCCCAGCACCATTTGTTGAAAAGATTTTTCTACCATTTAATTATCTTGACACTGTTATCAAAAGTCAACTCAGTATATTGGAAGAACAAATACTGTTAAAATGTCTATACTACCCGAAGCAATCTACAGATTTAATGCACTCCTTTATCAAGATACCAATAGCATTTTTTTCAAAGAGCTAGAACAAATAATCCTAAAATTTGCATGAAGCCACAAAAGACCTCGATTAGCCAAAGCAATCTTGAAAAAGAAGAACAAAACTGGAGGTTTCACAATCCCAGATTTCAGGACATATTACAAAGCTGCAGTAATCAAAACAGCATGATACTGGCACAAAAACAGACCCACAGATCAACAGAAAGGCATAGAGAGCCCAGAAATAAACCCACACTTAGATGGTTAATTAATCTACAGTAAAGAAGGCAAGGATATACAATGGGGAAAAGAGAGTCTCTTCGATAATGGTATTGGGAAAACTGGACAGCTGCATGGAAAAGAAAGACACGGGACTACTTCCTTACACCATACACAAAAAATGAACTCAAAATGGGTTAAAGACCTAAATGTAGACATAAAACCATAAAATTCCTAGAAGAAAACATAGGCAATAATCTCTTTGATATCAATCATAGTAACACTTTTCTAAATATTTCTCCTGAGGCAAGGGAAATAAAAGCAGAATTAAACTACTGGAACTACACCAAAATAAAAAGCTTGTGCAAAGGAAACCATCAACAAAACAAAAAGACAACCTACTATATGAGAGACAATTGTGCAAATAAATATCCAACAAGGAGTTAATACCAAAAATATGTAAATAATTTATACAACTCAAACAAAAAAAAAATCCAATTAAAAATGGGCAGAAGACCCGGATAGACTTTTCCCAAAGAAGACATCCAGGTGGCCAACAGACACAAGGCAAGATGCTCAACATCACTCATCATCAGGGAAACGCAAATCAAAACCACAATGAGATGTCACCCCACACCTGTCAGAATGGCTAAAATCAAAAATACGAAAAGCAACAAGTGTTGGTGAGGACGTGGAGAAAAAGGAGCCCTGTGCACTGCTGGTGGAAATGCCAACTACTTCAGCCCCTGTTGAAAACAGTGTGGAGGTTCCTCAAAAAATTAAAAATAGAATTACCCTATGATGAACTAACTCTACTACTAGGCATTTACCTAAAGAACACAAAAACACTAATTTGAAAAGAGATATGCACCTCTATGTTTACTGAAGCATTATTTACAATACCTAAGATACGAAAGCAACCCAAGTGTCCATCCATAGATGAATGGATACAGAGAGTTGGTATATGAACACAATGGAATATTACTCAGCCAGGACAAAGAATGAAATCTTGCCCTTTGCAATGACATGGATGAAGCTACAGAGTATGATGCTAAGTGAAATAAGTTGGACAGAGAAAGGCAAATACCATGTCATTTCCCTCATTCGTAGAATTCAAGAAACAAAACAAAGAGAAAAAGAGACAAACCAAAAAACAAAAAAAAAAATTAAGATTTTATTTATTTGAGAGAAGGTGAGAGAAAAAGCATGAGCGAGGGGAGGGAGAAGCAGACTCCTTGCCGAGCAGAGAGCCAGATGTGGGGCTCGATCCCAGGACTCTAGGATCATGATCTGAGCCAAAAGCAGACTCTCATCTAACTGAGCCACCCATGTACCCCCAAAAGTCAAATTCTTAACTATAGAGAACACATTGGTGGTTACCAGATGGCAAGTGGGGGGGGGGGGATGAGTGAGACAGGTGAAGGGGATTAAGAGTACACTTAATGGCAATGAACACTGAATAATATATAGAATTGTTGAATCACTATATTGTATACCTGACACTAATATCACAGTGCATATTAACTATACTTGAATTAAAAAAATAAATTAAAAAATTAACTGATCGTAAATGTGAGGGTTTTATTTCCAGACTCTCAGTCCTTTTCCAATGATCTGTCTATCCCTATGTCTGTACTACACTATCTTGATTATTGCAGCTGTGTAGTAAGTTTTCAAGTATACACTGTGTGTGTGTGTATATAAATCTATACATACAACATATAACTTATTTGTATTTATATATAAATTATATATAAATTATGTTAAACATCTTTTGAGATATACCTGACATACCCTAAAACTTTCCCATTTAATGTGTACAATTCAATGATTTTTAGTGTATTCACAGAGTGGTATTATCATTGCAGCAGTGTAAATTTAGAACACTTTAACAATCCCCAAAAGAAACACCCTATCCTTGAGCAGATGCTTTCCGCCACCAACTGAAGTACTTTCTGTCTCTACAGATTTTCCTGGTTTGTTTTTTTTTTCAGATTTTCCTATTATACACATTTTATATAAATGGAATCACAGAGTATGTGGTCTGTTGTAAAAGGTAACTTAACATAGTATTTTAAGGTTTACCCAAGCTGTAGTGTGAATCAGTGCTTCATTCCTTAAGGCTAAATAATTTTCCACTGTATGGATATACCACATTTTATTTGACTATTATGAATAATACTGCTATGAATGTTAGCCTACATTTTTATTTATTTTTTTAAAAGATTTTATTTATGTATGTATGTATGTATTTCAGAGAGAGAGAGTAAGCGAGAGAGAGAGCAAAAGCCAGGGGAGGGGCAGAGAGAGAGGGAAAAGCAGGCTCCCTGGTCAGCAGGGAGCCCAATGCAGAACAGGATTCCAGGACACCGGGATCATGACCTGAGCCAAAGACAGATGCTTAACTGACTGAGCCACCCAGGCGCCCCTAGCGTACATTTTTAGACATATATTTTTGTTTCCTTTGGATGTACCTAAGAGTGAAATGATGGGTCATATGGTAACTTTATGTGTAACAATTTTAGGCACTGCCAGTTAACATTTTTACATTCCCACCAACACTGTATGAGGATTCAAATTTTTCTACATTCTCTTCAGTACTTGTTATCATTTGCATTTCTGATTATAGCCATTTCATTATAGTCATTATACCCACATCCTAGTGGATGTAAAGTGGTATCTCATTGTGGGCTTCATCTAAATTTCCGTAAGAGCTAATATTATTGAAAATCTTTTCACATGTTTATTGGATATTTTTATATATCCCTTGGTGAAACAATACCTATTCAAACACTCTGACATTTTTTTAAACTAAGCTATTTGTCTTTATTTTGTTAAGCTATAAGAGTCCTTTATATGTTCTGAATCTGAGGTCTAATCACATATATGATTTGCAATAATATGCTCCTACTCAGTACACGATCTATTCACTTTCTTGATGGTATCACTTGCAGTACAGTAAATTTTTAATGTGATCAAGTTCATTGTATCTATATTTACTTTTATTGTTATCCTTTGCTGCCATACCTAAGAAACCACTGCCTAATCTGAGTGCAGAAAGATGTATTCCTAAATTTTCTTCCCCAAGTTTATAGCTTTAGCTCTTACATTAGGTATATGATTTACTTTGAGTTAATTTTTATGTAAGTGAGGTGGAAGGAAGAGGTTGAAATTCAGTATTTTGTTTGTGGTTATCCTGTTGTCCCAGCATCATTCGTTGAAAAGACTTTTCTTTCCCTCATTTAATTATCTTGACACTGTAACCAAAAATCAATTGACCATAAATGTGAGGGTTTTATTTCTGAACTCTCAGTTCTATTTCATTGATCTGTCTTTATGTCAGCACCACACTGTCTTGAAAGTTTCAACTGTGTAGTAAGTTTTCAATTTGTAAAATGTAAATCATAACTTTGTTCCTTTTTTCAAAATCTTTTTGCCTACCCCGGGTCCCCTGAATTTCTACATGATTTTTAGATTAGCTTGTTAATTTCTGCCAAAAAATAAAAATAAAAACTAGCTGGGATTTTGATAGGAATTGCACTGAGTCTGTTGATCAATTTGAGGAGTATTGCCATCTTAACAATATTATGTCTTCCATTGCCTGAATACGAAATGTCTTTCCATTGATTTAGATCTTTATGGATTTCTTGCAACAATGTCTTGCAGTGTATAGTATATTAGTCTTTCACTCATTCTCACTCATTTCACTCATTTTGTTAAATTCATTCCTGTTTTTGATACCGTAAGTGGAAATGTTTTCATAATTTTATGTTCACATTGTTCATTGCTAATGTGAACACTGCTAATGTGAACAGAAACATAATTCACTTTTGTATATTGATCTTATATCCTCCAACTGTGCTAAACTCATTTTCTCTAATACTTTTTGTGGGGAGTCTTTAGAAATTTCTGTATACAAATTATGTCATGTGCCAATAGAGACCATTTTACTTCTTTTTTTTTTTCAATATGAATACCTTTTATTTCTTTTTCTTGACTAACTTCCTGGTCAGAATCTCCAGTACAATGTTGAATAGAAGCAGAAAGAGTGGACATCTTTGTTTTATGGCTGATTTTAGAAAGAAAGCATTTAGTCTTTCACCATTAACTTTGATGTTAGTTGTGAAAAGTTAATATGACTTTTAAATATCTTTTAATCTCTAGGTTCTTTGTCTCTGACTCTGTGTGTCTCACTGTTTTTCTTTCCCTTTTTTCTTTGGACCTTTCCTCCCTCTCTCCTCTCTGCACGTTTTTTTTTTCCCCCTCTTTGAGGGAAACCTCTTCCTTGGGGTAGTCCATCAGGGCAGAATGAGAGACAGAGTAAGTAAGCGAACTGGTACAGCTCTTCTTCAGATTTCAATTAATCCTCTTCTTTTTAGATTTCATCCTAACTCAGGTCTTGCTCTCCCAGGAAGTTCAATTTTAACCTTCTATATGTGTGATACACCTTTAGTTATAGACATCTAGAAACCTACAAAACTATTTTTGGTTGTTTACGTTTTTTGTTATTGTTACTTTTGCTGTTGTGAGCGATGAGTGACTTGATTAGATTTCTGCTTTAGTAATATGACCGTCGCTGCCATCATCTCTCATTTAAACTACGTTAAAATAGTTTATTTATAGTATTTATTAAAATAGTTATTTATTTCTTCTTAGGCTCTTTGCACTAAGGAAATCTTAGACATGGAGTGCTGACTAGTTTACGGACTTGTATTTTAGTAGGTACACCCTGGCTATACACAAAGCACATGGAGAAAAATACCTTGCATTTCTGTTCAATTATGCTTACAATCGAAAACATCACTGATTAAAAGTGATATTATTTTGCTTTTATTAAAACATCTGTTCATATCATTAAAAGAAAAATATGTTTAAAGTACAGTTGTGTACTTTGGAACTAAGCCTTAACTATTACAATTATAATTCCTTCTCTTATGCCCTTTCATGAATCAATGAGAGACTGCTGACTTTTTCATTTCACATTCTTGGTTTGGAGCAGACACCCAGAATGTTCAAACTTGTGGCCTCTGATATTTCAAGCAGAGTTAGACATCCTTTCCTCCAAACTCCTTTTAGATTTCTGAATGCTTTCTGTCTCTTACTTTCCTACCTAGTAAAGGAAACCTGCAAACAGAATGGCAGAGACAGAATTGTGGGTCGTGGGTATTTAAAATAGTGCCGATAAAAACAGATACATGGATCAATGGAACAGAATAGAGAAACCAGAAATGGACTCTCAAATCTATGGTCAACTAATCTTTGACAAAACAGGAAAGAATATCCAATGGAAAAAGGACAGTCTCTTCAATAAATGGTGCTAATTGGACAGCCACATGTAGAAGAATGAAACTGGACCATTTTCTTACACCATACACAAAAACAGACTCAAAATGGATGAAAGACCTAAATGTGAGGCAGGAATCCATCAAAATCCTGGAGGAGAACAAAGGCAGCAACCTCTGTGACCTCGGCCTCAGAAACTTCTTAATCGACACATCTCCAGATGAAAGGAAAAGAAAAGCAAAAATGAACTATTGGTACTTCATCAAGATAAAAAAAAGCTTCTGCACAGCAAAGGAAACAGTCAACAAAACTAAAAGGCAACCTATGGAATGGAAGAAAATATTTGCAAATGACATTACAGATAAAGGGCTAGTATCCAAGATCTATAAAGAACTTCTGAAACTCAACACCCAAAAACCAAATAATCCAATCAAGAAATAGGGATATACTGTATGGTGACTAACATAATATAATAAAAAATTATTATAAAAAAAAAGAAATGGGCAGAAGACATGAACAGACATTTCTCCAAATGGCCAACAGACACATGAAAAAATGTTCCACATCACTTGGCATCAGGGAAATACAAATCAAAACCACAATGAGATACCACCTTTTACCAGTCAGAATGGCTAAAATTAACAAGTCAGGAAACAACAAATGTTGGCGAGGATGTAGAGAAAGGGGAACCCTCTTATACTGGTGGTGGGAATGCAGGCTGGTACAGCCACTCTGAAAAATGGTCTGGAGGTTCCTCAAGAAGTTAAAAATAGAGCTACCCTATGACCCAGCAATTGTACTAGGTATTTACCACAAAGATACAAATGTAGTGATCTGAAGGGGCACCTGCACCCCAATGTTCATAGCAGCAATGTCCACAATAGCCAAACTATGGAAAGAGCCCAGATATCCAACAACAGATGAATGGATAAAGAAGATGTAGGTATGTGTGTGTATATATGTATATACACAATGGAATATTACTTAGCCATCAGAAAGGATGAATACTTATCATTTATACTGACGTGGTTAGAACTGGAGGGTATTATGCTGAATGAAATAAGTCAAGCAGAGAAAGACAATTATCATATGGTTTCACTCATATGTGGAATATAAGAAACAGGGCAGAGGACCACAGGGGAAAGAAGGGAAAAGAGAATGGGAAGTCATCAGAGAGGGAGAAAAATCAGGAGAGACACTTAACCATAGGAAACAAACTGAGGGTTGCTGGAGGAGGGTGGGTGGGGGAATGGGGTAATTGGGTGATGGGCATTAAGGAGGGCATGTGATGTGATGAGCACTGAGTGTTATGCGAAACTGATAAATTACTGAACACTACATCTGAAACTAATGATGCACTATAAGTTGGCTAATTGTACTCTGAGAAACAAACTGAGGGCTTCAGAGGGGAGTGGGGTGGGGGAATGGGATAGGCTGGTGATGGACGGCACGTATTGCATGGTGCACTGGGTGTTAATATGCAACTAATGAATCATGGAACTTTACATCAAAAACCAAGGATGTACTGTATGGTGACTAACATAATATAATAAAAAATATTATTGTACTAAAAAAATGAATTCAAATTAAAACAAATAAAACCTATAAAACAAAACAGTGCCGATCAGGGGTGCCTGAGTGGTTCAATTGGCTAAGTGCCTGCCTTCGGCTCAGGTCATGATCTCCAGGTCCTGAGATCCAACCCCTCAGCTGGTGGCAGTCACCCTGCTCAGCAGAAAGTCTGCTTCTCCCTCTCCCTCTGCCCCTTCCTCCAACTCCTATTTGCTGTCTCTCAAATAAATAAACTCTTAAAAATAAAATAAAATAGTGCCAATCAAATATCAGTAAGCATGAGAATCATCTGGGAAGTTTAGTAAATTCATGAGTCCATTCCCAAAGATTCCACTTCTATAGTGAAGAACACTGGCTCTCAGCAAAGTTCATTTTCTCTTTTTGGGGGGCACATGGTTAGACCATGTATCCCAACTTACCCTGTAGTGAGATGTGGCCATGTGATTGTGTACTAGTTAATGGAAAGTGAATTGACACTGTGTACTTCCTCCAGGTGGGGCCCACAAGTTTTTCCATGCACTCCTGGTGCCTTAGATGGTGAACTCCAAAGCAAGCTTATTTTCTCTTTCATTTTTAAAAATTGATGTAAAATTCACATAATGTAAAATTCACCCTTTTAACCATTTTGAAGTGTATAATGCAGTGACTTTTAGTTCATTCACAATGTGTGCAACCATCACCAGAATCTAATTCCAAAACAGTTTCAGCACCCCCCAAAAGATACACCTACCCATTATATGATCACCTCTTCTCCTCTCCTCTCCACACCTCCTGGCAACCACCAATTTTCTCTCTATGGATTTGCCTATGCTAGATACTTCATATAAATGGAATCATACAATATGTGATCTTTTGTGATTGGTTTCTTTCACTCTGTATAATGTTTTCTAGTTTTATCTATGTTGTGGCACATATCAGTACATCATTCTTTTTATGGCTGAGAAATAGTCCACTGCATAGATAGCTCACACTTTACTTCTCTCTTTGTCAGCTGATGGATATTTGACTTGTTCTCATTTGGGGCAGTATTATGAATAACAGTGCTATCAACATTCATATAAAATCTTTTTCTAAACATTTATTTTCAATTCTCTTAAGTGTACAACTAGGAGTAGAACTGCTGGCTCATACAGTAACTATGTTTAAATTTCTGAGGAACTACCAAATTGTCTTCCACAGTACCTACACCATTTTACATTCTCAACAGCAATGTATGAGGTTACAACTTCTCCACATCCTTTCCCATGCTGTTAATTTTTACCATTTTTATTATAGCCATCCAGTGAGTTTGAAGTATATCTCACAGAGGCATTTACCTGATAGCCAATAATGTTGAGCCTCTTTTCGTTAATTTATTGCATTGGCATATCTTCTTTGGAAAAATGTCAATACAAATCCTTTACCTGTTTTTAAATTGCATTATATTTGTCTCTTATTGAGTTTTATGAGTTCTTTATATATTCTGGATCTTAGACCCTGATCAGGTAAATGATTTGTGAATAATTTCTCCCATTGTGTAGGTTACATTTTACTTTCTTGATAATGCCACTTCATGCACAAAAACTTTCAATTTTAATGAAATCCAATTTATCTACATTTTCTTTGGTTGCTTCTGCTTTGGGTGTCATCTTTAAGAAAAATGCCTCATCCAAACTTATGAAGATTTATCCCTACATTTCCTTCTAGAGTTCTACATTCTTAGTTTTTACATTTAATTTTTTGCAAGATTTTATTTTAATTTTTTATTATGTTATGTTAGTCACCATAGACTACATCCTTAGTTTTTGACGGAATGTTCCATGGTTCATTGGTTGCCTATAACACCCAGTGCTCCATGCAATACGTGACCTCCTTAATACCCATCACCAGCCTAGCCCAGTCTCTCAACCCCCTCCCCTCTGAAACCCTCAGTTTGTTTCCCAGAGTGCATAGTCTCTCGTGGTTCATTCCCCCTTCTGTTTACCCCCCCTCATTCTTCCCTTCCTTCTCCAACCGATCTTCCTGCTATTTCTTATGTTCCATAAATGAGTGAAACCATATGATAATTGTCTTTCTCTGCTTGACTTATTTCATTTAGCATAATCTCCTCCAGTCCCCTCCATGTTGCTGTAAATGCTGGGTAATCATTCTTTCTGATGGCTGAGTAATATTCCATTGTATATATGGACCACATCTTCTTTTATCCATTTGTCTCTTGAAGGGCATTTCGACTCCTTCCACAATTTAGCTATTGTGGACAATGCTGCTATGAACATTGGGGTGCATGTGCCCCTTATTTTCACTACATCTGTATCTTTGGGGTAAATACCCACTAGTGCAATTGCTGGATCATAGGGTAGCTCTATTTTTAACTTTTTGAGGAACTTAAATGCTGTTTTCCAAAGTGGCTGTACCAACTTGCATTCCCACCAACAGTGTAAGAGGGATCCCCTTTCTCCACATCCTCTCCAACATTTGTTTTTTCCTGCCTTGTCCATTTTTGCCATTCTAACTGGTGCAAGGTGGTATCTCAATGTGTTTTGATTTGAATTTCCCTGATGGCTAATGATGTTGAACATTTTTTCATGTGTCTGTTAGCCATTTGTATGTCTTCATTGGAAGAGTGTCTGTTCATATCTTCTGCCCATTTTTTGATTTGATTGTTTATTTCTCGTGTATTGATTTTGATAAGTTTTTTTTACAGATCTTAGATATCAGCCTTTTATCTGTAGTTTCATTTGCAAATATCTTCTCCCATTCTATGGGTTGCCTCTTTATTTTGATGACTGTTTCCTTTGCTGTGCAGAAAATTTTGTCTTGATGAAGTCCCAAAAGTTCATTTTTTCTTTTGTTTCTCTTGCCTTTGGAGACGTGTCATGAAAGAAATTGCTGTGGCCGATGTCTAAGAGGTTATAGCCTATGTTCTCCTCTAGGATTTTGATGGATTCCTGTCTCACATCGAGGTCTTTCATCCATTTGGAGTTTATCTGTGTGTATGGTGTGAGAGAGTGGTCAAGTTTCATTCTTTTGTATATAGCTTTCCAATTTTCCCAGCACCGTTTATTGAAGAGACTGTCTTTTTTCCACTGGATGTTTTTTCCTGCTTTGTCAAAGATTAGTTGACCATAGAGTTGAGAGTCCATTTCTGGGAGTCTCTATTCTGCTGCACTGGTCTATGTGTCTGTTTTTGTGCCAGTACAATGCTGTCTTGCTGATCACAGCTTTGTAGTATAGCTTGAAATAAGGCAACGTGATGCCCCCAGCTTTGTTTTTCTTTTTCAACATTTCCTTGGCTATTCGGGGTCTTTTCTGGTTCTACACAAATTTTAGGATTGTTTGTTCAGCTCTCTTGAAAAAATGTCGATGTATATTTGATCGGATGATGGTGTGAAAGTGTAGATTGCTCTGGGTAGTATAGACATTTTAACAGTGTTTATTCTTCCGATCCATGAACATGTAATGTTTTTCCATCTTTTTGTGTCTTCTTCAATGTCTTTCATCAGTGTTCTGTAGTTTCTAGAGTATAGATCCTTTACCTCTCTGGTTAAGTTTATTCCGAGATACCTTATGATTTTTGGTGTTATTGTAAATGGAATCGATTCCCTAATTTTCTTTCTTCAGTCTTATTGTCCGTGTATAGAAATGCAACTGATTTCTGCGCATTGATTTTGTATCCTGCCACATTACTGAATTGCTCTATAAGTTCTAGTAGTTTGGGGGTGGAGTCTTGGCTTTTCCATATAAAGTATCATGTCATCTGTGAAAAGAGAGAGAGTTTGACTTCTTCTTTGACAATCTGAATACCTTTTATTCTTTTTTTGTTGTCTGATTGCTGTTGCTAGGACTTCTAGTACTATGTTGAACAATAATGGCGAGAGTGGGCATCCTTGTCATGTTCTGATCTTAGGGGAAAGGCTTTCAGCTTTTCCCCATTGAGAATGATATTCGCTGTAGGCTTTTCATAGATGGTTTTTAAGAAATTGAGGAATATATCCTCTATCCCTACACTCTGAAGAGTTTTAATCAGGAAAGGATGCTGTATTTTGTCAAATGCTTTTTCTGCATCAATTGAGAGGATCATATGGTTCCTGAGTCTTTTCTTATTGATATGATGTATCACGCTGATCGATTTGTGAACGTTGAACCACGCCTGCATCCCAGAGATGAATCCCACTTGGTTGTGATGGATAATTCTTTTACTGTACTGTTGGATCCTATTAGCTAGGATCTTGTTGAGAATTTTGGCATCCATATTCATCAGGGATATTGGTCTGTAATTCTCCTTTTTGATGGGGTCTTTGGTTTTGGGATCAAGGTAGTACTGGCCTCATAGAATGAGTTTCGTAGCTTTCCTTCTGTTTCTATTTTTTGAAACAGCTTCAGGAGAATTACATTTAGATTTTTAATTCATTTTGAGTTCATTTTGCATGTGATCTAATTTTACTCTTTTGCATTTGGATATCCAGTTGTCCCACCACCATTTTAAAAAACATTGTTCTTTTCATTAAATGGGCTTGGCACCCATGTTGAAAATCAATTTTTATAGAGAATTGGTTTAATTTTGGACTCTCAATTCCATTTCATTGATCTACAGCTCTGTTTTCATGCCGCTGACACACTGTTTTGATTACAGTAGCTTTATAACACATTTCTAAATCAGGAAGTGAGGATCTACCACTGCATTCTTTTTTTTCTATACTGTTCTCTTTCGGCCTCTTACAATTCCATCTGACTTTTTGAATAAGATTTTTCATTTCTTTCAAAAACACCTGTTGAAATTTTCATAGGGATTGCACTTTATCTCTTGATTGCTTTGGGAAGTATTGTCATCTCAACAATACTGATACTAATTATTAAAATCAATATTAGACAATATTAAGCAGTAATTAATTATTAATTGTATCCATAACACAAATGTCTTTCCATTCATTTAGGTCTTCATTAATTTCTTTTGTAGTTTACCATGTACCAGTCTTGTACCTCTCTGGTTAAATTTTTTCCTAAGTATTTTATTGTTTTTGATGATCTTATAAATGAAATTGCTTTGGTAGTTTCATTTTGGTTGTTCACTGCTAGTGTATAGAAATACAAATGATTTTGTATATTGATCTTGTATGTTGCAACTTGGCTGAACTTATTTACTATCTCTAATACTATTTTGTGAATTCTTTAGGGGTTTTGATATATAAAATAATGTCATCTGAGAATAGAGATAATTCTACTTCCTTTCCAATCAGAGTGCCTTTTATTTCATTTCCTTGCCTAACTGTGCTGGTGAGACCCTACAGTATAATGCTTAACAGAAGTGGTAAGAGTGGATATCCAGATCTTGTTCCTGATATTAAGAAGAAAGCTTTCAATCTTTCACCACTAATATGATGTTAGCAATGTATTTGCACAGATGCCCTCTATCAGGCTGAGGAAGTTCCCTTCTTTTCTCAGTTTCTGTAGTATTTTTATCCTGAAAGGATACTGGATTCTGGCTGATACTTTCTATCAACTGAGATGATCATATGGGGTTTTTTAGTCTATTAAAATGATGTAAATACTGATAGAGTTTCATATGTTAAATTATCCTTGAATTCCTGGGATAAATCCTATTTGGTCATGGTTTATAATTTTTTTAATATGCTACTGGATTCCATTTGCTAGTGTTCTGTTGAGGATTTTTGTATTTGTGCTCATTATGAATACTGGTCTGTAGTTTACTTTTCCTGTGATGTCTTCTTCTGGCCTTGATATCATGGTAACACTGGCATCACAGAATGGGTAAGTGTTCCCTCCTGTTTTATTCTGGAAGAGTGTTGGAAACATAGATGTTAACTGTTCTTAAAATATTTGGTAGAATTCACCAGTGGAACCAACTGAAGCTAGCCTCATCTTTTTGGACAGTTTTTTTGGTTTTTGTTTTTTATCACTGATTCAATCTTTTCAGTTGTTATATATCTACTTAGATTTTCTGTTTTGTCTTGAGTCAGTTTTGATAATGTATGTGTAGATTACCTAATATGTTTGTGTATGATTAATAATAGTTTCTTAAAATACCTTTTATTTCTGAAAGGTGGGTAGTTATGACCCTACTTTCAGTCCATGTTATAATAATTTTGGTCTTTTCTAAAGATTTGTCAAAGAGGAATTACAAACCAAAAATTCATTAATACTGACCTTTATATTTACCCATGCAGTTATTTTACCATTGTTTTTACTTCTTTCTTTGGATTTGAGTTACTGACTACTTTCATTTTATATCAGCCTCAATGACTCTCTTTAGTGTTTCTTATAGGACAGATCTACTGCTAATAAACTCTGGGTTTCTATTTATCTGGGAATTGTTTTAATTTCTCCTTTATTTTTGGAACACATTTTTGCCAGATACAGAATTCTTGTTTGATACTGATTTTCTTTCAGCATTTTCAATATGTCCCTTCCCATTGTCCACCATGGTTCTGATAAGAAATCAGCTGTTAACCTTATTGAGGATCCCATGTACATGAGTCCCTTGACTTATTTTTTTTAAAGATTTTCTCTTTGTCTTTGTATCTTGACAGTCTGATTACAATGTGGTTTGGTATAAAGTTCTCTGCATTAGTCTACCTGGAATGTACTCAGCTTACTTAGTGTATAGATTTATGTTTCACCAAATTTGGAAAATCTTCACACATTATTTTTCAAATATACATTTTGCCCTTTTCTCTCTCACTTCTCCTTCAGGGATTTCTATTAGGCATAGTTAATATGGTTTTTGATATCCCACAGGTCTCTTAAGCACTGTTCATTTTTATTTCATTCTTTTTACTTTCTGTTCTCAGACTGGATAATTTTAATTATCTTCAAGTTCACAGATTTCTTTCTTCTGCCTACTCAATCTGTTGAATCCATCTAGTGAAATTTCCATTTCAGCTACTGTACTTTTCAGCTCCAGAATTTCTCTTTGGCTCATTTTCGTAATTTCTATTTTTTATTGATAATCTCTACTGGATGAAACATCATCCTCATGGTTTCCTTTAAGCATATTTAAAATAGTCAATTGAGAGTCTTTGTTTAGTAAGCCAAATGTCCAGCTCTCATCTGTGATGTTTTCTATTAATTACCTTGTTTACGGGCTATATTTTCTTATTTCTTTGTATACATGCCTTGTAATATTTGGTGCAAAGCAGTCCGTCATGTGACGGACTCTAGAAATCAGATGCTCCTCTGTTTATTGATTATTGTAGCTATTGTTAGTTTAATGACTTTTTTGAACTAATTTTGAAAGTTTGTATTCTTTGTTATGAGTGGTACTGAAGCCTCTGTTCTATTAGCTTAAGGGTCAGCTAACGACGCAACAGAAGTTTCTTCAAACGTATGAACACACAAACACCTCTATGCACATGCGTGTGTGCATGCGTGTGTGTGCATACACACACCACCCAGTCTTTGCAGATAGGCTACGAATGTGTGCTGGGGCATGCCTTTACCACTCAGACAAGCAGTTCACAACTATACTTTCCCCTTTATTATTTTTTTTTTTAATAATGATTTTTTATTATATTATGTTAGTCACCATACAGTACATCCCCGGTTTTCGATGTAAGGCTCGATGATTCATTAGTTGTGTATAACACCCAGTGCACCATGCAATATGTGCCCTCCTTACTACCCATCACCGTTCTATCCCATTCCCCCACCCCCCTCCCCTCTGTAGCCCTCAGTTTGTTTCTCATAGTCCATAGTCTCTCATGTTTCATTCCCCCTTCTGATTACCCCCCCTTTCTTTATCCCTTTCTTCCCCTACTGATCATTCTAGTTCTTATGTTCCATAGATGAGAGAAATCATATGATAGTTGTCTTTCTCTGCTTGACTTATTTCACTAAGCATTATCTCCTCCAGTGCCGTCCATGTTGTAGCAAATGTATACTTTCCCCTTTAGATCCTGCTTGCACAGAGCATGAAGCTCAGCCAGAGGTAAGAGTTTAGACCTTTCTCAAGTCTTTTCTGAATATACACCCAGATGTGGGTATGTGTGTGGCATTCTAGGTTCCTAGGAATTTGTGAGAACTTCATAAAGCCTTTATTTCCCAAAGCATCTTATTTCTCAGTCTTTCTTACCAAGATTTTTCATTAGTCTATTGTTTACCCCAACCATTATTCCTTGCCAGGTGACAGTGCCTATTACATTCTGTCTTTAAATGTTTTTAACATAGCCTCACCCTCTTCTTCTAGGCATTTTTTAAAAGACAGTCTGCAGAGAACAAATTATCTTTATTACCTCTCTTTTCCTTCATCTGAGAATGTCTCAATTTCCCCCTATTTCCTAAACTACTTTCACTGATACGGGAATCTGAGTTAACATTACTTTTCTCTGAGCAACTGAAAAATACTCTGCCACTTCCTTCTGGCCCCCAGTGTATCTTACGAGAAATCCATTGTGGTATTATTTTATTCCTATAGGTAAGATGTTGTTTTCCTTTGGTTACTTTAAAATTTTTCTCTATCTTTAGCTTTCGGAAGTTTAATTATAATGCTTTCTGGCATGAATTTACTTGGATTCTGTTGGAGGCTCATTTCACGAATCTGTAGGTTTATGTCTCTTCCCAAATGTGGAAATTTTTCAGCCTCTATTTCTTCAAATATTTTTCAGCCTTATCATTTTTCTCTTCTCTTTCCAGGACTGGTAACATGAATCTTAGGTATTCTGTTACAGTTCCACAGGTTCCTAAAGCTTTGTTTTCTTTTTTTTCCAGCTTATTTTCTGTTTTTCAAACTGAGTAATTTCTATTACCCTATTGTCCAGTTCATTGATTCTTTCCTCTGTCCCTTCCACTCTGCTACTGAACCTATCCACTGAGATTTCATTTGTTATAATTTTTAGTTCTAAAATTTCCATTTGTTTCCCCTCAACATCTCCTATTTTTTTGCTACATTCTATTTTTTTAATGTGTTTCAAGTTTGTTTCTAATTTCTCATTGAAGCCTTTTTATCATAGCTGTTTTAAAAGCCCTCGTCAGATAATTTTGAAATTCCTGACACCTTAGTGCTGGCATCTATTGTCTTTTACCATTCAGGCTGAGGTAATTTAGTAAAGGTAATAAATTTTAAAAAATGGAAAAAATATATCATGCACATGTTAATCAAAGGAAAGCAAGAGTAACTATATTGATACCAAAGCAAAGCGAATTACAGAGCCAAAGAAGGAGATTTAGAGTGACTCTACCAAGAACACATAACAGTTCTAAATGTGTGTGAACATATAACATTGCTGAGAAATATGTGAAGCAGAAACTGATAGAATTTAAAGAAGAAATGGACAAAACCACAATTACTGTTATAGGAATCAATGCCCCCTTTCAAAACTTGATTGAACTAAACAGGAAATCGATACAGATGTAGAACTCAACAACACCATCAACCAAGAGGATCTAACTGACATTTAAAGAACACCCAATATAGTAAGAGCAGAATACAACTTTTCAAGTGCCCACAGAGTACAGAGTACATACCAAGACACACCTTATCCACACAAACCTCAACAAATTTTAAAGAATTGAAATCATACAAAATGTGTTGTCTAACTACAATAAAATCTACTAGAAATTAATGATAGATATAAGGAAAATTTTCCAACGTTTAGTAACTACACAGTACAATTTCAAATAATCCATGAGTCACCAAAGAAATCTCGAGGGAAATTTTTATAAAATACATTGAACAGAATGAAAAATACAACATATCAAAATTTAGGAGGCTCAGCTAAAGCACTGCTGGCAGGGAAATTTATTATATTAACATATACATTAAATAAAAAGAAAAGTTATTATGAGCAATTATATGACAACAAATTGGGCAATCTGGAAGAAATGGATAAATTCCTGGAAATGTATAAACTACCAAAACTGAAACAGCAAGAAATAGAAAATTTGAAGAGACCCATAACCAGCCAAGAAATTGAATCAGTAATCAAAAATCTCCCAAGAAACAAGAGTCCAGGGCCAATGGCTTCCCACTGGAATTCTACCAAGCATTTAAAGAAGAATTAATACCTATTCTTCTGAAGCTGTTCTAAATAAAAGGAAAAGTCTCTAATCAATCATCTAAGCTCTCACCTCAAAAACCTAAAAAAAGAAAGTAAAATAAATCCAAAACAAGCAAAAGGAGGGGTGCCTGAGTGGCTCAGTCAGTTAAGCATTCAACTATTGATTTTGGCTCAGGTCATGATCTCAGGGTCATGAAATGGAGCCCCATGTCAGGCTCTGCACTGGGTGTGGAGCCTGCTTAAGATATTCTCTCTCACTCAGCCCCTCTTCCCAGCTCACACATTCTGTCTCTCTCTCTCTCAAAAAAACAAAACAAACAAAAAAAAAACACCAAAAAACCCTCAAGCCATCCAAATAGAAAAACGGACTAAAGACATGAACAGGCATTTCAGAGAAGAGGAAACTCAAAGGACAAATAAACTCATAAAAACATGTGCAACCTCATTAGCAATCAAGAAAATGAAAATGAAGGCCACATTGAGATACCATGTTATACTCATCTGATAGGCAAAGATTAAGTATTTTAAGGAGTATATAATAACAAGATTTGCCATGACTGTTCAAGGCTGTATTGTGCAATGATTGCAATAACCCCACCACCATGACAACTACACTGCCTCCCATAGAACTCTGACCCCGTCCTGTCCCTTGCATGGGCTGGTACTTGCCCCTAAACAGTGTAGATAAAAAATTTCTTGCTTCCCGACTCTCTCTTGTTTGATCCTGAAAATCCTATCTTTCTCCTACAGCAGAACTTAAAAATGAGAATTTTTACTCTCTGTATACTATCCAGGGAAGTTTAAGTCATCTTTTTTCTCCTTATAAATCATTTCACTCATTTGCTGTTTGGATGAACTGATTATTATTTTTATTTTGTCCAATTGGCCTGTAACAACTGCTGAGATTTCGACACTACTTTAATTCTAATAATGAACTTGGGCCCAAAAAAACAGCAGTGAAAAACAGCAGCTCCCCAATTAGGCGACTAATATCATAATTTCCCTGTTTTTCTGACATTATTCAATGACATTCTATTGTCACTCTCTTAATATTATAATAGGGATCCTCAATAAATATTTATATGTGATTATCATTATAAAGCTCACATATTACCAATATTATTTATGATATAGACTACATGCACTTGTATTAAATCAGTTTATATCATCACTCACTTATCTTGTTACTTACTGAAAACATTAAATAAACCCACCATTTTTTTTTAAACTACTTGTTTGGGAATCTATAAGCTCACTGAAGGCAGGACTGTGTTTGTTTCTTTCATTGCCTTATCTCCAGTGCTTGATACAGTCCCTGATACAAAGTGAAATCTTTTGATTGATCAAATAAATTAATCTCATATGGCTACCTTGTTTTAGTTTGCTGGAGTTCAGGAATTTCACTCATTTTCCAATAAGAATAATAACTAAAAATGGCTAGTGGTTTTTTTAATGTTTACTCTATGCACAGAATTGCGCTAAGGATTTGCATTCATTAGCTTCAGGGCACCTCCACTAGTAAAGTGTATTTAAAATCATAATTTGACAGGTGAGGACACTGAAGCTTAGAGCAGTTTGGGGGATTTCCCAAAATCAGAGAGCTGGTAATTAATGGTACCAGAATTGAAGCAAACCCTCTGTCCTATTTTTCTCTCTGGGACTCAGCTCAACTAAGGCATTCAGCCTCTAGGGGTCATATGGAGGTGAGCGGTTCATCCCATATGGACCATCAGTTTGACCTCATGACTAGGAGACTGACCTCTTGTTAGGTTCTGCTGATGTCAGATCTCTGATTCCTCTTTCTCACTGTAGGACACTGGAACTCCTTGCTGAATTTCCAAGAACTGAAAGAAAAAATATATATTCATGAGGATTTCTGGTCCCTCATATCTCTTTTCTTCTTTTTCTTTTCTCCTTTCCTTAAAAGTAAAAGCCTCCTTAGGAAATAGCGTATTTTTCTATTGCTGCTATGCCCAATGATTACATACTTTGTAGCTTTAAACAACACAAATTTATCGCCCTACAGTTTAATAGGTTAGAAGTCCTAAATGGAATCATATGATTAGATTAGACCCACCCAGATAATTCAAGGTCATACAACTTAATCATATTTGAAATTCCCTTTTGCCATTTAAACTAGCACATGTACAGGTTCTGAGAATTAGGATATAGCCATCTGTGGGGAGCTACTATGCTGCCTAACACAAATAATTAACCCCATTGCCTATATTCCATAAAGGGTTTCCTCACCGAACATTCCCTCTAGCCATTTTAAGACCAATTAGATTCAATTTGTTTCTTAGTTCCATTAATTCCTCACCATGTAGGGAGTACAATAGATGCTACAGGAGAAAACAAAACCCAAGATGTATATATTATGGCTCAGGACCTCAAGATTTTTACAGCCTTGTTGGATATATGTGATATAGAATTGACCAGACTTAGAAGAGTCTTGAGTTGTGCCTAGAACTAAATATACAATGTAGGACTTTTATCCATTTAGTAACTTGAGGAAACACGATTTTAAAAGGATTCTGCCTCATGGACTGCAGCAAAATGCTAAGGTGGCAAAAATTCAGTATTTTCAGTTTTCACTTTTACCTTAGTCATGAGAACTATTTGCAGAAGAAACGGACTCTCCCAAAGGACAAAATAGTTTACCCATGGTCATACAGATAATTAAGTTGAAGAGCCTGTAGTTAAATCCAGTTCTTTCTGACTTGAAGGTAAATGTTCCTTCCAGTTAAGCATCTAAACATCACTAAATAGTCCACTCCAAAATTAATTATGACTCTTTACATTTCTAGTTGGTCATCAAGCCACTGTTGACTGTTTCTGAAAGAGCTTTATATTCTATGAGAAGGAACAGCCTTATTTTGTTTGTTTCTGTGTTAGGTAAGGCTAGGTGATGGGTTTTTAAAAACTGAGCTCTCATCTCTTTGAAAGTGAAGCACTGTGTTTTATTTAGTGTGTGTTGAACAATGGCTTTCCAGACACAACTGACAAGTTTTGTTGCTGGTTATTCATTTGATACCCACCACTTTAAAACTGAAAAGCGATATGTTGACTTCAATTCGTTAACAACGGCATCTACGATAAATATAAGGTATGCCTGACAGATATCCTTTTTCAGTAACTGCTATAAAAACAAGCCTAATAGACTCAAAATTCCTATGGAAAAATTAATCATACTGGATTAAGAGGAAGCATTTTATGATTTCCACAGACATTCCTTCCAAAGTACCTCGCCACAGTTTAGTTTTCTTAGTAATATAAGAAAATATTAACTAAAATTCAACACAGGTAAAAGCAAAACCTGAGAAGAAAGAAAGAGCATAGAAAAGAAGGAGAGAGCTCCACCAACCCCCACCCAAAGTAAGTGAGATATGAAGTCGCTGTTGAGGAATTCCAGACTTGAGAAGCCCAACTTCTTTGAAATGATGTGGTAGAAAGTTGAGAACAGGTAATTATCCACCCAAGAGGGTAAGTATTCTCCAAAGGCCACACATGGAGAGATGACAAGGCTTCTTCACAATGGAGAGTGTGTTTGGTAAAAACAGTATGAAGTTTGGGGACAGAGATAAAAGAGGATACCGTAATGCTCTTTCTCCTAAACTCTTCTCTCTTCCTTTCTGTTCTCTCAAAAGAACTGCATTTTGTTTTTTGAGGTTTTTTTTTTATAGGACTTGAGGAGTGATTTGTGTGCCTCTCCTAAAATGAGGAAGAAAGCCAAAAGTAGAATCCAAATTGGCTACTAACTCACAAAGTGACCCTGAGTAAGTCACTTAAATTTCTTTAGGCCTCAGTTCCTACAGCTGTAAATGAGACAAGTAAGCTAGATTAGCTGTTGGGCCCACTTCAATTATACACATATGTAATTTTAGTAATTCTCTACAAATAATTGAGGACAAGTCTGAAAACATTTCTCATGACCAAACTGAAGGTGAAAAGTGAAGTGTTCATGGTTTTATATAGTCCAGATTCAAAAATCAGCTTCTTTAGCTGACTGGTACAATCATACATGAGTTCCATCTTGATCAAGATTGCTGTGATCCAGCAAAATACCCTAGCAGGGGGAACCTGTTATATTCTTCCCTCTGCTCACTACAAAATGATTAGACTTAGAAAAATAATCAATCATAATTCTCAGGAATAACATCAAAATTAAGCACATCCCAGAGGAAATACAGTATCCTGGATGGGATCCTGGAACAGAACACAAGCAGTAACTGAAAACCTTATGAAACCTGCTGTAATTTAGTTAATAGTCAATACCAGTGTTAATTTCTTATTTTGACAAATATTATGTAACGTGTTCACATTAGAGGATGCTGGGAGAAGTGTATATGGGAACTCTTTCTACTATTTTACAACTTTTTATTAATTCTAAAATTGTTCAAAATTTTAGATAAATTAAACACACCACTGGCAATTGTTACTTTCTTCAGGTTGATCTACTCGTGTGGCATTTATTTTAGCAGATTAAAAAAAAAAGACTCTCTAGGGGCGCCTGGGTGGTGCAGTCGTTAAGCGTCTGCCTCTGGCTCAGGGCATGATCCCAGCGTTCTGGGATCGAGTCCCACATCAGGCTTCTCCGCTAGGAGCCTGCTTCTTCCTCTCTCACTCCCCCTGCTTGTGTTCCCTCTCTCGCTGGCTGTCTCTATCTCTGTCAAATAAATAAATAAATAAAATATTTAAAAAAAAAAAGACACTCTTGTCTAGCACTTAATCATCTTCCTTTATGTTCACTAGATTGTTTAATTGAATTCTCTTCCACCATTTATTCTATGACATGTACTTCACAGCCCCTAGCACTGTGCCTTGCAACGAATAGTAAATGCTCAATGATATTTCTTCACCAAAGAAGGAAAGACTGCGTATCTCTCAACAGTACAAGGCAGAGATGCCAAATTCACCTGTAGTGTGTGAATGAATGAAGTTACTGTTTATAAGAGAGATGGTTGCCCAGTTGACTTGATTTTCGGGGAGTTTCAGTATTCTAAATGCTCAGAGCTCTGCTTTGTAATGAAAAATATTCAGGGAACTTAACCATGATTATCAGCAGGACAAGGTCCTAGAATTACCTTTGCTAATTAATTGTACTATAGCTTTCTTTTATCTAAGTCTCTTTTCTGTACTTCCTCCTGATGGTAAAATATAGTTCAATCTTGCAAATAATTTTCAAAAATCACAACTTCATGCAGCCTGCAAATGGGCAGTAACCCCAGGAGTATTTTCTAGGCCACTCACTTCCATTTGCTTACTTTCCTTCCCTGCTCAATGCATCATTAATAACGTGAAACTGACAAAAAACTAATAGGCCCTCAACTTCACACAAGTTCCAGGGAAAAACTCAAAAGGAAGCCACCAGTCTCTCTTGTCTTACCATGTATATTTAATTTCACTTGACTTCTCAGTTCCCCTTACATCTGTCTTGACACTGTTCAAATAAGTAAAAGAGACCGAGCTTATTTTTATGGCCCAGGTTTTTTTTAAAGACTTATTTCTATATTTTAAAAGGGCAGGGGAGGGCGGAGGGGAGGGGGAGAGGGAGAGAGGAAGAGAGACAATTTTTTTTGAAGATTTTATTTATTTATTTGACAGAGATAGAGACAGCCAGCGAGAGAGGGAACACAAGCAGGGGGAGTGGGAAAGGAAGAAGCAGGCTCATACCGGAGGAGCCTGATGTGGGGCTCGATCCCATAACGCCGGGATCACGCCCTGAGCCGAAGGCAGACGCTTAACAACTATGCCACCCAGGCGCTCCGAGAGAGAGAATCTTAAGCACACTCCACACAGAGCACAGAGCCCAAAGTGGGGCTTGATCTCACCACCCTGAGATCACAACCTGAGCTGAAACCAAGAGTCGGACACTCAAACAAATACACCACCCAGGTGCCCCACAGCCCAGTTTAGAGGCCCTGTGGCTTCCAGGTGGGAGTGGGGATGAGGAAAAGGTAGGTGGGATAGAGCAGGGTGTAGTGTAGTAACCTTCAAACTCTTTTGCCTATGCCTCTCAATAAGAAACAGATTTTCATGTATCATGGATACACACACATTAAACTTTCATGATAAAACACCCTGGATTCATGGAGCATACTCTGAAGTTTTCTATTTTACTTAGTTCTCTATTTCATCAAAACAAAAATACTAGTTGTAACCAACTGACATAACCGGAAACTCAGTTTATAAAAGCCTATGGAGTAGAACTAAGGTTCTAGAATTCTACGCAGACTGATTTTCAATCTAGTTCTGACAATTATCATTGAAACCTTGAGCTGGAAATTCTCCTAATCTCTTTGTTACTTCGCTTTCTCACCTGTAAAACCAGAAAATAAAATTACTTTATACAGTAGCTTTGAGAATTTCAGCAATAATGCACATAGAAGTACCAGGCACATAATAAATGTTATCCCTCAAACACACCCTGCTCTATAATTTTGTATTAGTTGAATTTCCCTTCAAAGAAATAGTATCAGGAACAGACTGAGTTCTTCTCAGCCCCACAGTTATAACTAGACTCAGACCCCAAAGGTTATAGAGCAATTTACAGTACAGCAAAGGGAACAGAGGGAAGTGACAGGAAGACTGAAGATCTGGACTCCACCGCCTTTCTAGGAACATCTGTGGTCAACATGGTGGGTACGAGCAGGTGGGTAAATTCTGGGCATGGAGTCAGGCTACATTTCTAAGCCTAGCGAGCAAGGAATGTAGAAATGATTTCCCTCCCCTGCCTGGCCTCCCCGTCTGCACCACCTCTGTTTGTTTACCCACAGACATCCTGGACAACACGAAGGGGATCTGATACAAGGTGTTGGCTTCATTCAGCTGCACCTGTGCAGAAGCATTAGTTAATGTCTCACTCAAGTGCTCCACATGTTTCTTTTACCTCAAGCCAGCTTAGTGACGACATTCTCACATGCTCCCTTAATCCTGGCCCCCATAAATCCTTTACAAGCCCCTCCCTCCATTGTCCCTCCCATCCATCAAGAGCTCAGTGAAATCCCTTGGCATGTACAGTACATCTTTTCCTGAGCCCATTCACAAAGAAGACTTGTCATCACTGTTATTTGCAACCTCCATTCCTTTTCCCCCTTTGTGTTTGAGTGGGTGTGTGTATTTGTATGCAGTGTGTATGGTCGGGGCAGAGGTGGTTACTGAGAGGACAGAGGGGTACCGAGTTGTACGTACGGTGAGGATTTGAAATGGTGTGGGAAAACTCAGAAGAAGGTAAGGATGGCCAAGAAAGGCCATTCAGTGGGGCAAGTGTAAGTCCTAATAGCTTTTCCGCAATCTTATTATGTGTCTGTAGGCATGAACTGGACTGAGCTTAATTAGTAACAGTGACTAGGATTAGTGTGTCCAAACACTACTGTAATTCTAAAATTCGGCTGTTCTTATATCCAGAACAACTGAAATAAAAAAGCAGAATTGCTGTCTAGAGAGGTAAACTGGTCCTACTCCTCCACCACTCTCTTGGAGGGGATGAAGTACTTCTCAATTAATTTATCTACTCTGGTATTTTTCAGTCTATATCATTATCACCTCCCTAGGGAGCAAAAGAATAATTTAGATTTTGTTACTGTAAATACTTTTATGCCATTAATTAAAATAACTTACATTGAAGTTATATTTAATTTTCTCTAATAAGAGAAATGAAAAACCAAGCAATACTATCTTGTTGGACAGGACTGAGCTTCAGACCATTGTAGTATCTAAGATTTTGTTCACCCACCAAGAACCAATTTTTGCCCCGTTGCGGACAGTACTGTCCCTGTTGGGAAGACCTGTTATGCTCTGCTCTATTGTATGTACTGACCTCCAGTTCGAGGTGTTCATTCTTTAGATCCTTCCCTCTTCCCTAGAGAGAGCTGTACATAAAGTCAGTAAGTGATAATATATCACTATCTAGGAACAAATGATGTCACTTCATTGTCTTCAGAATCTGTTCAAATTCTTAAACTTTATCTTCAAATAAAACCCGTCTTCAGTTCTCTCTTATTTTCAAATGAAATTATCTCTAATTTTTATTATAAATATTATGTATACTTATTACAAAAGATATTGGGACTTTATAAAGAAAGTTATTTTATAAGCCATTATTCCATTATCTCATTGTACACTTAAAAATAAATCCAAACTTTTATGCACATAATCCCAATAGATACATTTAGAAAAAAGAAAAATGAATCCTATATTTAAGTATTTTTCTGTAATCATTTTACTTTCATTTTACAATATGTCACAAATATACTCTCATGACAGTAGAACAGATTGGGTTTTCCATTAGGTAAATACATCATAAATTCGTTAATCAATCACCTACCGGGAGACATTTTAATTGTTTCTAAATTTATGATAATAAAAATACTCTATGAGGAATATCACCTCATATGTATGAAGAGTCTCACCTTGTACATTACAACAGCTGCACATCTTTGCCTACTTGCCTAATTATTTCCTAAGAATGGATTCCTAGAGGTAGAATTGTTGGCTCAAAAAGAATCTGCAAATTAAACATTGATACACATTGTTATACTGCCCTTCCGTCTTGAGTGTATGGATCAAAATCAAAGCATTGGATTGTTTGGTGTGCTTTTAAACTTTACATAAATAACCTCATATTCACTGATTCATATTCTAAAACCTTTTTCTTCAATATAATTTTTTGAGCTCTATCTTTTTTGCGATACAAAAATTAATTCATGCACATGTAAATTGCTATAGAATATTGTTCATCTGAACACTGTTATATTTAGCCTTCTCTTGGGGTGCATTTAGATTCATTCCAATTGTTTGCTATCACAAACAATGAACAGTCAAATGCATATCTCCCTGTGCATGTGTGTAAAGGTTACTGTACAGAGTTTACTGGTAAGTAGAACGTCTGGGTCACTAATGAGCACACAGATTGAACTTTGCTAGAGATTACCAAGTCATCTTCAGCAGTGGTTGTGCCACTTTTCACTCCAAACCCAGATCAAGTGTGTTTTAGAATTCCAGTTTCTCTCTCTCTCTCTCTCTCTTATTTTTTTCAACCAACATTTGGTATAAGTATTTTTACTTGGGTAAAATGATATCTTGATGTTGTAATTTGAGTTTTCCTCATTACTAGTGATATTAATTATTTTAAATACAGTTTAAATGTGCTTATTGGCTTTTTACTTTCTTACTGATTTATGGGACTTTACAAATAACATGGATAATTTGGACTGTTTTAAAACTGGATTGTCTTTCTCTGTCACTAAGCAGCAAAGCATTTTTCTGTTATTTCTCTTCACTGTTTCAGTGTTGTATTTTTCACTTTTGGGGATTTTTTTTGCTATGGTACCAGGTAAGAATCATACATACTGGTATTTCTCATATTCTCCTAGCATCATCTATTGGGAATCATTCTTACTGATTTGTAGAATACTCATTGTATTACTATAAATAGCAATTTCCATATTTATGTAGGTTCATTTCTTGGCTCGTTATCTATTCATTTGTCTACTGTTTCTGATGCTGTTTCAAGGACACCACCCATCTAATTCCTACAGCTTTAGAAACGTTCTTGATATCTGCTGTTATGTGAGCAAGTCCCACTTTTGTTCTTCCTCACTGAAGTTGCCATGATTACCCTTGGAACTCTGTTTTTTCATATAAACTCTACAATTACTTTGTTAAGTTCATAAAAAATTCTATTATGATTTATTTTGGGACTATCAGATTGAAGCATACAGATTAAATTGGGGAACCACTGACATCTTTATGATATAGAACCTTTTCACATAATATTTATTCAGTTCTTTTTCCATGTTCTTCAATAAATGTCTAGAATTTTCTCAGTAAGTACATTAATCAACATATGTAATAATATATAATAGTAATATATAATAGTAGTAATAGTAATAGAATTACTAATTAAAACATCCAATAAATTAGATCATTAATAATATACATTAATAATATATTATTTATATATTATTTTTTCTTCAAAATGTATGGCCAGTTTTTACCACCTTCATATTAGTTTTTAAAGCAACTGTGAACAAAGCAACATAAACCAGAGTCCTTAAGACAACAAACATGCACTGTCTCACAGTTCTGGAAGCTGTAAGTCCAAAATAAAGGTGTCATCAAGGCCATGCTCCCTCTGAGGGGATTCCTGCAGAGGAATCCTTCCCTGTCACTTCCCAGCTTCTGGTGGGTTGCCTACAATCATTGGTATTCCTTGGCTTACAGATGCATTGTTCCAATTCCACCGTTATGTGACTTTCTCCGTGTGTTTCAGTCTTCATGTGGCTGTCTTCTTACAAGGACATCAGTCATACTGAACTATGGGCCCACTCTACTCCAGTATGATCTCATCTTTACTCATCATATCTGCAATGATCCTACTTTCAAACAAAGCCAGATTCTATGGGTTAGGACCTCAACATATCTTTTCTGAGGGAACGAATACTTCCCTTCCACAAGCTCAGTCTAAGCCACAAATGTCTATCACTTGGAACACTGAAAAGGTCTCCAAACTGCTCTTTCTGCCTCCACGCTGACCTCATGCTTCACAGCTCACAGACATTCACTTGCATACACACGTCTATTCCCATATAGCATGGCAGATCATTTTCAAGCTTACCTTCATTCATCTCTCTCCCCTAATGAAAAGCTTCTCAGTACAGCTTCTCAGTACCAGCATAATAAAACCCAAACCCCTTACAAGGGCCCATCAGGCCCTACAAGATCAGCTATTATGTGAGCAAATCCCACTTTTGTTCTTCCTCCTTGAAATAACATGATTATTCCCTTCAGGATCGGGCCCTGCTACCCAAACGCCTTTCATTCATTTCCTTTCAGGCCTTCAGTCTGCTGCCTGTTCTTAGAACACTTCAAACTCACTGCTGTCCTAAGCCTTCACCCAAGCTCTTCCTCCCCTTGAAATATTTTACCTCCTTCTGCTATCACAAAGACATCATGTAATTAATTTTCTTTGATCTCTCAATTTTCCCTCTCCGCTGGATTATTCCCAAATGCCTTACAAACATGCTTTAACATAGGAGAAAACATACAGGAAAGAAACGCAAATCTCCTCCTTGATCCAGATAACACCTTATATTCCCCTTTCTTCATGGCAAAACTCTCTGAAAGAATTGTCTAGACTCAAAACCTTCAATTCCCCTCTTCCCACTCTTTTCCTCTTTCCCTTTTAAACTTCTCATTTAGAAAAGTATGGACAAAAGTATAAAAAAACCACTCCTGTGCCCATTATCAACTTCAGCAATTTTTAAATATTTTTACATCTAAAAAGCTTTGAGTATAGTTGACACATCATGTTACATTAGTTTCAGGTGTGCGGCACAGTGACTCGACAATTCAACAATGTTATGCTGTGTTTACCCCTAGTTGCCATCTGTCACCCATAACACAACTACAATACCACTGGCTGTATTCCTTATGCTGTGCCTTTTATCTCTTTACTTATTCCATAACTGGAAGCCTGTACCTCCCAATCCCCTTCACCCATTTTGCCAACTTCAACAATTACCAACTGTGTCCCATAATTGCTGTGCTCTGGATTATTTTGAAACAAACCCCCGATATTATACAATTTCATTGTAAATATCTTAGTACATCCTTTTTTTAAAGATTTTATTTTATTCATTCATTCATTCATTCATTCATTCAACATGAGTTGGGGGAGGTGCAGAGGAAGAGGGACAGAGAGAATCTCAAGCAGTCTCTATGCTGAGCACACAGCGCAATGAGGGGTTGGATCTCAGGACCATGAAGTCATGATCTGAGCCAAAATCAAGTCAGATACTCAAGTGACTGAGCCACCCAGGGCCCCTTTAGTATGTATTTCTGAAGACAGAGACTCTATCTTTTAAAAGTCAACTACAACATCTAAACAAAATACAAAACTATTTTAATATCATCAAATACTGCCCGCTTTGTATTATTTCCCCTAAGGTGTCAAAACAAAACTCTGTGTTCACTAAATGCCTGGTATTAGGACTACTGCAGGATCTTTTTGGTCCTGGCCATGGCCTTGCTCCTAGGTCTACCATGGAATGAGTTTTATATTTGTGCTTATTTGGGGGTGGGGGAGTCCAGTTTACAAATATAATTAGGTACATTCTCTCTGATATGTTCAAAAAAAGAAAAATCCTGGGGCGCCTGGGTGGCACAGCAGTTAAGCGTCTGCCTTCGGCTCAGGGCGTGATCCCGGCGTTCTGGGATCGAGCCCCACATCAGGCTCTTCTGCTATGAGCCTGCTTCTTCCTCTCCCACTCCCCCTGCTTGTGTTCCCTCTCTCGCTGGCTGTCTCTATCTCTGTCGAATAAATAAATAAAATCTTTTAAAAAAAAAAAGAAAAAGAAAAAGAAAAATCCTATAAGGTCTAAAAGGATGAAAATTTATAAGAAGGAAGAGATAATCAAAAGAATGGAAAGTGTTAATAAACTGTATCATTTAGATAGTGAAAAAGCACACCCCTAATTCATAGAGATATTTACTACATCTGTAACTAATAAAAAACTCATTTAGAAAAAATAATTTTTACAAATGGATAAAAGAATATACACAACACAGTAGTAAAAAAAAAAAAAAAAGTGGGAAAAGTACCGAACAGGCCCTTCACTAAAGAGGATAACCAAATGGCCCATAAACATAGGAGAAGGTACTGCACTTCCTCAGTCATCAGAAAAACACAAATGCACGTATTAAAAGTTGAAATTAAAAAGACTAACAAAACTGAGTCTTGACAAAAATGTTGAGAAACTGTAACTCTCATATACTATTCAAGGGGGTTTAAGTAAACTCTTTGGAAAACCAGCAATATCTACTAAAGCTGAACATACGCATACCATTTGACTCAGCCATTCCACTACTACATAGATACCCACAGAAATACATGTGCATGTGCCCCAAAGCTTATCAAAATCTGCACTGCAGTACTATTTGCAATAGAAAAAAGACAGAAACAACCCAAATGTCCTTCAACAGTAAAATGGATATTTTGATAAAATCATATAATGGGATCCTCTGCAGAAATGAAAATGAATTTGCTGCACTAAAAGACACGGATAAAGCTCCCAGATATAATACCGAGCAAAAGAAACCAGACACAAAAGTCATACTATGTGACTCTGTTTATATGGTGTCCCCAAACAGGCAAAATCTATCAATGGTGATAAATATCAAGAGAGTGGTTGCCTTTGGGGAAGGATTTAAAGGGGGTTCTTGGGTACAGATAATGTTCTACTTCTTAACGTGGTACTTAAATGGATGTGTTCACACTGTGAAATTTGGGCTATATATTTATCATTGTTCAGTATCCTTGCCTGTACATTATACTTGAATAAAAACTTTAAATGAAAATAAAAAGTAATCCCAGCCTTTTGCAGGCAAGCACCAAGAACAGCAGGGGGAAAAAGCTAGTAAATCCCAGCACAACCAAGATGATCATTTGCTAATGGAGAAAATATTTTCTCTTTGGGGTTGGTTTAGACCAACATCCACCAACTTAAATGACTGTAGAAGGCATGGCTTTCAAAAACATGAGTGACAGGGTCAGGTGTAAGGCAGTAGGGATTAAATAGGCAGCAATGTTCCCAGACAAAATGCAAAACCCAGTTACTTCACCTTTAAAAATACTGTGTGCACATAACTCTGAGACCAATGGATGCCCAGGTTACGGTTGCTGGAATCATTTTGTCTGCAAGGAAAAACAAAAACAAAAATATGTCTTTTCACATGCCATTTCTTTAATAGGTCAACTAGTATTAGAAATGGCAGGCCTGTCTTTGACACTTAACTGATGGGTATTGAAAAAGAAAATTCAACTGGAGAAGTTACGATGAACACTGTCCATGGGACTTGAGTCCATTTTTCCTCCTAGCAACCATGAGACTTGGTGGCAATAGACATCAAATGTTCACCCTTGTTGAAAACCAGAGAGCTACGTGACACTGCAGGATTTGGAAGTTCTTCTTGTGGGAACAAATATGTTTTCTTTGTGGAAGCCAATTTTGCCTCCTGTTTTTAGGTTTGAAGAACTTGAGGGCATATCAGCTTAGAATGGTGAACTAAAAGGGACCTTGAAGAAGCCAAGGGTCTTGGAATGATAAAATAGAATATACTTTACTGATTAGACAGCACCTTCTATTTATAGTACAATGAGGAGATTTATGTTTTGTTTAACTCTGGGGTTTTGGTATATGAAAAGGAACATGAGGCATGCAGTCTGAATTACAGAGCTCTGCCACTCACAAGCTGCTGTGTGACTTGACCAACTTACTAAACATTTTTCCATCTTTAAAATGAAGATGGAAGAGTGACTCCCATCCTGAGTGAGAAGGCATGAATCTTAGTGCACAAAAGAGTTTGTAAGAAATATCACTTGTTTTCCTTATGATTTACTTGAGTCCATTCACGCCCAAGCAAGAACTAGGTGGCCCACTATGAGCAATTCATCTGAAAGGGATTTCATGAAAGGACTATTTTGAGAGTGTGAGCCAAGTTGAGGAAATGAACAAGGGAGAGCAATGTAGGGTTTAACAATAGCACAAAGCCTGTGACTTTTCTCCTAAGCCCAAATGGGCAGGGCAAAAAAAAAAAAAAATGTTACTAGGTCAGTGAGACAGCTGGAACCCTAACAGAGGGGCTGATAAGCAGGAGCTATGGCCCCAGGGACACAGCCACTGCCAGCACAGTGGCCCATAGGAAGAGGGCTAAGACAACAAGTATCTGAATTCCACTCCTGCATCTGCTGATGTCTCCCAATGGCAGAATCCAAGCAGAAATCAGAGGACGAGAGAAAGTGGGTGACAGATACCAGAGCAGTGGGCCTCCCACGCTCAGAACAGGGAAGACAAGAGCAGAGTGGATCTAGGGATGGGACACAGAGAGTAACTAGCCAATCACTTATTTTTGTCCCTGTGCCCAGTCCTGCCACATTCAGTTTTAGTCATTATTCGCACCTGCCCCTACCCAACCCACAAGGCTGGGCCAAACTCCTGGGGTGATTCTCAGTAATGAAAGATTCAGTGGTACCTGTGGTCACTGGTTCATGCTAATAACTTCTGAGGATCTGTTGTCTCAGTGGCAGTGGTCCCTGCAGGTCTAGTGGTCCAGGTGAGTTCTCTAGGCCATGATTCAGAACCTTTGAGGAAGCTATGCTTCCCTATGGCCTGCAGTTGGCCTCCACAGGTCACCATATAATTATTTCCAGTGAAGGTCATGCCATCTCACTAAGCCTATTCAAGAAACAAGTGTCCCCCAGCATCTGGAAGTACTAACCTCTGTCTACTTCTCAGTCTGTAAGAACCCTATCCATCCATCCATCCATCCATCCATCCATCCATCCATCCATCCATCCATGTGTCTATGTGTCTAACAACCAAGGACTGATGCTTTTCTCTCTCTCCTTCACCCAATCAGCCTTCCAACTTTATTATACTCTGTAGTAAGCTTCAGCTTTCCTAAAAGACCAAGAAAGTCTTAATTCTCCAGCAGCTTTTACAAGATTCCCATACACAAGGAGATACTGAGGACCCAGATACTCATTTAGAAACCTGGAGGGGAAAATATTCAACCCCTTTCTTCTCCCCCACCTCTCTCGTCTCAAGCCATGGCAGCAATCCTTCTGCTCCTGGAATAGCTCCAGCTCCTTCCAACCTCCAGGACTCCATGCTTGCTGTTCGCTCTTCCCCCAACACTTCTCTAACGCAAAGCACAACCTGGCTCCTTTGTCTACTCTGGGTCTCAGCGCAAATGTCTCTTCCTCACAAAAAGTCTTCTTGGGCAATCCTATTTTAAAGTCTTGTTTATTTCTATCAGCATCTCAAACTATCTCATGCACTTATTTACTGGTTCATTAAAGTCTGTCCTGTGATCTCATTATAATCCTTTATGTTGGCCAAAATTCCCAGCACATAGTAGGACTTACTACAGATTAGTTGGATGAATGAAGAAATGAGTTAATTGATAAACCCATTTGTTGAAATGAGTATCATAAATTCTCTTGTCCTGTTGCCTTCCTCAGAGGGTTATTCTACAGATCAAATGAGATAAATTACATGGAAGGGCTCAAAGTGTTCAATGAATTTTTGTGTTATTCTACGGCAGTGGCTTCCTGCTGGTCTGCTCCTCTCACACCAGGATTTTTGGAGCCATTAAGAATTCAGCTTTTTTTTCCTCGAAACAGAGATGGCATGTGGTTCTTACATAAAGCGTGAGAAAAATCAAAGTGTTGTGGAAAAATTACACATTCTAGTTCTTTTGAATATGAAGGCTTTCAAACTGTAAGTTTGTAAGAGACATAGCTTAAAGTACCATGATGTAGACATAAACACCTATATGGATATTATCCATAGACAGGTAGATATCTATCTATCTATCTATATCTATCTATCTATCTATCTATATATATACACAGCTAGATATCTATATATCTATAGATATATATACATATGCACAGTGTCTATACAGAAATATAGATATGAAAAGTTTGGAAAGTACAAAATAGAATAAAAATAATGAGAAAATAACACTCATAATCCCTTCACCCAAAGACAACCACTATTGATATTGTGGTATAATTTCCTCCCCTCTTTTATAATCTCCTTCCCATACTTAGGTTTGCTCACTTATCTTAACATTTTGTTTTCATACTATATTGCTTATAATAACAGTATCCATAATTCACAGAGACTCCGGCTTCTCATTTTAGTTAATAATTTCAGAATGCTCTCATTTAGCGCTAACACATAGTAAGAGCATGGGTTTGTCGTGTCCTCCTCTTCCTTCTCTTCCTTGGTTTCATGCCCCTTCCCCCCATTCCTCCCCATCCTGGGCAATGGCAATGTACTTGCAAGAATGGATGGCCGAGAAAGGTTTGGTCTTACCAGACTGGTATGCTGAGCACCTGAATTTGAGGAGAGAGACTCCCCCAAAATTATTCTGACCCAGCCTTACCCAAGTCCTTGTTTAAGCCATGGGCTGCTGAATACCATTCTCAGGATGCCCCTGTAGTGTAGAAAGCAAAGGAAGAGGCAGGCATCTGGGGCTGGGAAATAATAACCATAAAAGGCTGACACTTACCAGCCACTTCCAATGTACCAGCAACGAACGCTGCTTACATCGACGTTTATGGCCTATCTCAAAAAATTCTCCCCAAATTCCTTTGTAATGATTACTATTCCTTTTTCTCGTTTCAGAGATGAGGAAATTGCGACCCAGAGAGGTTAAGTAACTTGCCTAAGCTCACCTATGTAGTAAGTGGTGAACCTGTGACTTGAACCAAAGGGTCTAACTTTAGAGCTCCAAGAGGAAAACAAATTTGGAAAGATGAAAACAACAAAAAACAAAGAGAAGTGAGTGCACCTGAGAACTGATTCTGGAAGAAGAAAAAAATCCCAAAAAGGAAAAAGACAAACTTACATACTTTTATCCTTTCCTAACAGCACAGATCTCATTCTCTCTCCCTAAAAACACATATTTATTTTGTCTCCAGAATGGACTTGCCCTATCACTCAGGACCAGTGAGGGGTACCAAGACACAAGGCATTTTATGAAATATCTCTTTCTCCGCTGTTGCCAAGCACTCCTCTCCCTCTTTCCACTACCAAAACCAAATTTTATGTTGGAACAAATCTTTTTTTTATTCAAATACAATTAAAGTGTTATATTAGTTTGGGTGTACAAATAATGCTTCAAAAATTCTACATATTACTCAGTGCTCATCATGATAAGTCTCTTAGCTCCCTTATCTATTTCACCCATCCTCCCACCCACCTCCCCTCTGGCAAGCACCAGTATGTCCTCTGTATTTAAGAATCTATTTTTGATTTGTCTCTTTTTTTCGTTGTTCAACTTATATAACTCAATACCAAAAAAACAAATAAGCTGATTTAAAAGTGGGCAGAGGACCTGAATATACATGTTCCAAAGAAGACATGCAGATGGCCAACAGACACATGAAAAAATGCTCAACCTCACTAACCATCAGGGAAATGCAAATCAAAACCATAATGAGAGATCTCCTCACACCTGTCAGAATGGCTAAAATCAACAACACAAGAAACAACAGGTGTTGGCGGGATGTGGAAACGAGGGTACACTAGTGCACTGTTGGTGGGAATGCAAGCTGGTGCAGTCACTGTGGAGAACAGTGCGGAGGTTCCTCAAAAAATTTAAAAGAGAAATACCATATAATGCAGTAATTCCACTACTGGGTATTTAACCAAAGGGGAAAAACCCCACTAATTTGAAAAGATACATGCACCTCTATGTTTACTGCAGCATTTTTTACAATAGCCAAGATGTAGAAGCAACCCCAGTGTCCACCCACAGATGAATGGATAAAGAAGATGTCATATATACACACAATGTTGGAACAAACCTTATCTTAGCAGCCACAAGGTTGCTCCGAACAGATGAAGAAGACAAAGACTTCTTTTTCCTTTTTCTTTACTACGTTTCACAGATTCAGTGGTCATATCATTCCCAAGTTGATTAAAGTAAAACAAAACAAAACAAAACAATTTTTCTTGTCAGAATTTTGCTTTCAATGGCACTTAAGGAATTTGGATGGTATGGCAAGGCTTTTAAAATTCCTTTATTGTTGCAGCCCCTGCTGATGACTGATACACTGTCAGAGCTCTGGCTACAAGCTGAGACAAACAGAGCTCCTCTGCACACAGAGCAGGAGTCAGTGGGTAAGCCGACTTCTGTCTCTACTTAGCACGGGTCATCCCAGGACCACTTTAATGGCAAATTGAAGAGAAATTCTAAGTAAAAGAATACACATAAAAATAGAGGAAGAAGAATAGCCAATATTCCAAAACACCCATGAAAGATGACTAAATACACACCAACACTTGAGCTCGCTAGCTCAATCTCTCTCTCACCCTCTCTCTGATGATCTCTCTCTCTCTCTCTCATACACAAACGCACACACACTCTTAAAATCATATACTTTGGTAAAGTCACTCATAATGTGCCTTCTCAACACCATTTATTCAAAACATTCATACCCCAGCTTTAATAATTTTCTTTCTTTTAAAAAATGTTTGGGGCATCCAGGTGGCTCTGGATGTCGGTTAAGTGTCCAACTCAATTTCGGCTCAGGTTGTGATCTCAGGGTCCTGGGACTAAGACCAGTGTGTGCCTCTGTGCTCAGCAGGGAGTCTTGAGGATTCTCCTTCTCCCTCTATCCCTCCCCCTGCTCGAGTGCTCTCTCTCTCTCTCTCTCACACACACACACAAATAAATAAATAAATCTTTAAAACATATATGTTTAATCCAGACATTTCCTCCCTATAGAGTGTGAATACATGCTGTAGACAGCCTCAAAGGATAAAAACTGAGTGTATCCATAACCACAATCACAGCTATACCTTTTATAAAAATTATTTTTAAGTAAGCTCTATACCCAAAGTGGGGCTCGAACTCACAACCCCAAGATCAAGAGTCACATGCTTTACTGACTGAGCCAGTCAGGTGTCCCTAAAGCTATATCACTTTATTAAAAAAATTTTAAGGTGTATAAACCTGCTTTCCCATCTCTGATACAAATGCCAAATTCCAAACTCTGAAGCTTTTGTCCAACCCGCCCATGAAAGCAGAAGACTGTTCTCTATTCTCTGTGTGAGTCTTTTCTTGATTCTTGTGCATGATTTATAATCCAAGTCTTTCTTGGTATATATGTCATGTTTTCCCAAGAGACCATATGCTTCAGGAGGACAGAATCCCACTGTATCACTCCTCACTCTTACACAGCTTTACAACCCAAACATTTTTCCATTATGGAAAAGCCTGGTGTAAGGCTGAGAGCCAGAGAGTATGTTACTACTAGTACTTGTCTCATCCTCTAACATCAGCATCAGTAAGGAATTCAATCCAGTGAAAAACGTGCCACTGAGATTTCTCAGATGGGCTTTATTCCAACCCAATATCTATACTGAAAGTAAAAGTCCCCTAAATAATCCCCTGTGTTTCCCCAGTTAGTCCAATTCTTTGTGCCATGACATCGATGTCAGTGAGTTCCAAATGCTATTTGTGGGAAGCACGTGTCCCCTCCAATGTGCATAGATGGTACTCAGGGTAGAAAAAGGGAGTGACAACTATCAGGGGCAGTCTTGAATGCTGCTTTTCTGATTGTGTTTCAACACTTAACTTCATTCCTAACACAGTTTCTACGAAACACAGTGGCATTTATTTTTTGAAATTATAGTTACTACTTTTATTGCTTTCTTGATGTATAATTTAATATAATTTGCATATAATAAACTGCAGATATTTAAAACACACACTTTGATTAGTTTTACATATATATACACCTGTGAAAACATCACCATAATAAAGATACCAAAAATATCCATCACTTCCCAAAGTTTCCCTGTGCACTATTTCAATCCATCACTACCTCTGTTCCCATCACCGGGGATATTCTGTCACTACAGAGAAGTTTGCATTTTCTAGGATTTTATGTAAGTAAAATTATACATGTGTGTTCTACTTTTAGTCTGACTTCTTTTATTCAGCAAAATAATCTTGAGTTTTCTCCATGTTGCTTTATGTATCTATAGTCCATTCTTTTTAAACATTGAATGGGATACCATTATATGATGTACACCATTTTATTAATTCATTCACTTGTTGATAGACACTTGGATTGTTTCTAGTTTAAAGCCGCCATGAACTTTTATGTCCTTATCTTTCTGTGGACATAGGATTTCATTTCTCTTGGGTAAATACCTACGGGTGGAATTGCTGTGTTGTAGCATAGTTGTACTACATGCGTAGCTTTAGAAGAAAAGAGCCAAAATGGTTTCAAAAGTAGCTGTACCATTTTATAGTCCATCCAACAATGTTTTGACAGTTCTAGTTGATCTATACTCTCACCAACACTGGGTATTGCCAGTCTTTTTCACTTCAGCCATTCTCAAGAGCATGAAATGGTATCTCATTGTGGTTTTATTTGTATTTCCCTGATGACTGGTGAAATTGACCATCTTTTCAAGATTTAATGCCCATTTATAAATATTCTTTTGTGATGTGTTTGTTTACATCTTTGCCTATTTTTTATTAGAATTTCTTTCTGCTTATCCTTGACTTTTAAGAGTCCTTCATGTATTCAAACTAAAAGTCCTTGATCTGATTTATGTATTAGTCATAATAGGATTAAAACATTTAGAGTGTGTTTGACTACAATTGCTTAATCAGATGTCAGAAATCTTGATGAAGAAGATGCTTTAGAATAATTCATTACATATTTATTTGGTACCTTTTAAGTGCCAAGAACTCCGTAGGCCCCAGTAAAATAAACACATAAAATACTTGCCTTCAAGGAGCTCATTGTTAAAGGGGAAACCAAGACATTAAAAAAATAAATCTATAATACAATAAAGATTCTATTGGGAGTGGAGTTATTCTGCCTAAATGAAGACTTTCAGAAGCAATGTCATTTGAGCTGAGCATTTATGGATGAATAGGTATGCCACATAAAGAAACTATGAAAAAAAAAGTATAATCACACTGAATATTATATTAACTCAGAATAATAAATAATTTTTTATTTGCACTGGTACATCTTAAAAATGGTACACATCACAGTAAGACTCCTGAATCATCTGAAAACAGCCCTACCAACATCAGTTGCTATGAGGTTGCATTTCCATAAAGCAGGGGTACCTTTACAGGAAAGGTACATATTCCCTGGTCCCTAGCTAAATGCCTTTTATGAATCAGTACTCCATAAGCATGCTAATTAAATTTAATATTAAATAAATAACTGTTTAACTAAATTAAATAAATGGATATTTTAGCTCATTGTGAGGGATTCAAAGATGACACAGCAGAGACTTTTTTTTTTTTCCCATGGACAGAGTGGGCATGAATGACAAACAGGAGAAAATGGTGCCTCCTTTCTGAAGCTTTCCCAGAGCTTCCATCTAGGGAAACATCACTGTAGCCCCTGGTATACTGCTACAGCAGTTTAGTCTTACCCCCTGTGAGAACTCATTCCTATATGCAGGACTGTTTTGTTACAGATTGAGAGCTAAAGCAGATAGGAACCATATTTGCTTCATCCTTGATGAGGATAAACGCTTCCTGCAAATAGCTTAGTTCCTGGCATACATTAAGTATTCCACAACTGTGTATTGTTTTGGAAGAAAACTGAGAATACCTAAATATAATACTATGCTTAAAGTAATCAGTGTCATATTAGATGTACACCTCTGAAAGGTCAAAGGAAGAAGAGATTAATTACATCAAGCTTGGATGAGGTAGCATTAGAGAGGGCTCTTAATGGAAGGGAAGGATTTGGGTTAGGCGCAATACAAGAAAAGAGAACTTCAAGTAAAGCAAAGAGTGTGAGTAGAAATGGGTATGTACTAGGTTTCTAAGTGAAAAGAGCCCAGGTTGATTTGGCCGGTCCTAAGGATTCATTTATTAATTGATTCATCAAACAAATACATATTAAGCACTAAAGAAAACTGTAGACTATGAAAACAGAGAAGAACCCCACCCTGCAGATTAAGCAAGCAAGCACATTGGCTTGCGGAAGCTCCACAGATGCCAAAAGTAGACAAGGTTTGATGGATCCAAACAAGACAGTTCATTACTCATAGCGCAGCCAACAGCAGTAGGATCTGCATAGTTGTGCTTTTCCCTGACCCAAAGTCCCCCTGTCCCAAAGGGGTGATACAAAGGACACAAATGACAGCTACACATGCAGTGGGTTGTGGTGCCACAGAGGTACCCATAGCTCAAGGCTCAGCACATTTTCTGGCAAGCAGTAAGCAAGCAGTCCTATTTCCCCAGGGAGCAAGGGATCTCAGGGCAGAGGATGCAGCTGCTTTGACCCACTTAGTTGCCCACGTGCCTAGCTACAGAAGTGGCTCAGGGGCAGAGGAGGGTTAGGCCTTCCAGCTGACATACTCAGTAAAGATGTGCAGGGATCCTCCTAGCCCATGGTAGATGGTCTCCCTCAACATATTTGAAGGCCAGACTAAGAAGTCTAGCTTTTCATCTGTAGGTAATAAAGACTTGCTAGAAAGTTCTGACCAACCAGAAGAATGTTAGTTGAGAGACTTCCCTCAGGGATGAATGGGGAGGAGGACACCAGTGAGAGAGCTCACTTAGAATGGGGTTGTGATGCGTCACTGTTCAACAGAAGCATGGGCAAGGAAGAGGGAGGAAGACTTCTCGGCAGTTCCAGGTTTTCTCCAGAGACCTGTCTCATGAAGGTGGTTAGTGTGAGACAAGTGAAGGACACAGGATAAGGGTGAACTGGGGAAACTGGAGCCATGTGGAGTTGTATGGAGGCTGGAGGGAAGAACGGAGGTGGGAAGGAAGAAGAAATGGCATATCTACAGGTTAATAAGACTAACACCATGAGTTACCCAAACCAAGCCACTTCATCCCCGTACAGTTCCAAAGCAGATGGACGTTTGGCCTGATACCATCCTGGGAGGCTACCATGACAGCTCAGACTTCGGCTTCTGCCTTAACACATGCCCTCCAGTATGTACTTCCTTCACTTCCAACCACTTTCCCACCAGCTGAAACCCCCCTACTAAGTAATGGAGTGCACAGAGTCCATGAGAGCTTGAAACATCAATAAGGCTGCCTTAGAGTCACACCACCCACTTTAGCATGGTAGCTTTTCCTTCTTAGACTTAAAAATCTTTTTTTCCCCCCACTCTTGGCACTGCCTGATCAAGAAATAAACATTCCTGTTTGCCTTTTGTTTGGTTGGTTTTTTTGTTTTTTTTCCCCTGCTGGTGAATCTGTCTTTTAACAGTTTCATTTGTGTTACCCTGAACAGTGAATCTGGGAGATGGTTTTCCCTATTCACATGGAAATTACAGAGCCATTCTCCATCACTTAGGAGCTGACAGGTGGAGCCCAGAGCAGAGATTTGTTCAGAATTATTCTGTAGACAATGAGGACTCTGAGAGGGCCTTACCTCCCATTTTCATGTTGTCATTATTTTTAACAACAACAAAAAAAATCTGGCAATTGGAACTTAAGGTGAAGATTAAACAGTATTTGACATAATAAACACAGATGGAGAGAACTTCTTCCATCCTTTGCTTTGCCTGCAGGAACTTGCACAACTGCAATGCTTTTGTATTTCCCTACACAAGAGGGAACTAAAGTCAGGATATTTAATTTTGACCCTTAACTATTTCAGGACTCTTTCTTCAACAGTCTTTTAGCAAAACTCTTATTTTTAGGAACCTATGCTAGTTTGATTTGTCGGAGATGGAGAAATGGTTTCTAAGGAATTCATTCAGGATGTACTGTAAAGTACTAAAATACATGTCATATATTACCAATTATTTGGTACAGTTTATTAAAATGATACGCACTAAGAAATGAGCACAAATAGTCCCCAGTGAGAGAAAGACCCAGAAGATCTGTGTTTTAATCTGAGCAATCCCCTGACTGGCTCCTGGCAAATCAGTTAATCTGTCTGACCTTCAGTTTTCCTCTATCTTTAACTGGGAATAAAACTACTTGCCTGTCTGCTTCACGGCAGTACTAAAGGATCAGAAGAGGGGATACAGGAGAAGTGCTTTGAAGAACTGTAAAACTGATTTCTGGAAACTCTAAACACTGAAGGTGATAATGCCTGTTTTATATACTTCATTGAAAAAAATTATTTTAGGGTTGTTTTGTACTCCTGAAGTAAAACAGGTTTGGATAGTTGTAAAAATAAATATTTCCTAAGTGAATGATGTAAGTCCAAGAACAAAACTGTCCTTCTCCAGTATTAATTTTCTAGGTGGTGAATAGATGCAAAAATAATGCAGAGGAGAAAAAGAGAGAGGCTAATTGATGTGGAATGCTAGGAGGTAAGAACTGTGGATGGATTAATCTCTGGACTTGAAAAAGGTAGGAGGAGCATCTTATATGCCTGATTAATGCATTACAAGGGTGTGTTACTGTCTGACATCTCTAGATACCAAAATTCACAATGTTCCATTAATAATCCTTTATTTGAAAATCGGGGCACGAAGGTCTTTTTTGTTTCCTCTCCTTTTTTGGTATTCTTCAATTTCCCCCCCAGTTCCATATTGAACCAAATTGTCCATCTATAAAGGAGAGTGGTTGTAACATGTGCATAGTAAGGAGAAATTCATAATGAAGAGCTGAAAATAACTTAAATATTCTTGATTTAAGCGGCCATTTGGCAATTGTCCCATGCTGTGGAGAGCAAGATTACAAAAGGATTACAAAGGAGTCAGACTTAACTTTGAGGGTCATGGATATGTTCTCAATCTTTATGGTCATGATGATTTCAGAGATGCATGCGTGTGTCAAAACTTCTACACTCTACACGTGTTCAGCTGATTTTATGTCATTTTTATCTTAATAAAGCTGTTGACAGTAACATAACAATTTTTAAATATGAAAAGTTATGTAAGTTTACACCTCATATCTGTCAGAATGGCTAAAATGAAAAACATAAGAAACAATGTTGGTGAGGATGTGGAGAAAAATGAACCCTTTGCAAACTAGTGCAACCACCATGGAAATCAGTATGGAGGTTCCTCAAAAAATTAAAAATAGAAATACCATATGATCCAGTAATTCCGCTACTGGGTATTTACCCAAAGAATATGAAAATGTTAATTCAAAAAGATACATGCACCCCAATGTTTACTGAAGCATTATCTACAATAGCCAAATTGGAAACAGCCCAAGTGTCCATCAATAGACAAATGGATAAAGAAGACATGGCACATATATAAAATGCAGTATTACTCAGCCATAAGAAGGAACGAAGTCTTACTATTTCCAATAACACAGATAGAACTAGAGAGTATAATATTAAGTGAAGTCAGTCAGAGAAAGACAAATACCATAGTATTTCATTCATATGTGGAATTTAAGAAACAAAACAAACAAGCAAGCAAACAAAGAAAAAAAGAGACAAACCAAAAAAGAGACTCTTTTAACTATAGAGAACGAACTGATGGTTACCAGAGGGGAGGTGGATAGGGGGATGGGTGAAATAAATCATGGGGATTAACAGTACATTTACCATGATGAGCACTGAGAAATGTACGGAATTGTTGAATCACTATTTTGTACATCTGAAACAAATATAATACTCTATGTTAATTATACCAGAATTAATATTTTTAAAAAGTTATGGAATTTTATAATGAATTATTCTTGGAGAGAGTCACTATGACTACTATTTTCTCATTGAGTAAAATCCAAGTTTTCTTTACCTCTTCAGCAATTTAGAGGCATTCATAAGGAAATTTTATTTACCAAACTTTTTCTTTTACATTTATACTAGTCCCCAATCAGTTATCTCCTGTTGCCCATTTGAGCAACTGATTATTCTATTAGTTTTCTCTTGTTGCATAACAAATGACCAAACGTTCAGTGACTTAAAAAAAAAAAGCAAGTATTGTCTCATAGTTTCTGTAGGGCAGAAACCCAGGCATGGCCTCATTGGGTTCTCTACGTGGGATCATGCAAAGCTAAAATAAAGAGATTGGCCAGGGCTGCAGTGTCCTCTGCAGCTGAGAACCCCCTTCTAACATCACTCAAGTTGTTGGTAGAATTTGGTTTCTTGTGGGTGTAGGACTGAGGTCCCATTTCCTGTCTGGCTGTCACCTGGAAATCATTCTTACATCCCAACTGCATGGCCCCTTCCATGGACAACTGATAAGAGGACTCTGCTTACTGCCACGCCAGCAGGAGAAGAGGAGCTGTTCCTGTCTCTTTTAAGGACTTACTTGATTGTATCAGGCTACCCCCTGAAAACCTCCCCTCTGATTAACCGAAAGTCATCTGATAAGGAACCCTAAATTACATCTACAAAATGCTCTTTGCTTTAAAATGTATCATAGTCATTATAGTGGCAGCTCATCGTACTCACATTCCCTGCACATACCCGAGGAGAAGGGATTCTATAGGGCGTGCACACCAAGGGGTGGGAATCTTGGAGGCCATCTTAGAATTCTGCCTGTCATAATTATTGGTAACTAAAGCCAAGATTTTATACTTGTTTATACAAACTTTCTCTTTTTGTTCCTTTCCCAGATTTGGGGTATTAAATATTCATTCTGACTTATTTTGTCATCTTTGGCAGAAGCAAAACAGTAAAACCACTGAAAAGATGCAAAGGACTGAGGGATGCTGTAGTGTGTGACAGGTCAAAGGATACTCAGGAAGTTTCTGAACTGCTGGAATGGGCACTCTGGGCACATGTAAAGCGGCTTTAACTGAGAAGATCATCAGAAATCCGGAACTATAAATAAGAGACAGTACCAGGGAAAGCCAGAATCAGGCACTAGCTCTGATCCAGGAGGGGTGTGAAGGCCTAAGGGGCAGGTTTGGCTGAGAATTAATGATTATGCCTCCTAAGAGAGGCTTACCAAGAAAATGTCACAATATCCGGAAACATACCATAGTAGTTTTTAGGGGACAAAGACATTGGAAAAAGTGCTTTATCTGCATACATCACAGGATCAGGTGGGTAATGTTAGGCAATATAGCCAGGCAGAGATCTGGTTGGTCAATGTACAGACAGGGAGTTCAGAGCCAAAACTTCAGCTCCTGGGGAAGTGTGCCTGGCAAGCACAAGTAAGTGTGGGAGTTACTAGGAATGGACTGGTATATTAGGGACATTACCAAAAAAGGGAATAAGGGGAGCCCAGGTGAATGGTCAGAGACAAAGATTAGAAAGGAAAAGCTAGCACAGGAAGTCAAACATGGGGCCCACATGTTGGAATAAGGGTCTGGGCACAGAGAGCTGAATCAGTCAGCAGAGGTTAGGCAATGTTACAGTAACGAACAATCCCAAAATCTACTAAAACAAAATTTAATTCCTTCTCACACATTCTTGTGGACCTAGTTATCTTTCCAAGGCAACTGTCCTCCATGTAGAAATGCAGCATTTTATGTGGACAGAGGCTCCACTGTGTAGCTGTACTATCCTCTGTATGGTTGGGGGAGAGCATGAGAAACATGGAAGTAAAGGACATTACTTCTGACATTATGTTGCCTGAAGTAAGTTACACAACCATCCTTCTCCTTATAATTCTGGAGATTTTGATGAACAGCGCTATTTTTGACCACAAAACCTGGTTATGACTTAGAAGCTACACAACACAGGAATTCAGAGCAATATACTAGAGCCAGAAGTCTGAGTTTGAACCCTGACTCTTCTACTTACTAGCTGTGGACCTTAACTGACCCCTCTTTTCCTTACTTCCCTCATCTTCAAATAGTACCTACTCAAAGGAGTGCTGTAAGTACTAAGTGAGTTAATATGTCATGTGTTTAGTATGTAGTAAGCACTACGTAAGTAATGACCATTTTATTAAAGAACAAATATGGGGACCCAGCAGTTAGCCCAGAAAGAGGCAGATTGTCCATGGAGTAGATGGGTGGCCATAGTCAGTGTTAAGCCACCATATCCCTATTCAGTCTAGCATTTCACTTCTTCAATTGTTAACACCATTCATGACTGCCACAGTCCATGCTAGTCCCTCTCCCTGGAAAGCGAGCTGGCCTTCCTCCTCCTGGTAACTTTTATGTCTCATTTGAGATGGCAATTCTGTAAGCCTTTCTCTAATAACACAGGCAGAAATACTGCCTGTCTCCTCTGAGGGTAGAAACAAAATAATAATAAAATAAATTTTAAAAACCATATCAACTAATTTAGACAATGTACTAGGTATTGTGCCTGCTTTTTTTCTTAAAGAATGTATTTATTTATTTATTTATTTATTTATTTATTTATTTACAAAGTGCAAGTAGGGGAGGGGCAAAAGGAAAGGGAGAAAGAATCTCAAGCAGTCTCCATGCTGAGTGCAGAGCTCAACTCAGAGCTTGATCCCACAACCCACAGATTATGACCTGAGCCAAAATCAGGAGTTGGCCACTCAACTGACTGAGCCCATGCATCCCCGTGCCTGTTTTTTGCTCTTTTTTTTCCCTTTTTTACAAATATGTATTGACCACCTACTTGGTAGGGATATACTGGTAAACAAAGCAATGTGCCAGACCTCATGGAAGTTACACCAATGTAAATTGCTAAGTAAAAGGCATTATTATGAAAGTTTATATTAGAGAAGTTAAACAACTTGCCCAAAGTTTCACCGCTAGTTAACACCAGAATCGGTCTTTGAAACCAAGCCCGTCTAATTCCAAGGCACCTAACGATAGCTACTGGATAATATTTTCTCAGGGTTTCATTAAGCCATTTGGAAATAACTCTAGTGGAATAAAGTATTTAGCTGTAGAATAATTATTCTGTTTACTTAATATCTCCTCAAGGAAACTGTGAATTCTTCAAGGGCAGGGTCCCTGGACAACACCAAATTTAATAAATTAATCAAGACTTGTTACTACAGCCTTCAAAATGATTTCAGGTTTGGGAACTGGGTCTACAAGTTAGCTTCAACTTAAGTATAAACTGGAATTGAGTTACAGGTGGCTCTGTAAGTGGGGAGATGAGCTTCAGGGGGCTAGGAAAATGTGTGAAACAAGGTTGCCATCTGGCAGGCTGTTTTAGGCCAAACTGTGCAGAAAGCAAGTTTATCTTTGAATTTTTGCTTCTCTTTCATTTCTGTGCTCCTTTACCCCATCCTGTGGCCCCTCTTTCCAGTCAGGCTAAACTCTTTAAAAGGAAAACATTATTAATGACAACGAAAGAATCCCTAATAGTAGAGAAGTATATATAAAATGAAGAAGAATTCCAGACTCCCAAGCTGGTAGGCAGATTCTTTGAAGGGAGAAAAGAGGAAGAAGGCTTCCCAGCAACCGTAAGTCACAATGTGTGGGCAACCTCTCTTCCTGGCTGTAGGTCTGCCCAGAGAACAAGCACAAGCTCCACCAAAATGAGGTAGAGGTGGTGTGGATGTGAGTACGTGCGCTCTCTAATTTCTAATACCCTCCTGTTTGCTAACCTGAGCAGCAGTGATTCCCCTATAGCTACTGGTGAATCACTACGCTAGAAACTCTTTTGCACAATTGGTAGCAATGGTACCTTGCCCAGCTGAATTCTTCCATGAGTGACATGACTCTTTATAAGGTTTCCTACAGAGGAAGACGAGTAAAGAATCAAGAGGATGAAAATGCAGAGACACTAGACAGGATGGGCCAAACATTTCCTTCACGCTGTACCTAAAAAGCTTTGTGATTCCTTAGTAAAACGAGGTTGGTTATTAATACCACAACTATAATGTTTAACAGAAAATACACATTATATGTGTGATTTACAGGTTTCTGTGTATATGTTGTGCATATCCACCCTGTAGATATCCTGTGTGCATAATGTCTGGTAGTTTGCTGATGCCTGCCCTTCCTGGCTCACACGAGTGGACTGTTCACATGTCATCCTAACTCCACATTCAGTGGTGTCACTGTGGTTGCCTGAAATTGGCCACAGTGGGAACACTTACACAATAGAAACTGCCCAATACTAGAAATCAGGGCTTCTTTTTTTTATCTTATTTTTTATTTTTTTTGAGGAGCAGTTATTAAGCATTTACCAGCATACCACTATGTGAATACAACAGTATGCGTAAAGTGTTATCTATATGCATATATAAACATGAAAGTATTTACATGTGCATACATACAAGTATATGCATATATATGGGTGTGCAGGCATACATATTATGTCTTCAGTGAAAGGTTCTTCCAATTTAATTCTACAGTATGAGTTCACTTCTCAAAAATACTGTATTGCTATTAAAGTATTTTAACTTAAAAGGACCACCTTATACAATGTAAAAAGATAAATTTATTCATTTTACAAAATTTTTCTCTAATTCCCTTGTAGTGGACAAAGATCAATAGTAGCTATGAATATATACTTGGAGTAAGAAAATCTCAACTGACCATTGCAAGTAAGGTCACATACCCAGTGAGTATACAGTGTAAGAAAACCTGTACCTCTGTGACGAAAACAGTGAGCACATTTGAAAACTCAGGTCACTAAAGCTTCAATCTTCTTTACCTTTAAAAGCAGAGTTAACAGTGTTCAGGGCTCTATCTCCACCAAGCCGGTCACAGTGCCCAGTGGAGGGAAAGATGGGTTTTCCCCCAACACTGCACACAACCTGTTAGGCCCTGGAGCTGCTGTGGGGCAATCAGACATGGGAGCCAGGTGCTTATGACTTTCGCTAATGACTTGTCAACACAAGTCATTGGCCCAAGCTCCAGTAACTCTCAACAATGGAAGAAAACTCTTTGCAAATAGGGGAGTGTGAGGAAAGAACTTAAATCAAACTCAAAGCTTAGTACCTGCCAGATTTAATCCCTTCTTCTCTCTACTGACAGAGCTAATGAGTGGATTGCAAGATTTTACACCTCATCTCTGCTGTTTTAAAGACCTCAGATAATAATAGAAATACATTTATATAGTGCTTTATATGTGTTGGCTCATTTAATCCTCACATCAATGCAACAAAGAAGTATTAGCCATGTCTTACAGCTGTGGAAACAGAAGCTTGGAGGGATCAAATGACTTCTCTAAAATCACACAGCTGGTAACTGAGAGGTCTTCTGACTCCAAGCTCAGTGCTCTTTCCTCTACGCTTTCCCAGTGGTTGCTGAACTGACATGGAATCCTGCCTTTTAGCAACAAGAGCAAGTCAGCCATCAATGCAGGTAAGCTGAGAAAACTTTAGCAACAGTTGTTCCCCAACCCAGGCCTCACTAGACTGTGCCCCTGCCTTTCTCCAATCCTCAGTGTTCGCCGAACCAGAACCAGTTATCAGAATGTCAGAACCCTGAAATTCAAATGTTCATTCACACTCATGCAGAAGTTAGTTGTAATAAGTTAAACGGTTAGCCTGTCTATATTTTCACTTAGAGGTAACTAAAGCCTGAAGGGCGCAAGTGTAACTCAGTAGATTAAGCCTCCAACTCTTGATTTCAGCTCAGGTCATGATCTCAGGGTTTTGAGATCAAGACCCGCATCAGAGCCTGCTTAAGATTTTCTCTCTTCCTCTGCCCCTCCCCACAAAAAAATAATTATAAATAGAGATAAGTAAAGCCTTAAATGGTAAGAATAGCATTTGGGCAAATGGTAGACATCAAGTGTTTGGCTACATAGCTAGAATATCCACAGCACTAGCTATCTAGCTCCATTTATAAGAATGGCATAATTTCTAGCATCATAACCTAGATGTGCTAGAAAGGAGACCGGTTCCAATGGCTTGTCCAGATCTACTCAGACCTGCCTAGTCCCTTCTAGCATCTTCACCTCAGCAGACAAATCAACAGTCACAGTACTCACAGAGATAACTTAGTATTTAGGCTCATATTTTGTTCAATAGTGCCATAAAAGTCTTCCTAGCATCAGTGTCAGTCTCAGATACTTGAATTTTTTTTCTGTCCCTGCCTTCTTCCCACCCACAAAGATTCAAGAGACACAAATTGGGAGTTGCGTGTGAAATGGTGATACTTGACTGCATTCTTTCCCCCTCATCCTTTCAAAATGGAACATGATTGCATCTTTTAGTAAGAGAGTGGATTGTGGTTGTCACATAGATAAATGCAATATAGTTTCACGCCATGTCCATTTTGAGTTAGTAAGAAGGAACTCCCAAGAAGCATCTCTACTTGAAGAAGAATGCAGGTGCTTTGATGCTATGCCAAAGACTACATTTTTCATAAATAGGGTTTTCATGGCAAATACAGGAAGAAGAATCTTTTGCCATCATCAAAAAATATCTACCATGTAGCATAACAAAAGTAATGCACGCCTGATATTAAATGGAGCCCTTGTTCTCCAGTGGCATCTTCAATCACAAATCTAATCAGGCATATAATCTATTCTGAAAGAGTCTAAAGAGTTTGCTAACCACAGCTTGATTGTCTTTCCATTTTCTGGTGGGGGCGGGGGAAAGCTGCATTTTTGGAAGCCTCAGGTATAGAGCTACTCTACCAGTTTCTTCCCTGCCGTATAAAACCTCCCAAAATCCTTCTGAAACATGATGACTCATAGGAGATCGCATTAAAGATAAGGTAAGAAAATGACATATTTCAAGTATTTCATTCTCACTGAAAAGTAAAGAAGATTTTTCCAAGCCACGGAGGGTATGTAGAAGAAAGCTGTTAGCAAAAAAGCAAAATGGGAAAATGTGGTCCATGTTGAAACTGATTAGGTCTGAGGAATCTTAAAAATAGTCATTTAAACCGGGCACATGTAGACTTCCATAGAAAATTTGTGCCTAAATTTTGTTTAAAACATACTATTGACAGTAAATTAAATGTTGCTATTGAACCATCTAACCCTGAAAGGATCTCCATCGTAAATACTGACGGCTAATGCATGGTGCTTTCACACAATGACTGGAAAAACTATCCAAAACTTCATCCTGGTGAGTTCAGAATCATCTTGGTTATACACAGGATGAAATTTTATTATGTACAAAGTAGTTTTTCAAAAATATGAACATCTGGAGTAGAAATGAGTCCAGAGATGAACCCATATATTCATGGCCAATTGATTTTCAACAAGTATGCCAAGATCGTTCAATGGAGAAAAAAATAGACACTTCAACAGATGGTGCTGGGACAACTGGATATCCACACAAAAGAATGAAGTTGGAACCCTACCTCTACCATACACAAAAAATAAATCAAAATGGATCACTGACCTACACATAAGAGCTAAAACTACAAAAATCTTAGAAGAAAGCAGAGACATAAATCTTGATGACTTTGGATTTGACAATGGCTTCTTAGATATGACACCAAAAGCACAAGCAACGAAAGAAATAAATAAATTGGACTTCTTCAAACCTAAAAACTTTTACACATGAAAAAGGATTGTTGAGAAAGTAAAAAGACAACCTACAGGATAGGAGAATATATTTGCAATTCATATCTCTGATAAGGGATTAGTATCCAGAATATAAAAAGAACTCTTACAATTCAATAATAAAAAGAAACACAATTGAAAATTTGGCAGACTATTTGAATAGACATTTCTCCAAAGAACATATATGAATTTGGCCAAAAATCACTTGAAAAGAAATCATTTGACATTCAGGAAATGCAAATCAAAATCACAATGAGATAATCACTTCATACTCACTAGTACGGCTACATTAAAAATATTAAAAGTAAGTATTTGGTTCTTTTGCTGTGCAGAAGCTTTTTGTCTTGATGAAGTCCCAAAAGTTCATTTTTGCTTTTGTTTCCCTTGCCTTTAAGACATGTCTTGAAAGAAGCTGCTGTGGCCAATGTCGAAGAGGTTACTGCCTATGTTCTACTTTAGGATTTTGATGGATTCCTGTCTCACATTTAGGTCTTTCATCCATTTTGAGTTTATCTTTGTGTATGGTGTAAGAGAATGGTCCAGTTTCATTCTGCATGTGGCTGTCCAGTTTTCCCAGCACCATTTATTGAAGAGACTGTCTTTTTTCCATCGGATATTCTTTCCTAATTTGTCGAAGATTAGTTGACCATAGAGTTAGGGGTCCATTTCTGGGGTCTCTATTCTGTTCCATTGACCTATGTGTCTGTTTTTGTGCCGATACCATGCTGTCTTGATGAGCACAGCTTTGCGATATAGCTTGAAGTCTGGCATTGTGATGCCTCCGCAGCTCTGGTTTTCTTTTTCAACAATCCCCTGGTGATTCAGGGCCTTTTCTGGTTCCATACAAATTTTAGGATTATTTGTTCCAGCTGTGTGAAAAATGTCGATAGTATTTGGATAGGGATTGCATTGAAAGTGTAGAATCCTATGGGCAGCACAGACATTTTGTTTCTTTTTTTTTTTTTTTTAAGATTATTTATTTATTTATTTATTTGACAGAGAGAGAGAGAGAGAGACAGCCAGTGAGAGAGGGAACACAAGCAGGGGCAGTGGGAGAGGAAGAAGCAGGCTTCCAGCAGAGGAGCCCAATGTGGGGCTCGATCCCAAAACTCCGGGATCACGCCCTGAGCCGAAGGCAGACGCTTAATGACTGAGACACTCAGGCGCCCCCAGCACAGACATTTTCAAAATGATTATTCTTCCAATCCATGAGCATGGAATGTTTTTCCATCTCTTTTTATCTTCCACAATTTCTTTCATAAATGTTCTGTAGTTTCTAGAGTACAGATCCTTTACAGCCAACAAAACTAAGAGGTAACCCATGGAATGGGAGAAGGTATTTGCAAATGACATCACGGTTAAAAGGCTGGTATCCAAAATCTATAAAGAACTTCTCAAACTCAACACCCAAATAAAAACAAATAATCCAGTTAATAAATGGGCAGAAGACATGAACAGACACTTCTCCAAAGAAGACATACAAATGGCTAATAGACACATGAAAAAACGTTCAACATCATTAGCCATCAGGGAAATACAAATCAAAACCACAATGAGATACCACCTTACACCAGTTAGAATGGCAAAAATTAGTAAGACAGGAAACAAGTGCTGGAGAGGCTGTGGAGAAAGGGGAATCCTCATACACTGTTGGTGGGAATGCAAGTTGGTACGGCCACTCTGGAAAACAGCACGGAGGTTCCTCAAGACCTTAAAAATAGAGCTACCCTATGACCCAGTAATTGCACTACTGGGTATTTAACCCAAAGATACAGATGTAGTGAAAATAAGGGGCACATGCACCCCAATGTTCATAGCAGCAATGTCCACAATAGCCAAACTGTGGAAGGAGCCAAGATGCCCTTCAACAGATGAATGGATAAAGAACATGTGGTTCATACATAAAATGGAATATTACTCAGCCATCAAAAAAGGATGAATACCCACCATGTGCATCAACAGGGATGGAACTGGAGGGGATTATGCTAAGTGAAATAAGTCAAGCAGAGAAAGACAATTATCATATGGTTTCACTCATACATGGAACATAAGGAATAGTGCAGAGGACCACAGGGGAAGGGAGGGAAAACCGAATGGGAAGAAACGGGATACAATGAGAGACTATGGACTCCAAGAACCAAACTGAGGGTTAGAAAAGGGAGGGGGTGGGGGGGGTTACTAGGTGATGGATATTAAGGAGGGCATGTGTGATGATGAGCACTGGGTGTTATACGCAACTAATGAATCACTGAACACTACATGAAAAACTAATAATGTACTATATGTTGGCTAACTGAACATAATAAAAATTAATTAAATAAAAAGAATAATTCAAGCTAAAAAAATAAGTACTGGTGAAGACCCAGAGAAATTGAAAACTTTGTATGGTATCAGTAGGAATATAAAATATGAGAGACACTATAGAAAGCAATTTCATCAAATTCTCAGAAAATCAAACACAGAGTTATCCCATGACACAGCAATTCCACTCCTAAGTATAGACCCAAAAAGAATTCAAAACACGTACTCAAACAAGCACCTGTACACAATTTATCATAGTGGCACTCTTCATAATAATCAAAACCCAAATGTCCACTAACAGATGAATGAATTTAAATATGTGATAAATCTATATATTAGAATATCATTCAGTCATAAAAGGAATAAAGTACTGACACAATCTATAACATGAATGAACCTTGAAAACATTATGTTAAGTGAAAGAAGTCAGACACAAAGGGTCACATTTTGTAGGACTCCATTTACACCAGAGATCCCAAAACAGTAAATACCTAGAAACAGAAAGGAGACCAGTTGCCCGAGATGGGGGGGGAGAGTGGAATGGGGAGTAGCTGCTTAATGGTGTGGGGTTTTATTTCAGGGGGATGAAAATGTCTTCAAATTAGAGATAGTGGCTGCACAACATGGTGAATGTATTAAATTCCACTGAACTGTTCACTTTATAATGGTTAATTTTATGTAAATTTAACTCCAATAGAAAAATACATGGACAAGAGTCAAGAAATCCTTAGAATTTCTCTTATGAGCCAATGGTCCACTATAAATTTTAACTTCCAATCATATCATTTTTCTTTGCTTTCTCCTTTTACATTGCTCGTCTTTTTGTTCAGAGTGTAATTTTTTGTTTTCCTTTGACTCTGCTACAACAGTACCAAACATAACCCAGAACACACCAAAGACTATTGTCCTATATCCCTCTGGATAGAACCTTCACTGTTTTCCCTCTTGTAAATGGAATTTGGATGTCTTCACTGAAGTAGATATTTTTTTGTTTATTCAGAATAGCACCATCCATTCCTACCCCTGAACCCCTGAATTTAATGAATATTTCTTCAGCCCAGGTGGTTCTAGCAGGGTCTGGCAATCATAGCACATGGCTCAGTGTGGACCAGTCTTAGGCATAATTCAAGGATAAGCACATGACTTGAGTCATAATAATCAGATGCCTTCTCCAAGATTTCTGAAATTCAAGTTAGAAGAGGAGAACCCTTTTCTCTTTGGCTAGCAAGACATAAGAATGAAGTTCACAACAAAGCTAGAGGTATCACTCTCAGATTTCAAGATATACTACAAAGCTACAGTAATTAAAACAGTATGGTACTGGCACAAAAACAGACACATATATCAAGAGAACAGAATAGAGAGCCCAGAAATAAACCAATACATCTATGGTTGATTAATCTTCAACAAAGAAGACAAGGAAAAGATAATCCCTTCAATAAATGGTGTTGGGAAAACTGGACAGCTACATGCAGAAGAATGATACTGGACCAGCATCTTTTTTTTTTTTTTGGACCAGTTTCTTATACCATATATAAAAATGAGCTTCAAATAGATTAGAGACCTAAATGTGGAAAGTAAAATCATAAAACTCCCAAAAGAAAAATAAGCAGTTCATCTTCTGTACAACATTTTTCTGAATATGTCTCTTCAGGCAAGGGAAACAAAAGCAAAAATGAACTATTGGAACTACGCTAAAATAAAAAGCCTTTTCACAGTAAAGGAAACCATCAACAAAACAAAATGCAGCATACTGAATGGGAGAAGGTATCTGCAAATGATATATCCAATAAGGGGTTAATATTAAAAATATATAAAGAATTGCTACAACTTAAAACCAAAAAAAAAAAAAAAAGCCATAATCTGATTTTAAAAAGGGCAGAAGACAAAAAAGGGGGGGGGGGCAGAAGACATGAAAAGACATTTTTCCAAAGATATACAGATGGGCCAAAAGAGACATGAAGAGATGCTCAACACCACTCATCATCAGGGAAATGCAGATCAAAACCACAATGAGATATCACTTCACACTTGTCAGAACGGTTAAATCAAAAACACACGCAAAAAAGTGTTAGCAAGGATGTAGAGAAAAGGGAACTCTCGGGCACTGTTGGTGGGAATGCAAGCTGGTGCAGCCACTGTGGATAACAGTATGGAGGTTCCTCAAAAAAATAAAAACAGAATTAATATATGATCCAGTAATTCCATTACTGGGTATTTACTCCCAAAAATCAAAAACAAGAAAAACTAATTTGAAATGATACCTATACCCCTATGTTTACTGCAGCATTATTTACAATAGCCAAGATATGAAAGCAACTCAAGTGTCCTTCAATAGATGAACAGATAAAGAAACTGTGGTATGTAGAGAAAGAGAGAGAGGGAGGGAGAAAGAGAGAATGGAATATTACTCAGCCATAAAAAAAGAATGAGATCTTACCATTTGTGACAACATAGATGGATCTAGAGGGCATTATGCTAAGTGAAATAAGCCAGAAAAAGACAAATACCATATGATTTCACTTATATGTGGAACCTAAAAAACAAAACAAATACACAAACAAAACAGAAACATACTTATAAGTAGAGAGAACAAACTGGGGGTTTCCAGAGGGGAGGAGGGTAGAGGGATGGGTGAAATAGATGAAGGGGATGATGAAGTACAAGCTTCCCAACACCTCCTCAAGACCAATAAAGAGGCCTTTGCTCCCACTCCACCCTCTTTCTTCATGAACCTGAGATCCAAGCACCAATTCTCAGACCTCCTATCCTCAGCAGGGCATCCACAGCCCGCTATTCTGTCTCCTCTTTTTAAGGACTGGAGATCCCATCACCAATACCCTCCTTCCCACCTTTAGCTACGAAGACAAAAAAAAAAAAAAAAAAAGAAGAAGGAGTTCAAAGTTGCCTCTGGTCTCTGTCATTACTCCTTACCCTCCACAAATATCTGAGAGAATAAAGCAGAAGCTAGCATCCAGGGAAAAGTAAAGCACCCCCCCCCCAAAAAAAATGGCTGGAGTGACATAAACATCTCTGGTTCCAAATCATAGGAGAGCCAACACCACCAAATGGCCTTTCTCAAGTATTCTTACGTGAGCCACGCCAAATTTCTTCCTTTGTGCAGACATGCTGGCACTTCTGAGGGCTCACCTCATGTATGCAGGGCACTGATACTGTAGCATTGCACAGAACAAGGACCACAGCTACCTCTTTGGTCCTGCTATCCACTCTGGCTTCAGATCCTCATCATTGTCACTTCCCAAAACTGAGCTGCAACCTCTTTATAACAAAACACCTAGACTGAAGATTTCAAATCCTTAGTGCAAAATCTCTAGAAAATTACCTTAGAATAAATTAAGAGCACATTCTGAGATAAAACTGTCCAGAGCTTCATTCCTGGAAGTCAATATAATTTTCTATTTATATAACCTACAATGTTAGTCACACAACTTCTTGCAAACAAATAGTATGTCTTTTATATTTATGCCTGGTATACACAAGGCACTCAGTAAGTATTTGCTACGTGAGAGTCTTTTGCTGTGGGATGCAATGTTAGGTTCAGTTAAAGACAGAAATGAGGCAATTCCCTGAAACTGAACTGAGATGCACTTACCTTATAAGGAAAAGAAGAAAAGATGCTCTTATATGTCCCATTTCAAGTTTGTTTGTTTCCTATAGAGAGAAGGAGCTAGCACTTATTTAAAAACCACTGGGGCACCTGGGTGACTCAGTAGGTTGAGCGTCTGCCTTTGGCTCAGGTTGTGATCTGGGGTCCTGGGATGGAGCCGCACATCAGGCTCCCTGCTCAGCGATGAGTCTGTTTCTCCCTCTCCCTCTGTCCTCCCCCTGCACCCCGCTCGTGCTCTCTCTCTCAAATAAATAAATAAAATCTTTAAAAAGTAAAAAAATTAAAAGACTGCTGATTACAAAAATAATAATTTAAAAATAAAAAAATAAAAAGACCATGGATAACAAACTATGACAGACAATTTCACATGCATGATTGTGTGTAATTATCACCACCAGAATGCGGGGTGAATAATGTTAGCTGCATTATTACATACAAAGAAAATAAAACTCAGAAATGTGAGCAATTGATCCAGGGTTATAGGATAAGTATGGGATTCAGGTACCGCTATATCTGGTACCAAAATCTGCCTCTTCGATACAAATTTTTCTGAGCTTTGATTTCCATATCTGTGCCATGAAGAATTTAACTAGGTCTGGGTAGGCAAATACCACATAAGCCCAGTATTCAATGCCATCCCTGGTGGCCATCAGCAAAGTCAATCATGTCCTTCTTTTCTCCTGAGTCATGACTCAAAATCTCTGTAAGTAACTTGGTTCAGAAACAACTCTAACCATGAACCAGAGGTAGCACTCATTTTAAATGCTTTATTCCATTCCTTGTTATTAAAACTATGCTAAGCTCCTTCCCGGTCTCCAGATTCAAGCTAAGAATTTCAGCTTACAACAAAGCAGAACTAAAGAGGTCACTGTGTTCGACTTCACAATACAGATGACCTGACATGGGGAACGCTTCACCAGATAGTCTATGGAGTTGTTACTCCTCATCAAAGAACTCCTTAGCCTCAGAGACCCCAGACTGGCAGGCCTAGGCTTCAGTGCAAAGTAGGTCCAGAGACTGAAATTCATATAGAAGCCAATGTTTCTTGGCAGTTTCATGCCTGAAAAGATAAGCTCAAGTCTGACTAAAGGAAGCAGAACAAGGGACAGGAGGAATTTGGGTGTTTGGCAATTTGGCTAGCTGGGAAATGTCAGCTTGTGGGAGCTGGGGGCAATCAGGGACCCAACATTTCAGCACGATCAGGTCTCATTTTGCCATGCTTCACCCTTGGCCTAGAGAATATGCTGAAGTGATTTCAAACAAAGCCTCAAATTCCTAGCTTGATGAAAGAGGCAATATTCATTTTGAATTATGTTTGCAGAAGGCTGGGGGCAAAATATAAGAGGTTGGGAAAGATGAAGCGACGTGGTGATGTTATTTTAAGTGGAGTTATTTTGCATAATAGAATTTTCTCCTATGTAGGGCACTGTGGAGAATGACATTTCAAAAGAGCACAACGAAAACAGAAGGCCATCAAATGAAGTGGGAGTTATCAAACTTGAGAATGCTTTGGACAAAACCTAATAACCCAAGTGGTAAGCCAGGCTATCCCTTCAGCGACACCTCTGTGCTATGTGCCACCTTCTTTGGAATCCTACAAGTATGGAAGTGAAAGTCCACTGGCTTTCAAAATTGTGTTAGCAGGGAAATGTTTGATAAAATGGAACCCTATATATAAACCTCTATCCAATGAAGTCTCCCCAAGCTCCCACTCTGGAGCAGATGATGTACACTGTCCTCCAAGAGGATCTATCTGGACTCATGTCATGGCAAAATATATAAAATGTGTGCTGACCCTTCTGTCAAATGACCTGGTTCAAGACCCAGATCCATCACTCACCTACGTGACACTGAAAATTAATGTCCCTCTCTGAGCCTTGATACAGGATCCTGTATCAATGCGACAGGAACTAGGAAATACAGAGCCTACAGAAGTCATCTGTTGGAAGAAGAGACTACATGAGTGTCAACCTTATGTGATTCTCCATGTGTCCACACTGAGAGTGACCATGTGAACACATCTTCCTTGAAGCGGAAGCAACTGTTTGTCAACACAACTACAGAGATAAGAAAAAAACAAATAAGGACCTATTCCAAAGATAATGCAAAATGCACTTTTTCTAAAAGTCTGTATGGTCACATGTGTGAATCCTGTGGGAAAGAGGGTTTTGTTGCTACAGAAAGAACAAAGTGTGTTTTGCATCCCCAGTTTGATTTTCTCTATGACCTTTTATGACTGTTATTCTCTCCAAATATGCCTTTTCTATTTTCTTCTATGCTACTTTTGAAAGATACTTTTACCTGCTTTATTTAGATGTTTATAAACTATAATATCTATGGACTCCAAGTTCTAGGACTATAAAAGGGGGATGTTTGTGAAGAAAATATTACATCTTATGTTGTTCCTTACCCACAAATTAATTCTCGATACATGATTTGTTTAAGTTGGTTAATCAGTAAGCACTGTGCAAACAGGTGTCATCCGTGATTTTCAAAACTGATGTAACATGCAAACGGTTCCAAGTACATGTTCCATCCATGGTGCTTATTGATATAAATGTTTCTCTAAACTAATGTTAGCTTTGTTTATATGAAAAGACCAAAAACAACAGCTGGAACAGCCAGAGGCCAAGCCATCCATTTGGCCTGGAAGTCTGCCCACGTGTCCCGCCATGGACCATGGAACCCTCTGCCATCTGCCTCTCACAGGGCTGCCTCTGTCCGCTCTCTGCGGAGTGGATTCTAGCCTCTGCGGCCACTTACTGAAAGCAGGACTCTTGCTCCGCCACCTCCGATTGCTATCATTTACCTTCCTCCCCTCTGCGCTTGGGAACTGTCTACCTGCGCACATCATTTCTTCCCTTCCAGGAGCAGTGCCAAGTCCTCAATGAGCACTTTTTTCCTGTTCAAACTCTCTGCACCTCGAGGGACATTTCCCTCCGTTCCAGGGTCTGGCTTGATGGATAAAACTAATTCTCACCATCTAACACAGGGTGATTTGATTCCTTGCGGCCCACCACTGGGAGTGCTCTAGCCCAGCACGGTCCTAAGTGTGTTTCAACAAATTCCCTTTCCATAGGTTGTTGACAGATGTTACCAACAAAGAGGTGAGAGAGGTTCCCATCATCCAATACGCTACGGAAACACTGAGGAAAAACAAGTTAAACATGTGTCTTTAATGCAGACAGACTCAATGCTTGAACTAGACCATTGTTATTAGGAATCTCTGATGAAGGGATGTAGCATGGAGCACTTCCCAAACCCATAGGACTCAAGCGCCCTTTTCCTCAGAGTTTCTCGTAGTACCAATGCTGACCAGAAGACGCTTTGCGAGAAATGGTGATCCATGCTCTACTGTCTCAAGTTGGAGATTCCACCCATTGCAAGAGGGTTCTGTGATGACTCCCTCTGATATGACTCTACTCGTGAGGAAGTGGTCTTGTAAAGATCTGCCTGATAATTGTTCCACACGACGGCAATTCCTGAGCAGCAGCAAACGCGCCAGATGTGGAGAGGTGCTGCCCACTGTCCCCTCCAGGAGGCACTTGCTGCCTTGCTGCCGTGAGCAAACAGCCTCCAGCTCTCAGCTCCTGCAGGTTCTGCTTCGGCGGCAGAGAGCCCCCTTGTCTGCTGGCACATCCTTCCCAAGGCCATCCCTACTAGGTGTCGGAGCAGAGCAGAGGAATAGGACTCATCCATTTCGGCTTTCATGTGAGACACTGATGTGCACCTTTCATCCCCTGATGGGCTGACTGAGGCTTTCAACTGCTGCTTCCCTGCCCCTTTCCTGTCACAGGCACTGAGCCATAATAATTATCCCAAGTCCGAACATTCATCTCATCTCAGTGTCTGGTTCCAAAGAACCCAACATATGAGAGCTGTAACCTGGAATAGTCTGAGCAAGCCATACTAAGATGGGGTTTGGGAGCTGGATTGTGCACCTGTCAGCCAGCCACTGAGGACACCATCACTAGTGGTAACTCCTGGCACAAGATGGCGGTCCCCCTGCTAAGTGTCCACTGGAGGTAAACATGAACCAATAAAAGGAAGGCACTGAGGGTGGGACAGACAAGGTAGTAGGTTTTTTGTGACATGAAGGAAATAGGAGCTATCAGGGTAATGATACTGATGACTTCTGCTAAGCAACAAGAACATGCCACAGAAAGATGATGAACATCTGAGGGTGAGTGACAAGAACTGAAAACCAGGTCTCTTGGGATATGGAAGAACAGCAGACAAGGTGAGAACCAGGCCTAATTAGAGAGGCTGAACCTGAAAGGTGGTTAAATGTCTAACCAAGGTAGATATGTTAAACCAAGGTCAGGGACTTTTTGGGAAAAACCACAACCATGACACATGGAATGGACCACACAAGCTGGCAGAGCCCAAGGTATTGCAGGTATCACATGGAGCTGCCACAGGCCCCACTGAGAGAGTCACAGCACAAGCACCCGGAGCCCAGGAGTAAGGCTACGTCATCTGCCACAGGGGAGCACACACCTTCTGAAAACAACCCGTGACATACTACTAGACATGGGGAGGGACAGAATGCCTGAGCATGGGTCACCACATGACCATGAGTCCAGAACTGCCCAGTATGAGCTGGATCCTGTCAACTCACCAAGTTATAAAGTTGGGTGGGCTCAGCAACAAACGATCCTAAGATGAAAAGCAGAGTATTTGGGATCGAGCACGAACATGGCGGTAGCTCAGATCCCCCGTGGTGCCCACCACGGATGCACCAGTATGCCCCTCGAGCTCACACCTATGTCTGTGAGAGACCCCTTATGACTAGCTGGAAGAGGAAGAAAAAGCCTGCGTTTGATTTACGGAGGAGCTGGCTCATAATGTGGCTGCAGCTGCCCAACATTCGGGGACGGCTTTAAAGAACTGTAGTGAGAGAAAGCCCTTCCAATGGAGGGACAAAGAGGTTGGGATTCGGTCATGTTAACAGACATAGCACAGTGGTCGTGAAGTGTGAAGACTGCTTTGTGTGTTTGTTAACACCAATCAGCCAAAATCACTGAGCCTTGTCACTGGTCACCACAGCGCTGGGACAAGAAAACATGAACTAAGTGGCCAAAATGACAGAAATGAAGGTTAGGCCTGGGTCCCACACCATGCACCCCACTTATCAACTAAATACCCAACACGCCAGCAACAGAACCCAACACTGAGCCTCCAAGGTGGCACCAATTCTCCTGGACACCAACTAGCCAGTTTATTCCTAAAAGGGCCAGTGGTTCTTTTTCACTGGAATAGATTTTTTTTTAAGATTTATTTATTTATTTACTTACTTACTTATTCATTTATTTAGCACACACTCGAAATGGGGGGGGGGAGAGAAAGAATCTCCAGCAGACCCTATGCTGAGTGAGGAACCCAATGTGGGGCTTGATCTCCCGACCCTGAGATCATGACCTGAGCTGGAATCAAGAGTCGGACACTGTAACCGAATGAGCCACCCAGGTGCCCCTGGAATAGACAATTTTTGCCATGTATATGTTTGTGTTTTCTGCCTAAAAGCCCGACATGAATACCACTATCTAAGTACAGAGTGTTTGATCCACTGGCATGGGATCTCCCAAACAGCACAGCAGAACAGGGGACTCGCTTTACAGCAAAGGAGATGCAGGAGTAAGCCCATGCTCACGGGACCCACCAGTCCCCTCATATACCACAGCCCCCAGAATCCTGACAGAGCACCGTAGTAGCCTGTTGAAGGCACAGGTGAAGTGTGAGCCCGCAGTAATCTGTGCTGATGGGGGGCAGGGGGCGGGTTATGAATGACACCCTAGTGTCTTCAATGGGAAGACATATGGTGGAGGCAGGATTGAGCCCACTTATCACTATTTTCTCTCCCCCACCGGAGGACCCTGTACTTCCCATCCCACAACTCAGGACTCTTAATGGCTAGAGATTCTGCTTCCCAAACAGGGTGTACTTTGACCACCAGGGGACAGAGAGAGTACATTCAATGATCAGCTACAGACACCAACTAGACATTTTGGGTTTGCATGCAGGGACCAGCAGGCGAGAAGAGGAGTTACCATCCTGGCAAGAGAATTCACCCTGATCACCAGGAGAAGACAGAGCTGTGAGCTGTGACGCATGGGGGCAGGAAGGAATATGCATGGACCCCAGGGCTCCATTTGGTGCTCCTTTGCCCACTGTGACTGTCAGGAGGCAAGTACAGTAACCCTAATCTATGAAGGGCTTAGTGACCCGGGGCTTAGGCCCCTTATACGTGATGGCTGGGTCATATTCACAAGTAAGTCATCAAGACAGAAGTGATAAGCGAGGGGAAGGCAACCTGTCCTGCACAGGGGAGGGGACAGGTGAGCACCAACTGCGGCTCTGAGGCCACATGCAGCAGCATGGACTACAGCTCCCCCCACTAACTGCCCTCTCCTCATTTCCCTCAGGAAGGGAGGTCCACTGGCATCCTGGAGAAGTTGTTCACTGAACATATATGGAAAAGTGGATCTACACGTCACTACAGTAAAGAAAGAGTGGCATGGCCGAGGTTCCCCTTCGAGGAGGCAATCGATGACCGGCTGTGGGGACTGGGACTGTCGGCAGACTGCTTCCTGTGGTCAGCTCCTTCAAGACAGGCTTCAGCTACAGAACACCACGTGCAATACTGCCCTTGCTTGTGATTGATAGAAGAGAGGTATAAAGGCCAGGCCATTCTGGCTCAATGTGGAGCACCTGATGGGCAACAGTCCCTCCAGAGTTTGCCACTGGATAGCCTGAAACTCTATCAGCCTAAACTGCTGGTCAAAATCTTCCTCTGACCAGTCCTGTTTTCTCCCCTTTCCCTCCACAGGCCTTGATCCCTAAAAACATCTGGCACCCCAAACTCCACCTCAACATCTGTTTCTACAGAACATGACCTGTGGCAGCATCCACACAGTAGGAGTAGACAAAGATAGTACCAGAGATGGGTAGCGCTTATTGAGCACTTAATATAAGCCAGGAATTTTGATGAGGGCTATATATATATATTACATATCTCACTTTATCCCAAGGAAAAGAACACACTGTGGGATCGATATTATCATCCCCCACACTACACAGATGAGGGAACTAGAGGCACAGAAGGTCATGCACCTTGCCCAAGGTCACATTTCTAAAATGCCAGAGCCCGTGTAATCACTACATATATTAAAAATAAAATATCATGAGATAATAAGATTATGTTGAAGAGCTTTTGTAAGCTTTGATTTGTTACGCAAATAGTAGTCAATCGCCAGGTGTGTCAGAAAAGAGATGACACACTCTAAGTATTTTAAGGACAAATTAATAAATGATTTGCAAGGCTGTGAGCCTGGTATAGGGTAACCATAAGAAATACTACAGTTCCCTGGGCTAGGAACACTGGAGTGTCCTCTGACCTCTAGGTATGAAGGAAGGAGAGGAAGAAGTGATCAGAAGCAGAAGCAGAAGCAGGGAGGGCTCTGTAGGCGGCCCTTAGACTGATGGTAACGAGAGAAGACAGAGAAATAGTACACTAACCTTCTCTCCTCCCTCTCTCTGCTTTCCTGCCAGGCCGCCCCCTATTGGCTGCGTCTATAGACGAGCCAGAAGTCCACACAAGTCAGCCTGTCCCAGCAGAAAGCAGGTCATAGAGAGTGAAGAGTAGATCAGAGCAGCAAACAGAAACCATCTAGAACATCAATGAGAAAGGTGGCAGGTGAAGAAACTGAGGATCGAAGCAGACTTCAATCAAGGCTACTCAGTTTTGGTGACAGAACGAGGACCTGAATCTTCTGAACCCAATCCTGTGTTTTCCAACCTCACTGCTTCATGTTACAAAAGAAGGGTAATTTTTTTCCTTGCATGGGTGCTTATTTACAGAACAATCATACAGCCTCTCTGGGCTCCTAATAAACTTAAGAGCTTACTCGCTACTTATTTCTTGCCTCAGTTGACAGGTCATCTTGTAGGGTTCAGCTGATTGTCAATGGGATGATAATCCACCCCTATGGTATAAAGAGATTTAATGTACCTCCTTAAAAAATACCATCTTCCTCGTCTAGAAACTTCTAACAGAGCATGAGGAAGTGAAGCAAATCCTGCTAAAAATCTAAGACTTTCTTCCCTGAAGGGCCAAAACTGTGCGCAGAAATGAAGGAAAGTCAGGAACCTTGTGCAGAAAATTTGGAAAATTCTGTTCTTTTATGAAACCAATTCAGTGAAATTATAGAGGTAAAGCAAGAAGGGAAGGATGGGCCAGTGGATGTTTACTGACTATCAAAATAAGCCAGGCCTTGTTCTACACACACACACACGCACACGCACACACACTACATATATATAAGGGGCATCTGAATTTGACTACTACAGATATATTCTCTATCTAGAGACATAAATGGAAATCTCCTTTGGGAAACTGGTCTTTCTTCATTTTCAACCATAAAGGTGAAAGAGGTTGACGATACTCCCATATCTAGAAATCTAGGACTAGGCTCTGACTGGCTCATACCAGTATATCCTGTCTCCTTGTGTTAGTTTGCGAGAGCCACCAAAACAAAATACCACAGGCTGGGCAGCTTAAATAACAGAATGTATTTTCTCACAGTTCTGGAGGCTTGAAATCCAGAGTCAAGGTGTCAGCATTTGATTTCTTCTGAAGCATCTCTTCTTGGCTTGCAGGTCAGGCTTCCTGCTGTGTCCTCACATGGTCTTTCCTCCATGTGCACCCATGGCCCTGTCCTCATCTCCTCTTCTTGTAAGGATACAGTCATATATAATAGGGCCCACCCATATGACATTATTTTACCTTAGTTACCTCTTTAAAGGCCCTATCTCCAAATACAGTCACATTTTTAGATAGTAGAGGTTAGGAGTTCAAAATATGAATTTGGGGGAAGAGACACAATTCAGTCCATCACAGTCCCTTCAGGCATCATAAATGTTTCAAGGATGGGAAAGTATTCCAGTAAGAGGCTGTGAGACTCAAGGAAATGCTTGTCCAGACTTCTGGGAGAGAGGCATTTCCTTTCTTTCCCTGAACTCAGTGGTATAAGGCCTGGGATTCCTGCAGTCACTTTTACACCATAAGGAAAGCCAACTCAAGATGAAACATCATAGAGAGGAATGCAGAAGAGAGATTCAGGGAAACTGCACCTGAGTATATGATTTGAGTCTCTAAACTACCCTGGACTTATACTTGAACCAATATATTTCCTTTGGATTTAAGCCAAATTGATTTGGATTTCTTTAAAGTACAACATTGAAGTTCTTAACTGATATAATACTATACCTTTGCTTTTCAGTCTTGTAGCTAAGTGCATGCTAGAATTTGTGTCCATCTCTGACAGATGCTAATGTTCTGGCTTTTTCCACTATACTAAGTTTACTTTTTGTAGCCACAAGGCTGAAAGCCAGCTTCAAGTATGACCTCAACTTCAGTGTCTCTTTTGTACAAGAAGGGAGTAAGTTACCTATCCTTCCCAAATCCATACATTTTACACAACGTCCCACAAATCCAGTTTATGAATAGGCTGCTTCAAAGTGATAAACTATTTGTCCATCAATGAACACTTAGGTTGCTTCCATACCTTGGCTATTTTAAGTAATACTGCAATAAACATAGGAGTGCACAGAGAATCCAGTGAGTGATAATGTAATAGCTCTGTGGGATGCCAGCTATACTTGCAGTGAGCCCGCATAATATAGAAAGAAGTTGAATCACTATGTTGTACACCTGAAATTAACGTAACATTGAACGTCAACTACACTTAAGATTTAAAAAAAATCATGTAAAGAATTTCATGTTTCTAAAAGATTTTATTTATTTATTTGACAGAGAGAAAGTGAGAGCACAAGCAGGGGGAGTGGGAGAGGGAGAAGCAGGCTCCCTGCTGAGCACAGAGCCCATCGCGGAGCTCCATCCCAGGACCTTAGGATCATGACCTGAGCTGAAGGCAGAGGCTTCACCGACTGAGCCACCCAGGCACCCCAAGAATTTCAAAAAAATAATAAAGTCACTAATCCAAAGGAAAAAAATATATAAATGAATAAAATGGCAAACTAGCCAGTGACTATTCAAATTCTAGAGAAAACCCTAAGTTTCTGAAATATGACCCATCTTGAATGGACTTCCTAAAGACAATGAAGCCTGAAATTCCCAGAGCCATAGTTATTTAGAAAAAAATGGGACCAGGGCAGGACTTTTCATTCTCCTTCGATTCAAGTGAACTGAACACCAGCTGACTGCCATGGCAGTCAGGCACTCTGCCATGTACGACAGGGGTCTAGAGATGGGTGTGACATGGCTCCTGCCCTGAGGATGTTCACATTTATTACAGGAAGGGGAACCTGTAAACAGCGGACAAAATACAAACAGAACCAGGATTTCTTGTGGCTTTTTTTTTAAATGTTCAGTTAGCCACTGTGTAGTACATTATTAGCTTTTGATGTAGTGTTCAATGATTCATTAGTTGCATGTTAACACCCAGTGCTCATTGATACACGTGCCCTCCTTAATACCCATCACTCGGTTATCCCATCCCTCTACCCTCCTCCCCTCTGTAACTCTCAGATTGTTTCCCGGAGTCCATAGTCTCTCATGGTTCATCTCCCTCTCTGATTTCTCCCCCTTCAGTTTTCCCTCCCTTCCCCTATGGTCCTCTGTGCTATTCCTTATGTTCCATCCTGCTAAAGAATGATTGGGTCAACCAGGAAATTAAAGAAGAACTTAAACAATTCATGGAAACTAATGAGATTAAAACACATCAGTCCAAAACCTGTGGTGTGCTGCAAAGGCAGTCCTAAGGGGGAATTACACAGCCATCCAAGCCTTTCTTAAAAAAGGAGAAAAATCCCAAATGCACAATTTAACTTTACATCTAAAGAAGCCAGAGAAAGAACAGCAAATAAAACCTAAACCAAGCTAGAGGAGAGAAATAATAGATATTAGAGCAGAGATCAATGAAATAGAAACCAGAGAAACAGCAGAGCAGATCAATGAACCTAGAAACTGGTCCTTTGATGGAATTAATAAGCTCGATTAACCTCTGGCCAGACTTATCTGGCCAGAGATTTAAAGAAAAGAGAAAGGACCCAAATTAATAAAATCATGAATGAAAGGGGAGAGATCATGACTAACACCAAGAAAATACAAACAATTATTAGAAATTATTACCAGCACCCATATGCCAACAAATTAAGCAACCTGGAAGAAATGGATGCCTTCCTGGAAGCCTATAAACTACCAACACTGAAACATGAAGAAACAGGCAATCTGAATAGGCCAATAACCAGTAACGAGATTGAAGCAGTAATAAACCCCCCCCCCCAAAAAAAAGAGTCCAGGGCCAGATGGATTCCCAGGGGAATTTTGCCAAACATTTAAAGAACAAATAATACCTATTCTCCTGAAGCTATTTCAAAAAATAGAAACAAAAGGAAAACTTCCAAACTCGTTCTATGAGGCCAACATCTCCTTGATCTCAAAACCAGGCAAAGATCCCACGAAAAAGGAGAATTACAGACCAATATCCCTGATGAACATGGATGCCAAAATACTCAACAAGATCCAACAGTACACTAAAAGGATTATTCACAATGATCAAGTGGGATTTATTCCTGGGCTGCAAGGGTGGCTCAACATCCCCAAATCAATCTCTTGTAGTTTTTAAATAAATATCTTTGCTCAGAGAAGCTGAGAAGAGCACACTGTCAGACTTGTGGTCACTGTCATCTTTGGGTGGGGAGACCAGATCATTAACCAGTACCTGTTGAACAATGAAATCTACTAAAAATATATAGAATTTTGCACTTGCCCACTGCTGACTTTAAAATGTTTTTGCAACTATCTCCAAGAACAAAGGTATAGAGAAATATAGAACCACATGGGACTCTAACACGTCATCATACTCTATGCCCTTTCCCAAAGGAAAAGAATAAAACTGTAACCATAATAACTACGCAATACAGTGGAAACAATACAGAAAATCACAGAACTGAGAGCATCTAAATAGATTTTTTTAGGACAGTAATTTCCTCAATAATAACATGGCTTTTTTCTTGAGTTAATCTGATTATGTGGCTTATAAATTCAAAACACTGCTTGGCTTTCCCACTTTGGGTTTTGAAATGATGTTCTTATTATATTAACTGAAAACAGAGAACTCATAGCCAAAAAACATCCTTGTGAGGACCCTGGAGACAAAGTATTTGAAATCTAGAGTGCCTGAAAATTTTAGAACACTGGTGTCCAAAACCATAACTTAATTATTCCTCTTCCTTATTGTTTTTATTATGATCATCAAATGCTACACTGAATAGTATACTGGACAGATTAAGTGCTATGAGATTATAAAATCTACTTTGAAGAGCCTCTTTTATTGTGAAGTTTACAGTTCAGTGAAAACTTAACCACTTAGGATGGACCTACTACTGAGTCCTTTTGGAAAAAAAAATATGGTTTTTCTGCTTCTTTTAAAATTGGTGTAACCAACAGTCAACCAAGACAGAAATGAACTTCATGAAAGCAGCATTCACTATAGGGATATACCTTGCTTAGGTTAACCCAATTCGAGCAGCAGCATCTTGTCTCCAATAGTCAGACCAAGTATATCAGTCTCACTCCTCTTCACTGCCATACTTGGAGGGATGCTTTAAATGAGAAATTATTCAACTTTCTATATGAAATGAAAATGAGGTACATGACTATGCCCCATGACCTATACTGTGTACAACGTGCAACTGGGACTCCAGATTTCCAGTCCTTTATCCCTTTAAGTCCAGCTAAACTCAGTGAGGGATGAAACTCACATAATGACCCTGCTGGACTTCTCTGGGAGCCCGGTTCTGTTTCTCCTCTTTTGTGTCACCCATATGCTGCCCGACTCCCTGGTAGTCTGAGTGATGATCAACACTTAGCCAAATCAAGGTCCGAGATTACCAGTGTGAGTTTTCAGAAGCTCCAGATCCCTTAGCATAGGAAGCACTATCCATGTTATATAAAGGCAGTCACTCTCTTCCAATGCCATCTACTAAATGCCTGTGACAATTAACTATTTTACAGAAAATGGCCTCTCATTCCGATCACATGGCTTAAGATATTCTCTTTGAGTACCTTCTGACCAGCTGCCTCTTAGTATGGCTCAAGCTCTAATGACGATGGCAGGACTGTAACCCACTTTTGGTACAATGAGTGACTTCCCTAACCATGCAGCCAAAACCAACATTCACCCCACCTACTGCAGTTCATTTGGCAGGATAACCATTATTTCTCATGTATTGTGTGAACTTTATTTGCACCTGACAAATTGGATATTCCTGAGCAATATATGTTTGGAAAAGGACCCATGCTAGGAGTTAGAGAAGTAAGATAGTCCCTATTTTTCAGGAAGTCACATCTATTCAAGGAGCCAAAACAAGATGCATAAAATGCTGCTTGGGCAGAATAAAAGACTCTTGCTGTACCTATGAATTATGTCCTAAGACATTCTTGCATCTCAAAATTCATATATTTTTCCTCATAAAATATGGTCAAAAATATTTAAATGGCACCTTCAGACATAAATGATTTTCTCTAGATAGGTCTAAAATTAACTATATATGACAGAGCCTATTTCTGGCTAGAAATAATCACTTCCTTATAACTCTTCAGCTGCTTCTCAATTCCATTACCAGCATCCCCATGTTTTTAGGGGAAGAAATTAACCTCAAAAGGAAGTTCTAGTAAGCACTAGAATCGCTGTGTTTGCAAAGAAGAACAAGTATCAGTATTAAGTGATCGACTAGATTCTGTTATTAGTCACATGCCTCACTTCTGTAAGTCAACCTCAACAGTTCCCAGAATTTGAAACAAAATCTCAAATTCAAGTCATTATCCATGATGGGACTCTCAGTTGCTCACAAGTGATGGAAACTACGTGTTCAATATCTGAATGCCAAGCATCAACTACCTACACTTACCGTCAATGGGTAGAACAGGTCAAAAGTACTCATCCCAAGTGTATGGAAGAAGTGTTTGGGAAATGTTTTAGATGACAGATGGAATTTGAGCTGAAATACAGGTAGAGTTAAGTAAGTAAAGAGGAAGAATGCGGGTGTGTTTGCATAAAAATGCATCTTTCCAATTCCCTGCTGGAGTGCAGAGGGTTGGAGGTCTGGGCTCTAAAATCCATCCTTGCTTGTGCCAAGACCATGATTCCCATGGGTGGTCCCCAACCAACGAATGAGTCCAGCAAAGAAACTAAAGCAGGCCCAGTCCCGGGAGATATAAAACTCCTCTGAGGGGCAACTGTAGATCCTTGCTGACACTACCCAAACATCTGTAGAAGTCCACTACAGCCTAAAGGCTGCTTTCTTTCCTTCCTGCCATCTCCCCTCTTAGGAGAGATTAGATGGCACTCGCAGCTCCTCCTGCTCCCCGCCCCCAACTTTTCCTCAGAACAAATCTCGTACATGTCTAAGCTCATTGTGGCATTTGCTTTTGAGCAGTTGGACAAACACAACTATATTCCAGGCCTTTTTCGAAAGCTGAGAGAGACTTTGCTCATCACGATGAATGGGGGACTGCAAGGCGGGGACCCCTACTGGTATTCTGGATATAGTCAAAGATGCAAATCTCTACACGCTCTATGGAATAGTCTCTCCCAGCGAAGAACTTTTTTCTCATCTCTCACAATTTCTACATGTCTTCTCAGATATCCATATAGATGAAACATCTGTTGAGAGTTAGCCAAGCCCAGACGTTAGGTCCATTTTAAATATCGACAAAATAGTTTTTTTGCTTGATTTTTATATTCACTGAATTTTCTAGGAATCCAGCCACCTTGCAAATCAAGGGACAATCATCTTTATGTTGTTGAGTATTTACCAAGAGGCTCTCACCATTTCAGAAAAACTGCATCATCAATAACCATACAACTTGAGCTATTTTAGTAGCCAAAATTAACACTGAGAGCAATCGGCATTTGTAGCTTGGTGCTGATTATGTACACAGGTCTAAATTGTGTCTTAGGGTTCATTTGTGCCTCAAAATGGATATGTTCAAACATATGTTGTTTTATTATTAAGTACGTCCCTTATATTTTTCTTTTATTTTACATTCACTTAAAGCATTCATTGACTTTCATCAAAGTAGGTAAAAACAGGTTACTTAACATACTTCCATTTCAGGCTACAACAGGGGTATCATAAATATCCATTGTGAAAACAAGAGAGTTTAGAATCTCTGACTCAGAGTAAGAGGAGAACAAGATAACTTTCTGGAAGGAAGGTCAGAAAGACATCTTGGCAGGGATAGATATGTGTTTTCTATGATCATAGTTTTCAACCATACCCCGCTCCTGGCCTGACCTTGATGAATGTGTACTTTCCTGCAGGATCCCTGGTGCACGTCTCTATTATTCCATTACAGAACTTGAATCTTGGAAACCAACGGCAAATGGGCCACGGGACACCTGAGACACTGGGTTAAATACACTGCTCTTTTGGCTAAATGGTCCAAACCTGTCAAGCTTATTCCAGGGACTCCAGCAGCTGTGTTCACATTTGCTGTGTGCAAGCTGCAGTGGGCTCCCAAGCTAGGCTATGCAGAAGGTCTGGAAGCAATCAGCCTTGCACAGACCGGTAACAGGTCTCACTTTCTTTGAACCAGATGGCCACCATTCCCAGATGTTACCTTGGTCTCATTTACACATAATCCTTTTAGCTGCCCGTTTCTGTAGTCCGCACCATGCTAGCAAAGCTAAGTTACACCTTGGGTGAAGGGCTATTACTAGATCAGAATAATTTCTTACAAGATAAGCAGAATGCTTTATGTGTAATTCAACCCCTCGGGTTCCAATAAACATTTATAAAGTGCCCAAAGGATGCTGTACAGTTCCAAGCATTTCATAATAAGGGAACGGAACGTACGAAAGATTTGGCGTCTGTCCTTTTGGTATGCACCTTAATAAAGCCAAACCAAATCAGTATCAGGAACAATAAACCTTTACTCAAAGACATCTCATATCATTAGGAGCAAAATTACTATCTCCCTGTCCTCCTGATATTTACTGATTATGTTATTTCAAGATAGATATACCCTCCAGTGCAGACACTTCAAAATGATACTCAGAGGAACAAGTTCTCAACTTAATGAAGAAGAAGACAGTTTCAGCCATCAGTTCTGTCCTGGGGATCCTCAACCAACATCCCTGAAGCTTGCTCATGTCTGTTTCTGTTGCAACATTTTCTACCAAGAATTAGGTTCTTGGATTTTGAGTCGCCCTCCAAAAAAGACCATAAAATGAGATGGTTATCTATGCTGTGGCCATTCATCTTATTAGCAACACAACTGAATTTTATGAAATGTTATGGTACTTGGCTTCATATGCAATTTATATCAACATATCAATAAACAATTATTATAACTAACTAGAGTTTGCAATGGGAAATACTATGTCTTCTAATTAAGTCTTTGTTGTTCTTTTCCCTGGAGTTACAAGGTCATAGTACCTTTTTTTTTTTTCAGCAAAGTTTATTGAGAGATAGCAAAGTGACAGTACGAAGCTCCCAAGGAGGGAGGGGACCTGAGAGGGTTGCCTAGTCATAGTACTTTTTATATTCTGATCAAATATAGTGGTTCATTTGGCCTCATAAGACTTCATGGGTCTTCTCTACAAGGTCATATCTTCCTTCTCTTTCTCCTCTTACCTCTTGGCCACTAGAGGGATCTTCATCTGATTGGGTTCATGTGGCAATCTATAAATCTAAATGGGCTATCGCTGTTTATAAAAAGGGACTGTATCTCTGATCCCTTGTTTATTCCCACTTCCTCCTAGTACCGTACAGTGTTTTACAAAGAAGACAACCAAGCAGTGTCAGACTTAAATTCTGGGCCCAAACGTAAAAAATCCAGGGCTGGCTATGCTAGCCTCAGTTAACTGCTCACTCAGGCCCTCCCCAATCTCTCTCTTGCTATCAGGAGCAAAGTAGAGATTTGGGGTTTTTACCCTCATTAAATACCTTTTCTTAGCTGAAAGCCTTCACTATTACCTACTCTTTCTTATTTAATTTGGAAAAGAAATTTTCTTCCCAATAACAAGTCCATGTGAATTAGGCCTATACATCAAGCAGGGGGAAGAAGTAAACTGATATTTACCAAATATATACGATGTGACACATACCGTTGTTAGTGTGAACATCTCATGGAAAAGGAAACCGAATCAGCTGATGGGAGTAACTTAACCAAGGTCATGATCTAGTAAATGGCAAACCAAATCTCTGACTTCACTGTCCTACTTTTTCCACTGCTGCCTTGAAAGAAATGGGAGGCGAAATTCAGGTTTTAAAAAAGATAGTGGTTACAGTACCAATTAATGTCTCAGAGTACCCATAGTGATTTACCTACATAAATTAACTCAATTCTAATAACCACCCTCCCTAACCTGTTTCTTCATCTCTAAGACACAAATGAGACAATAAAAGGTTGGCCCCTACTGTCCTATTTCTTTCTCATCCCATTTTTGTAGGTTTTCTAAGGAACAAAGAGGTCAGACAATTCTTCTGCCTAGGGTCCTAGGGTCACAGAGTTCGTAAGTGGAGTAGTCAGAATTAAAATGCTGCTGGTCTGGTTCTGGGGTCCATGTGCTCAACTCAATGTGCTACTTAACATTTGGGAAAAGGGAGGCAAGTGGTGAGTCATGGTGAATGTTCTGTTAAAAGAGGTTTATCTTAAAAGACGCACACACAATGGACTTCACCTTGCATGTAAAATTCATTAACAATTGGTGTTGGCTGTGTATATTGTAGTGATACTCTGGAGTCCTGTCATAATGTTAGTATCTGGGGACAAGGAGTTAACCCACATTATAGATTTTACTTGCTCTAGGAAAACTATTTACTCATTGGTATGCACACAGAGGCAAAATCTAACCCCAAATACTCCTGACCGTGTAGAGTACCATGCTCCTTCTCACGGGGACCTGCTGAACTACATACTCAAGCAGAGACATCACCTTACATTTTGACCGAAAGGCTGAGCCCAGTGGTTGCAGGGTGTGTGGTGGAAAGATCCCTGAACTTGAAAGAGTTTTGAATTCTCATTCTCAGCCACACAGGCTCCTTTTTAGAAAACACTGACTACCATTTCTACTCTTATTCCTCCATGATTCTGTTCCTTATGTTATGTTCCTGCTACCTCCCATCTGATTCTGACTATAGTTAAGTAAATCAAAAAATCCATTCAAGGGTGTAGAGGCAGGATGGAAGTGTGGCACAGCTCCAATAAAATATTTTTTAAAAAAAGCCTTAACCATTATTATTATGATTGCTTTTAATAATAAGTTGTTCTTGTTTTAGCATAAAACATTCCGTAAGTCTTCTCAGCCTTTATCACTGGGATATAATAGACTCATTATAAGCCACATGCTCTTAAGTTATTCCTATATAAATTCAGTGTTCCTAAAACTAGTTCCAAGAATGATATCTTTGATGATCCTTAGTCTTCACATTTAGTTCAAACCGTAAACTTCATGGTTTTCCAAAGGATCTCTTCCGGGCCTTCAGTCTCGCTACCATTTAGACCTAGCTAGTCCCAGACAGCATCTTTAAAACGCACTGCATACACAGTCCCCGGGACTTGAATAACCTGTACTTGTGGCTCTGTCAGTACCCAGAGCTCGAGGTTTCATGGGCCCGAGCAGAAACCCCACTTCGGACTGATTCAAGTTGGAACTTGAAGTTTTTCATTCAGTATTAAGCCCTGATACAGAGTTGAGAGTTAAGTACTTACAGATTAAATCAAATGAAAGAAGGCTTGCTCATCAACAAGACATTCCACACAGTGTGTGTGAGTGTCTGCTTGTTACCAGGGAATGTTTTTCTCCCTGAATTAATGAGGTGGTGTCTAAAACAGAAGAGCATCCGAAGAAAGATCATGAAGCACGTCATTTTCAGAATTTGATGACCTTAGAACTCACACAGTAACTCAGCAGTATTTTGGAACAGAGGAGCATCCTTCTTGCTGGAGAGTTTTAGACTAAGTGTTTCCCAGAAATACATTTGTTCCACATAGCCTACCTCTTTAAAAAATCTGCCTGCACAAATAATCTGTCTCCACGATGTGAAGCTCTAAATGGTGTCATAGTTCAGCTGGTTTTATATATAGGTTTAGGAGGTGACCATCCACAAGTGTGAAGTCAAGACTCTGCAATGAGAGCCCTGTTAGAAATCCAGAAGGAACCGAGATGCCCTTCAACAGATGACTGGATTAAGAAGTTGTGGTCCATATATACAATGGAATATTACTCAGCTATCAAAAAGAACGAATTCTCAACATTTGCTGCAACATGGATGGCACTGGAGGAGATAATGCTAAGTGAAATAAGTCAAGCAGAGAAATACAATTATCATATGGTTTCTCTCATCTATGGAACATAAGAACTAGGAAGATCGGTAGGGGAAGAAAGGGAAGAAGAAAGGGGGGGTAAACAGAAGGGGCAATGAAGCATGAGAGACTATGGACTATGAGAAACAAACTGAGGGCTTCAGAGGGGAGGGGGTTGGGGGGAATGGGATAGACAGGTGATGGGTAGTAAGGAGGGCACGTATTGCATGGTGCACTGGGTGTTACATGCAACTAATGAATTATCGAACTTTACATCAGAAACCAGGGATGTACTGTATGGTGACTAACATAATATAATAAAAAAGCATTAAAATAAAAAAAAGAGAAACCCTACATTAGAATAAGTCCCTCCATGTTAATATGCCTGGGAAGGGTATGACTTGAGCTACTCCTAAAGCAATTTTCTTTCTTGAGAAGAAGGTTTTAACAGAACAGAGCACAGAGAGTAAGAAGGAGCATTCAGCACCTGAAGGAAGGAAGGACAGTTCTGAGGAGGATGGCAGCTCTTTGCTGAAACTGAGGACAACAAATTTCAATGACGAAGTTCACGTGTGTAGTGGACTAACAGCAGATGGAGTAAGGAAAGGGAGATCTTGAGATATCCTGAGTTTTTCATTAAATAATTTTGTGACTCTTGGCACATTGCCTGACTCTCCTAGTCTTCAGCTTCCTCATCTATTAAATAATTGGGGCGATAAGATGTTAACTTAAGTCCCTTTCACTCCATTCTCACCCGATCTGACCTCGAAGTTTTGCCTTGGGCGACCATGCATAAAAGTCTTAACCATATTTCATATCTTGACTTCATCCCTGGTTTTTTTTTTTGTCCCAGTGGAAGCTTGTCAGAACATGGGCCTGGGAAGCCATTACTGGCATTGAATTGAAGGATCCAAGAAAAGTGAGAAAAATTTGTCTACATTCTCCCGCTCACAGGGCAGTCAGCTGGCCTTCCTGCCCTGAAAAGTGGGATAGGATAGCTGAGGTTTAATTAGTGGCTTACAACAGCCTTACAGGAAGTCCATGAAATGTTCAATTCATTAGGCCAATACAAACTTGAGCTGAATTACACCTTATTCCTGATTCAATGTCTTTTACTGATGCTAAAATGCATGGAGTAAATACATAAGGTTGATGTTGTAAGACTATAAAGGTAGGGGGTGGGGGCAAAGATAGTAATGCCCTAATTCCTCCCTACTACCCGGGTTCCCTTTGCCCAGACTCGCCAGTGTTAAATGATACCAGATAGAGGAACCAGAAAGTGACTGTTGCCCGAAGGAGCCTCACTGGTTTCACATGTTGACCACAGACCGCTTATAGTGAGAACTCCACTTGATGTGGGGATTTAAGTCACGAGCCTCTGCCGTAGCTCCCTGGCCGTTCAGGGACCCCCCGCCCCATCCCCGCCCCGGTCCATGGCTTTGGCAAACACAGGCAGCAGCATCTCCTCGGATGTGGGAAACGTCCTAGTGGCCACATGTAGGGCAACCACTTAACTGATGTCTATTTGACACAATAGCTTTAGGGAAATACACGTACAATCCTGCACGCTTATTTCCAGGATTTAACTTACTGCTGCTGAAATCTTTGCCCCAAATGCAATTTAAAAGTTTTTCATGCCCAGATAAGAATTATGGAGCAGGGGTGACAGGGCAACTGCCGCCAAGACGCCTGGGTTCTGGGAGCACACGGCCAAGTCTGAAATCCCAGAGTCGACTAGCTACGGGTTACGTTGCACTTCTTGAAAGAGTGTGGTATCAGTGGCCAGGGAGTCATAGCTCATCAGATGAGGGCATTTGTAAAGGGCCCCTTCCCGCCATGTTGGGCCTCATGCCCCTGACCTACCCTAAGCAGCACTTAATGCGTGTACATTTACAGAAGCACGTGTGGAAGGTGCTGGGGAAATTCCAGTGACTTGCTCTTTCTGCTCTGCTGTGTCCTGTCTTTTCCTCCATGGAGACACAGCGTGGGAATGGATGCTTTAAACAGGAGCTGGTACAAATATGTGCCACCTTATTCCCCACCACCCTTCTGACTAGTATCTCGGGAAACTGCTTTCAGTGATTTCAACTGCGCATTTGTACAATATTTCAACTTATGTTTTATCCTTACTCAGTGTATTATCTTTCTCTCCAAATAAATTGTTGACTTCTTCTCTCTTTTGCCATATCCTCCCTTCCTCCCACTTACAGACACAGCTTCTGCAAAAACTCCTGATCTTGTGAGCATTTCTAGAACCAGGAGTGTATTTCTTTGGGGGAGGCTCCATCTATAAAAGCCTTCTAGGACCCCTTCACACCATCTGTCTGTCCCAACTCCCATCACCCACATGATAAATACAAGATCTTAATCATGGTCCATAAGGGTCTCTATTGACCACCCCCTCAGATTCCAAATTCACCAATTACAGTGTTACTCACAGCAGGCCACTGCCTGCTCAGGTCTAGCAGCAAACTATTCTCTGTCCTCAAACAATCACTCTTGCTTCACAGAGCCATGCCTTGACACACGCTCTTCTGCTGCCTGGCCTGACCCATCAGTCTTTGTCCACATGAGAAACTCCTCTTCAGGCTTCAGACTCAACTCAAGGTCTCCCCCTCTCTGAAGTCTTTTCCTAAACCCCCCAGAATGCAGGAGATCCAGGTATTACAGAACCCAAAGGATGAAAAATTACACAGAGGAAGATTTCTTAGTAGAAGAATACAAAATAGACACTAATTATAGTTAAAATACCTTACTTCTGCAAAATGTATAGAAACATGATGACTCAGGACCCTCTAGACCTTTAGGAAGGCTTCTGTGTAAAAGGGACCCTGACTCTTAAGCATCATTAACTTCTCAGTAAACCCACCCTTGAGAGACTTGGCCACTCCCCTCCTTGGTCTGTAGTGTTCTCTGTACTTTAGTTATAGCATTTATCAAAGTAAGTACCATTAACTAATTACTTTAAAATTTTCCCAGTACTAAAATGTGAGCTATGACCAAATGTTGTCAATTTCTGGAAGCCTAATACCTAACAAGTGGTTTTTGACCATTTTAACACTGAGTATATATTAGTTGAAAGCATAAAAATCCAGGCAATCTTAATAAATGAACTGTTGGGTTTTGTTGTAGAGATACAGACCTCCCGAATGCCAAAATGGGAAATGAAACATTTTCTGTAGCTGTCAGGAGACAGACTTCGAGAAAAGTCCTCAAGTCTGGGTAGACCCGGCATCTTGACTTTGGAAGATGGTATTCTGTCATGAACCTGGTCTGTTACCTCTCTGTATCTGTTTCCAGAATCCCCGCAACTCACCAGCAAATTTTCGCAGTATGTAAGTTCAAGTCTCCAGTGACAGAATTTAATTGTCTCGACCCAGACAACTGTCATCCTCCCCGCCTTCTCCCAAGCTGGCTGTGAGAGGCATGTGGGAGTACAAACAGTTTTGAAAAACTTTTCACCAGTATCTCTTAAATCTGAATACATTCATAAACTAGGACTGAGCATTTCCACCCCTGGCCCCAGAGACACCCAAGAGCAATGTGTACACCCATCACCAAACGACCTGGACTAGAATGATCATGGTATTGGTATTCTGGTGGTACTAACCCCAAAACAAAAAACCAACTGCCCACCAACAGTTGATGGACAAACTGTGCTATACAAGGGAATACTAGACAGCAAAGAGAATGAGCGTCTAACACGTACAAACAGTAACCTGCATGAATCTCATATATAGAACACTGAGCTAGAGAAGCCAGACAGGAAAGAATGCAGCCTGTATAGTTCCATCTATATAAAGTATAAATATAGGTAAGACTCATCTGTGGTGCAAAAGTCATGATAGTGGTGAGTCCTGGGGTATGGACACTGATTAGAAATGAACATAAAGGAAACACTGGAGGTGCTGATAAATATTGCTTCTTGATCTGGGTGCTCATTGCAAGGTGGTATTCAGCTTGTGAAAACCAACTGAGTGACAGACATGCCAACGTACACTTCCCCGTGTGTATGTTATAACTGAATGAAAAATTCAGATGTTTTCGTTTAAGCAAGCATTCACTTCTCTATAAAACGGAAGTAATGACAGTTGGGCCCTCTAGTCCAGACCTGGGGAAATCTTCATTCCACCAAGGGCCACTAATCCAAAGAATAATTCGTGAGTCTCATAAGTGAAGGGCAAATTAATTTTTTTAAAAAAAGAAACATCCATGTAATGGATAGAGCATTATACTTATATTCCCAAGATCTGGGCTTGATTCCTAATTCCAAATATCACTATCTATATGACAATAGCTAAGTTAATTCTGCTTACTTCATAGATAAGTCCTGGGTTTAGAGAGATTAGTGATGACCTCCCCACTGTCTTAGAGAAATATTCTAAATCAAACCAAACATTGCAGACAAAGCTGCTTCTAAACCCACCCAGTGTTGTAGACCTATAAAAGATCAGCTTTAAGAATTAAAAAGAAACAAAAAATGCAGTGGGGAAAAAAATAATCTTTAATGAAAAACAAAAAAGACCCAAGACCCATGTAATGGTTTTAAGCCAAGGAATCCTGATTCAGTTCTAGAGCACAGTATGTTTTATTAAACAAATTATCGTCAAGTGATTCCTAACAGCAAGTAGTTCAAAATCAAATCAAATTCTATGAATCACACGCAAAAGTAAACACTTAAAGTTTCTATTCTAGGAATTAATAAGAAGCTAGGCTGGGGCATTCATCGTAAATGCATTTTCCAGACAACTAAAACATTAGGCAGTTGGTGTGAAAACTTCCAACCTTAGCCATTTTTTATAGAAATGCTTTTAAAGTAAGTAGTTTGAGAAAGGTAACACACAATTGGGAAAGTGCACACAACGCTAACATACTTCTTGATGGATTATCATAAAGCAAACACTGGTGCACCCACTACTGGGGTCAATTAAGAGAACAGCCCAAGCATCCCAGAAAATCACTCCTGCTACCTTCCCAAGCCCACCTCTCTCCCTGAAAAGGTAGTAGCTAATAAGGCTATCATTGTAACCACTTCTCCCCTTTAAAGTTCCAAACCCTAGTCAGGCCTTTCCCACATAGTATGTTTTGGACATCTTTCCATGCTAATAAATCATCACTCTATTTAATGACTATTTTTAAAAGAGGCACCTGAATATATTTTTTAACTGCTCAGAATGTCTACATGTCATCCATACTAATGTGATTGTTTTACTGTGCAGGGACCTGTGATGGCCCCAGGTGCCAGTCATTTAGATAAGCAAGGTCATTTGCCCCAGTCAAATGGCCTTAGACCTCTGAATTACTCCTGCTTTGTTCCTTGGTGTCCTTTCTTTGTAGGAGTCTTCCACCTGATGGTGTTTTTGCAAACCTACTTCATTTTCAGGACCTCTCCCTCCTTCAAAACCGGGCCCCCACAGCTGATTTTCCTTAGTTAATATCCTGGACAAAAGAATGAATACAAAACCAAGTCTTCTTTCCAGTCTATAGAGAAAAATTACCAGAGTTTCTTTTAAGAATACAAATTCCTAAGCCTATAAAATTTTCCATTCTGGAGGTGTAAGATGGGGCCCCCAAATCTCCAAACGCCCTGGGTAATTCTGTTGGTGCTGGGCCCACAAGCCAGTGTTTGGTAACCGCTGCTCTCTCTAGAGGTAACCAGCCTGGCTCCCAGGCACAAGCTGGGACTCCATCCTCACACGGCATACCCTCAACTCACGTGTGCAACATGTAGACACAGTACACGCACACGCATCCACACATATGCACAAGCATGCACACGCTAAGAAAAAGAGCTCTACGGCAATCTAGGAACGATCTAGGAAGGGATGAAGTTTATTCTAATTCTAGTTTTTACACGTGTTGGAACTTATTTGGGGTGAAAAATGCTGAGAAGGCCACAGGACAATATTTTCCTGAAACCCAATGAATGACATTTAAAATTCATTCCACTAAAATTTTAGTTCACTATTTTTTTTCAGTCTTTAAAGGTCTCTAAAGAGTGGAGGAATTGAAGGAAGAGAGAGAAGGGGAGAAAGGAAAAGGAAAATTAGAAAAGAATGCTGGAAATCTCAACAGTACCACATGCTATAAACAAAATTTGCTTCCCAGCCCTTATAAGTAGCTGCTTATACGGGACAGTGACATAAGTTACCTATTTAATAACCAAACACCTACATATTAGAAATCTGTAATTCCAAGCACAATACAGGTGCTGAGGAAAAGATGAACAAGGCAGACACAGTTCTTGCCTGCAAGCAGCTGAAAATCCGATGGGGGTGAGTCACACTTAGAACACAGGAAGCAAGAGTCTCACTGTGCTTTGTTCTCCTCCTAAGTTCTCTGGACTGTGAAGTTTGGTTTTCAATGCAAAAATGTCCATTGGATAATGATAAAGGCGAATGCCTTTAGAGGACTGTGAGGTAAGGAATTGTAAACCATGCCAAAATGAAAAAAAACACTGCATGGACTGGAACAGGTTAGCCTGTAAAAAAAAAAAAAATGAACCCAGGAGAGGTTGGGCAGCTGTTTTCAAATATTTGAAGGAAAATCCTATAAAAGCGGGAGCGGATGTAGTTTGTTCCTCTAGAACAGGCAAAAGCAAGAGGGACGAGAAAGGAGCAAGGACACAGAACAGAGCCCACCCACCCCCCCCAAAAAAATCATTTTCTAACAACTTCAGCAGGTCAGTAATGAAATGACTGATTTGATGTATTATAAAGTCCTAATTAATGAAGTGTTAATGGAAGCTGGGGGGCCCTCTGTCAGAGGAAGGTTCTTGCACTTAAATGGAAAAATGAAACTCAAAGTTTCCATCCATATCTAAGGTTCTGTGAGGCCATAAAATCAAGTGAACAAGTGAATTGAAACTCTTTTCACTTATAGTTTTGTCCCAAATGTTTTGAACTTAACAAAGAATAATCTTTCCACTCTGCTTGATCTTCATCAAACCTTTGAAGTAAGAACACAGATACAGAGTTTTCTGGAGCACAGTGGGCTTACTTACAGAAGCTGCAAATCACAGACTATGGGCTGAATTCCTGCTTGTGGATAGATCTTGTTTAGCTGATAAAAGGTTTTACAGCTGGGATTTGAATTTCCTTTAGGCAGTATATTGTATTTTGCTACAAAATCCAACCTTCCTATTAGACTCCATCTGTGCACTCTGAACACTCAGTTTACCCTCCTGCTCGCTAGTGACAGCACCTGAATCTAACCTTGGTTTAGTGAGATGACTGGGAACACAAAGATCAAAAATAAAGAGTGAACCATATCCTAACTTTGGTAGAAGAGGCAGCTGTCTGTTGGAAATTCCAGAACGTCAGTTGGCTTCTCAAAGGACTGAAAATGAGATTGGCACATTCGGATGTGTCCCTGGGGAAGTTCTGCTACAGAAGGTGATCACAGGTAACCCATGGCAAATTTCTGAGTGGAAGAGAGACCAGGAGGAAAAGACTGCCATTGGGAAACAGAGGGTAACAAGAAAGTGAGTAAGAAAGTATGTTGCTAATATATCTCAACTTCATTTTAAACCCTCATTAGGCTTAAACCCTAACATGCAGAAGTTAGGGTTACCACCTGAATGAAAGTTTGCCTGGCTTCCACCTATTTTGTTAGTATCTCATTTGGGTTAGCATTTCCCAGGATCTTTACTTTTTATTTTTCTCAAGGTGAAATTCCCATGACATAAAATTAATCACTTTGAAGTGTACGCTTGAGTGGCATTTACTACACTCATAATGTTGCACATCACTACCTCCATTTACTTCCAAAACATTTTCATCATTCCGAAGGGAAATCCTATACCCATCAAGTAGTTATCCCGGCTCCCTCTGCACAGGCCCCCGCAACCACTAATCTGTTCTCTGTCTCTATGGATCCCCCTATTCTGGGTATGTCCTAGAAAAGGAATGACACAGCATTTGACCCCTGCTGTCTGGCTTCTTCACTGAGCATAATGTGTTCAATGTTCATCTATGTGGCAGTAGGTATCAAAACTTCATTCCTAATAGCTGAATGGTATTCCAATGCACGAATACACCACATTCTTCTTATTTCAAACTTCAGTTGAGGAAGTTCCTATCTTTTGGCAACTGTGAAGAGTGCTGGCATAAGCATTTGTGTACGGGTTTTTGTTTGGATACTTGTTTTCAGTTTGGGGGATACACACCTGTGAGTGGAACTGGTAGGCCATGGGGTAATTCTATGTTTAGTTTCTTTGAGAGCCTTTTTGAGGGGTACTGTTTTCCACAGCGGTGTAAGCATTTTACATTACCACCAGCCATGCACACAGGTTGAACACTTCTCCATATCTTCACCAACACTTGCTATTTTCTGGTTTTTTATTTTTAGATATGGCAGTGAGTGTGAAGTAGGATTTCAATGTGTTTTTGATCTGCATTTCTCTAATGACTAATAATGTTACACATCTTTTCATGTGCTTATTATTTGTATTTATTTTTAGAAAAATGTCTATTTGAGTCCTTTGCCTATATTTTTTAGTTTGTCTTTTCATTGTTGTTTTCTTTACATACTCTAGACACTAGCTGTTTATCAGACATATAATTTTCAAGTATGTTCTCCCATTCTGTAACTCATTGTACTTTCTTGACAGTACCCTTTGATGCACAAGGGTTCTTAATTTTAATGCAGTTCAGTATATCTGTTTTGTTGTTGTTGCTTGTGCTTTTGATGTCATATCTATTAATCCATTGCCAAACCAAAGGTCTTAAAGATTTACTTCTATGCTTTCTTCTAAGATCTTTATAGTTTTTGTCCTTACATTTAGGTTTTTTTTAAAAAATATTTTAGTTTTTTTTACATGGTGTGAGGTAAGGATCTGATTTATTTCTTTGTGCGTACATACCCAGTTGACACATCACCATTTATTTAAAAGATTATCTTTTCCTCCATTGAATGATCAAGATATTCCTGTCAAAAATCACTTGGTCATAAGTGTACAGATTTCTGAACTCTGACCTCTATCCCATTGATCTATATATCTATTCTTATGTTAGCACCATAATGTAGTAATGGTAGCCTGTAGTATGTGTTGATATAAGCAACTGCAAGTACAACTTTCTTCTTCATGGCCTTGGATTAGGCAGTAGTTCCTTGATATGACACCAAAAGCAAAATGAGCAATAACACGACCAGAATTAGATACACTGGACAACATCAAAGTTAAAAAATTTGGTGCTTCAAAGGATACTATCAAGAAAAGGGAAAGACAGAACACAGAATGGGAGAAAAAGTATGCAAATCATGTACCTTGTTCTTGTATCTAGAACACATAAAGAAATATTATAACTCAATAATAATAAGACACACAATCCAATTTTTAAAATTGGAAAAGTATCTAAACAGACATTCCTCCAAAGAAGATATAAAAATGGCCAGTAAGCACCAGAAAAAGATGTTCAACACGAACCATCAGGGAAATGCATATTAAAGCCACAGGATATATGGTTTCAAACACAGTAAGAATGCTATAGTAAAAATGAAAGATTATAAAAAATGTTAGCAAGGACATGAAGAAAATGGAATCGTCATACACTGCTAGTGAGAATGTAAACTGCTGGAGCTGCTGTGGGAAACAGCCTGGTAGTTCTTCAAATGGTTAAACACTGAGTGACCATATGATCCAGCAATTCCATTCCTCGGTATATACCCAAAAGAAATGAAAATACCCAAGAACTTGTCATGAATGTTCACAGCGGCATTATTCATAAGAGCCAAGAAGTGGAGACAACCCAAATGTTCATCAACTGATGATCAGATAGTTACAAAGGTAGTATATCCACATCATGAAATATTTGGCAATAAAAAAAATATGAAACACTGATGCATGTACAACACATATGAACCCTGAAAACATATGCTAAATGAAAAAGCCAGTCACAAAGGACCACGTATGCATGATTTCTGTTTATATGAAATGTCCAGAATAAGCAAATCTATACAGATAATAGAAGGATTATTGGCTGCCTAAGGCTAGGGGGTGTAGATGGGGAATTTGGGGAGTGATGGTTAATGAGAGCAGATTCTCTTTATGGAGTAATAAAAAATGTTCTAAAATTGTGGTGATGGGTATCCAACTCCATGAATATACTAAAGCCATAGAACTATATGCTTTGAATGGTTGTACTGTATGGTGTATGCATTTTAACTCAAAGTATTTACATATAAATAGAAGTAGTTCATACCAAACTGTTTTTGTAAATAACAAACACTTTAGAACTTATATGGAATGGCAAAAAAGTTACAATAGCTAAGAAAAATTAAAGAAGTTTAAAATAGTAGGAATCAATCTACTTGATGTTAAAACTTCATTTCTAACCATAGTAATCATTACTGTAAGGTACTGGCAGAGGAACAGACATACAGATGAAGGGAACGCAACAGAGAGCCCAGAAACAGATCAACACAAATACATCCAATTGATTTTTGACAAAGATGCAAAAGTAATTCAATGGAATACAGATAGTCTTTCCAACAAAAGACGCTAGAAAAATTGGACATCCATAGGTAAAAGAAAAGATTTTCATACTCTATCCAAATATCAATTTGAAGTAATATGTAAAATTCTAAAATTTTAGAATACACAGGAGAACATCAAGGACCTAGGATTAGGTGAAGACTTATTAGACATGATACTAAAAGGACAATCTATGAAAGAAAAAAATAATTAAAATTAGAATTCATCACAACTAAAATCTTTAGCACTGGGAAAGGCTGTGTTAAGAGGATGAAAATGCAAGCTACAGCTAGGTAGAACATATTTTCCAATTATGTATCAAACAAAAGGCTGATACCTAGAATAGATAGAGAACTTTAAAACTCAACAATAGAAAATAGACTCCTCCAAAGAGGAGATATAGATGGCAAATACTCATATGAAAAGATGGTTAATATCATTAGCTATTAAGGAAATGCAAATTAAAACACAACTAGATACCACTACATATCTACTAGAATAGTTACAATTAAAAAATAGTTGTAATACCAAATGTGAGGATATGAGAAACCATCTCTTATACACTACTGGTGGGAATCTAAAATGGTATAGACACTCTCGAAAATAGTTTGGTAGTTTCTTACAAAACAAAACATGTACGAACCATAAGACCCAGCAATCATAACCTTAAGCATTTATGCCACAGAAATGAAAGCTTACATCCACATAAAATCCTGTATACAGATTTCCTTAGTAGTTTCATTCATAACAGCCAAATACTGGGAAAAACTCAAATGCAGTTTAATGAGTAAATGGTACAACGGACTCTGGTAGTATATCCATGTAAGAGTGCTTAATAATAAAAAGTAATCAACCACTGATATGTTCAACAACATAAATGAACTTCAAAGACACTACACTTAGTGAAAAAGGTCAATCTTCAAAGATTCCATGCGGTTTGATTCTGCTTATGTAACACTCGCAAAAAGACAAAACTCCAGATATGGACACCATATCTGCGCTTGCTAGGACTTAGGCACTGGGGGCTGGAGAGAGGAAGGGAGAGATGCAAATAACAAAGAGGTAAAACAAGGACTTTCCTTTATGGTCATCGAAGAGTTCTGTGTCTTGACTGTGCTGGCGGTTACATGAATGTATACATGGGATAAAACTGCATGGAATGACATACACAAATGAATGAAAGTTTTAGAATAGGGAAAACTGAATAAAGTCTAGAGTCTAGTTAACAATAATGTATCAATACCGATTTCCTGATTTTAACTTGTGCTACATCTTTATAGGAGATTGCCAGTGGGGAAAGTTGGATGAAGGGGACACAGGACTCTACTCTTTTTGCAACTTCTGGTCAGTCTATAATTATTTTTAAAATAAAGTTTAAAAAATAGAAGTTATAATGTCAAAATTTACAATATTTTACTTATATACGATTAGAGTAAATAACAAAAATCTTGTAATGAAGCTTATATTGAGTACAAAGAATATTATACCATTTTGTTTGCTGCTCACTTTTTCATACTAATCTGCTATCTTATTCCATTTCTTTTTTTTATCTGTAAGAAGGCTTTAGAAATGTTTGAAACAATCATATTAAACTTTTTGTATGTGATTTACCTGCATTTTGTTCAAAATTGATTGGAAAGCTTCAATCAAAGAATTGATGAATGGAGGGCAAAAAAAATATTCTTGTTTTTATTTAATTGAATTGCACTTACTGAAACAAGATTTCAAACTGACAAAAGTTGAAATTTATCTCTATGTTATCTAGGAAGAAGCTAAACAAATTAAGCAATGAGAATTCTACTGGGGTATAAGATTTAATTTGAAATTTTGTAATATACTTTGGAATACCTTGACTTGTGGCAAATCTCTGATGGAGCTCCTATTTTAATTGTGTAAATTTATATTCTATGTTAGAATGAAACAGAAAAAGCCTACATTTTTCAGCATCTAGTTCTGGCAAAATAATTGGAAGAAGCATAAATATAGACAATTTAGTTGGTTATATGTTAAATAAAATTATTTATTAAATAAAGATCCACATAACAGAGGCAAAAAAGACAGCACCTGTGAAAACATTTGGGTTTAAATATTTGTGCATTTCAGCACACAAAAATTACAACTGGAAATTTTATAATTAGCAAACTTTTAATTTTCTTGGAGAAAAAAATATTCCTTTCAATTAAAAAAATGGCCTACAGAATAGAGTAAATGAAAATATCAAAAATTTCTAAATTATTAACTGTAAGATGCCACTTCAAAGAAGACTTCAAGCCATTTAAAAATAATAATATGCTCAGGTGAAAGATGCACTCTTTAAGTAAAATACTAGGGATATGGCATTAGAAACGTGTCTAAGAAACATTATACAGTATGTGCGAAAATAACATGAATAATTATTTTGCACATAATTTGAGTATTCCCACAATAATACACATTTTTCAAAAATTGAAGTTTGTATGAACTGATATGTGTTATTTTTACTTTTAGAAAAAATTTTGTGTTTGAGAACTGTTCTTAACAGAAATATTTACCATCTACTTGACCAAGTCATATAAATATTTCAAACTATAATTTTTATTATTTTTTGATCATTGGAATCTCAAATGTATCCCAATTTTGACAATAAATTTTATGGTCACCTCATAAAAGTATTCTTTTTAGGAGAAATTAACAGCAGTTCAAGAGCTTAGAGCTCTCATATATCTAATTTCATGGAAATTTGTTGAGGCTTACCTAACACACTGATAAAAGCAAGGAAAGGTCAGCTCTCTAAAGGAGTAGGACACAGGCTTTGCTTCAGAGGTGACTCTAAAAGTCAATTTTGTTGATCGCAGAAATGAAAGGAAGTTTGAAAAGAAAGAAAAGTCGAGTCAAACATTTGGAGTTAAATGATTTGAATTCTTTCCTAACAGGGATGGTTTTTAGCCTGTGACCTCAAGTAAATCACTGAGTTTCTCTGAGCTTCAGTCTCTCCATGTGCGAAACGGGGATGGTACCAATAGCTCATGTGCCAGGAGTGCCAGCAAAGAGCATGTGTGAAAGTGCTTGGCAAACCAGGAAGTGACAGGCAACCTCTGAATTAAGAAAATCAGCAGAAGCAGGGGGCAGACCTTCAAGAATCAAATAAGGAAGAGGGAAGAGCTCTTGAGACAGGCTTTGGCTGTCTGGGGTGGATCAGACAAAAAATGGAGGGAGTGGGCAGGGAGACTGACTAGGATTTCGTCAATCCTTCTAACTAGACTTTGTTTTGGTGTCTGACCTTTGCAGCAGTGCTGGTCATTTTGTGCTAAGCCAAGAGCTTCCACATCCATTCATGCCTGTTTTTCGGTCCTTCCTTGTCCACCCCTCCCTCCTCCACGGCTCAGCTGCCCCTCATCCCTAGTCTATATACTACAGAATCCTATGCCACCACTGTGTTATTAAAATGCATCTGTGTGACAGTGTGTTCTTCCTCCCTGGAAGGGAGGACATCTGTCCACCCTAAGATGGCTGATATGGACAGAAACCATCAGGACAAACCCGCCACCGTGATGCAGATCAGGTGCTGACTGGCTTGGCCATATTCTGGTGATAGATCCCTTCTACAAGGGTGTCTTGTGTCCCAGACTGCCACAGTCTTTTCTGTGAGATTTGTAACTTGAGCTTTGTTTGTTCCCAAGGATTAAATCGCAGACGCATAATGTTAAATCTTCACAAGTCAAATATAATCATGTTTCAGTGCTGGTGTAATTTTGTTTCAAAGTTTTGGGATTTACAATTGGTTACATTTGCTGGGAGCCTTCTACTCTTACTTTTCAATCCTACCTGACCTCCAATCACTATCTGATCCCCAGCACCCTGCTTCTCTGAGATCTCAAACCAGCTTCCTCTCCCTAGGCCCTGCCAGTCTTTTGTGATTCTCTTTGAAGATGGAGCCCTTCTGACATTGGAATTCAGCCTTCCCTCAAAGCTCATTTTAGAACAGATGTCCACAACAACCTGTTAAAGATTCATACAAACAAAAACAAGCAAACAAATACAAAATCACTAATCTACAGTGGCTGAACATTGCCTAAGACAGAATAAAAGGGTGGAGAAGCACCCCGCCTGTATTTACAAAGCCAGAGTTGAAAACAATTCATCAGAATACCCGAAACCATGGGTCTTAAGAGTCCAGTCGACTGTTCATGTTTGTTCTAATTTCTACTGGTTTGTGTGACATTGCACAAATCCCTTTTCTTCCCTGGACCTCAACTTCCTATCTGTCAAATGAGAATGCTATCTATGGCTACTTTATCACGCTGACATAAGGATCGACTGAGAAATACATGGAAGGTACCGAGTATAGAGCCTGTAGAGAGTAAGTACTCAAAGCAAGTACTCAATAATTATTATTAATAAGTATCTCATCCACTCAAATGACGTATTACAAATTATGCAATCCACTGAGGACCCTGAGAAGGTAAATGACTTGCTTAAGACCATGCACTACAATTCTGAGTTCATGGCAGGCATAAACTTCCGCCAGGCATTCATTTCATTTAGCATCTACTGAAAGTCTCCTTGCGCTAGGCACCAAGCTAAGCGCTAGGGATTCAAAGATGAATGATACAAGGTCAATAGCTTCAATGAACTCAGACATTATTTAAAGGACAGGAATCATAAGTGCAAATAATAAAATTTGGTAAAGAAAGTAACAGAAGTACATAGAAAGAAGAGAAGTAGCTAGAGTAATTCTTTCTCAGATAAAGTGAGTCTTGCAGTAAAGTTGGTAAGAGACTTAGTTTTAAAGTTTACACAGGCAAAGTGTAAAAAAATGGCATTCTAGGTAGAACAAAGAACATGCAAATATATGCAAAATCCACAGAGGTCTGAAACTGCATGGTCCAAATGACAAAGTTTTTTTTTAACTTAATTAATTAGCTGAACTCATTCAAGCCGAAAGTACAAGATGGAATTGGAGGCAGCAACCTGCTGAAATGCCCTCTAGCTCATCCTCCTCACCCCGTTAACAGACTCTCTATGGGAAGTGAAACCCAGTCAGAGCTTGGAAAAAAACTTTGAGAATCCAATTATCATTAGAGATAGATATTACCTGGGAAGTAATAAGGAGGGTGATCTAGGTTCTCTATTTAACTAACAGTAATCTATCCTTAAAATTAGCTCAGGAAGAGAGACTGCAATTAAAAGTCAAAACCAAGTCAAAGCAACACTGAAGATTCACTTGCTAAAAAGAGCCGAACTTGGGAGCTTGGGTGATATGACCACTCCCTCCTGCCTCATGCACTGGGAGTGCAATCAAATTCTGTAAAGACCTCCATGATCTTGCTCAGCCTCGTTCTCCAGTCCCAGCTTATGTCCTTCTCTGAGCTTACCCAACTGATCTCATTTTGGTTCCACGAACAGACCTTCTCTCTTCCTGCTTCAGGGCATTTGCCCTAACTGTTCCTTTGGTCTGGAACAGTCACAGCTCACTGCTTTCTATGGCTTTCTACTTCCCATCCTTGAGGTCTCAAGTCTCAGTGTCACCAGCTCAGATAATCTGTCTCTAACCAAATTTTTGCACAAAGCCACCTCCCTACACATATATTTTTTTTCTATCATATCACCATGCATTTTTCCTTCCATAAAACTTATCCAACTCTGTAATTATATTTTTATGTGTTCAGTTGTTTATTTTGATGTCCCCCACTAACTTGTGAGTTTTGTGAAAGTAGAAACTATATTAGTCTCATTAGCATTGTTTCCCCAACACCCAGTCCAGCATATGGAGTATTCAAGATGTGTTTGTTGAATGAAGGGGCAGTTTTTGAAGGGAAGGACAGAGCAGGATAGGAGATCTCCATCTTTACAACCTGATACCAAAGGTGACTCTTGGAGTCATACAGAACTGGACTTGAATCCTACTTCTTCCAAATATGACCTGTTTTCCCTGGGGGTGAATTGCTTATCTTTTGGATACCTACCTCAAATTCCTCATTTCCAAAATAAGGGCAATAATACTTACAGAAGTTTTGTAGATAGACAAGAGACTATTTAAATCATTTAAAATGATCTAGGTCAGTACTTAACCACTTCCCTTTAAACCTTAACCTCAATCTTAAGTATCAGATTACAGCTTCTAACATGACTGACTTTAGGGGAAAAGAAGGGGTGAGACAAGAATCCCCAAAACGACAACTGGGGCACAGGCACACAACAGGAGAGAGTAATTTCACTTAGGACCAGCCCTGGGAATAATTACACTATCAATTTATCTGAAACTTTCCAAGTTTTTTCCTAGGGAAAAAGCTGTTATGTGAGGGAGGACAAATTTCATGGAACCATGGGCAGGTATTAACGCCTGGCCATATTCAAAATGATCAAAGACACCAAACGTATGACCCTCCGGTGTCCTCCTTACAACTCAGCTTCCTGCCTTGTTAAACACTACCATTAGCCTAGGACGCTCACTCTGGTTCACCTCAACTTCATCTACTGATTGTAAGAGAACACCCCTTGGTAACTGAGCAGGTGCTACCTGATGCCGAGGATGCATGAAAGGAAATAGCATTTATCCCTGCAGTCCCATCCCCATTAATCATCTGGACAAGACCCGGAGATCAGATGCATTTTTCTCTGTTAACAAGCAAAGACAAGGAGGTATATGGGGCTACCTGTAACCAGAACGAGGTAAGTGAAGCTGTAAGCAGCTCACGGTGGGTTGTTTTAACTTTCATAGTCTGCCCTCACCATACACATACACACACCCTTGCTGAAAACTTTTCATTCACTTGTAACACTGCCCACATTGTTCCCGCTTGACCGAGTCTGACAACGACTACCGCTTTCGGAAAGATTTTCTTCTCCACTAGTGCCTTCAGTGGTCACCTGTAATGGAGGATGACGAACTACCCTTCCCTCTTCTTCTCCCCTGACCCCAAGCTCTACTGGCTCCACCCAAAATAAAGTGTTCCCATCATGAGAATTTTTTTGTATTAAACAAACAAAAAACAAAACAAAATTTTAAAAAAGCACCGTGACCACAAAACTGTGACTAATATTGGAATTTAGCAAGAAGTCAGCTCTGGTTTCATGAGGCTACACTAAGACTTTGGGAACATTCTGCTACTAAAGCTTATGATGAATGACTCCAGGAAGAAAGGATTGCTATTTCTTATGCCCTCTTCTCTTTCGGTGTCAGTTTCATGCCACTGGTAACGGGGAGTGACAGGGAGGCATGCGGCAAATTGTCCCCTTGCCTGACAAAGATAAGCTACCATCATATCAGTTGTGGCAGCAGAGAGCTTCTGGGTTGTGGCTCGATTTGATTCAAGGGGGGGGGCGATCAAGAGAAAATTATAAATCATTCCACTTTGTCTATGTTTAGAATGAATCCATCAACTCCCAAAAGGTTAAGCAATGTACGCCTAGCAATAAAAAGAAATTCAATCCTCTGTGTTTGAGCCAATTCACTTTTGGTAATTTTCTTCCATATAATTTCAAGCTTTCAGATAAGCTGTAAGGAAGATAGAAAGAATCTGCATATCTCCTTTTCAGATTCAACCACAGTCACACTTTCTTCAACTTGCATTATCATTTGTTTGCTTGTGCTATGTATGTGTGGCTATGTGTGTGTGTTTAATTTCTTAAACCATTTATAAGAAACTTGTATATACCATGCCCATAACCCTAAATACTTCCGCATGTATTTCTTTTTCTTTAATAGAGAGCAAAGAAAGAGTGTGCATGCATGCAGCGGTGGAGGGGCCGAGGTAGAAAGAGAGACAAAATCCTAAGCAGGCTCTTTGCCCAACACAGAACCCAATGCAGGGTTCTCACAACCCTGAGATCACGACCTGAGCCGAAATCAAGAGTTGGGCACTCAACCAACTGCACCACCCAGGCACCCCAACTTCAGCATGTATTTCTTAAGAACAAGAACATTTGCTTACTCAACCACAGTTCAATTATCATAATCAGTGTAGTTTAGCAGTGTTATATTACTATTATCTAATCGCAGATCATATTCAAAGTTTACAGTTGTTTCAATAATATACTTTAGATTTTTCTCCCAATCCAAAATCCAATCTAGTCATTCATTACATTTAGTTGTCCTGTTTTCTGTACTTTATTTTCATCTGAAAAAGTCCTTCAGTTTTTCTCTGTATTTTGTGCCTTAGCACTTTTAAAAGCACAGGCCAATTATTTTATAGATGGTTCCCACATTTGAGTTTATCTGTTTTCTGTAGATGGTCACATTATGAAAAAAACATATACCATTTATTTTTGCCAGAAGAGCACAGAAAGAAGTGCCACTGGAAAAAAAGGAGGCAAAAGACTCTAGAGCCCTTAGAAAACCAGTGAGCTAGTTCTAACTCCCGCAGAACTAAATGAAAACACTTCCTAGCATAAAGGACACAAATGTGTTCCTCAGGAGGGCATTTCTTTCATGGTAGAAGACAAATTTATCTTGGACAAAAGGCACTTCTAGACCTATCCTGACAAAGTTAAAAAGCATGTTTCAAGAGGATCAAACTGAGTCCAAATAACTGGGTTTCAAAACAAATCCCAACAATATTTAAAAGAATACAAAAGATGCAGCACCCAACACATGAAATTCAGGAATGTTTCATCCAATAAAAAATTACCAAGTATACAAAGAAGCAGAAAAATATGACCCACATCAGGAGAAACAATCAACAGACATAGACCCAGAACTAACACAGATGATAGAGCCGGCAGATCAAAGGTGTTAAACAGAGAAATATAAGAAAGCCCCAAAATAATTTTCACAAATAAAAAATACATTATATATACACATTCTAAATAACAGACACAAGAGATTAAAAATGTGATAGATAAATAAAAAATACAATATAATTAACAATATATTAGACACTGTAGAAGAAAAGTTGATAAGACACAGTGATAGAAACAATCCACAATGAAACAGAGATTAAAGAGGCTGAACAGAACATCAATAATCCTGTGGAACAATAACACACATTCTAACAAACGGAGGCTAAAGAAGTTAGGGAAGAAAAAAAATTTGAATAAATAATGACATAAATTTTTCCACATTTGAAGAAAACCATAAACACAGAGATCCAAAATAGTTAACAAACCCCAAGTGGAAGAAACATAAAGAAATTCGCAGCAAGGATTACCACAACCAATTTTTTTAAAGATTTTATTTATTTGACAGAGAGAGAGAGAGAACACATGATCAAAAGCAGGGGGCATGGCAGGCTGAGGGAGAAAGAGAAGCAGACCCCTGGGGAGATGACACTTAACTGACTGAGCCACCCAGGAGCCCTAAAAATGTACTTATTTTTTTTTAAAGATTTTTGTTTATTTGACAGAGACAGCCAGCGAGAGAGGGAACATACACAAGCAGGGGGAGTGGGAGAGGAAGAAGCAGGCTCCCAGCAGAAGAGCCTGATGTGGGGCTCGATCCCAGAACGCTGGGATCACGCCCTGAGCCAAAGGCAGACGCCTAATGCTGCACCACCCAGGCGCCCCTTAAAAATGTACTTATGTATGGTTATTATCCTGATGTGAAGCATTGTAATATGCTAAACAGGAGATGAATATTATAAGCCCCAGAGCAACTACTAAAAAACAATACCAAAACATACCTATTTAATAAATACATATACATATATATGAAACCAACAAAGGAAATAAAATGAATTATAAAAATATTCAATTTATGTGAAAGATAGAGAAAAACTACAAAAAAACCAGATGGTACATACAGGAAACACGTGGCAAGACAGTAGATTTAAACACAATCATAGATAATCACATTAAATAAGTGCTCTAAATATTTCAACAAAAAAGCACAGATTCCTAGATTGATAAAAAAAAAAAAGACCTAATATTATGCTTTCTACACTAAAACTTTTGTAAATATAAATACAGACAAATGTAAAAAGTAAAAGAATGGAAAGAAATATACCATATAACCACAAATCAAAGGAAAGATGGAGTAGCTATATAAATATCAGACAAAGGGGATTTCAGAGCAAAAAATAATCCCAGAGATAAAGATCATTTCATAATAATAAAGATGTCACTTTATCAAGAAGACATAACAATCTTAAAGGTATATGTACTTAATAACACAATTTTAAAATACAATAAGCCAATAAGTGATAGAACTGAAAGAAAAAAGAGACAAATCCAAAAGCTGATAGTTGGAGAATTCAACACTTCTGTCTCAATAATGGAAAAAGCAGACAGAAAATCAGTACAGATATAGAAGACTTGAACAACACAATTGATCAACTTGACATTTATTAAACACTGCATGTAATAGACATTATTTTCAGTGCACACAATATATTTAACAAAATAGACCACAGTCTGGGCCAGAAAACAAGCATCAACAAATTTAAAAGTATTTAATAATACAAAGTATATTGTGTGATCACAATACAATTAAATTAGAAGTCAGTAACAGAAAAGTACACAGAAAACCCTCAAATATTTGAAAACTAAATGACATATTTCTACATAACCCATGGCTCAATGAATACACAAAAAGGCAATTAAAAATATTTGAACTTCATGAAAATGCACACACACGTATCGAAAGTTGTACAATACAGCTAAAACACTATTTATAAGAAATTATATAATATCAAATGCCTACATCAGAAAAGAATAAATACCTCATCAATTACTTATGCTTCCACATTAAGAAACTAGATAGCCAGTGACATCACCAAGATGCTGAAATAAGTCATTCCTGACTTCAATGCCCCTCACGAAAACAACTAATATCCACAGAGCTCATCCTACAGCCTCACTCGGGTAGGAAACTATCAAACTGTTCTTAGTCAGAAGCACACCTCCATCCCATCCCCATCCTCAAAACTCGTATCGCTGCCTTGCTCCAAAATAAACCATAATACAGGCCCCACATGCCCAAGGACATTATAAGAAGACACACCCAGAAACTCAAACTAAGTTGAATGGTAAAGAACAGTCTCTGCCAAAGCAAATCTGTAAAATCTTAAAAAGGAGCTTAATTACTTAAATGCACATACACCAATGTAAGGAATCGAGGGGCATAAAAAATCAGGTAAATAGGATATCATTAAAGGTAACTGATAAAGCTCCAATAATAGATACTAAAGAAATGGTTATCTATGAACTGTTAGACAAAGAACGCATAATATTCCTCTTAAGAACATTTAGTGTACTACAAGAAAACACATACAACTAAATGAAATTAGGAAAACAATGCATGAACAAAATGAAAAGTTTGGCAAGGATAGAGCAACCATTAAAAACAAACAGAAATCTTAGAGTTGAAAAATATAGTAACTGAAGAATTCAATAAAGAGTTTCAAAAGTAGATTCAACCACATGGAAAAAAGAATCAGAGACCTAGAAAATAGGACACTGGAAATTAGCCAGTCAGAGGGGTAAAAAGAAAAAAGAATGAAAAAGAGTAAAGAAAGCCTACATGAATTATGGGACAAAATAAAAGATCATTCACATTATGGGAATTCCAGGAGAAGAGAAAGGGATAGAAAGGATATTTCAAAAAATAATGGCTGAAAACTTCACAAACCTGGGGAGGGAAAGAGGTATCAAAATCTATGAGGCCTAAAGGACTCCAAACAGGTTGAACCTGAACCAGGCTACACTAAGACACATTACTATTACACTGTAAAACACAAAGAAAGAATTTACAAAGCAGGCAGAGAAAAAAAAAGGTAAGTTACATTTAAGGTAACTCCCATGAGACTACAAGCAGATTTCTCACCAGAAACTTTTCAGGCCAGGAGAGAATGGAATGACATATTCAAAATATAAAAAGAAAATAACTATCAACCAAGAAATCTAGACCTTCAAAAAAGCTGTCAGAAACAAAGGAGGGATACAGGCTTTCCTGAAAAAATAAAGATGAGGGAGTTCATTAACACCAGACCTGCCTTACAACAAATACTACAGGGAGTTCTGAGTAGAAGTTAAACAATGCTAATTAACATCATAAAAACATAAAAAGGTAGCATAAATCTCACCGGTAATGGTAAATATAGAGTTATAGTTAGATTCTGCTATATAATAGTGGTGCATAATTAACTTACAACTCAAGTTTAAAAGTTTTAAAAGTGATAGTAAGAATAACCATAAAAACCTATTATTAGGTACACCATATAAAACTATATAAATTAGAAAGACAATAAACTAAAAGGTGAAAGGGAGGGGAAAGTACTAATATAACATTTACAAATTCTAGTGAAGTTTTTATCACTTTAAAATAGGTTGTTATAAAAAAATAAAATGAGGTGTTTTAAATTGGAGATATTTTATGTTAGCTGCAAGAGAGACTCCTGTAATAATTACACGAAAGAACACAATAAAGAAGTCAAAACATACTGCTACCAAAAGACATCAACACACACACACACACACACACACACACACACACACAAGACAGCAGGATAAGAAACAAGGAACAATGGATCTACAAAACAATCAGAAAATATATTTTAAAAATGGCAATAGTGGGGCACCTGGGTGGCTCAGTTGCTTAAGTATCCAACTGTCGATCTAGGCTCAGGTCATGATCTCAAGGCAGTGAGACTGAGCCCCATGTGGGCTGAGCATGGAGCCTGCTTAAGATTCTCTCTCTCCCTCTCACTCTGCCCCTCCCCCTCACACGTGTTCCCTTTCTCTCTCTCAAAAAAAAAAGAAAAGGCAATAGTAAGGCCTTACTCATCAATACTACTTAAAATGTAAATACATTAAATTATCCAATTAAAAAACAGAATAGCTGAATGGATTTAAAGTAAAAAAGATCTAACAATATGCTGCCATTAAGAGATTCACTTTAACCTACAAGAGACACACACAGACTGAGAGTGAAGGGATGGAAAAAAACATTTCAAGCAAATGGTAACCAAAGCAGGGGTAGCTATACTTACATCAGACAAAATAGAACTTAAACTAAAAATGACAAAAAGAGATAAAGAAGGTGATGATAGTGATGATATAATAAGTGAGTAAACATATCAAGAAAATATAACAACTGTAAATATTAATGTACCCAACTTAGAAATACCTAAATATATAAAGCAAAAACTAACAAAGCTAAAAAGAAATAAACAGTAGTACAATAATACTTAAAGAACAGCAAGTAAACCCAAAGTAAACAGGAAAAAGGAATTTTTTTAAAAAGCAGAGAAGAAATCAATGAAACACAAAACAAGATAAAATAGATAATACTAACTAATTAAAAACTTGGTTCTAAAGATCATTGACTGTACAAACCTCTAGCAAGCTGATAAGGAAAAACAGAAAGAAGATGCAAATTAAAAATATCAGAAACAAGAGAAAGGACATCACTACACATTCTACCTACATTCAAATTTTAATTAGGGAATATTATTAAGAATTTTTGAGAAGTCCAGCAACTTAATGAAACAGACAAATTCCTTGAAAGATGCCAGCTACCAAAGCTCAACACAAAACAAGAAGGTAACCTGAAAAGTCTGCAACTAATAATGAAATTGAATTAATCATTTTTAAACTTCCCCAAAAGAAAACTCTGAGCACAGATACCTTCATTAGCATATCCTTTAAAACATTTAAATAAGAAATAATGCAAATTTCATTCAAACTATTCTAGCAAATACCACAAAAGGAAACCTTTCCAACTCACTGATGAGACCACCATTGCCTTGACACCAAAACCAAAGAAGTTACAGGAAAACAACTGAATAATATTCCTCATGAATATACAGGTAAAAATCTTTAACAAAAATTTAGCAAACTGAACCCATCCCAACAATTCAAGGTAGGCTTAACATTTGGAAGTCCATCAATATAATTCCCCACATTAAGAGTCATAAAAAGAAAATACATATAAACAACCCAATAGAGTCATCAAATGGATTTGAAAAAATTTAACATTTATTTATGATTTAAAAAAAACCTTCCCAGAAAATTAGGAATAAAGGAGAACTTTCTCAAACTGATAAAGGGCATCCACAAATAACCTACAGTTAATATTATACTTAATGGATAAAGACTGAATGCTTTCCTTCTTAGACAAAGAACGAGGTAAGGATGACTCATTATTTCCATTCAGCATTATGCTCTAAATTATGACCAGAGCAATAAAGGAAGAATGAATAAACGAATGAATGAATGGATAGATAGAATACATATTAAAAAGGAAGAATTCAAACTGTTTTTGTTCACACGAGGACATGTTTATCTGTGTAAAAAATCCTAAGGAAATTCCTAAAAGGATCCCAGAAATAATGTCAGTTTAGCAAGATTATAGTATACTAAATATTTATTAATCAATTTCTACATATTAGCTGCAAATAATCAGAATCTGAATTTGAAGAAATACTATTTATATTAGAAATAAACATGTTCCTCTCCCACTTCTGTTCCCTCTCTCGCTGGCTGTCTCGCTCTCTCTCTCTCTGTCAAATAAATAAATAAATAATCTTAAAAAAAAGAAAGAAAAAAACATGAAATAAAAAGAATATATTTAATAAAATGTGTAAGTCATTCTGAAAATTGCAAAATATTGCTGAGACAAATTAAACACATGCAGAACTATATAATTTTCACTATCAGAAGATTTGTTTCATTTTTAAGATCACTGTTTTCTCCAAATTGATCTATAGATTCAGTGCATTCCCAAACAAAACCCCAACTATATTTTGTAACAATTTGAAAGCTAATGCTAAAACTTATACAGAAATCCAAAGGATCCAGAATAGACAAACAAATTTTAAAATGAAAAATAAAGCTGAAAGACTCACACTATCTAATTTCAATACTTAACTCTAAAGCTACAGTAAGTAAGATGGCTTACTATTGGCATAACGCATACAGCTCAATAAAAACCGAAAGCCCAGAAATAAATCCACACGTATGTGGACAACTGGATTTAGCAATGTGCCAAAATTAGTCAATTGGAAAAGGATTTTGTTTTCAACAAATTGCACTGGAATGATCGTAACTTTATAGTAAAATAAATTAAATTTCACCTCATACAATACCTCAGAATAGATCACACACCTAAATAAAAGAGCTAAAAACTTTAAACTTCTAGAAGAAAACAGAAAAAAACTGTGAAACTTGGGCTAGGCGGAGATTTCTTAAATAGGACACAAAAAGCATGAAGTATACAAGAAAAGTTAATGAATTATACTTCATCAAAATTAAAAACTTTACTCTTCAATAATATTAAGAAAATAAAATGGTAGGCCAGATAGAAAGGTATTTGTAAAATATATACACTTTAAAATTACTTGTATTCAGAATCTATAAAGAACTCTTACAACTCGATAATAATGAGACAGTTCAATAAAAAGTTGAATGACAGATTTGAACATACACTCTACACTATTATTTGCAGGTGCCAAATAAGCATATGAAAATATGCTGAACATCACTAGTCATTAGGGAAATGCAAATAAAACCACAATGAGATACCATACCCATTCATTAGATATGACTAAAATTTAAAATATTGACAATGTCGAATGTTATGAGGTAGGGCAACTGAAAGTATTCTACACTACTGATGAGAATGAATAACAGGGCTAGCAATTTGGAAAATAGTTTGAAAATTTCTTATAAATTAAAGCATACACTTATCATAAAACCTAGTAATTCACATCTAGGTATTTACTCGAGAGAAATGTATATATATGTTCAAAGACCTATGCCTGCATGTGCATATCAATTTTATTCACAATATCCAAACATTGGGATAAATTCAAATGGCCATCAACTTTTGAATGTATAAACAAATTGTGCAGTGATAAAATGGAATTATCTAGTCAACAATAAGAAGGTCCAAACTCTATGGGATACTGAAAAGGTGGTCCTAAGGGGGAAATACATAGCCATCCCAGCCTCACTCAAAAAAGTAGAAAAATTCTGAATGCTCAAGCTAACCTTACACCTAAAGGAAATGGAGAAAGAACAGCAAATAAAACCTAAACCAAGCACGAGAACAGAAATAATAAAGATTAGAGCAGAGATCAATGAAATAGAAACCAGAAAAAACAGTAGAGCAGATCAACTAAACTAGAAGATGGTCCTTTGAAAGAATTAACAAGATCAATAAACCTCTGGCCAGACTTATCCAAAAGAAAAGAGAAAGGACCCAAATTAATAAAATCGTGAATGAAAGCGGAGAGATCACGACTAACACCAAGGAAATAGAAACAATTATTAGAAATTATTATCAGGAACTATATGCCAATAAATTAGACAACCTGGAAGAAATAGAAGCCTTCTTAGAAACTTATAAACTACAAACACTAAAACAGGAAGATATAGGCAATCTGAATAGACCAATATCCAGTAAGGAAACTGAAGCAGTAATCAAAATCTTCCCAAAAAAACAAGAGTCCAGGGCCAGATGGATTCCCAGGGGAATTCTACCAAACATTTAAAGAACAAATAATATGAATTCTTCTGAAGCTGTTTTAAAAAATAGAAACAGAAGGAAAACTTCCAAACTCGTTCTATGAGGCCAGCATTTCCTTGATCCCAAAACCAGGCAAAGACCCCAAGAAAAAAAGAGAATTATAGAACAATATCCCTGATGAACCTGGATGGAAAATACTCAACAAAATCCTAGCCAACAGGATCCAACAGTACATTAAAAGGATTATCCATCATGACCAGGTGGGATGCAAGGGTGGTTCAACACTCGCAAATCAATCAGTGTGACAGAACACATCAACAAAAGAAAAGACAAGAACCATATGATCCTCTCAATTGACGCAGAAAAAGCATTTGACAAAATATAGCATCCTTTCCTGATTAAAACTCTTCAGAGTGTAGGGACAGAGGAAACACTCCTCAATTTCATAAAAACTATCTATGAAAAGCCCACAACAAATATCATTCTCAATGGGGAAAAGCTGAGAGCTTTTCTCTTAAGATCAGGAACACGACAAGGATGCCCACTCTCGTCACTATTATTCGACATAGTACTAGAAGTCCTTGCAACAGCAATCAGACAACAAAAAGGGATAAAAGGTATCCAAACTGGCAAAGAAGAAGTCAAAATGTCTCTCTTCGCAGATGACATGATACTCTATATGAAAAACCCAAAAGAATCCACTCCCAAACTATTAGAAGTTATAGAGCAATTCAGTAATGTAGCAGGATACAAAATCAATGCTCAGAAATCAGTTGCATTTCTATACACTAACAGCGTAACTGTAGAAATAGAAACTAAGGAATTGATTCCATTTACAACAGCACCAAAAACCACTAGATACCTAGGAATAAACCTAACCAAAGAGGTAAAGGATCTATCTATACTCTAGAAACTACAGAACACTGACGAAAGAAATTGAAGATGACACAAAAAGACGGAAAAACATTCCACACTCATGGATGGGAAAAATAAACATTGTTAAAATGTCTATGCTGCCCAGAGCAATCTACACTTTCAATGCCATCCTTATTAAAATACCATTGGCACTTTTCAAAGAGCTGGAACAAACAATCCTAAAATTTGTATGGAACAAGAAAAGACCCCAAATCGTCAAGGAGATGTTGAAAAAAAAAAAAAAAAAAAACAAAGCTGAGGGCATCATGTTGCCCAATTTCAAGCTATACAACAAAGCTGTGATCACCAAGACAGCATGGTACTGGCACAAAAACGGACACACAGATCAACGGAACAGGATAGAGAACCCGGATATAGACCTTCAACTCTATGTTCAATTGATCTTCGACAAAGCAGGAAAAAATATCCAATGGAAAAAAGACAGTCTCTTCAATAAATGGTGCTGGGAAAAATTGGACAGCTAGATACAGAAGAATGAAACTGGACCATTCTCTTACATCATACACAGAGATAAACTCTAAATGAATGAAAGACCTCAATGTGAGACAGGAATCCATCAAAATCCTAAAGAAGAATATAGGCAATAACCTCTTTGACATCGGCGACAGCAACTTCTTACTAGACACATTTCCAAAGGAAAGGAAAATTAAAGTGAAAATGAACTTTTTGGACTTCATCAAGATAAAAACCTTCTGCACAGCAAAGGAAACAGTCAACAAAACTAAGAGGCAACCCACGGAATGGGAGAAGATATTTACAAAGGACATTACAGATAAAGGGCTGGTATCCAAGATCTACAGAGAACTTCTCAAACTCAATACCCAAAAAACAAATAATCAGGTCAAAAAATGTGCAGAAGATATAAACACACACTTCTCCAAAGAAGACATACAAATGGCTAACAGACACGTGACAAAATGTTCAGCATCATTAGCCATCAGAGAAATTTAAATCAAAACCACACTGAGATACCACCCTACGTCAGTTAGAATGGCAAAAATTAACAAGGCAGGAAACAGCAAATGTTGGAGAGGCTGTGGAGAAAGGGAGATCCTCATACACTGTTGGTGGGAATGCAAGCTGGTACAGCCACTTTGGAAAACAGCATGGAAGTTCCTCAAAAAGTTAAAAATAGAGCTACCCTATGATCCAGCAATTGCACTAGTGGGTATTTACCCCAAAGATACAGTTGTAGTGAAAATAAGGGGCACATGCACCCCAATGTTCATAGCAGCGATGTCCACAATAGTCAAAATGTAGAAGGAGCCAAGATGCCCTACAACAGGTGAATGGATAAAGAAGATGTGGTTCATATATACCTTGGAATATTACTCATCCATGGGAAAGGATGAATACCCACCATCTGCATCGACATGGATGGAACTGGAGGGGATTATGCTAAGTGAAGTAAGTCAAGCAGAGGAAGACAATTATCATATGGTTTCACTCATATGTGGAACATAAAGAATAGCATGAAGGACATTAGGGGAAGAAAGGGAAAAATGATGGGGGGAAAACCAGAGGGGGAGACAATCCATGAGAGACTATGGACTCCGGGAAACAATATGAGGGTTTCAGAGGGGATGGGGTGGGGAGATGCGTTAGCCCGGTGATGGGTATTAAGGGGGCATGTGTTGTAATGAGCACTGGGTGTTGTACGCAAATAATGAATCATGGAACACTACATCAAAAACTAATGAAGTACTGTATGGTGACTAACATAACATAGTAATAATAATAAAAAAAAGAAGATACAAACTATTGATGCTTTCGGCAATATGATGAATCTCAAAAACATAACGCTAAGTTGAAGAAAATCTAGACACAAAAGACTACATATGATATGACACCATTAGTTTAAAATTTTAGAAAAGGCAAAACTATAGGAAAGCAAAGGGAAAAAAAAAAGAAACACAAAACCAGTGATTGTCAGAGATCAGTCAGTGTTAGAGGGGCAGTGACTACAAAGGAGGTACCAGGGCATGATGAAAATATTCTGTAACGTCATAGGAGTGGTGATGAACTACCTTTTTACATTTGTCAAAACTCACTAAATTGCATACTTTAAATTGATGAGCTTTATTATACTTCAAGAAAGCTAAAAAAATAATTGTCTTCATCCATGAGTAACAGAAGTGTGTGTGTGTGTGTGTGTGTGTGTGTGTGTGTGTGTGTGTAAAATAGTCAAACTGAATCTCAGAGGTTAAAAATAAAAAAAGGATATTTGAAATCATATTGTCAGATGTTTAGACCCTGCTATGAATTCAAAATGTTCCTAAGTAGAAATATTTGAGGTCATTTAAGCAGTTAAAAAACACAATTCAGAACTTTATCTCACAAGCCAAATAAGTTCCAAAATTTGTTTTTAATTGTGTTAAATCTGTTTGAGATACTACAAAAATAGAATGAAGGAGAAAGGAACTAAGAGTCTGAGTGAAAACTATGTGCTAAGTTCTTCCAATGTCTTTGCCACCTCTTTTAATCTTCCCAAGAACTCTGAAAATCAAACTGAGCTATCACTTCAAGGATATCAAGTAGCTAGAGACATGGAAGTGATTCAAGTTCAAGTCAATTTGACTCCAAGGCCTTCCATCCAGCCCTTATTTTCTATATCCAGGAAGATGAGTTTTATTACAAGTTCACAGAAGATCTGACAGATACATCTACAATTTAGAGATTTGCGAATGCCCCCAAGTAAAGAGTAAGTTTTTCTACATTCCCTTTTCCAAGCATTATGTTGACACCTTGGCATATCTCATTTAAGCCTTTTAAGCATTATTATCATAGCCATTTTATAGATGAAAAAAGTGAGGTTCTTAACAACTTCTATCTGACACCAAATTCTGTGTTCTTTCTACATCAGTCGCTGCCTACTTTCATAACCGATCCTCAGATTTAGGGTCTGTAATTTTCCATTAGAACCAGCAGCCACTGTTTTCTGTGACTGAGTCAAACACTTAAAAATCCTGTGCGTACCCAACAGGATGAGTCCTGTGTACTGAACCCTCCCCATGTTCCCAGCCTCCGTGCATCGGTCACTGCTGAGTTTCTCCCCTTCACTTACTTCCTGCCATAACAATCCTCTTTCCTCTGTCCTAGTCTTTCTTCCAGGTACAGGAAATTGGGATTCTGCCCATCACGTCTCTTGCCCATGTTTATTTTCTAGCCAGCTCTTCCTTCTTTCTGTCTTTAACGTTTTCCACTGAACACTAACATTAGTTGACAGTATTATGCCATGGATATAACTTCCTACCCTTCTGAAACTCTTGGCCTTCACTTAGTTCCTGGACTCCTGCAGACAGATGATAGTGGAATTCTACTTATGCAATGGCTAAGTCCTAAAATCAGGGCATAAGAAAATAATTTTCAAAATATCAAATTTTCTCTTAGAAAATTCTTAGTAAAGGATCACGCTACAAGCAAATGGACAACTTTCCAGGAAATCCTCAAGGTTATCTTTGGAAAAGACATCACCACTACCTTGGTTGAGCTGTGGCTGCACTAATTGCTTCCAATAAGAGACAATTCTACACATAAACACACGTCTGTGTATTTAATGACCAGAGTTACTTTTAGTGCAGCAAGATACTTTCACTAAGAAAATTACATGGGCTTTGTCTTCCATCTCATCCTCACTGAGCAGAATGGTAACTGGAATCACCTGTAATTACTATTATCTTTTGTTCTCTGTCTCCCTCCCTCTTTTGATTTTAAATTCTGGACAGCACTAATGGCTGAGTATGCACACATTACATGCGTTTATAATGCAATGTGCCTACACAGAGATATAAAGAGAATATTATATAATCCCTGGTTAGTGTGTAGCCCTAAATTTTGGTTTTATGGAAGTCCAGTGTGTTTCTCTTGTCCAAAGAATTGGAGTTTATCATGACCCTAGATCACTGTGTAAGACTTACCAGCAAACTGTTACTCCTGCCTCAACTTCCCACACTCTGGGACAAGAGTGAGTGATACTAATAATATCATGGATAAACCCTTGATCTCCATGTGGCATGATCTGGGGACCTAGTATCTCAAGTTCCTCATCCACAAAGCAGAGGCAGTGGAGATAAATCACTGATGATTAAATTTGGTTAGATAAAAAGACATCTATTTTAAGGGTATATTAAAGATTTATTCATTTTTTCCCAAACTTTTGGGTTTGAAAAGATCATCAGGTTTTTCCAAAGTCCTACTGCCTCTTAGTCTTTAAAGCTTTTTTTCCTTTGAAGGCAATTTAACCCATGTGTTTCTGATTGGCTTTTTCTTAAAACATCAGTGAATTTTTTTTCCTAAATGGTATATGGTATCCAAGAAGCCTTAAAATATGCTTTCACAGAAGGTTTCTTTTGTTTTGTTTTCCCTTTTTGAAACCTGGAAATTATCCTTTGCCAAATAAAAATTAACTCAGAAACCAAGAGGTTTGAGTTCAGGCTGAAATGTCATATCCATGAATTCTGAATAGGTTCTAAACTTGGCACAATCTATTCTGTATCCGGCCCTTATGGCCATTAGTTAAAAAAGATAGTCTCTTGATAAAATGAATTTGGTATCTAAATAAAATCAAAAAGTTGAACAAGCACAGCTAATGATAAAACACTGAGTGCCATCACGTGGAAAGGGGAACGATCCAAACTCCTTCTCAGAAGTTTTCTATCAGCCATGGGTGTTATTTAAGCAGCTTACAGAACACTTGATTTGTTCCCAGAAACCAAATACTAGAATTGCAGGGAATTCAGCTAAGCCATTTGTCAAATATTCATGATCAAAAAATTCCAGAAAATGGGGCCGGGAACCTAGGTTCATTAGACGTAATCCCATGGTGTTATATAGTATTATGATTCTCACATTGATTCTATCACCCTGCTTGGTTTCCTGGGAATTCAACAATGAGCTCTGTAAGAGCTGTGTGTGCTAAGGAGAAAATTTTTCTTTCAGTTTTCTTCCCTGCGTCTCAAGCCTAATGTACATTTTTATGGGTGTACCCCCCAAACTGGTTGGTTGTGACCGCCTTCTCCATCCACTCGTCCCAATAAACAAGACTTGCTGGAACAAAGCAGCAGGGAAACGGAAAAGTTCTGAGTCAAGCTAAATCACTAGGGAGGCTATGTCAATTTCCCATTGCTATAAATATCCCCGAGTCCACCATTTTAGTAGCTTCAAAGCCCTTCCTCACATCTGATAAGTATAAAAGCACACCAATAGGCATAAAAACGGATATAGCATTTTCCTGAAAGGCACGAAACAGAGTAGGGCTTTTTTGTGAGAACCTATGATAGGCTGCCCTTTCACTGGTTAGTGATAGAAAACCAGCACCTCTCATCAAATTCCAACCCCCTTTACTTGTCTCTTGGTACACTCCTTACTCCCCATTTTAGGATTAAATCTCATTTGTCTACATTTCTTCAAATGCACTTTGTGTTTTGTTTTCACTGCTCTACATATGTGCTTCTGCTGTTTGTATAACCTGGACTGCCTTTCCCTGCCTCTCTGCCTATTTAATTCCTACTCTTCCTTCAAAGACCTGCTTACACGCTGCATTCTTTACTCCCCAGCCACACACAGCTTTGATCAGAATTCATCACCCTCCACACTCCAACACTACCATTTTTAACACCATGATTAGTAGTATCTAATTAGTATTATAGGTAAGACTTCACAGGTCTACCTACTCCACTAAAATATGAACTTGATCTTTTTGAATGTCTCATTCATCTAAAACTTCCAAACAACTAGAGCTGAAAAAGCTTTCAATAATATGTGTTTAATTAATACTCAATATATATAAGCCATGTATTGGATTCCATACAATAACACTGTAAAAAATATGATTCTTGACCACAAGGAGTTACATTCTGTAATACATTACAAAAACATAAATATTTAAGTAATTTGTTACCTAAGACAAGGTTAAGGACTTTTTCTGTAAAAGGCCAGGTAATGAATATTTTAAGCTTTGCAGAATACACACAGTCCTAGTCACATATTCTTTGCTTATATTTATAATCCTCAAAAAATGCAAAAAGTATTCCTAGCTTGTAGGTGGTTGTACAAAAACAAGCCAAGGACCAGGTTTGGTCCAAGGCTGTAGTTTGCCACCCCTGATCTAAAACATAAAACACTATCACACAATAGAACATTTTGTGATGATGGAAATGTATTCTGCACTGTTCAATATGGTAGCTACTAGCTGTATACGGCTACTGAATATGTGGAATTATGGCTAGTCAGAGAAACGGAATTTTGTATTTTATCTCTTTTTAATTAATTGTTATAGTCTTATGTGGGTACTGGTTTGCCTACATGAATAGAGAATTTAAATATTATTCAAACTACCAACCCCCTGGAATTAGTAATAACCAGACTATTTTGGAACTGGACCATCAACAACTAGAAAATCCATGACAATGGGTCTCTTTCCTCAATATGATACAAGAAACCAGAAAGCCCCCAAGTTACTTAAGTGTTACAAAAGAAAATCTCCATTTGTGCAATTCAGATCAAGTAAAAGATTTTCAGAGCTGGTGATTACATGAAGTTGCTATAGTTGGTGGACTCAGAAAGCCAAGGTTAATCCTTGCTCTCTACAAGAAGCCCCAAACTTGATAAAGTCAAAAGAAATAACCTTAATTTATAAGCTGACAAATCGGTTTCCAATTCCCTCAAGATTTTTAAATGTCCCTATCCCCTCATCATTTCTCCTAATAATTTACTTAGGGCCTTTAAGTTCTTTAAGAATCCACAGGTTCAAGTGGCCAACGAGGTCCATGCAGTTTGCCTCCATGTAGCTGAAGGCTTTTGCTGATGGTGATAGTAGAATGATGGCTCATGTGATGATAAGCTGAACACGGAGGGAGTCAGACAAAATAGGAAGGTGTTGATGGGTAGTAAGAAAGCAGTGGATCAAGCAACCTGTGGGTCTCCCTGGTTAAAAACCTGTGGCAGAGAGGTATTAGAGGACATAAGCTAGAAGTACAGGAAATAGTATATGGGGTGAGTGGATTTTGAAACTGAGGCTTTGGAATTGGAGCAGCTACTGGTGATAACAAGGTCTAAGATGAAACTTGGCTGCAGTATGGTGGAAAATAATGTGTTGTTGGAAATGAGGAAGTAAGGGAATGAGAGGCCAGAGTGTTAGATGGGTCATCTGTTCTACATGCTGAAGTCATGAAAAATGATGATAGAATTAAGGCCAGGAGCCAAAGTTTTCAAGGAACTAAGGATAGAAGTAGGGTGGCATGAGCCAAGGGCAAACAGTCGACAGCAACAATAAGGGTAGTAGGTGGTGTAGCCAGGCGGCATCCCACCACATGCCCCCAACTCCATGTGCATGCACTGCTACCTCCTGGACCAAAGCTAGCATTGGAACATGGGATCGGCGTGTGCTGAGACCTCTATCAATTAACAGTCTCTGCCTAATTTGGCTCATCAGGGGTCAAGGCCACTTCCTGTTTTAGCCTTCAGATACAAAAGTGCCAATTAGAACCTCCCATTTTTCCCCAATCTACCCAAGTCACCCATCATGAGTACCTTCTGGAGTTGGGGACCTATACCTCTCTCCTTTTGAAAAAGACTCTGGTAAGAACTTAGAGTAGTCAGGGCTTTCTAGAAAAGGAGGAAACAGAACCAATAGGGAGAGAGAGAGAGAGAGAGAGAGAGAGAGAGAGTGTGTGTGTGTTTGTGTGTGTCCGTACAGAGAGAGGTTTATCACAAAGAACTGGCAAACTCTCGAAATCTGCAGGGTAGACTGGCAGGCTAAAGGCCCAGGGATGAGTTGATGTTGCAGTTCAAGTCTAAAACCAGTCTTCTGGCAGAGTTTCCTCTTCTTCAGAAGTCAATCTTTTTCATAATGCCTTCAACTGTTTGGATGAGGCCCACACTCATTATAGAGGGCAATCTGCTTTACTCAAAGTCTACTGATTTAAATGCTAATCGTATCTAAAAAATACTGTCACAACAACATTGAAGACTGAGAGTTGAAAACTGATAGAATTTACAGAGGATTTTAATTTAAATATGTATCACTTCCAACAAACTATGTTTGCTAACTCAGAAGATATCATTCCTTGCCCCCAAGCAAAGTTGGCCAAACCCTTGCATGAGGATAGTGCTTGCCAGTCTCATCTTTTTATGGCGTCACCATTTCTTCTGCTTTCCCTTCTTTCTTTCTCAAGGAAGTTTTACTTTCTCATTACTTGGCTTTATCTCCAGTTTTACTTCATGAAAATAAGTGTGTTTTTCCCTTCACAGCATATACTCACTCACCAAGAGACACAGATAATTTACATATCTCTAAAGAAAAGTCTAGGAAAGTACTTGGGAATTCAGCATCTCCCACACTGCCTTTGTTTTCAGAAAGGTCTCTCATACATGCAGAAGATGCTAGCTACTCCTAAACTTAAGAGCAGTACGATATGGCGGCACCTGGGTGGCTCAGTCAGTTAAGTGTCTGTCTTCAGCTCAAGTCATGATCTCAGGGTCCTGGGATCAAGCCCCAAGTCAGGTGCCCTGCTCAGAGGGGAATCCACTTCTCTCTCTACCTCTGCCCCTCCTACCCGCTTGTGCTCTCTCCCTCTCTCAAATAAATAAATAGAATCTTTTTTAAAAAATTGGTAATACATGTACTATAGCTCATTGACTACAGGCAATTGATTATTACCTTGACATAAGACCATTACAACACACAGAGCTTGGCATCTAGTGGCATCTTTTATTCTTGTTGTTGGAGATGAACATGTAAAAACAAATTCCTGGACAGATAATCTTTGTCTACAAAGTACGGGTTACCTACTGCCTGAGTTGCAGTAGATTGGTTTATTTAAAAATGAATTTATTGCCTGACTCCTGTACTTACAAAAGTGCCTTCAAGTGGCACTTTCATGGGACCTAAAGGAAAAAAGGGACCATCCCTTTCTATCCTAGAAATCTTCCCATTATGTTCCTCATATAATTCCACATGTGCTGAGTAATTTCTCCTCTTCATTATACAGAAATCTGGAGGCCGACTGACCACCCAAGGAGGCTGTCTTATGGAAAAGAGTCAATCTTTGATTGATAGAGCAAGCTCAACATGGGAGTGTAAGGGTGTATATGTAGGCCACCTGGGAAAAAAAAGAAGAAAATGATACCTTTTAGACTCATTGGCTGATAATAAGAGGAAGTTGGAGTGGCCCTGGAAGTATGAGGACACAGTCAAGTTTAAATGAACCTCAAAAATGTGTGGATGGAAAACTGGTCATGTACACAGGACAAGCAGTCAAATTCTTCTGATCCCACATCCTGCAGAGAAGTCTAGTTAAAAAAGAATGTGAATGTCTGTCCTGGCTCTCATCCTGGGAAGGTGTAATTTTGCCAAAATCTACCTTATTTTCCTCAACCTTGTCTTTCTCTCTATTTATCTATCTCTGAAGGTGTAACCTCAGTAAGAGTAAAGGTTTGGTTTGAGCTTTTGGAACTTCCTCTACTGGACAAAGTTCAACAATTTCACTAGGCAAATTATTAATTGATGTATTACTTTCACATTTTGTTGTGCTGAAATGGCTCAATGTCCTCAGGGATTTGAAGCCGTAAGTACAACTCTTTGGGAATTTCCCATTGAACTAACCTAGTGCTAAGAACTGCAAAGGAGCTAGAAAAAATGCACCATATCCAAGGCAAGGCCAATTACATTACTGCTAACAGACATTTACCTAAAGCAATTCAGCCTGAAGACAAAATTCTCCCCTTGCCTTTCCTTTGTTCTCATAATTTAAATATACCAAGATAAGAACAACTAAAACCAGTATTGTTTTCTACAAGTCACTCATTAGCAAATGAACATGGCAAAAAAAATAAATAAATAAAGTGGTGTGTTTCACCACCATTTAAGGACAGAGGAAAAAAAATAATTTCATTGATTCATTTAAGTGTTTTTTTCAAGACTAAAAAAATTATGAGATTTTGAGCTGTATTAGCACTGGAAGAGGATTTCTTAACATGGAAGTCTAAGGAGTCCTAGAAATCGGTAGAAAGAAAGAATTCAGATGGCCTCTGAACTTAAGAAAAAAATGGCATCTTCAGTTTTGTTAATCTCCAACTAAAATCTAGCATTTACTTCCACTATAAATGCAGACTACAAACCACAGTAGTATTAATAGTACTTGTAATGGCTAAAATCAGGTAACAACAGATGTTGGCGAGGATGTGGAGAAAGGGGAACCCTCTTATACTATTGGTGGGAATGCAAACTGGTGCAGCTACTCTGGAAAACAGTATGGAGGTTCCTCAGAAGGATAAAAATAGAACTATCCTATGATCTAGCAATTGCACTACTAGGTATTCATCCAAAGGATACAAACACAGTGATTCGAAGGGGCACATGCACCCCAATGTTTATAGCAGCAATGTCCACAATAGGCCAGATATGAAAAGAACCCAGATGTCCATTGACAGATGAATGGATAAAGAAGACGTGATAAATATACACAATGGAATATTACTCATCCATCAAAAAGAATGATATCTTGCCATCTGCAATGACGTGGATGGAACTAGAGGATATTATGGCTAAGCAAAATACATCAGTCAGAGAAAGACAAATACAATAGGATTTCACTTATATGTGGAATTTAGGAAACAAAACAGATGAACATACGGGAAGGGAAGAAAAAATAAGATAAAAACAGAGAGGGAGGCAAACCATAAGAGACACTTAACTACAGGAAACAAACTGAGGGTTGCTCGAAGGGAGTTTGGGGGGTGGGGTCACTGGGTGATGGGCATTAAGGAGGACACTTGATGTAATGAGCACTGGGTGTTGTATGCAAATGATGAATCATTAAATTCTACCCCTGAAACTAATAATACACTATATGTTAAAAATAAATTTCAAAAATAGTAACTGTGGCACCCATTTTCATACCATATTACATTTGCTGTAAATATGTCAAAATATTAGCACTCGTCTCTATTTCAAATTTTCAGTAATTATTAAACTCACCTTTTGATTTGGTTTTTAAAGTATTAATAAAGCATACATAATTTCAGTTATCAAAATTATTATTATTTTTTTCAATTTTATTTATTTGACAGAGATAGAGACAGCCAGCGAGAGAGGGAACACAAGCAGGGGGAGTGGGAGACGAAGAAGCAGGCTCACAATGGAGGAGCCTGATGTGGGACTCGATCCCCGAACACCGGGATCACGCCCTGAGCTGAAGGCAGACGCTTAACCGCTGTGCCATCCAGGCGCCCCTCAGTATCAAAATTATTAATTTTACAACTCTGTTAAATTATAATTAGTTTCTTTGTAACCGTATGTTTTATGCATTCAAAAGCATGAAAAGAAGGTACCCATACATATTGTCTAAAATTGAGGCTTAAGACTTCTTAAAAACTCTGCTTCTTAAAGGTTTTCATAATTTTTCTTGAACTTCAGAGAAGTATTTTAGAAACTACTATCCCTCCCCTGTAGCTCAATTAACGTGTTTCTGTTTCTTTAAACCCTTTCTGCTCTCTATGTAAAGAACACTTACTCTACTAGAGTTCAACTTTTCCATTCTTTTCTCCAGCTACATTTGATTGAGTTACTAAGTTGTAGCTCTCTATTTAGATTTGTATTAATTATACGTTTGGATTTACCAGGTATTTTCTAGTTCCTGAGTTTTTTTTTTTTTTTTAAGATTGTATTTATTTATTTGAGAGAGAGAGAGAGAGCAAGAGAGAACACGAGCAGGGGGATGGGTGAAGGGAGAGGGAGAAGCAGACTCCCCACTGAGCAGGGAGCCTGATCCAGGGCTCGATGCCAGGACTATGACCTAAGCCAAACGCAGATGTTTAACCAACTAAGCCAGCCGGGTGCCCCTAGTTCCTGAGTTCTTTATTTTGGTTCATCCTCTTTTTGGACAAGATGCCATTGTGGCATCCTCAAGAAGTGCTCATGAGTGCTGATTTCATGTGCACAATCTCCTATTTTCATGATGTTTTGAAATATTTACAACAGATATAATTTGTCCTCAAATAGATTATGACCTTTCAGGGGCCTTAGATGGGGGACTGAGCACACAAAAGCTAAGAGACAAGTATGCTGGCACTAAGTGCAGGGATGGCTGGCAGAGGAAGAAGGGAGAGGGGAAACAGAGTGATCAGGAGAGACTTTCAAGACAGGAATTGGGTCAAGCCTTGAGAAAGGGGCAGAAGTAAGATCATCAAGGAGAAGGAGTAAAGGACATCCTGGGCAGGAGAGTAACTGGCAGCAAAGACCAGAGATAAGGACACATTTGGCATGTAGGAGAGACAGACAACAATCTAGAATTTTGCGCTGGGGAGCCTATGTATCAGAAAACTGACACACAACATTTAATACAGTTTTACACCATTTCTAGACTCCAGAGGGAAACTGGCACTTGATCTCCCAGGAGCTCCTGAGAGATAATCAAATGGCTGCTACTTAAATCCCTTCATCCTTGGCCTCTGTGAAACACATGGACATTCCTAAGCATTTTCCTTTTTGAAATTCTCTCATCTCTTGGTCTACCTGTGACCTCCTGAGTCCCTCTGGCTTTCTTGTCTGCACCATCCCCTTCACCCAGAAAATCCTTGACTACAGTGCTCTCATGGTACCTGTCACTGGCTCTGTTCTCTTCTCCTTCCATCATTGCTCCCTGGAAAGTTCATTCATCCATTCTCACCATATCAACTACTACCTGAAGGCCAATGACCCCTAGATAAATATATATCGTGCAGGCTGACTCTCTCCTGGGTCCCAAATCCCTATGGATGGGACAACTCCACCTGGGTATCACAGATACTCCTCACATTTAGTATATCCAAAACTAATGACTTCCTCTTCCCAGCCTGTTCTTCTTCCTGTGTTCGTTATCTCAGCAGGATTCAGAAGTGGAGGAAGAAAAAACAGCAAAAGAATAGGAAAGAGACAAGGAAGGGAACACTAAGTCCTGTAGAGCTCTCTCATGTCAATCTTCTTTCCTTTCAATCCCAAACATGAAACTTGAGGTCCGGCTCCCTTCCTTCTCACCCGTACTCCAGCACCAGCCTCCTGATAGTATCTGGACCTCTACTCTTAACGTGCCTTATTCCATCTTCCACAGTTGGTCACAAAGATTTGGTAAAACATGAAACTGAGTGCTGATCTCGGCATAAACATTCTTACCCTCATGCCCCACCTGCCCAAATTTATCTTTAGTACCCCCATTGTTGCAAACCTCCTTCCAAACATAAGGACTTTTTCTAAAATCCAACAAAACCTTGATATCCCAAGCACACTCTGATCTAGGATCTCGGATTTTTCCCACACCTCACTGCTCTATATAAGGACCTATCTTACCTCTTTCCATCTGGCCATCACTCACTGGTCCTGGAGGGCTCTCTTAGATGCCTACAGTAGTATCTAAGCTACTTCCTCTGGAAAGACTTCCCACCCTCCAGCCTGTATCAGGTCACCCTCCCTGGCTCTCCCAGAGACTGTGTATGCCCCACAATCCTAGACCCATCAGATTCTTTTGTAATTCTTTGTCTCCAGACATGCCTAGCCCTCTAGACTCTAAGCTCAGAGATTCCAGCTTATAGTGGGTGGGTGCTCTATCAATATTACTTATTTTAAGACGATCAACCACATGATGGCATTTTTGGAACACTTGATACTGAATAAAGATAACAGGACAGAGACTTGAAATTAGGACTATCTTAGAAAATCCAGGTGTGTGGCTATTATAACACAATACCTCTGGGTGATTTATTTGGATGTCAGAACTCAACACTGTCCTTTCCCTCAGAGAGCTCACCTCCTTACCTAAGAGATATTTTCAAGGAACACACAGTGAAATGACCTGAGAACTCTGAATGCTGTGGCCCACTCCTCCTGCAGAGGCCATCCAGAGCGGGCGTTCAGGAAACCTCATCTTCCTTTCTCTCTCAGCAGTGAGAGCTGTGCTTCAGGGAACTGTGCCCCGACTGCAAATAATGTAACAAGGCTCAGCCACTCAGCCAGGAATAACATACTGAAGCTGAGAACCAGGACCTCTCACCCCTCACCAGGAGGCTCTGTGTGACCAGAAATCCACTCAACCACATCCTCGCGGTGGTTTGTCTTTCCAACAAGTTCTTATTAAGTCATGGCTGTCCATAGTCTTCATTTCTTAATTTTGCAGGGGGGTCCCTGTGTCCTCCCCTCAATGTTCCCCCCGTGCTCTATAGCCACACAAAGATGGAAGCATAAAGCACAGGCTCCTCCTACTGTCTCTGCGGCATGCCATTCAAGTACGTGTCCTGATGAGAAAAATACCCTGAAAAACTCTGGCCTTTCACCATTTTTTTTCTCCTTCCAACATTCAAGGAGCCCCAAAATATACCCTCATCTTGCCTCTTTCTGCCTTCAACCCTCATTTGTCCACTTCTCTGGTTTCTGAGTATTTTTTTCAGTGTTTACGGATAAAACACAGCATTTTGCCAGACGCACCTGATGACCCCCTAGTGGTTGAGAGGATCACAACAGACTTCCTCCCCCCAGCTCCTCTTCATCTTCCCAGCACACCTGGGAGTCCCAGCTCTGAGCCCCATTCTCCACATGTGTGAACTGGAAACAAGCCTCATGTAACTGCGAGTCAAATGAGGAAGTGCAAAGTACCTCTGAAAACTGAAAATTTTAAATATTACATACAAGATAGAATTTGTAGGCAAAGTCCTTCTAAGAACCAGGTCCGCAAGGAAACTGCCTTGTTACTTAAGAACACTAAACTATCACTGGACAAATAACACACTAGATAAAAACATTAAGAGTACCTATCACGAAAAATACCATATGTGCTTAGAGCCTTTTGTAACCTGTTGAAAGGACGGGAGAGAGTAAGCATCTGCAAGAGACATGCTAGAGAGACAAAGTGGTCACTATACCACTTTCTAAGGAGGGTAGGTTGTCTTCTGCAGAGTTGCCATTTTGCTGGGTGGGGTGTGGAGGTTTGCCCAGAGCTGAATGGCTCTGGACCATCAAGGGACCACTGGCTGCTGGTCAATCAGTCAGAATCTCCTCCCCACCCTTCTCCAGACTAGGCCAGTTTTCTCTCTAAAGGTGGGTTAAAAAAATGTAAAGGCTCCAGACTCCCCAATAATTAGCCTGCCCAGACTCTGTCCCCATTGTCTCCAACCAAACTTGCTCCCCAGGTATACTTGGTACTGGAAAGAGGGGACTGTCTGTATAAAATTAATGGCGGTGACCCAATGGCACAAAGAGACAGCAAAAAATCCTTCCAGTTCAATCCACTAAACAGACCTTCAAATCTATAATCGGGGTACAAGAATAAAACCCGTATGTTGTTTTCTGGCTTCTGCTGAGGTGCGATGGCATTTCACATTATCTTACTGCATTATGTGTTGTTCTGTTTTAAGGCCCAGATGGGAGGAGCTAGGTGATCCTTGTGCAAAACACCTTCAACAATGACACAGTATACAATGTCCTCTCACAGTACTAATTTCAGGCCCAGCAGAGGGCTTGCTTTTTTCCATCCAGGCCCTCCAAGAAAGTTCCCAGGTGATGTACTGGAACTGAGCACATCCATCCTCTGCATCACCCACAGCTTCAGCCAACTTCACTACAGGTCTTTACAATGCCTGTAAAAGCCTGGATAATTGTTTGAATTCAAGAAGCTCTTCACACGTTAGTAGGATTTTTCTAGCAGTCCGAGCCCCATTATGGAATTTGTTTTCTTCTCCCCACCCAGGCCCCACTGTAAGCAGCACATGAAAAGCTTATCACATCCCTGTATTTATTTGCATGGGCCTCCAAGTACGGCCTGAGCACGCTCATCCTCTTGGCCCTCCAACAGGTGTAGAACTGTGTTGTGCCACAGAGTGTCATCCAAGGAATTTCCCAACACACTTACACAACTATGCCCCAACACTCTATATCTGGCAAAGTTTAGACCCAAAAGTGGTCCAGAAAATGTGTCCTCTCTGACAGCAGTAACACGTAATGTGTTGTAGCTCATTTTCCCATTCTAAATTTCCATATCGAACATACACACAAAACATTCATACAATCATTTCCTCTTTCTATCCCCAAACTAAGTAAAGTCCTGTATAATTTTGAGGAAAAGGGATAGGGGAGAGGGTCACTGGTTTCACTCTATGTGCTAGACCCACTAAGTTCAACTATAGCAGGTCCTGTTAAGTATTTTTGTTTGTATCCTCTTGTCTCTCTGGACACCAATGTATGAGTTGTGTGAGGTCTCACACATATACTTTGGCTTCATTTTAAATCTCTACCCGATTTATGACTCATCACCTCAAGTGAGAGAATGAATGATGATATTTGCCGCAACATGGAGTAATCTTCCCTCAAGAGTCAGCCCCCAAGTGGCCATAAATATGTCTCTGGCATTAAGAACCACTCAAATGTAGTTGCAATAAGATCTATGATGTGAATACATTTTTATTTGAAAATAACAAATCATAATCTGAGAAATTGTCTCCTATTCACAAACAGTTGATCTATAGAAGTTGCCACCCCAATTTCTATAACCAGTTCTGTAATTGAGGACCACAATATTCTAAACTCTTTTGGAATGATCACGTTCTATTAAGCTGAACATCCCATCTCCTCAACTGGAAAATCTGACTCAGCTTAGCAAGAGTTAATACTACTTCATTCTTTCAGTGTTCATTTCACAAGTATTTATTGAGTTAATATAGTTTACTGGGGGGAAGAAATTCAAATGCACATCTGAAGTTCTGAGTTCTGCTTCCAATCACTAATAATAAACTTATGGGCACTTAATCAATCACTTAACTTTTCTTTTTTTTTTTTTTAAGATTTTATTTATTTATTCGACAGAGATAGAGACAGCCAGCGAGAGAGGGAACACAAGCAGGGGGAGTGGTAGAGGAAGAAGCAGGCTCATAGCAGAGGAGCCTGACGTGGGGCTCGATCCCGTAACGCCGGGATCACGCCCTGAGCCGAAGGCAGACGCTTAACCGCTGTGTCACCCAGGCGCCCCAATCACTTAACTTTTCTTGATCCATTTCATCATTTATAAAAGGACAGACTGAAGCTGTGATTGTGAATTTCAAATAAGACAACAGATTTGAAAATGCCATCAGAAAATTATTAAGCAATTGTTTTTTCTTTTTTTTTTAATGTTTTTTTATTATGTTAGTCACCATACAGTACATCCCTGGTTTCTGATGTAAAGTTCGATGATTCTTTAGTTGCGTATAACACCCAGTGCACCATGCTATACGTGCCCTCCTTACTACCCATCACCAGTCTATCCCATATTGTTTTTTCTGTTGTTATCATGACAGTCTCAAGCCACCAGAGGCCATATAAAAAGTGTCAAAAGATCAAGATCTTTTAAAGCGGACTGCCTGGGGACAAAGTCCAGCTCTACACTTACTGCATGTGAGAACACAGGCAAGGCACTTAATCTTCTATCTGTGAAATTGAGCCAGCAGTGACTAATTATGGGGTCATTATAAGGATTGAATAAGATAAAGCCTATAGATCCCTAGACAATTCCTAAAACATTTTTAAATGTTAGTGTTTATGATTCCACAATAAAAGGCACTGGAGATGGAGAGCTATCTACCAAAACCTAGTCTTTGCTTCCCCCACAGTTAGAAAGTAGAAGAAGTTGGGTTTGTGGAGAGGCTAGATTTCCCGGCTTCCTCTGCTGGGATCACATGAAACTATTTGACTATGCTTTGCCAATGGCTAGTGAGTTCAGGTGACTCTGCAACTTCTAGATCTGATTAAACTATGGGGTATGTGTTTATCAACAATTTCCCTTCCTGTGCCATGAGCTGGATCGTGACATGCCTGCATTCAAGCTTCAACCATGTGAATGGGGACAACGTTCTCAATGATGGCTGAACACAATGATGCCAAGAACCTTGATCCCTGAATAACTCTATGAGCACAGCTTTCTTGCCAACCTGGACCACTCACCTAAGAATTATTTGTGAGAAAGAAATAAGCGTCTGTTTTCTTTCTGCCACCGCATTTGGGACTTTCCTGTGATAGCAGCCCAGTCTTACCAATTGCACAGGGTGATCATGTCTTACATTTCTGAGAATTACCCCCATACCTACCATCATGGCCTATACAATAAGTTGCACAAATGTGTCTTTTCAAATACTGCTCCAGCAATTGTATATTAAATCCAATGATATTAATTATAGTGCATTATATGGAAAGTGCTGCTCCCTATCATTTTAATTTATATTATACTTCAACATAAAAATCCTCCATTTATTGATGGCTTTGTTCTGATATACAGTCCTCAGTTCCTGAGAACCAGTGACTGATCTGATGATACATGAGTTAGTGTCACACAAGCAGCCCTGGATAAAGATGATATTAAGTTTCACTTAATGTCCACGGCTGTCTCTACACCCTGTGTAAGATGCCTCAGTCAGACTGGTTTTGATGCTCACATTATTGTTACATTTCCCTGTGAACCCAAGAACGTTAGCACCAATGGAATCCAGGGGTCCAGGAGTTACTGCTCAGGGTACTTAGTGGTTAAAGCAATTACATGGTCCATGACAACAATAAAGGATAGAAGAAAGAAAAATAATCAGAAATCGAGGGTCACGAGAACCATTATCAGGAAGTAGGTAAAGTGAGAAAAAACACTGCCGAAAGGAAGAGAAAGAGAAAGAGAAAAAGAGAAAGAGAAAGCAAGCAAAGAAGGAAAGAAAGAAAGAAAACCTATCCGAACGACTGCACTAGCACCTTCCTCAGCCTTTCCTGCCCATGGCTTCTGGGCACTGCGTTCTCCTGATTTTCCTTCAGCCCCACTTGTCACTCCTTCTCAGTTTCTTTGGCTAGTTTCTCCTCTTCTTGCAGATTTCCTATTACTGGAGTGTGCCAGGACCCCATCGTTGATCCTTCCATTCTTTCTCTATACACAGTCACTTGAAATCATGTCTCTTGGCTTTAAACCATTTATCTACTGAAAACTCCCAAATGTTTAGGTCAGGCCATTCCGATAAACCGCAGACTTATATATTCAACTGTCTACTCCACATCTCTTCTCGGATGTCTAACAGTCAACTTAAACTTAACACATCCCAGATGAATTTGGGATCTACCCTCCACAACCTTCCTCCACATGCAGTCTTCCCCCTCCTGGTTGATGGCAATTCCACCTTGCAATCATTACCACGATGACTATATTTACCAGTATTTTCTCTCTCATTTATGCATGTCCACTGGCCTTGCTATTCCTTGAATTTGCCAATAAGCTCCCACTCTCCCCAGGGCCTTTGCCCGAGCTGCTCTCTGCCTGCAGACAGCCCCCAGATACTGCAGAGCCAATCCCCCTCCCCACCACTTCCTTCCAGTCTTTGCTCAAATGTCACCTATTCAAATGAGGCCTCCCATGACCGCTCTATTTGTAATCGCAACTCCCAGAACTGTCAACCCAGATACCTTGCTTTCATCTTTCAATACCACTTCCCATGTTCTAACATACTATATATATAATTCACTTAGGTATTATAACCATTTTTTATTGTCTATCTTCCAAAGACAATGGCAGTGAGAAGCTAAGCACCATAAAAGCAAAAATTTTGTCTGGCATGCTGTAGATATCAAGTCATACTGGTTAAATCAATAAACAAATATTTACTGAACAGCTACCTTCTGTCAGGCATTCGGCCAGACCCTGCAGAAAGAACCTGAGTCAACTGCAGACATGAGCCTTGCTCTGCTGGAGCTAACACCCTAGCTGTGATCTACAAAAGGACCACTCTGGATAACTCATATTGCTACATTTGTTTACAGACACAGGAGAAAAGGATACGTAACCAACTCTAATGAGGAGAAACGCAGGAACATACTACAGAGGTTTTCAGAGGGCCTGCCTTTCAGAACAGCCTTCAGAAGACCTAAAATAATTCTTCAGGGAAATGCACGGAGAGACTGCCCTTGCCCCACAGAATGAATTCAGTTTTCCACTCCTTAATATTGACCGGGGGCCTACAAAGTAAATCAGGGGCCCATGGGCTCCCAACAAGAAGACAACTGAGTATAAATGAAACATGGAGGGTTTTCTCTCACTGTTTTCCATTTTTGGTATACTTTGGGAAAAGCGTCTTCAGAACAGGAATATAGCACAGTGCTCAGTTGGGATCCATGCAATGCTGAACTGGGAGGGTGCAGAGGTCAGAGCTCGCAAGAAGACCTAGGAAGCTGGAAGCCTAACCTGAAAGCCAGCACAGACGTGCTATCCCCCCACCCCAATCAGCCCAGGAGCAGAATTAGAGTTGCCGATGGGCTGATGAGTTTGGTAGACTGAAGCGGACTGCAAATCTCCAGCACTTGAAAGACATCACTGTTTTTATTATTGGATGTGTATTACACACCATTTTCTATAAATTGCAAATCTTAATACAAGTTTTTAGAAGGAATGCTGGTCTCTTCTCTCATATATTCCCAGGAGACCCGTAAAAGAAAGCCCTCCTAAACTGGCACCGTAACTTATTACTTGGAGAAAGTTATTTGAACACATGTACTGATGACAGTGTTACACAAGCCCAAATGCAAGACAGAGACACCGTCCTACTGCAAGGAGTTTTCAAAGTCCCAAGAGAGACAGGAAAATGTGCTCTTCCTTTTCCACTCAGAATCTCCAGAAAAGGTATCACTGTTACAAGAGGCCATCCAGGGGACTGCCTTAGTTACCTTCGGCATCGAAAGTGAAAAAGGGCAGAATTGGCTCATTACTTCCACTTGAGAAAAGAGATACATTGCTGTATGTCCAAGAGAAAAGAAACTCCTCAGTCCTAGTTTGCTTCCACCATTTCTGTCATAAAAAAAGCAATTTTCAGACAGGAAAGAGTCATACCGACAATATATATTTTAAGAAAAAAAATCATCCTAAAAGTAGATTTTGCATTCCTTATCAAATTTTACAATATAAACTTATGAACACATATGTTTACACAGACATGTGTGTTGATGTGTGTGTGGAGGGCCTTCCCATATATGTGTATAGGGCCAATGGGTGAGGGAAGGCTGGAAGACATATCCCAAGATGTTAAAAGTAATCATCACTAGGTACAAGTGACTTTTCCCGTTTTTATATATTCTATAATTTTCTACAACATGTATTACTTTCCTAATAAGAAAACCACATATAACAAATAGATGAAAAGGAGAGGGTTATTGCCAAAGTGAGATGAGGAGAGACAGAGGAAGTGGCTACGATGAATGAGTTGAGGTTTCCTGAGCTGCACGTCAGATCCCAGGGTATTAAAGGAACATGCAGATGTGGTCATCGAACCAGTGTCAGCAATCCTAGAGGAATTACAGAAAGCAGGCATGGCTCCAGAAGACTGCAAATTTACAAATGTTGTCCAGATTTTCAAGAGAGGGAGACTGGTGAATTTCAGAGACTTGATCCCGAGGCACATGACATCAACCCTTGCATAAATTCAAGAACAGATTATTAAACAGATGGTTTCTGAGCTCTTAGCAAAGGAAGTAGTGGGCTCCCTAGAAACACATCGTGCCAAACTAACCTCATTTCTTTCTTCAGTTGAGCTAAGAGATTTGCGGGAGAGAGGGGCTATCATTTCCACAAGGCACCTGATAGTCTTTACTGACATCTGCTAACACTAGAGCTTTCTTCGCTGGTGGAATCAGGCAAACCAGGAAAGACAAGAGCAGTCACACCCTCCTGGATGGAAGAGGCATTTGGGAAATTGACCGTGTGTCTGAAATGGGTGGAAAAGGGGGAAGCAGGTCATGGTCCAGCTACCTCTGCAAGAACCCTCCGCTGAGACCCTCACAAGCCTGGCCCCTCATCACTCAAATGTTACCTCTTCAGGAAGGGCCCCCTGACCACCCTTTCTTACCCATCACTGGCTGCCCTGTCCATGTAGTTTTCCTTCAGAACACTTCTCCCTTTCTGAAATTATCCTATTTATCTATTCACTTGTTTGTCGTCTGACTTTTCTCACTGGCATGTAAGTCCTACATGAACAAGGATGATTATCTATTTTTTTCATAGCTGAATACCCAAGGCCTGGCACATAGAATGATTCAACAAGTTTACTTTCAGTGAATGAAATCTACTCTACATCATCTTCCCTGGCCATATGCAAAACTGCCTTTTTCAGGAACCTATTGTCTCCTTCCCTCATCTGTGAACACCAAGACCTCCAAAGTAGCTTCCCTGCCTTCAGCTCCACTGCCTTCAACCCCTGCATCTTCGTCAGCCCCACTGTTCACTCTGATGAGAAACAAAGATATTTGGCAACATCCCCAACACTTAAATCCCCCCACTGCCACCAATAACAACCAACAGGTCATGAAGTGGGTAAGGAGTGGGGACACTCTAGCAAAGGACATGTTGACTATTGTGAACGAGGTCTTGGGCCTCAAACTGTGGTACCATGGTCAACACAGCTGGTCACATGTGAATAGCATGGCCCAAAGGAGAACAGGCTTCCACCATCTCAACAGCTGAACATGTCCCTCCTCCACGGACAACAGCCAATCAGCAGATTGCATGAGGAGCAAAGAACCTTCCTCAACACTTCCTCCAGAAGGTAGAAGGTAGCAGAGGTTTCCTCTCCACAGGCCAACACAGCCATGAAGGAGAGGAGACAGGAGGCCCAGCAGCTTAGAATTTGGTTTCCTAATGTGAAAAGTTCTCCAAGGATTCAGCTCAGGCCTCACAATAGGCCCACTCCTTTAGTTTTATGTTTTTTTTTTTTTTTTTTTTTTTTTTTAGGCCAGAAAGGAGGTAACCTAACATAATTGTTAAGAGGACAAACTCTGGGGCCAGGCTGCCTGGCTTCAAATCAAGCTTTACTATTCACCCACCAGCTATGTTACTTTGCAAAAAAGATAGCTCATCTCTCTGTGCCTCAGTTTTCCCAAATTTAAAATAGGGATAGGATAAGCATCAACCTCATAGGCTTTCTGCAAAGACGGAGTTAAAAAATGTATGTAGAACCATGACTACATATATTGAAGCACTGTCTGAAGTTTTTGCTATTCTTATAAATCTGTAAACACCTAATATTTTAGTAAATCATCGGAAGGGTCCTCAGCATATATGAAGCACCTGTGTTTTTATTAATCACCAACCTCAGCATTAAATTTCAGCCCCCCGATTAAAAGAATGACAGACAGATACCACACCAAAGGTAGAAAAGAACACTGGTAAGGATCTAGATTCACATTCCATTTCTACCACATTCTACCTGTGAGAATTTGGTCAGTGTTAATACTATCCAAAATTCCTCTTAATCATATTTTTAAGTTTTTATTTAAATTCCAGTTAGTTAACTTACAGTGTAATATTAGTTTCAAGTATAGAATATAGTGATTCAACACTTCCATACAACACCGGGGCTCATCAGAAGTGCCCTCCTTAATCCCCATCACCTATTTTCCCCATCCCTCCCCCCAATTACCCCTATGGTAACCATCAGTTTGTTCTCTATAGTTAAGAGTCTGTTTATTGGTTTTTCCCCCCTCTCTCCCCACTCCCTCATTTATTTTGTTTTTGTTTCTTAAATTCCACATATGAATGAAATATGACTTATTTCATTGAGCATAATTCTCTCTAGCTCCATCCAGGTTACTGCAAATGGCAAGACTGCATTCTTTTTATGGCTGAGTAATATTCCATTTATTATATTTGGCACATCTTCTTTATCCATTCATCAATAGATGGACATTTGGGCTGTTTCCATAATTTGGCTATTGCTGATAATGCTACTATAAACACTGGGCTGCATGTATCCTTTTGAACTAGTATTTTTGTATTCCTTCTTATTCATTTTTTAAATTAAGGTAAGAGGGCAATAGTAATTACTCAGATTTTCTCATGGGATTCTTGTAGACTAGTAGAACATGCATGATAGCTCCTTTACAAAGAAAGTAAGTACTATTATTAATATGTGAAGTGTTCCCACCACTACCAGAACCTATAAAATAAGCTAATCACCAACAACAGGAAAACACAGTTCAATGTGCAGAGGCTGAGAATGGACCACCTTCACCTGTCCTCCAGACTACAATTAACAGGCCGCATGACCTCGAGAAATCTCTTGGGCTTTCACTTCCTCACCTGTAAAATAAAGTGAAAAATCACTAGTGTTCCTTCTGATCTTCTTCTCATGGGAGAATGGCAGAGCAGGAGCTTTCTGGATATAGGCTTTGTGTATGGCAAAGCATCATGTGGAAAATTAGTCACATTATTAATTCAGTTAATAATCAACATGTTATTATATGGTTACTGGTTTCTACTAATAAAAACAACTAAAAAATGTCCTCAACAAATGCACAGATAACAAGTTATTACTAAGCAGGAGTAATTTAATTTGAAGGATTCTCTCCTAGTGAGAAGTATTTGTTTTTTAAGATGGGTTTTCCAAGTTCACTTATCAAGCAGAATAATGAGGAGTGTAATTTATATAATGATTTTACTTATGAAACTACTACTGATATGCGATTCTCTCATTTCTCAAATATTTTTGAGCACCTGCATTTTTTGAGGTGCTAGGAAAAAGCAACAATCAAGACCAGAAAGGTCCTGGTCTCAGTACGACTTACATTCTAACAGAGGAGACCGGCAGTCTACCAGAATACAGACCGATAACGAGGTGATCACAACAAAGTCCAAAGCATCTGATAAATGGAAAGGTGTGCTGTGAGGTACTTTCTAGCAGGAGAAGTGCCATCTAAGAGAAGGTAGTTAGGAAAGAAGTCTTTAAACGGGTAACATTAAAATCAACAAGATAAAAATGATCCACCTTCTAAAGACCTGGGGATAAGTGTGTCAGGCAGAAAAAATAAAACAAGTCCTAAAAACCTAAGATAGGAAAGTGCTTCAAATGTCTGAGCAAGTCAAGGAAGAGCCAGGTGACCAAAGCAATGTGAGTGCAGGGGAAAGTACCAGTCGCACTGGGGAGGCCAGCTTGGACAGCCAGAACCTTGTGGTCATGGAACAAAGTTTACATATTATCCTAAGAGCAACAAAGAACTTAGGGACAGAGATGTGCCATCAACCAACCTCTCAAAGGGTGGATTCACACAGACTGGGACGACTCATCTAGTGCTCCTATTAACCACCTCTGGGGCACTTTCTATGGTTCTACAACCTGCGAACAAGCTCCATCTGCCTTCTGGATAGACATGTGGTGTCTTAGTTTATTCCAAAATACACCACTTGTCCCAGAAGTCAGGTCTAATTTGGGTGAAAGCTTTTGGCCCTGAAAGATGTTCAACCCAATGCTGGATGGTCTTATGGCTAAATAATCCCAGAGGGTTTAAATGTCCTCTACGAATGCCCAAGGGTCATCGAGAACAGACACAAAACCAAAGAAAGATTTTAATTCAAAATAAAGAAGGGCTTTCTAAAAGTTAAGAGTTTTACCAGATCCAGAGAAACTAGGGGTCGACATAGTTTTTCTGTAAAGGGCAGATAGTATGCATTTTAGTTTTCATAGGCCTATAATCTCTGTTACTGTAGCACAAAGCAGCCACAGACAACACATAAACAAACAAGCCTTGCTGTGTCCCAATAAAACTTTACTGACAAAATCAGGCTGGGGACTGGATTTGGCCTGCAGGTCACAGTTTGCTGACCCCTGAAATGGGCCAGAGAAAGAAAAATAGCAGCTGACAGATGTCAATCAGCCCTCTCCAGACATGTTTTATTTGGCCCAAACTGTGTTTTAAAATAGAAAGCATTGAAAAGTTAGAGGATTTTATTAAAAATCCCAATTCCTAGCTTTTCTTGAGAAAGTGGAAGATTAGTAACACAGGGCCCACATTCCTACATGTCAACAAGTGTCAGCAACTGTGTGGAGTTGAGTAGTGGCTGCCCACTTTGGAAGGAGCATGGGCTCTCCAGGTCACCACAGACCCCACCGCAGGCCTATCGCCTTCCTGCCATTAGGGTTTGCTGCTAAGTTGCCATTTAGCATTATGCTCACCCAGTTTTTTTCCTTATATTAGAGAATTATTTCTCTGAACCTGCATCTATATCCAACGAAGGAAAATAAAAGACAGATTGAAAAAGCCACGTTTCAAGAAAAATAAGTGAAGGCATATGGGTTTAATATGCATACAAAGGATGCTGTGTTAAAAGAATCATTGTTTCTATTTTTCAATTTGTATTTTTTTCACTTTTGAATTTGAAATATTTATGTATTTACTTATGTTACATCCTTACACCATAATTCAGGAACAATAAAAACAGTTTGAATCTATTTCTGCATTTGATTTTCTTATTTCTTTATTCTTCGGTTACCTGTCCAACTCCCATAGCTCATATACCCATAGGTATACGAGGTTGGACTCCTAGAACAGACCAACATATAGGTAATGAGCATCCTACCCTGGAAGGCTGGAAGCTGGTGAATGACTCAGGTGCAAAACCCTGCACTGAGGATCCTACTGAGGGTAAGAGACTGTGCTTGTGATCCTCTCTAATGTCTGGGATTCTAGAATCCTGGGAACTCTGAATCCCAACCATGGCAAGGACAAATCACCGAATGGCCTAACAGAAGTCCATCCGTTTCATAAACACGGACACAGGTGCCGGCTTCATGAACAGACTCAAAGTGAAAGAGATTTAGATAATCTACTTAATGAAGGAAGAAAGCCAAAACTACGGATTCAGGTGGAGGGAAAATGATGCTGCAGAGCAAGGTAACAAAATTCCTTGTTTCTACATGCAGCAAGTTCTCCTTTCTTCCTCTTCTAACAATGATCAGATAATACACGCTTCCGTTCCCATCTGACTTTCAGCTTCTGAAGTGAGCTTGCATCCATTCATTTGCTTAGGGCACATATGCAGACACTCTTCAGCTTAAAGAACATCCAAGTAAGTGAAAAATTACTGATGCTGACACTGACTAAAAAGATTTATATCCGGAGAGAAGGATTATAACTGTGTGGAGACACATTTTTCATTGAGACAATGACTGGAAACAAATATGCAACCTTGAAAGTTGTTGGAGACTAAACCATTATGGGAGCTTGACATTCCTCTTCTATGCCCTATAACTTTACATGACTTTTATAGTAATAAGCAAATAAAAGTATAAGACATCGCATAAAAGAAATCACGGACATCAAAAGACCTCAAAAAGAAAAACCATTTGTAAACAAAAAGAAAAACCTTACCTGTAAACAGGTAAGGAGTGCAATCTACTGTGAATCTCAAGTAACTGCCATGCCTTCTGACCACTGGCAAAAAAAATAACTGAATAAGCCTTTTCTGTCAGAAATACGAAGGCAGTGGCTGAAGCTGTTAAGAACCTGTGATAAGCCAGCTTTGGGCAAGGTCTGTCACACAACTGTGGGCTCCAGCACACGCTGAAGGAGTTCCAGTTCACCTTCTGCTTGTCTAAAGATGCCACTTAAGATCACTAAATTGCACATAATTAAAGTGAGCATTCTCCAGCTGACTTTTATAGGACTAAAAAAGCCTAATCCTTTGCCCTCCCCTGTCACAGCTTAAGTCTTAACACTGCCCTCTGAGCACTCAAAATTGCATGGGGGCCTAGTCCGACACAGCACAAATAATTTACCTCGCACATTTTGCTTCAGATCAGTGTTCATTAAGTCTTTATGACCTAGAGTTGCAGAATTTCTACAACTTAAATGGAAATAAAAATTATCTAAACCAACCTGCTCATTTAGCAGATAAGACGGGTTAAGGGACTTGTATAAAGTCATACACGTGTTAACACCCAAGTCAGGAAGATGGCCTGTGTCTCTGTAAACAATTTCTGATGGAGCTCAGATACGACGTAACTATTTTTATAATGACAATGATAAGCACGAACCACAGCAACTAGAATGCAGCATTTGTTTTTACGAAGCATGGAAGCTGTTATTTCATTTTCTCATAACTTTTAGAGAAAACAGTAACAGCTATATCGAGATTTTTAGTTCATGATTATTTTTCATGTAATATATTAACTCCAAGGAGCACTGTCAAGTTCTTTAGCATGTGCCAAAGAGTTTAGACGTCACTTGCAATAAAGACAGAATCCTTGGAGAGGGCCTTTGCATGTGCCCAACGAGTGTTTTGCTCCAGGCCCCACGGAATACGCATTGCCTACCGTGAGTGACACGAACGATACATTCATTGCATTCTAACAATTGGCGCCTGTGGCAACATTAGCCGCGGGGAGGGGAGGTCTAAAGTAAGTGGCCATGCACACCTGGAAATTAATTTCTCACGCATGGCTTTTCTTTTGGAAATCTACGAGTCTCCAGTCCTCAGTGAATTTCTTGAGGGGCCACTGTCATGATTTCCCTAAATAAACCATGGTATAGACCACAGAAACCTCAATTTTTTCACCACAAGCTTCGTGGGCCCTGCGCAACTCAACCCCACACGCCTCCTTGCTACTCACTGCGTTTTACACATGTATTTTATTTCATGCTTTTATTAATCCAAGTCTTCCCCGCCCCCATTTCAGCAGTAACAAAAGAAGCTGTATCAAATCAATGAGCTCAGAGCTGAGAAATAGGGGCCAGCCCTGCGTACCCTTTCGACCCACCGGGCACGGGCTTGCCAAGCGGAACCTGAAGTCTGAAAACACTTTCTAGACCAGCCTCAAAGTCGAAGTGAGAGCTGGCTTGTCTCACAAGTCAACGCTTAGAAGGAAAACACTGGTGCTGTTTACGTTGGGGAAGGAAGGGTGACAGACAGGAATCCTTGACCGAGGATTACTGGGAGAAAGAAAGCAGAGTAGACGTTCTGTTTTCACTTTGAAATTACAGAATTAAGACAGGGCACAGAGGAAAGGCGGCGGGTGGGTGTGGGCTGTCTAGAAGGGAACAGACATGCATACTTTCGTGTGTTTGTCCTCTAGGCTCAGTTACGCACTCTTCACCATGGCTAAACTGAAAGGCCTGTGTTCAGCGGACTGGCAGTCGAGTTCGTACGGCTGGGCAGAAACCACAGGGGCCAGCCCTGCTCTGAAAGGTGGCTGTCATCGTGCGTGTCCCATTCAGCCTTCCTGCCAGCGACACTCTAAGCAGCTTGCCGGGGACACGGTGCTGGCCTGGGACAGCAGGATTTTCTTGATGTCTCGCAATGGATGGTGGTTGAAATATTAAACCAAGTAACCAAGGGATGAGGAAGGAAAAGAAGATTTAGGAATCCTCAAGTCAGTTTCAGAGGGGTAACTCGGATTTCCCTGATGGAGCTAGCATCCTGCTAGGCCTGGAGCTTTCATACACTAGAATTTCTATCCCACTGAAACTGCAACAGGTGACAGTCAGGCCAGACCACAAAACCCTGAGCTACATCTGTCCTCCTATTCCCCTCCCCCTCAAGAGGCACGGTTGCCACTTCTGTAAAACGAGACTGGCAGGGGTTCTAGCCCTTATTTTTGGATGGCATTGCTCCGATGAGTTGAAAGAAACTGACCTTGTGATGGTATCTTTGTGCCACACAGGGTACAGCAGCAGCAGACCAACCCAAGGGGACACTGTGGACGGTACACTGGGCCAAAGCTGAGAGCCTCCCGGCTCACTACCAAGATCCCCAGGTCTCTCAACATGACGTCATGAAGGGAGAATCCCAAACAGCAAAGTTAAGTAGCCCACAGTACAGCAGAGAAGGGGCACAAAATCAAAATGAAGCTGACTTCTAGGAAATACAGAGATGCGACACAGCTACACTGAAGCTATGGCAGTTTGTGGACTGAGATGCACATTCATGCATTTTTCTCCCCCCCCAGCTCCCCTCCACTCCCCTCCCAGTCTCTCGCTCTCTCGCTCTCTCGCTCTCTCACTCTCACACACACACACACACACACGCTAGTTTTTACCGGCATGACTCATACTTCATCTCCAGTATTAGCCCTTGATTACTGAACGGGAGCTTTCATCCTGAGCGACTTGTTGCTTCTCCCCTTCCAAACTATCTGTGGCCATTTTAAGAACACTCTTATTTCCTGTTTCCTCACGAGACAGGGTTAATCACCCTATATGGGGCACATAAAAGGTAGGAGATCATATAATACAGCTCGCCTATGACTGCACCAGGGAGCGGAAGCTGGGGCTCCCCTCACAGAAGGCAGGACGTGACTGCTGCTTTCGGATGTCAACTTGGATGTCAGGATGATGCTTCTGAATGACTTGAAGTGGCAGCCACTCTTCACACAAACACAACCTAACACCTGTCTTCTTCAATCATGTGTGATTGTGTGTAATTTTTGAAACACTTATTTCTAGTCCAATCTTCAAATATTGTTTTTTCCCCCTACCCTAGCCAATTTTAATCAGCCAATCTCTAAACATTTACCAGGTTCACAGTTAACAATCAAAGAGCCCTAAGTTCAAACCCCAGCTACTTGCCATGCCATCTTGAAGAAAGTAATTTCTCCTCCTAGACATCTGTTTCTTTTTATTATAAAATGAGATTCAGAATACTTCCCTCATAAATATTTTTATAAGGATTAGAAATAAGGATTGTCAGATACCAGCCAGAGTGTTCAACACATGAGAGGTATTTAATCAATGGGAACTATTATTATTTTATAATATTTTTCAATTTCACAACTTTATGTTCACACATTTTTATACATTATGTAAATATAAAATATGTAAGTACATTAAATACAATATGATACATATTTATATATTATATGTTTTATGATTTATAATTATTATTATTATTTTCCAAGTACCAGAGAAAATATAAAGATTAAAAAAGACTTATCTCCTTCCTTTCAGAGGAAAGAAGTCCTATACTCTTGAAAAAACAATACTTCATATCAAATATCACCGACTTCAGGATTTAAAAGACAAAAGTGAGCCCTTTGTTTTGGGGGTGAAGAGAGCATGGCTAGAATGCTTACCAAATGGCTCTCAATCATGCAGTAAACAAGAGCAGGTATTTCTCTGTTGGATGTATTTCCTATAATGAAGAAATCAAAGATGTGTACAACTCGAGGTTCGAGTGCCCAGGAGTGTCTACTGGCCAGACACCTGTTCCCACTGTAGGCCTGTGGAGCACTACAGGAGTGCAAACACTCTTTCCCTCTGCCGTGTAAAAAAGTCAGCCAGTCACAGCCCTCCCTCTCAGAGACAAAACATAATTCATTTTTCCTTGAGTGGGGGCTAGACTTGGTGCCTCACTTCTAACAGCAGAGTATGGAAAGGGAAAAGATGCATTTTTAGAGGGAAGAAACGTGGCAGGCAGCACCTCAATCAAGTGATCAAGGTCACTGTGACCAGTGTAAATCATGCTAATACTGAGTCCCCTCGATATGATGCAAGGAGAAGGAAAGCAAGGTATTCACCTCCGTGCTATTCTTCCAGAAAACCGATAACCTCAGTCTCTTCATGAAAAAAACAAGACAAAAACCCAACTAAAATGCATTCTACAGATACTTGGCAAATACTCTTCAAAAGTCTCAAGGTCAGGAAAGACAAGAAAAGACTAAGAAATGGTTCCAGGTTGGAGAAGACTAAGAAGGCATGCTGACCAAATGCAATGTGGTATCCTGAATTAGATCCTGAATTACTAGTGGAAAATCGATGAAGCAGAATACAGCGGGTAGTTTGGAGAATGGCACTGGACCAAGGTTAATCTCAAGTGCAAGATGCCAACTTTTAAAGAAACTGAATAAAGGGGCATTTGAACTCTCTGTACGATCTTTTAACTCTTCTGTAAATCTGAACATTATTTCAAAATAAAAAGATTTTAAAAGCAAGCAAGCAATCAGTAATTCTTGAACAGATCAGAAGAATGGCATGCATTTTTATGAGAAAGAAATGAAACAGTGCCTAATTTGTTGTAGAGTAGCACAAATAAATTAGTAATTTCTACACCAAGTCTTTCTTTAAATAGATAATTATATAAATACATGTGACATGTATATTTAATTTTGTTTTTAATTTTGTAATACATATTGTATAATTATACATTATACTATACTTTTATATAATGCATACTTCGTATGCATAATCAAATGCATTTGTATATGTACTCATCCATATATAAGCAGAGCACCCCAACTTATGATGTTAGAAAAAAATTTTTTAACCTCAAAAGGTAATTTCAGGGGCGCCTGGATGGCTCAGTCATTAAGTGTCTGCCTTCGGCTCAGGTCATGATCCCAGGGTCCTGGGATCAAGCCCCACATCAGGCTCCCTGCTCAGTGGGAAGCCTGCTCCTCCCTCTCCCACTCCCCTGCTTGTGTTTTCCTCTCTTGCTGTCTCTCTCTCTCTAAGAAATAAATAAAATCTTTAAAAAAAAAAAAGGTAATTTCACGCAAACTAGAGGTATGACTGTTGGTTATGTTACCATGCCAACATACAAAATTAACATAGGGCAGAATATGGCTAAAATGGGATAAAAACAAACTGTGAACCCCAAGTCTTTCACTGGCTTCAAGGTCAGGAGAGAGTAAGCAGACAGGAAAGAACACAGACTCCTGGGTCACACAGAGCTGCCTTCAAGTCTTAATTCTGACATTCACAGCATAATCCTGAGAAAGTCATTTAGACCTTTTGCATCTCGGGTTCCTCAATTTGTAAACGACAGGTATAATCTCTATCCCAGAATTTTGACAAAAATTAAATGAAACAACGCATGAAAACCAGTTGCTGAAATATCTAGGCACAAGGATTGGTCCCTACAATTTAAAAAACTCCTAGGCTTCTTGAGTCCTTCGACTCCTGTAGGGGTCCAGAATAAGACAGTAGTGAACTAAAGGCACTCACTGGGTTGGGGGTAAGAGTTTGAGGATCTGGCTTTGGTGCTATCAACCAGTGAGACTCACAACAAATTCCTCATGAAGGGCTCCAGTAGTGCTGATGAGGAGGAGAAAAAGCAGTTTTAATTGTCAATAAATGGGTGACTGCCTAACTATGCATTTACGTTACTCTGAACTATTTGAAAGACCTAATATAAAACCACAGTTAAAATGTCTATGCTACCCAGAGCAATCTACACTTTCAATGAAACCCCGATCAAAATACCAATGACATTTTTCAAAGAACTGGAACAAACAGCCCTTAAATTTGTGTGGAGCCAGAAAAGGCCCCAAATCGCCAAGGAATTGTTGAAAAGGAAAAACAAAGCTGGGGGTATCACGTTGCCGGATTTCAAGCTACACTACAAAGCTGTGATCACAAAGACAGCATGGTACTGGCACAAAAACAGACACATAGACCAATGGAACAGAATAGAGAACCCAGAAATGGACGCTCAGCTCTTTGGGCAACTAATCTTTGACAAAGCAGGAAAAAAACATCCAGTGGAAAAAAGAGAGTCTCTTCAATAAATGGTGCTGGGAAAACTGGTCAGCTACATGAAAAAGAATGAAACTTGACCACTCTCTCACACCATACACAAAGATAAACTCCAAATGGATGAAAGACCTCGATGTGAGACAGGAATCCATCAAAATCCTAGAGGAGAACATAGGCTGCAACCTCTTTGACATCCGCCACAGCAACTTTTCTCATGACACATCTCCGAAGGCAAGAGAAACGAAAGAAAAAATGAACTTGTGGGACTTCATCAAGATAAAAAGCTTCTGCACAGCCAAAGAAACAGTCAAAAAAACTAAGAGGCAGCCCACGGAATGGGAGAAGATATTTGCAAATGACACTACAGATAAAAGATTAGTATCCAAGATCTACAAAGAACTTCTCAAACTCAAAACATAGGAAACAAATAATCAAATCAAAAAATGGACAGAAGATATGAACAGACACTTTTCCAATGAAGACATACAAATGGCTAACAGACACATGAAAAAAAGTTCAAAATCATTAGCCATCAGGGAAATTCAAATCAAAACCACACTGAGATACCACCTTACGCCAGTTAGAATGGCAAAAACTGACAAGTCAGGAAACAACAAATGTTGGAGAGGATGTGGAGAAAGGGGATCCCTCTTACACGGTTGGTGGGAATGCAAGTCGGTACAGCCACTTTGGAAAACAGTGTGGAGGTCCCTTAAAAAGTTAAAAATTGTGGTACCCTATGATCCAGCAATTGCACTACTGGGTATTTACCCCAAAGACACAGATGTAGTGAAGAGAAGGGCCATATGCACCCCAATGTTCATAGCAGCATTGTCCACAATAGCTAAATTGTGGAAGGACCCGAGATGCCCTTCAACAGATGGCTAGATTAAGAAGTTGTGGCCCATATATACAATGGAATATTACTCAGCCATCAAAAAGAACGATTTCACCACATTTGCAGCAACATGGACAGGACTGGAGGAGATAATGCTAAGTGAAATAAGTCAAGCAGAGAAAGACAATTATCATATGGTTTCACTCATTTATGGAACATAAGAAATAGGAAGATTGGTAGGAAAAGAAGGGGAAGAAGAAAGGGGGGGTAAACAGAAGGGGGAATGAACCATGAGAGACTATGGACTCTGGGAAGCAAACTGAGGACTTCAGAGGGGAGGGGGGTGGGGGAATGGGATAGGCTGGTGATGGGTAGTAAGGAGGGCACGTATTGCATGGTGCACTGGGTGTTATTCGCAAGTAATGAATCATGGAACTTTACATCAAAATCTAGGGATGTACTGTATGGTGACTAACATAATATAATAAAAAATTATTAAAAAAAAGAAAAAATAAATAAACCCACAAAAGTTACCTTATCTTGTGTTGCAGTTATCCAGAGCCGTGCAACAGACAAGCTAACAAAAACTCAGGGACTTGAAACAAAGATAATATATATGTTGCCCTCAGATCTGCAATTTGGGTGGGGCTCAGTAAGGATCGCTCATCTCTGATCCATGTGGTTTCAGGATGGGCAACTTGAATCTGGGGACTGGAATTTCCTCCAGGCTCAGTCATTCACATATCACCATCAATCGATGCTGACTGCCTGGTAAGACTTTAGTTGGAACTATCACCTGGAATTCTCACAAGCAGCCTCCCCATATGACTGGGGCTTCCGTACAATATGGTAGCTGGGTTTCCAGGAGGAGCGTGCTGAGAAAGAAAGCCAAATGGAAAACACACCTGGTATGGCTTAGTATCAGAAGTCACACAGCATCACTTTTACCATATTCTATATACCAACCATGCTACAAAGGCCCACATAGTCTTAAGGGGAAGGAAAATAGGCTTTGCCTTTTGATGAGGGAGCATTCACATTCTGAAGAGCATGTGATACTGAAATACTGCTGGGGCCATTTCTGGAAGATATAATCCACCACATCTTATGAATGGTTCCTACTCAGGCTAGCAAAAAAAAAAAAAAAAAAGGTTATTTTCACATAATCTAGAAACATATTTTCATATAATCTAGAAACAGAAAAATGAAACATGGCCAAATCTTATTTTCACATAATCTAGAAACAGAAAAATGAAACACAGCCAAATCTTATGTGAGCTGGAATGTTACACACCAGTTCACCTTCGCCATATTTTAGGGACCACATGTCCTCTCTTATTTGTCTCTGTGTACGTGCTACAACATTCTCCACCCTCTGTCTAAAGAATAGTTTTCTCTTCCTCTTCATCAGCCTACACAAGGCCTACAACTTTGCCCTCAGCCCTTCTGTTTAAATGATTCATCTACTGGGAACAAATTGACTCAGTAATCAGACTCTAACAGAGCCTTTCTCATATCCCCTCAAGCCCTGAAGACTTCTATACTTGCTAGCCCACTACTCCATGCCCACATTTGTAACGCTTGATCCCAAAGTCACCTCTGGCTGCTTGGGTCTGCTCTGCAGTGCCTGTGAATTAGCAACTCCCGGAAGCAGCTCTTAGGCAAGAACAACACAAACCGCTGGATGAGCATCTTAGCTCCCTCACCCCATAGGACAGGGCAACTCAGACACATTCCCCACTAAGTTCTTTAACTGCATTAAGCTGCGGTTCCCAAGTTGTCACTTGTTTGATTAATTTTTATCAGCATATTTCCCTTCCCTATTTTACCTTTCCACTCCCCCACGGATGTTTTCCTGGGATCTCCTCTCAAATAAACTTCTGCACTGAAGTCCTTACCTGGAGTTTGGGGGAAAACAAAACTAAAACAATTTCTCTCTTTGCCCTGATTTCAAATCTCCCTTGCAAAGCAGTATAATCGGCCCAACTTGACTCACATGACCATTTCTCATCCTATCTTCTGTAATTGAGGGATGGGCCATGAAACAACATGGCTTCCCAGGCTTCTGATAGAGAGGTTGTAGGCGGGAGCAGTTTCCAGAGAAAGGATCACTGGACAGAAAGGCACTCTAAAACATGGCTGCCAAATCCACATGGTTCATTTCTAACTTGTGTATTCATAGTTTCCTTTATACCCAGACACTGTTACCCAAATCTTATAAAAGTGAAGCTCCAAATTAAAAACAGAATGTCCATAGTTGAAACCCTGCCTTTATAGATGTATTAGGTAAAACCCTTTAAAGCTTATAGAGATAGTGGTTTACCAATTACTTAGAATCTACTGTGCTAGACACTTTATATGCAGTCTCTCATTTTATTTTCACAACAAGTGCACATTTTAAGAAGTGGAAACAGATCAGAAAAGTTCTTTAAGTCAGATGGCTGTTTTAACAGACAACACATTTCAGCATGGAACAATATTATTTCAGATCACTCACCATCTCTTACCATCATTGTACAGATTCAACATTATTTGAAATAAAATAAAAAACATAAAATTAAATTTAAAATATATTTAAAATAAAATTAAATACATACTTTAAAAATAAAACTAAATACATAAATAACGTTACCTAGAAAGTTGTGCATGTTTGCCTTCAACTATTTTGTTGTAATAACTACTTATGAATGATGCATTAAGGAATTCCTTGTGGGCTACTGACTCTGTAAACATATCCCAGAATCTTTTTCTATTTCAGACTAAGAGAAGACTCCAACAACGGTTATACCAATACATCTCCCCAACTCAAAATCTTTTATTATAAAATTTAAAATCACACTGAATTCAAACACCTGATACTCAACCAATGTTACAATAATCTTAACAACCTCTATTCCCCACCAGTTAGAGCTACCAGGTAAGAACTGAGACTTCCTTGAATTTCCTCCCAGTATTTTCTAGAGTCCTCAAAGTGAACCGTCTTGTCAGCTACAATCATTAAGTGGCCTCCAAATTTTCGTCTCTTACTTCCACTGCACCCATCAATGTCAAGTGAAGCTGCTTGAAGGGACCACCCCAAAATTGTGTTGATGGTGCCATCTTGAGCAATGAGGCTTGACATAGTCAAGGGGCTGCCAGTTTGCCACCAGGCAGTGCTGGATTCTGAGTAGAGTCGGGAGACTGGCACAGGCTCCACCTTCTGGCCTGAGGCCAAGACAGCCCAACCTGCATTCAGAGTTTCCCATGAATACAGTCCATTTCTATCCCTCATTCTCTATCAAAAGGGCTTTAAACTTAGTCCAAGGGGTCAGTGGGTAACAGAAACCACCATATCCATGGTTGGATGAGGCTCTCCACCCCACGTTTGTGACTCCTATCCAAATAATATTCTTTCGTATGTGTATGTACTGAGACAGACAAAGGTGAGTATGTGGAGAGAGAATAATGGTGTTTCCCCCACCAGTCTCTGATCTTACTTTGCCAGATTTGTCATCTGAGAAGCACTACAATGTTATGCCTGATTTCTTGGATGATTTTATTATTGTTACCACTCAGTTAAATTAATTTTAACTGATGCAAAATTATCATCAGTAGTATGGTACTAGAATGCATTTAAATAATGCCCACTAACCCCATCTGGCTGGATTCCTAAATGACCTGAGGAGACCATGAGACAGCCCAAGAAGGATGAATGCGATGCAACTAGAGGCAAGAAAAGCTAAAGAAATGCTCCAAACACACACTGAACCACAGCTTAAAATAACAGGGCAAGCCTGAAAATGCCGGAGATTGAAACAGCAGACATCTCTGCCTGCTGTATTTAAGAAATGGAATCGCAAGTGACACCAGGCTCTGCATATAGTAACTGCTACTTCATATCAAAAAATGATCTTTCCATATGCACACCTCGGAAAGCACAGTACCTTCCAAATGCACACATTACTCACCTCCCCATGCAGTGCAGCCCACTCAGTACTGCCCCTTAAAATATGAGCAGAAATAGAGAGAAGCCTTCAGTTTTGTTAAAAACATGCTCTATATTCAGTGGACACTCAATACCTTTGTTGCACTACTGCCCAAGGCCCTGCCAGCATGGTCAATTACGCGTCCAGGCTTAAGTATACGGGATGGGGCCAACACTGTGTTTGTGTGCCAAATGCTTTACCTGGACCATCTCACTTAAACCCGATCACAACCATATGAAACAGGTCCTATTGCTGTGAGAAACTTGGGCTGAGAAAGGTTAAGTGGTTTGCCCAGCATCACAGTACTGCTCGCAACACAGACAGGATTCAGAGCCCCAAAGTCTGACTGCAGACCTCATGCCTTAATGACTCCAATGTACTAGCTCCAGATTTTTGGATCACTGACTTATTCTAACCTGCTTTTCTGACTTGGGCAGTAGAGTGCTAGCAGGTGTCTCTAGGAGGTCCATTAGCACAAAGTCGATAGTCCATCCTTGCTGAAGAATAATTGTTCTTCCAGCATCCCCGCTTGTACAGCAGAGTGCTGCAGGGCTGGAAGGGGTGGCTGGCGGTAACTGGCCCAAAGGGTTTTAGAGGGAGGAAAATTACATTTACAGAAAGAGCAGGTGACGGTACTGCCCACTCTTTTTATGTAGCTAATCAACCCAGGCAGTGCAGTTAATTCAGTCTGCCTCTCCTCACAACTCGTTCTAGAGGGGAGGGGGGTGGGGGGATGGGCTAGGCTGGTGATGGGTATTAAGGAGGGCACGTATTGCATGGAGCACTGGGTGTTATACGCAAACAATGAACCATGGAACACTACATCAAAAACTAAGGATGTACTGTATGGGGGCTAACATACCATAATAAAAATAAATACATACATAAATAAATAAATAAACAAACCCAACTCACTCTATTATAGCAGAAACCTTCGTAGAACTGGACAGCGTTTCCAAAATGTTCAGAGGCTATCCTCTTGCCATTGTGTGGCACAGCCACCCCAGTGTGCCAAGGGCCACCACAGATCTTCCATGACTCATTTCTTCCTGTGACCCCTGAGTGGCTGCTATCACACGAAGGAGGAGGAGAGGGAGCCGACACTCCTCATGTAGGCCTGTGCTGAGCATTCCATCTACAAATCTACAAGAAGCCTTTGTGACGGACATTTCCTCCATTTTACAAATAGAAAAATAGACATTTCAAGATGTGAAATATTGTGTCTAAGTCCATCTGACCGGTTAGTGCCAAGTCTTGAGTCTAATGCCAAAGATAAGCCTTCTTCCCACTGACAAGGCAAGTTGTTGCAGTTTGCTGATTTTGGTCAGGAGGAGGTCAAGAGCATCTCGGGATACATAAGGGTATGTTATAAATATGACATATGCAAACAGTAGATCTGATTTAAGAAACTCACTAAAAGTGAGAGAGAGAGAGAGAGAGAGAACAGCAAAGGTGGGAAAATTCACACTTCTCCTGCCACCTCTCAATCTCAAAAAAGGCAGATTTATTCCTAGTATTTTCTGGGATTTAAACACAGTCAAACATAAATCATATGGAAAAAATCATCAGTTTTGTAGCCCAAGCATGTGTTATCTGTGGAAACAGCATCCCCTCTACTTAGCTCCTCCATCATCCCAACCCCTGGTCCTCAAATTCAGTACACCAACCTCTCACAGAGGCCCTGCTGTTGCCTAGGAAATCTGGCAACATAAGCAAACCACGGTTTCACACTGGTCTGGGTGCAAAGTTTGAATAAGATATTGTATTTTAAAAATTGATTTTGTATACTCCTTGGGCCAACTTCCTGGGATTAGAAGTTTTCTTTCACACTTCACATTCTCTTCAGACTTCTCAGGTATCAGTAAAAATAGAGCAAATGGAGACCACGGCAGAACAAAACCATAATTCAGGAGTCGGGTAATAGGTGAAAGATGCTAATCCCAGTTGAGAGGAGTTCATAAAAATGAATCCTGGCCCCCCTTTGGGTAGCAGGAGTACTGCATCATGAATATTTATGGTGGAATATGGGAAGTGTTGGGAAACACGCTCAGCAGGGGCCAATCTACCCGAACAGCTGGGGATCATTTGGGTGTTAAAATGAAGCTTTAAGGGACACCATTTAGATAAAATCATATTTGAAAAGAATTATGCCTGTGTTCCAAATAACATCGAGTGTAGAGCAATTTTGAGTTTCATATGCTTTGCAAACATCTGCTTGCTTTTAAACTTTACTCATCTTGTGCCGTGAAGTTGGATTCAGTTTCAAAAATCTCCCCTATTTTTATGGTGGGGTGATCCAGTTTAAAGGGTTTATAAAAAAAATTTTTTAAGTGTGTATACATATATGTATGTATCACGAACTAACTTTTCAAAAAGCATTCATTTTAAAGAGGTGCTGGGTGTAGCGGTTAAGCACGTAGACTCTAACACTAGGTTCCCTGTGCCCAAATTCTAGCTCCACCACTCCCTAAGGCTGTGTGGCCTTAGGCAAGTTACTTAAACTCTCTGTGCATTAGTTTCCCAATCTGTAAAAATGGGGTCATAACAGTGCCTCCTCTTGTGGCTAAGAAGATTAAGTTAGTTCCTGGCTCATAATAAGCAGACTGTGTTAGCACTGGCTTATATCATCATTATTAAAATTATTCTCGTTCCACTGGGATAATCAAGTAAAGGGTATAAAATGAGATGCATATGTCTACTCCAAAAGTTTCTGTAAGAATTAAAACAGATAATGAGCCGAGTGTCTAGCTCAAATGTGTGTAAGAGGTACTGAAGACGAATGACTGGGAAGCCAAAACCGACTTTTGTCATCGGCTTTCAGGGAGTATTCCTGATATGAATGTGAGCATTCACCAAAATAGGAAGTAGTTACCACCAACTAAACCAAAACTGTCATTAGTGATTTAATGCCTCAGTGTCACTGAATATTTTTAATGAATGAAGACTCAACTTACTGTGTGTTGCCAAGACGGTTATTCCTACGGTCCACTGAGCAGAATCACTTCTCACCCCGTGTCGCAGGAAAATGTCACTGGAAACTCTTTTGGTCCCAAATCCTGATTTTGCTCATTCATTTCTGATTTAATTCACTTACCCAAAACAAAAATACGAAATAAAGAAAATCACCGAAGACTCCATCTAATAGACTGCTCAGTGATCTATTATTGTTATTGGGGTGTAATTGTTAATTTCAGTTCTACAAAGTTTCCAAACGGCGCTGAGGATGACTAATAATTCACATGCTCCTTTTGAGGAAACGTCTAAGCACAGGTTCACCAACATCTGAAATCCAGACTGCTTCACGAACAAAGAGCTCTCCCTCACCCAGAGAGAAAATAACTCACTCCCAACAGTCCGTTTACTTCACAGTAGCCAGAGTAAAAATGCAAATATGATCGCGTTGTTTTACAGCTTAAAATTCTTTAAGAACTCCCAAATTCTCTTAGGATAAAGACTGAAATCCTTAATAGATAATTTACATGCCCTGACTCTAGACTAGCCTCCTGGCTGGCTCCCTGCACTCTGCCCTACATCCTAACCCCAAGTTCCAGCTGTGATGCCCCTCACTTGGTTCCCTGAACTTGCCAAGTTCCTTGCTGGCCAGCACCAGTGACAAATATGTCCATTCCTTACAAGAGCAATCATCTGGGGCCCCTTCAAACAGACAGCCTTTAAGTATTTGTTCAATATGTACCTAGTGAGAATGCAGTGAACCTAATTTTCTAGTGATAAAAACTGTTTCCATAAATGGATTTAATACACATTTTACTTCACCTGGGAGAAGCAAAATCAGAATTTTGAAAAAATTGGATTATTTTCATTTGTTCTCTAGTTTTTTGTCTTTGTTTCTCTTGTTTTGTCTTTGGCTTTCTTTTGTCAATTATGAAACAAGACGATTCCCTAGGGGGTAGGACAGTATATTGAAAGTGTTTTATATTTAGATCGCAAAGACTGTCACTTCTTCTGCACCATGCACGATGTGCTTTTGGAGCTCCAGATGACCTCAACCGCCAGTTTCAGATAGAGCTGTACCTGTGTAAGTGCACACTAAGAACACTCAGGAGAAACAAACCAGGAGGGTTTGGTTTTATTTTGACTCAACAATCCGCTCAGCTTCAGGAAGGTAAGAAGCCCATGCAGCGAGCTCAGACAGCAAGTGCGGGCAATGCTCTAGGACCGCTGGGGTTTGGTGGCAGGACGAGCTGTCTGGCTGGTCGGCCCCATAATCTGGCCCTGCCTTTACCAGGATGACACATCTCCACCTCAACTCCTGGACAACTTCTTGGCTTTCAGGTCTAGGACTAAATGTCACTGTCTCCAAGAAAATGTCACTGGCCTGGAAGACCAGGTCAGATCATCGAGTGACTGTATCTCACTGATTCTGTGTTATTTGTATATTCCCATATCTCTGAAATTAGACGTGGCTTTCTAAGAGTGGGGGTCTTCCAAGCTGCTCAGTCAGCTCAGGCGGGCATCCTGACGTGGCCATCGAGCCCGCACACGTGTGCAGGTCGGGGTTAGACTGGGCGATGGGACTGCACCATCGAAGCCCCCTGCCTTTGCCAACAAACCCCTGAAGGACCAGCTGAGGAAAGAATAGGAGTCTTAGTTGATGTCTGAAAAGCTTCTGCTAACACTTCTTGGTAAGAGCAAGAAAGCACCGGCACCTGAACTCCGAGGATCAGGTCAGCTGCTGGTGAGAAAACACCAGGCAACAGCAAAGCACTATGTCAAGAAATGCCCTTCCCAACTCCCCTGACAGCCAGAGAGTGACCGTGGATGGGAAACACGCATGCTGATGAAGCTTAGTCAGCAAGCAAGCCCAAAGGGTCCAACTCGGAACCTGAAAAAGTTTTAGGAATGCCTTATTTAATTTATATCTTCCTTTTTATGGATGTGTAAGAGTCATGATTTTAAAAATCTTTGAAAAGAGTCCAAAACAACCTTTATCAGTAAGTCTAAAACAAAACGAATTAGAAGCATAGGGCTTTCATTTCTTACAAACAAGCAAGCATAAGGCCATAATTCCATTAACAGACTTTTATCTTTCTTAGCAGTATATAAAATCGTGATGTGACTTATAAGCAAGCAAGTTTTAGGAAACAAGGTGTACGTTTGTGCAGTTGCCTGGGATTTTCATTCATTCCAATTATTACAACTGTAATTCTGCCTCACATAATTAACATCTATCTCCCCAACTTGTCTCTCAATACAGACTGATGCCTGGAATAAAGTACACTTTCATTAAGTATTTTGAAGTGAATGAAGTATGCTTAGATTTTTGTTCCCGGAATACAAATGTCACCTAGGATCTTTCGTCCACTCCCTGACTTCCAGGGCGAGATGGCCGCAGGCTAAATCTGAGTTGCAAATGTAGGCTGCCTGATGCACTACAGTCGTCCTAAAAACAGGTTCAGTGAAACTGAACGCCTCTAGGTGGGGCATGTGGTCTCCATTTCACTGCCCCTATCACTTTTATCCATTTACGTTGACATCATCTACCTGCCCCTTGAAGGCTTTTGAGTTCATGATGCATATTCTGCGCTTTATATTATTAACACATGATAATCACATCCTTCATATGGTCAGAGGGACAGTTACTGATTAGTGGAAAAAAGCGCCAACCCGGGCCACAAGTGTACCCATGCAAACACTTGCTGTTGGAAGAATTTTACATTGTCACTCTCAACAGGTGGTCAAATTTTTGCACAAATACTTCATCACTGGTCCTCCTCCCTTGGGCCTACAGCACGCCTGCGCTGATGCTTTCTACCGTCCACAGGTGGCAGTGGTCCTTCAGTATTGCAAAAGTCCCAAATGCCACCCTGGCTTCTAAGCCCTGCAGTCCTGGGCCTTGGGAAAGGATATCTGCAGAGTTCCAGGGCAGTGTGTCTGACTTTATCACTCCACCTCCTCAATGTTGGAGCCCACGTGCAGTATTTACACAAGGAAGGAACTTGACCCCTTACAGGTCATACATTGTGTTTATGCTGAAAAGTAAATGTCCATTTGCGACGGAGAAGGTATTCTTCCCATGCGGCTTAAACCAAGTAAGTTTTCCACTCTTGCCCCTTAAATGAGAAAGCGGGACAGGAACAGGGGTTTTTTGCTGCTTTTATCCCCTTATATTCTAATCTTTCTTTTAGTATTATCTTAATGTATTAGTGGGTCTCCAACTTGACTTCTCAGTATAACGAATTGTAAAAACTAAGACATGTTAGAAAATATTAAACACTGTCTTACTTGTTTTGCATTTTAGCACCATTCCATGTACGTATAGACACAAGGGAAAGTTCAGTTTTAAAGAGGCTGAAATTAAGCAGTATTTTAGCTCTAGCCAATTTTTCCAGGTAACTTAGCATTTGACAGATGGAAACTCAAAAACAAGGCTTCCGTACTGTATCGTTCTATTTGAACTTTGGCTGAAAGTGTTCAACTTATAACTCAGTTACAAAAGTATTTGGTTTTCTTAAGAACAGTCCCACAGGTGTAAATATTGCTTAATAAAACATGACAAAATGTTAAATCCTTCTGTTAAAGACCATGGTGTTACCTTCAGCAAGGAGTAAGTCACAGCAGATAATTTTCAATGGACTAACTACCCCGGAGAAAAGTCAGTCCCACTGTACATATGACCACTATTAGCAATGGCATTTGTTGGACGTGGTTTAAATAACTTTCTTCACACGAGGAACAAAATACGGTAATAAAAGCCATTTTTCCATGCACAGGATCAGCAGCTATTCCTTTTTGTGATTTGTCATTAAGAAATTCTCAAGAAAAGTATAGCCTTTTAAAAAGTATATACTGCTGAATAAATGGAACCTGTTTTAAACAGACCACTTGAATTGAAAAATCTTTTGCAAAACTGTTCTCATACTTTTAAAATTGGGAAAAGTGCATTAAAGACAAACAGCTCAATTTAGACCTTCAAAAAAGAGAAAGAATACGTTGATAAATAATAAACATTAACAATCTTATTTTTCTCTGCTGAGAGAGGTTTACGTCCCCCTCCATCTCATTCAGAAGTACAACCGCCAGTGTGTGGCTTTTCCTGCGCTGGCCGGGTTAGCTTCCCTGGTGCAGCTGTGCACATCTGGTGCTAGTCCCGCTACAGCCCAGCTCCACGGAACTGTTACGTAATCTCTGTGCTCTGAGAGGATAAGCCCCTGTTGTTCATGTTCTCCCTGGAGGTGTTTCTTCATCTGAGTCCTACACCTAACCAAATCTCTGGCCAATGCTAAGGGAGGACCAGTTTGTTGATCTTCCATAGACTCAAAAATGAATTTATCTCCAACTACAGCAAGAAGAAAATATTGGACCTGAAGAAGAATACACCACCAGGCAGGTGTTGGAAACCACTGCACTGGTGTTGGGAGATTTGGGCAATGGAACCAGGTGCAACACACATGACTTTATACTTCATTGAGAGGCTCACAAAATGTTCATTCCTCAAGCTTCTCTGGGACAGATCTTTGACCCACCTCAATGTCATTCCCTTGGTGCTTCCAACCGAGCCAACAAGAGCTGCTGAACCTGAAAAAACACTTCCAGGGAAAAAACCATCATGTCATTCAAAAGCAACATCCAAGTACACAAGTCACTAACAGGGACACAAGTTAGCATTTATTAAGTTCCCACTGTAAGCCAGGTACCTTAGATGCAATATCTCAGTAAATACTTAGAAACAGTGTGAAAGAATTTTATCAGTCCTTCTTCATGGATGAGACAACTTAAATTCAGAGAGATTAGAGGTTAACTCCTCCTCTTTTTTATTGCCCCTAAAATAATTTTTAAAAATACCTGCTTTGGGGGGCACCAGAGTGGCTCAGTTGGTTAAGCGTCTGACTCCTGGTTTCAGCTCAGGTCATGATCTCAGGGTCCTGAGATAGAGCCTCATATCAGGCTCCATGCGCAGCGGTGAGTCTGTTTGAGGACTCTGCCCCTCCCCACTACTTAAACACTCTCACTCTCTCTAATAAATAAATAAATCTTAAGAAAAAAAAAAACCTGCTTGGAAAGGACAGTTCCAGTGCAATTTATCCCCTCCATTCTTTTATGAAGGATCTTGGGGGTGGGGCAGGAACTTGATATCAATTGTGGCTTTGGATATGGCATTTACTTTTATAATAAATATTATTTTCTCTGAGTTCAATGATAGGCATCTGTGATTTTCATAGAAAAAGATGTCCTTTTTATGATTGATTTCAGTACTAGTAATACAAGTTACATAGATTCAGTTCCTGAATGCAAGATAATCACAGATATTTAAGAGCAAGTCTACACTTGTCAATGCATTCCATGTGTTTCTGGTATCACTTTATCTTGGCCAGTGTCTGTAGCAAATAAATAAGAGTATGAATTTTCTCCAGAGAATTCTCAGGATATATAGCACTGTGGCATGGCCTGAGATTCTTTCAGCTTCCACGTCCCAGCTGATCAACGTACAATTGCAAAGAGATGAGAAGAGGAGCTGTATTATTACAATGAACATAAGCTTTTCTGCTGAGGGGTCTGGATGACCCAAGTGTCCATGGTTCTTGTCCGCTGAGTATAAAGCAAGTCACCTGACTCAAGGAGAATTTCAGACTGACAGCCTCCGAGGGGATTGGCATATATGTCAGTCCCTTAGATATAGTAATTAAGCTGAAGATCTTCCGATTTATAAAATATTTTGTGTTTGCCTTGGGGTTGGGTATCAGACATGAAATCTTCCTTATTCTATTTGAACAAAGATTCCAACTGCTCAAGTCCCACCCCGTCAAGTTTTATCCCCTTCCTCCCTTTACTCAAGAAAGACAGAAGCATGGGAAACACCCAAGTATTAAATAAACCACTCATGTGTAGCCCTATGCAAAATACAAAGAAAATTAACCCTGGTGACACCTGTCTTCTGGGGTCTAGAGATTTCTATCCATCAGGAATCGATTTTTCTGAATTAAAAAAAATAGATGAATTTGACAAATACTGTGAAAGGCTTCAGACTGATGACTTTATTTCATTTTTAGAACTCAGAACTCCATCAGAAAGCATAATTATCACCCACAAAATCCTATTCCAGCCATATTCCTCTATGGAATATTCACAGGCTTACAGTCATCATCTCAATTTTCCTTATTTCTTTAGTGGAAGAAAAACATTTTAAAAATTTATTTCCACTAGGAATATTTTCCTTGAGACCACCTAGCTATTTCATAGATGTATTTGTTGTTGCAAAGACAGTCAGTGGGAGCTAAAAGTACGTTACATTCTAGAATGCTCAGAAGCTAGGTTCACATTGACTTCCATTTATTTATGGTGTAGACAAACTAATTTAATTACATCTTTTTCAAGATCCTTGTTTTATTGAGACTGTGATCTAAGACTTATTAAGACCACAAGCCTGTCAAGTTACTTGGTACACTAAAAAGAGCCCCAGGTCCTGAAAAAGGAGACCCGAGTCCACACCCCACATTAAAAAAAAAAAAAGAACAAAAAAAAACATTTGAGAGAGAGAGACAGAGTGAGGGAAAAGGGAGGGGAGGGGGAGAGAGAATCTCAAGCAGACTCCCTGCTGAGCACGGAGCCCAACACAGGCCAGATCCTCAGATCCCGGGACCCTCTGATCATGACCTGAGCTGAAATCAAGAGTCGGCCATTCAACTGACTGAGCTACCCAAGCACCACCCCATTTTTAGAATGACAATGCAATCAGATGATATTTCAGAAGTCACCACACCTCTAGCCCTATTTCCCTATGTATTATAAAGCTGCAAAACTCAGTGATCTCTAGGGCCCCTTAAAACTTAACCTGTCTGTTTTAATGTATGAAGCATATCTTTAAAACATGTACAACATAAAGAGCCAATTTTAACACTTTTTGAAACACTCAGAATATCCCTTGATAAATATCATATCTCATTTATAAGTTAAGCAAAATGAGGATGTAAGTGAAAGAAATGGAGATACAATTATCTTCCACATTCTGGGAGCTCCTCTAAAAATCCACAACTGTGTAAGAAAGCCAACACTCAGTCCCCTGTCTCCTCCAGGAAATGTCACAGGAAGGCACAGGTTAGGCCACCTTGACTCTCTCTCCCCAGCAACGCCAAATTGACAGGAGGACTGTGAGCACATCTTTGCTTCCGGAATCCTTCTCCAGGCCAGGCTATGAGACATCCATGCAACTGAGCAGCTGGACAGCACATCCCTGGCCCCCGTCCTGTGAGGATTACTATTAAAACAGAGATTCTGGGGACACACCATTCTTGTTCCAAATTCAGAGTTCAGCTACCCACAATCCTCTTCAGACACAGACGGGTAGAAACTCATGGACTGAACAGCACACACCTGTTGCAGTGTTTTTGAATGTAACTCAACGACATTAACTGACAACAGTGGAAAGAGAGGAGGGGAGCTGGAAGTATTGGAGGGGGAGCCTTTTTATACCAAAGACTCCAACTTAGAAAGAAAAAAAAAGAAAAGGCTCTTTTGTTAATTATTAGATGTTGCCAGCTAACAAACCTGTATGTTTCACTATGTAGTAAGCATTTAAGAAGTATGACCTCACTTAGGCTATTTGACCAAATGAAGTACACTGGCTATTCCATTCCAGAGAATGAATGAAGATTTCAGTGAGGTCCAGCCCAATTTCAGCTGCTATTTTATCAACCACCCAGTTCCATTCCTCTCTCATGTTCACTGTGCCATACTATGTTATGCCCCAATTCAGAGACACTGGGGTGCTGGTGACTGAACAAAGGAAAGCAGTTGAGCCAAGGGTTCCAAAGTGAGTCTCTGGTTTTGAAGGCAACACATGGATTATATCTCCAGATGCTCTGGTTCACAAGCACTCATTCAGCAAGAATTTTAATATGTGTTTAGGCACTGGGGAAATAAAGATGAAGCAACACAGTCCCTCAGAGTGCCCAGACAGACAGGGAAAGACACTCTAGGAGTGGTCACTGCTGTGACAGAGGCGTGTACCAGATACACAAGGGGGTAGAGCCTCTCCATCTGCCTCTGGAATGAGAGGAAACCTCACAGAAAAAGTCTTGTGTGAGGGCACACCAGAACGATGAGGAGCCATGTATCTGCTGGACCACTGTGGAGACTTGAGGGTGGCAGTGAAGTCTTAGGACAGGGTATGGGCCAAGACACAGACATGTGAGAGAGTTTAGTCATGCACTGAGAGCTTGAAGTTCAGAGAATGTATGGCAGTTCATGATGATAGACAGGCAGGAGCCAGATTATGCTCCAGAATTCAGGCCTTTGCTGATGGAAGTCTCCACATCTCCCCAGCATTGGTTTTAAGTAACACTACCAGGACTACCTTATAAACAGGTAGAATGTGGGATGTGAATTAAAGCCTGTGGCTCAAGAGTGTGTGTTCAGGGAAGAAAAGGAGGCCTCCCTTACTAGGAGCTTGGGATGGAAGACAGTTTGGAGGTTCCAACAACAAAGTTCACATGTCACAATTCAGTGCAGCCTGTAAAGCTCTCTGATTCCCCACAAAGTGAGGACCTCCCTTTCTCTCATACATACTCCATATCTGACTCTCTTAGGCATTTCAGGGCACTGAACTGGATGGAGGGGGTTATCTTGCAAAGCTTAAAATGGCATAGAATCAATGTCTTTTAGCTAATTCAAGTTTTAAAATGGAGACATGCTGCTACTGATGATTTGCCATAATGAGCAAGGGAGTATGAGCAGGCCGGTGACAAGCAAATAGGAAAGAACAGCACATATGGTGTCACACACCCATTTAGCCACACTCAACATGTTACTGCTGTTATATTCATCATTATGTAATAGGAATTATAAGAAGCATCTTCACAATCTCACAAAGTAGGAATCCAATCCAAGATATATTGGATCCAGCAGTGACTCACTCAAATATTTATTACCCCAAATATGAAAACTTCTAATAAAACCTGAAGGATTATTAATGACGGTACTTAGTATTCTAAAAGCCAGAAGACTTAGTGTATATAAAATTCTGACTTTTACACCTACTTAATATCCAACTTTGATAAGTCATACGATCGCCTGAAAGTCCTTTACCCTTTATTTATTGAGGTTCAGATTTGTCATTAAGTACTTGGGAAAATGATTACCTTACTACTTTAAATGGCTAAAAAGAGGAGAAGGAGGGAAAAATCATGATCTATGTAACTGAACGAGACCATTTTTTCTACTATTTCACCGTAAACATACATGTATAAGCACACACATACACCAGAACAACAAATCACAATAGAAGACAGAACTAAAATTCCATTTTAATGAGACAAAGAAATGGCAACAAGCTAAAGTTACAAACAAGAAAATCCTAATCTATGGAGAAGAGAGATCAAACACGCCCAAGCATGGTAGACATCTAAGGTCCAAATGGGGTCCTTCATGGTGTTGCAGCCTGTGGAGAATGGAAGAAGCAGATACACCCTTCAAAACTGGGAAGTGGCGATGCCCTTCTCTGGGTAAGGGCCTGGAACAGTGCTATTCCTGCAGGGTAAGAGCTCCAATCTAGTAAGTCAGACCTGCTTCCGCTTCTGAGCCGTGTATCACTGCTATCACTTGATACCACTCAACACAGGCTGAGACATCATTAAAATCCTCTGATGTATAGGGACAACTAGAAAGAAAACAACCACTTAAGGTAAATTTCAAACAAAAATAACAAAGTACACAAAAACATTCTAGCACTGGGAAAGACAGCAAACAATAACCAAAAAAGTGACAGCCAAGAATATAAAACTTATAAAGCAATTTGAAAAAGACTTCTAAGTATGGATTTCTAGGACCTTCAAAAGGAAAAGTGTATCCATAAAACCAAAACAGGAGATTATAAAACAAAGCATGTGATAATAAATTCATGAATAGAAATCTTGTCATTTATCTTCCTAAAACCTCAATAGATGGGATAAATAGTAGACTAGACACAATTAAAGAAATAATCCGTATATGAGAAGATACAACTGATTAAATCGCTCAGAACACAGCAGAAAGACGAAGACGTGAAAATGAGGAAATGGGAGGTGACACATAAATACTGAGTAGTTCAGACCTAACTCTAAGAGGTCTCCAGGAGAAAATACAAAAAGGCATATCTGAATATGTAATTGCTGAAATTTTTCTAGATTTGTAACCTAACCTGAACTAACTGGCAAAAGCTTACACTTAACGATTAAAATGAGCTAGGAGTGAGTGTTAAGAGAGCCAGTGTCTCCAACCTTTTCTGGTTTGACTTAAGCATCTGCCTTCGGCTCAGGGCGTGATCCCAGGGTCCTGGGATCGAGCCCCACATCAGGCTCCTCCGCTGGGAAGCCTGCTTCTTCCTCTCCCACTCCCCCTGCTTCTGTTCCCTCTCTCACTGGCTGTCTGTCAAATAAATAAATAAAATCTTTTTTAAAAAATCATAATCAAAGTAAGAATGAAATCTTGTTAAGTGTGGACAGGTCATTAGTAATTTGTATAAACCGGAGAATACTATCATTGCATGTGGAACAGCACGTGGCAAATAACAAACCTGTGACCTGATAGATCTCTCCCCCATTCCCCATGAATCCACTTTGCTAGGCAAACTTGGTGGATTGGGTCATTCTCCTAAGTTTGTTCCCTTCCCTGGATGAAGTGGTAAGACACTGAATTTAGGTTCCATAGCCCAAATGCATTAGACTCCACTGAGCTGAATGAGGAAACTCCCCTGGGAACCACAGTGCCTGACAAATCCTAGTTTTATAAATAACTGATACTGGGTAGTAACCAACAAAACAGAGGTCTGAGAAATCAGTGGAAGAGCTTCCCATCATTTTGAGATCTTCCTTTTTCCTGGTCTTGGAAATTTAGCATCCATTTTTTTCCGCAGTGATTTTTAATTACTAAACATCCAGGGAAGATGACAAAGATACTGTGGGATCCAGTATTTTGAGGCTAGACACCGACCCTAAACAGTAAGAGGAAACATGAAAGACATGAAATGGTAAGTGGGGCTCATGTGATAGATGGCTGACATTTAAGGATTCATCAGTGGTGGAAAGAAATGGAAGGGAAAGAGAGCAGACATTGGGAAGCCATGGGCCAGAGGAGCTTGGGTTCATTTTAGAATAGATCCCAAGAGGTTGAATGTACCCTGGGGAAGGGGGGGGGGCAATAAATTCCACTGCATTGTCAAGGTAGGCTGAGAACCTGGCACTGCAAATTCCAAATTTATATACTTCTTTTTTTTTTTTTAACACCTATCATGACACTTGAGGCAAGATTTACTGAAGTCTTTTGAGAAATGTATCCTCTGTTGATATCATGTCAGTAAAGTATTAAAACACGGCGCCACTCCTGAAAGCTGAAAAAAATGGAGCCTCCATGAAACCCTGAAAAGTACCATAGGCTAGAGGAATTCTAGCAGCCTAAACAACCCAAAACACACCCTCACTTGCCCCAGAAAAACCATTAAGGAAATAATAAGACTCTAAGTCCTAGTTGTTACTACTGTAGCTATGAAAGGAAAACTATAATGAGGAATACACTTCTAAGGATTTGGTTTTGTTTTTTTCTGTAATGAAGACTTGCATCAACACACTGTTATTTTCTGACCTGGTCCTCCAAGTGACTCGTGTGAGTTTATACTTCAACTGACAGGACAGGAGTGGAATTAGGAGCAGCCAGTGACTCGGGGACAGAGAACAGCCAGTCCACCAGCTCACAATAGGATCAGCGTGTACCTTCAGGAATACGGAGTCTCCTGGGCCGTCCTATTTATTCATTCTTTCCACACATCTTTACTACGTGTCAATCATGTACCAGGCGCTACACCCAGGATTAGGGAGACAAAGTTGAATTAGACAAATAAAATCCTTGCCCTCTTGGTGGGGGTGAAGGGACACACTAAAATAAGACAAACGATTAAGTAAAATAATTGCAAGTTGTAAGAAATGTCGTGAAGGAAATCACCCAAGGGCAAGTATACAGGGGAGGCCTATTCTAGATTAAGGGGGTCAGAAAGGGCCTTATAGACAAATGAATATCCCTGTAAAATTCCTTCAAAAAATTGAAGATAACTAAGGCCCAAGAATACTTGTTTTCTTTTCTGGGCAAAACATTCACAGTTTCTTTGGCCCATCCTCCTATGAAATGACCAGAGAGGGTGCCTTCTACATCTTAACCCACTTCTAGACATGGGTCTTTCACGATAAGAAAAGGATGGAGAAGACTTTGCTTAAGAGAATTTCTTTAGGGGGGTAGTTGATAGGTACCTCAGAAAAACCTTGACACTGTAACATTTGCTGTCTTTAGGAAGAAGCTGGAGTCTGAAAATCTGATCCTCAAATCTTTGTTTGCAAACAGTTCTGGATCTCTGAAAAAATCTCCCACTGAGTAAACTCCTGGTGCGAAGTGCTATCAGCTACCACTGGAAAGCCAAACCCACATGGAGGCTTCCAGAGCCCTGACAGCTAAGAAGATGCTCAGGGCGCTGCTGTTCAGAGAACAGCCTTCTCCACCCCCCTTTATTTTTTGTTTTGACTTGTCCAGGCCACTTCGCACTCCCTCCTCGTCCCCACTGTTTCACCCGCAGGGAGGCTATCATGAGGGTCCATCAAGAAATAAGGCTAGAGGATGCACGGGCCAGGCAAGTGTTCATTCCTGTTTATTCCAGATTCGGGAAGAAACTCATTCCCATCCCAAAGTGGATATATGAGACATTTCGAGAGAACAAAACCAATTTGTTCACAAACGATGGAAACGTTTTCAGTACAACATGCAGATATCGATCACGCTATAAAGGAGGCATTAGTTTTATTTACTAAACACCCCCCTTCACTGGGTTTGGCTGCAGCCAGTCAGAACTACAAAAAATGTGAGTCCAACTGGTTTGCTCATAGCTTATTTTTTACTTTATACTTCCTTCAATCTCCCAGCTCTGTAAATATTTACTCAATATTTTACCATACTTAAATTTAAGATTTCAGTTGTCTCTCTTAACTGGTTTATAAACACCAAACAGAAGAACCAGTTCTTAAGATGGAGGAGATAGCATCTGATTGACACGCTGAACCTGGATTACGTATTAAACGAGAAATGCCCTCCTTGAGCCAAAATCATTGTGGAAAAGCAAGCGACTTTCTCGGCCGATGATGCATCCATAAAATGGTTGGAAAGCTGCCCTGTTTGCACATGGAATCAGAAAATAAAACAAAGTAAAAAGAATCTATCCCATTCCTCTAATTTCATCATCTTGCTACAGCCCTTCTCCCCAGGGCTTTCCTCTAACCCAGTTGCCAAAGAGGCGTAAGGGGTTATCCTCTCTGAAATACCATTAACGATTCTGTGGGCCCTCCTGGGGCCACTCTGAAAGAGCTCTGGAAAGTATATTTCTCAACACAGCTGGCAAACAAATCTCTTTGAAGGAGATAGCCAAGAGGCCTGAGATTGGCCCTCCAATAATGAGTTCAGCATCTTTCACTCTCCCCAGCCTATAATATTCTTCCTCCCTTGTAGTTATTTATTATTATTCAATATTTATGCAAGCTATAAATGTGCAGAGCACTGCACAATATCACAGAGAGGGCCAATGCAATAACACCATCTTCTCCCAAGGCAGAGGAAAGAACCAGCAAGTCCAGTCCAGGGGCAGAGGTATCCAAAGAGAAAGGAGAGCACGGAGGTAGATGGACAGCTGTCTTTCTGGCATCAAGGACCCATTCTCGGGCGGGGCACATTCTGCTGGATCAGAGCTCCTTTACCCTGCTACAAATCAGAGGAGGAAATGGCTTGACCTCTCCATGCCTTTGGCTATCCCACACTTGTTTTGTAAACAGAGGTAGAAATAGTGATCCGGAATTAAGACATGCATCATAAACTACAACCCCTATTCCTAGGCCACATCCAAGGTAGTAGGAACTATTAAAAGCAGGAATTTAGCAAGCAGTGATTTCACTTGGGGTGCTTAACCTGTGGAACACCCCCCACCAATATTACCTGTGTCCATATTCAAAAATAAACTGCCCTGACCTTCTCTAGCAATGACCTGAGCACGGTTTCTGTGTATCAGGAAACGAGTGCAATCAAGTTCAGGCCATGGAAGAACTATCCAAGGTCATGTCATCAGAAAATGACAGAGCTGAGACCCAGAGCCAAATTCCCTGACTCCAAGGCCAGTATCTCTCCGTGGTAGGATACTGCTGCCTCAGCCTGCTCCTTCCTTGGCTGCTCTGCACTTCGGTTCCCTGGCTTTCTTTCCTTCTCTTCCATCCTTTTTCCCCCAGATGGCTATTCATCTTCCCCTTTGATCCCAGGCCTTCCCTAGCTCCTGGCTTCTTTATTTCTCTCCTCGTCTCCTCTGCTCTTTTTACTTCTATGTTCTTCCTGGGAAATCACATTGTCTCTCACGCTTGAACCACCTGCTCTACGCAGTGGATGCTCCATTAGCTCTCCAGTCCCACGCTTACTCTAGGCAAGAAGCTTAGGGATGTTGGAGTCAAACACGCTTGGGGTGGAATACCTGCACAACTACGTATGACCTGTGGAACCTTCTTAAGCTCTCTAGAACCATTTCATATCTTTCAAATGAGGATAATATTTACCTCAGAGCTGAGGCTAAGACAGCCAGGTGCTGTCTAATGGCCATTCTCTGCTCTTTCTTGGTAATGGTGCCCTGGTTTTCACCTAAATACATTATGGCCAACCTACCACACTAATTCTCAGCCTCCCTTTCAGCTTCATGTGGCCATGTGAGTATGTTCCAGCCAGTGAGATACAAGGTGAGGAATGCAAGCAATAATTCTTCTTCTCCGTTTCCTCATTCCTACTGCCTGGAACACAGGATAGTCGAGCTCCATCCACCATTTTGGATCCTGAGGAGACCGGGACATTAGACACCAGGTGCCCGAGATGGCCAAACAGAAAGATCAATGACTAGGTTCCTAAAGAGACTGCAAAGTCACTGTAATAGCCCTGAATAGCCTGCATTTTATATAACAGAGCAGGGGAAAAGCACTACTTGGAAGGGTTGGGTTTTTTTTCTTATAAGCTAATTTAGCAAAATATAGCGTATATGTGGGATTTTTCTCCTTTTTTCTATCCAGTGGGAAAAGATGTCACAGAAGACACAGGACAGCTACTGACACTGGAGAGACAACTGGAAGCTGACAGGAGAAAAATACCTTTCTCCTACCCTCCAATTTTCCACGCTAACACTTACTGACCAAACCTAGCCAGAAGCCATTTTCCAAAAAGTCTTGGAAATGTTGCATAGGACAGCCTCCTTCAATGTAGAACAAAGCAAGAAAAGGTCAGGGGATGGATTTGAGAACAAAGAGGCAAATGACACACCCAGCCCAAGGAGTGTTAACTAAAGGAAGACCCTTATGTCAAGCACTCAGCACAGTGCCTATCACATAATAGGCGCACCATAAACGCTGGCTCCCCCTTCACCTTCACTGATTTCTTTTCTGAGTTACAGATTCACGAAGTCATTCATCTCTGTGTTTCTCCATCTAGATATTCCCTAAGTACCCCCACCCAACTTGCTGAAGACAAAACTCAGAACCTTCTGCCCCTACAAAATTCCCTCAGTCCTATGATCTAACACAGGTGATGGAATCCCCACCATTCTAATCACAGTCTTAAAGTATCAGAGTCCTGTTAAACTCCTCCCTCTTCACTAACTCCCCTTCCCCACATCCACTGAGTTACAGAGACACAGATGTTCTGCCTAGCTGGATTCCCTAGCTATTGCTTCTCACTCTCATAACCATGAATCTAACTTGCTCTTGGCATCACTGCTTCTTCTCACACAGTCTTTGCCCTCCTCGGTTCACCCACACTACCCAAATCTCTCTTCTAGATTCTCCACTACCTGCTTCTCTTTTTTTTTTTTTTCCTCAGAAGGACTTTGAATTTTAGTGGTTCAGACTCAACTTCCTGGCCTCCTTTTGCCATCAGTTACATGGGTAACTTGCAAATTTGTGTGTCTTAGAGATTAAGTTCACAAAAGCAAGACTCTGATTGGCCCCATTCATATTTTCTTGCTACTCCACTAAGTTGATTACCTATGGCTTACCTGTCTGTGAGTGATATGTCTACCACGCCTGTCTACCAGAGGTCGAGAGGGGGCAGAACAGACTACAGCTGCTATCTCGTAAACGGCCCTATTGCCATAAATATTCTTTTCAATCTCAGATATGACCATGGTATCCTTCTGGGCTAAATTCTCTAAGATTTCGAGGCCTGGCGACAACAGGAGGGAAAAAATTGTTTGCCTTACAAAATTTAACAGAAAATACTTCTACCATGAAGAGATGTTTGTCATTTTGTGATTCATGAAATGTTAAGTAAAATGTGCTCACTGGGAATCTTTTACAACATGGAAACAACTTCCAGTGGATCTTTCTATAGTCATCCTATGCTCCACGGTCTTGGATCCAGTATCTGGGACTTCCTTTCCATTTCTAAATACACGCTCCAGAGTCTCTTCCCTGAGCTTCTATTGGGTCTGGAATCCTTTTCCCTTGATATCTCTACATGTTGAGATCCTACCAACCAATCCCACAAAATTCTAACCCAGAATTAGTCCCTTCTAGACACGTATGCCCTCCGTACCTTATTAGCTCCAAGAGAGCAAGCACGATGTCTGTCTTGCTGGCTAATGTAGTCTCAGCACTGGAGAGACCGTGGCTTAGCAAATGCTCAACACACATCTGTTGAATTACTATGCACCCCACAGCACATCATTTCTTCCCCATATGTCCACTGCAGCACTAATCACAGCCTGCCCACATCCCAGCCATGACAGTTCCTGTCTCTACCCCCTAACAGGCAGTGAGTAAGAATATGTCTTATTAACTTTGACATCTCCTGTGCATGTAGACCACTACTTGAAACACACTAGATTCTTGATAAACATTTGTGAAATTACACAGTTGAATGAATTTATTCCTCTTGAGGTCAAAAGAAAGATTTAGATCCATTAAGATAGTTTTTCTTCACAAGCGAAAAATATAACAGAGTCAGCTACACATACAAAACAGAAATCTCTAAAAATCATGGGATAATATTTAGGTTTTTGACATCCTTAATTATAATATTTTAAGCTGAAATAACTACTTCCATAGGAAGCAATTAATGTTGTTCTATACTGTCAGCCAGCCACTACTGCAAAAATAAGATGTTCTTGAACCTCAAGTAGTAAAAATAATATATGCTTTTTCCTAGTGGAGAAATTATCTTAATTTCAACTCTGTCACGCGGCAAGGATTCTTTTCAAAATTTATTTGGAGTGTCCTATTATGATCAATGAACAGAGGACAAAAACCAACTGTTGCTTTAAATGGTCAGGTACAATAAGTTTAACAGAAACAAAGTGAATTAAGAAACAAATTTAGTCTCATTAACTCTTTGGTCAAAGGTAACAATGTGTGGAATTAAACCAAAAATTTATTTTATATTAAAGGTAGAAAAGTGTCCATTGCAGGAGAAATTTTTTTTTTTAATGGAGTCAGAGAAAAGACCTACCCTTTGAGGACAATGCTGAGGAACTGAGGAAGTCATGAAATTATATGAATTTACACAAGATGAAGTTCAAAATAGAAGGAAGAATCATTCTTCAATATTCCATTCAAGCACCTTATTCCTACCATGTCAACTCTTGTGTCCTTCTAGGGAAGTTCTGAAACTTCTGTTCTTCACTCCACCCAACGCCAAACTTCCTGTCCCTCTGACTTGCCTTCATGGGACCATATTTCTCTTTGGGTGGGATGCATGTACATGTGGGTGGCCTCACCCCTCCCCTAGTCCAGCAGCACTAAAGTTCAGGGCCACGGCCTTGGCTTGCAGGTCCTTCAGGAAATTCAGATCAAGCAGGACCCCCTTCTGGGAAGCACGGCCAAGATCTGCTGACTTACCCTGCTCTGGCTCACCTCCCAAACAATGTAGGTAAAACAAGCCAAGCCATCTTTCCATATGGCCCACCTTCTGTCCTGAAAGGGCTGAAGGGAGGCACCACATCGGTTTTCATAGCATCTTTGCTGTTACTAAAGCTCATCCTATGATATCCGTAAGTGCCTCTCAAAAGGGTCATTAAAAGCAATTTTTGGTGCATCAGTTCTTGTTGTGTGAAACTGTTCTGCATATTGTAGGGATGTCTCACTTCTCTGCTTCCCACCATTAAATTCCAGGAATGTCCCCAGATGTTGTGAACATGAAAAAAAAAACCCAAACTTTTCCAAACCCTCTGGAAGGATGGGAAAGCCCATGTTCCTAAGCCTCCTTTCCGCCTAAATTCAAAATTGAGGGTGGCTGAACCTTAATTTCCCACACAAATAGTGAATTAGATATTTAGGTTGTGGTATTGGTGCCACTGCTGTCAATATAGCAGGATCAATCAAGAAAATGTATCATTTTTACTACCCTGAGACAGAGAAGGTACAATTCAAGAATGCTCTTCCCCACAAAATTCTAATGAAAATAACTATCTCCACTTAGGAAAATTTATCACTTCATAAACTCAAGAAATGACAAGTAAAGTATGTTCTTAAAGTTAAACCCACCTCACCCCATACTCCTCACCCAAAAAACACACATGCAGAGAAAATGTCTCCCACTATAGATGAGTTATCTGCATTCATACAGACAGTTTTGACAGCTGGCAGAAAGAAAGGGCTTATTTGAGAGAAATATATACTGAAGATTGACTTTTCAGGCAAATGCTTGTTAGTGTTGCACTGCTCCTTGGGGACAGGGGGATATATCCTGAAGTTTAAGATTTTATGAGGATTTTTGGAGAGCAGACCAAATTGCAGCCACAGAAAATAACTTATAGGCAATTAGGTCTACATCTGATCCATTTTCCAGCACCCTAAGCTTCACTCATAATCTGTCTTCAGATTCACATTTTCCTGCAAATACCAAACCTGCTTTGCTTTTGAGAACATAGGTGATTGGAAATGAAATGTCTCTGGGTTGACACCCAAAAGTCCAGCCACAGATGAACCCAGATTATATTTGCAGGCAGTCAAGTATTGAGTTACCGAGTCCTTCCGGGGTATATTTGTTACAATCCCATTGAAAATCAGTTGGCTTGGCAGAGAAGGTCTCATTTGCAAAGGAGAAAAATGAGAATTGTGCCAGTGGACAGGGCTGCAGATCTAGCAGGTGTTTGCAGCAGCTACAAAACACTGGCTCTAAGCCTAGCTATATCAAAATTACCTGGAGACAGGGCTAGAAATACAGCTTCCCTGAGTTCTACCTGTTACAAGACGAATTGCGTCGCCTCCAAATTCCTATGTCGAAGTCCTAACCCCCAGTGCCTCAGATGACTGCATTTAGAGAGTGGGTCTTTAAAAAGGTAATTAAGGTTAAATTTGGTCAAGTGGACCTTAATCCAACATGAATGGCATCCTTTTAAGAGAAGGTTAGGGCACAGACAAGCACAGAAGTAAGACCATGTGAGATACAGGGAACAGATAGACGGTGAACCCTGCTGACACCTTCACCTCAGTCCTCTAGCCTCCAGAACTGAGGGGTAAACAAATGTCTAGTGTAAAAGGCACCCAGTCTGTGGTAGTCTGTTACAAAGTCCAAGCTGAGTAACACACCCTTCCCTAGACACAATGACTAGGAACCGCTAGAGGTTGGGGGCAGAAGTAAGTCTAAAACATCAGGGTTTAAAAACCATGAATGTGAACTTCTTCCCAAGAGGCTAAAGGGCTTCCCCAGATCGCACAGACCTTGACCTGCTCTGACTGTGGCCAAGTGCTAGGCCCACTCTTGCTCCAGCAAGACTCAGGTGTCTACAGTGGAATCTCGGTTTTTCCTCGTCCTTGAACCTGACTCATAAAATAATTGCTACCTTTTGTTTCTAGGAGTTTCACAGGAACTCATCTCCTCAGAACCTGCTTCTACCAAAGATATTTGAAAGACAGCTCAAAGGGGTATTTGAGGATGACACAAAAATCTATTTTTTTAAAGAAAAATGTAGAGAAAGCAGAGGATCAGGTCAAGCTGACCAAATTGCTGGACGACTGCTAAGAGATGAAGGGCTGACACAGCTCAGTGGCTCAAGGATTCTATGTTTAAGCACAGGGTGTCACGAGCTCACCAACCCTGGAAGTCTCCAGCTTTTCCTGGGGCTGCAGAGTCCGAGTATGCCAGCCTCCAGAAAGGACGTCAGATAAAGCCCTGGTCATTCTTCAAGGAATTATCATAGAAAATCACCTTGCTCATCTCAGTTCATAAACACATAGGTAGTAGCACTGGGGAGGTTATAATATGTGGTCTAGCCTGAATATTTGTTTCTGGTAAACCGAAAGCCATGCAGGGATCCATCTCATGCAGAGCTCCGGAGACTCTAGAATCCACCCATGGACAAAAGGGACTCTTGCATATCATTCTGTTATAGCCATGGCCAAATACCCAAGACTGAAAGGAAATTATAGAGTCCCTTTTATCCCCACCATTTAAATTATCCAGTTGGTTCCCTAACATTATATTTCAGGATTACTGCTCCCTACCCCTAGATTTGCAACTTTGCATTTTATTTGCCTAGAAGCAAATGTGACTAGCAATACCTCCTATCTGGGCATAGGGACAAGTATTTCTTTGGCCCAACCCTACCCCAATCACCACCATCTAATAACCTCTCACCCACTAAACTCCCTGGTCACATACTCATGTCTTAATTCAATAAATATTACTGAGTACCTATTACAGGTTAGGCATATTCCAAGCTCTGAGGGTACAGTAGTGAACATAACAGACTAAATTTCTGCTCTCATTGAACTTAATTTCATGTGATGGAAACAGACAATAAACAAGTAAATAAATACAAAGACCATTTCCAGATATATACTCAAGGAAAAATAAAGCAGAGTAATGAAACAGAGCAGTTCTCCTCACAGTGTGGTCTGTGAGTCAGCAGTGTCAGCATCAGCTGGGCACTCTTTAGAAAAGCAACCTCTCAGGCTTCCCTCAAGCCTTTCCAATCAGATGCTCTAGGGATAGGTGAAGTAGAAGAACCACTGTCGTACGAAGAAGGATGTTGGAGGGTTGCTTTAGACTGAATGGCCACAGAAAACCCCCCTGAGGTGGAGACATTGGAGCTGAGACCTGAACGTCACCTGCGCTAGGACATGTCCTGGTCTTAATTCTCCACAGTGGTCACTTCAGGTCTCCTAAAATTATGGTCTTTGTTTCATGCTTACCAAACACTCCCTGAGGTTCATTTCCCCTCACAGCCAACTTCATGGATGTGTGACCTGTGCAGTCACAGAAATCCTTGCTCTCGGAAGGACCCCACCTTTGGCTTAAAGCTCTACTGTCACCATCTTGAAATTCTTCACAGTTTTATCTCTGAACTGGTTTTGTAAGTGAGCTCTCACGGGACAACGGGGCAGGTACGTGAGCAGAGGAGGTGTGGGCATGATGCATGCTTCCCTGTTCACACGCAACACGGGCAAGCTCTAGGAGCGCGGGATTCTAGCAGACTTGTAATGCACAGCAGTTCAGTGATGCTCAAAGCGAGTTTCATGTAAGTGTGTTGAGTCCACAATTTGATAAAGCAGGGGCACTGACACCTCAGAGAGGCCATGCTTTCTCTTCTACTCAGAATGTGCTGCACATACAGAAAGAATGCAAAGGTACTCCAGGAAATCAGACCTCCCAAGGAAGGCTGTTGGTATCTCCATACCCAGGTTACTCCTCTGTATTCACCAAACCACTTATGCTGAAAATGATGGCCCAGAAAGTGAAAGGTATAACAGCCCACAGCTCTTTTTCCTTTCAATTCTTCCTTACTCTCCAGTAAGTGCAGGTGGAAAATGTTAGTACAATGCAGGTGAATCAAAAAGTGAAATAATAACAAATGTGTTAGTACCGTGCACCAATTCCACTATTCGGGCAAAGATGAAAGACAGATGCATACATGAGCTACCACATGTGAGTTGTGTAATTTCAGTGACTCCATATTGGAGTTAAATGCTCATAAATTTACAATTAAAACCGACAGGCACAATAGAAATGGTCAAATTCATGCAAATAATGTAAAATTTTATTTTTTCTTTACTTAAAATGATGGGCTATCGCAAATCAGAGCATGACTCGTCGAGAGAAAAACCAGGGAAGAAAAGGAAAAGCTTTATATTTTCATTCCTTTAGTGACAACTGTTTCCTGCTCTTTGAATAAGGAACTCCATAAATCACGCAGCCGGCGTTGCTTCCCATGAGAAGTCTGCTTTCCATGAGAAGTCCTCCCATGAGAACTCGCCGGGCTGACATGAGCATCCCAGGACACGTGGCAGCTCTGTTCCCTTTGTCACAAATGGGTCATCAAGTGGAGCATCCATTTCTGAGACGGTACCGGGTGGCACTGTTATCAGGAAAGTGAGCTTTCTTTGCATCAGGCGGGACAACAAAAAGAAAACCTTTCCCTCTAGCTCTTGTGCAGACCCTATGATAGCAACCGCTTCTTTAGAGACAGACATGTGAGTAGCTACCACAACCCAGCACAGTGTTGAATCTTCAAATTGGCCCCTATTCTGTGAGACCACTGGGTCATGCCTCAAAAGCAAGAAATGCAAAAAAGAGCTTTCAACCCACATACTTGCAGAAGAACAAATGTGCATGGAGACATTCACTGACTAGCCCTAAAACAGTACCCACACAACCCAGTAGGACTCCAAGAGGATTCCAACTGTTGAAGGTCATGAGGTTTGATAGAACTGTCCTATTTTACCTTCTGCTACAAACTCACATTACACCATACTTAGTGGACACAGCCTCCTTCTCTCATTCACTTCCAATTTGCACTGCACACCTCGAACGACCAACCAAAAGACGGGGGGGGATAAAGAAGTTCCTTTGACTTTGCCTGTCCAAGGTTCGATCCTAAATGCTTAAAGGGACCTCCATTTCCAGGCGGTTCCAAGGCCTGGTGTGTGTCACCTCACACGATCAGACTTATCACCACGGTCACTTCGGTTCATGAGAAATCTGGGCTCTCTCTCGCACATGGTGCCAAACGAGTTACAAAGGCTGCTTTCATGAACTCAGGCAGGTTTACAAGGCTGAAAGTGCCAAGATTTCAGGGTTGCAGCACTATCCCACTCATTTCTTATTAAGATGCTCCTTCATCACTGGAAATTCCTTTAGGTCCCAAATGATTTCAGTCCTGTTATTGAGCCATTAGTTAAAAGAAAAGGCTGAGAACCAAAATCCTCACCTCCCCAACGTAACCATTAGCTTTTGGAGATCGATTTTTACAAGATGCCTAAATGCTGACCCTGGAGAATACAGCATTCTATTAGGTGAAAACACGAGTAACAGATTTATTTTTCACCCTCAAAAATCAAGAAATAAATACCTTTTGTTGGTAAGTAATGTGTGGGAAATGTTTGGAAGGGTTCAGAGGTGCAGTTTCTCCCCTACTCCACCACAAAATAAAGAGCTGCCTCTTGTATAGAACCTGCAAAGGGGCTGGAGGCGAGGGGCGTGGGGTGCGTGTGGGCCAAGCCACCTTGTCTGCCCTCAACCTTCGGCTGCTCCGTCTGTTTCTCAGTGCCTCCATCTCCAAGGGGATCACAGAGGGAGTTGTAACTGTGCTCTGTGAAGTTTTTAGGAAAAAGGTCGTTAGGCCTTGGTGAGCATCAGGAATCACCTGGGATGTGTGCGCACAGCCCGTACTCACAATTCTCTGCTTATGAAATTGATTTCGTGGGTCAAGGAGGACAGAGGACCCAGCAACCTCAACTACTAAAACAATTTTCAGCTGATTCGGATGCAAGGCCTGCGGAGGTGCCAGTTATAAGCTGAGGGAACAGATTCATACTGGGCTCTACCATCTTCACCCCTGCATCCAGGAAAGCAGCTCAGCCTTCCTCTGTTTAACAATGAAGTGCCCCAAAAGCTTGATAAGGGACTCACTGCTTTGAAAAGCACAGGACTAGATGTCCTCTAATGCCCTGTGCGGTATCCGTGTCTAGGATTCCAGGAAGTCCATGGTGAGGCCAACTTCACTTAAAGGAGGTACGTACACGTATGTTAAGAACCTCCATTCTTTCTGTGGAAAACCCCTAAAGTGGGCCAGAGACGAGATACTCACCCCGCACCCCAGGACTCCAGGGCCTCAAGCAATTCTACTCCCGTAATAGATAAAACATAAATACGTCATTTCTTTAAGAAATTATTACAAATAATTAGTGCTGTGCGTTGAGTTTTGTCCTTTCAAAAGATCAGCTGAAGTCCTAAGCCCCAGAACATTACGTCGTGATCTTTTTTGGAAACAGGGTACTTAGGTAAGATGACGTCACACTGGAGTAGGGTGGGCCCTTAAGGCAGAATGGCCAATGTCCTTAAAAGACAGTAGGAAGACACAGGGAGAATGATGACAGAGAGCTTGGAGTTCCGCAGAGGCACACCGAAACCCACCAAGGACTGCCAGCAACAACCAGAAGCTAGGAGAGAGGCACGGAAAAGACTCTCCCTCAGAGCCCTCAGGAGGAACAAACTGCACCCTCACCTTGACTTCGGACTTCCCGCCTAAATTTCTGCCACTGTAAGCCACCCAGTTTGGGCCACTTTGTTACAGCAGCCCCAGGAAACCAAGACACTCACTAAATTTGCACATGATAAAAATGATCTTTGCAAAGGTTGCTCTTTTATCTTAATTTAATTTTCAGTGCAGGAATATGAAAGATTATCCAAACTCAGCCCAGGCACAAAGGAACCTTCTACCCCCCATCCTTCAAAAGCGACAAGGTCCGTCTCTAAAATGAGTCTCAATGTGTCATTAAAGCAATCTCTAGGTCACAGTCCGTGTGGCCCCATCACTCAGGGTGCCTCATCCTTTCACAGAGGTCATTAATCGGCTTTGGGCATGAAATCAAAAGCTTTAAAAAAAAATGTTTAAAAGGAATAAATGAGCTCCTTCTAAAAGGATTCCAAAAGCTCATGCTCCTACAGGAGGCAGGAAAACTGTACATTCTGAAGTTTTTCTGGAAATAGGTCACATTTCCATTTCCCTAAAAAGAATTTCCCATTTTTAATCTCAATGGATATTGTGATAATTAAAATCGCCTCTCAAAATATCTACACAGTGGTACTTATAAACCGCTGGGTTCAATTAGCCTCTTCTTATTAAGGAGGCTGCCATGATTTTAAACATATTTTTTGAAGTAGAATACATGTGACTACTACCTTCATTTTTATGAGGGATTCAAAAAGAAATCCAGGTTTCACAATTAGGACATTCATTTTTATTCTGGAAGAAAATAAAATAAATAGGAACCCAACTTATGTAAAACACAAATAGTCAAATCTGATAAATATAATGAAGTGTGGCAGTTAGATTTTACATGTCAAAATACCCACTATCTAATGTTAAAATTCTTTCCATTTTGCTTTAAGTCTTAACACTTTTTTTATGATAACACATGCTCTGCATGTCTACAAATATATTAAGATGAGAAATGAAAGAAATTCTGGGGCCCCTACAATCTGGCTTGTGAGGTAGATTGCTAATTGATCAATAAATCCCCCGTAGGCCCCTCCCCTCCCAGATGGGTCTCTCCTTTACCTCCCCCACCCCCTGCTTTTAAATCTTGGTAAGTGCAAACCTGAGCCTAGGCAGCTAAATCACCTTCAGGTAAGTTATGGTGTTTAATAAGAAGTATTTACTCCTGTACTCTGATGTAAACAAAGCTGTGACATGACAACCCAAACTACCGAAAGTATTCACTGGAGACGATTATTTCCGTCATAAAAGGAATCATAACGAAACTCTCTGAAATAACATGAGATAACACTTGATGTTAACATACTTAAAATTTGATTCAATTAAGAAAAATTCTGTTTTCATAAAACTTTTAGGACCTCAAGTAATATATCAACTGAGGTGAGATGATTTGTTTTATATATGTATACACACACATACACATATATACACATATTTATATATATATATATATATATATATAAACACAGGCATACACACACACGCACACATATACACACTCATTTACTCAACAAACATTCATTGTAAAAAAAACCCGTGTGCCAAGAATCACTTGGCACTAGGGACACAGCTGAATAAACTAGAGATCTTACCATAAGAGTATTTCATATAATCACATCTCATAAATTAGTACAACGGAAGGGAAGGAAATGAACAACTAACAACTGCATGTGCAAAATAAACTCCTTAACAAAAAAACACTAGGTTTCACTGACGGCTGCATGAGGTCTACCCTAATTTATATCCTTCTCTCACACCCCTATGCTTGCTTATACAGGATTCTGAGCCTGGGTTAACTTACATACAGCACCAAGAGCCACCCCAATTGGAGGGCTGGGGATTACTGATTCAGAATGATCCAGAAATGCTAAGGAACTAAAAGCTGAACTCCATCTAGTTCACAGGAAAGTCATCATAAATTTCAGCAAATTATACCTGAAAAATATTTTCATTTTGATTTGTAGAGCTCGGCAGCCATAACAGATCCAGTTCCAAGAAAGCGATTACAACTTTAACCATACAATCATTTTCAGGTCTTCAATATTTACCTAATTATTCCATTCTTCCCATTCCCAACACACACACATTAAAATAAATCGTAAATTGGTTATCTTGTATGTACAACCAGTTGCTAAAAGGTAAGTATATCTGTTTTGGTTTCAAGCAACAGAAATCAATTCTGAGTAATTTAAGCAAAAGAGTGGTCACTTATTGAAACCAAAGAAACTGTTGAACAGTTAAGCCTTGAGAAAGATAGACACCAATACATCCCCAGAGTCTCAATAAGTACACAGAAGTTCTCTCTAATGAGTTAATTTACTCCTAGCATGGCTCCAAGGAGTCCTGGCCTCCTGCCCATTCCAGTCTGTGTTTCAGATTTCCAGAACCAAGAACCTCGTTGGCCTAGTTTGGATCATATGCCTACCCCTAGATCACCAAGAGGCAGGATCAGCGTACACAGGCCTATTAACGGGGGGGGCTGTAAACAGAGAAGTTGTCTTTGGCATTAAAGTAAGTTTTTAAAATACTCCCTCTCTTTAAGGAGTTAGATTTCCCGGTTTCCCATTGCTTCTCTTCTAATACTTATTATGAATATAACACAACAACTATGGGGACGGCTTGGAAGAAAAGGTAGGAGTCAGAAGGGCATAAAACAGGAAGATGAGCATAACATACAACCTGACACTTCAAATTCATCTCAACATGTAAGAGCCACTTTGTGATTTATTCCTCATCCTATGGACATGGAGAGCTCCAGAAAAACAAGAGTCACCTAGAGTCACAAACAGATCTTATTTCTGGAGTCAAGAGAACAGAATAAGGTTTACTCCAAAAGCCTACCGAGGGCTTTATACTCTCTTAGACAGCAGAGGCATTTCTCACAATCAGTGCTTCATGGTACTTCCATACTGCTCTGACAGGGAAACATTACCTTTCTTTGTGACTGATGAAAAACAAACAAAAATCTTAAGTTCAAAAAAAAAAAAAAAAGAATAAGGAAGAAGCAAGGACTCTGGGTTGATATATGATGACTGTCTAAATATAGAAATTTACAGGGGACCTGGGGGGCTCAGTCAGTTAAGTGACTCTCGATTCCAGCTCAGGTCATGATCTCAGGGTCATGAGACAGAGCCCTGCGTCAGGCTCTACACTGAGCTTGGAGTCTGCTTAAGATTCTCTCTCTCCCCCTCTGCCCCTTTTCCCCAGTGCATGCGCTCTCTTAAAAAAAAAAAAAAAAAAACACAACAACAACAACAAAACAAAATTCTGTGTGTGTATAAATTTACTTCTTCAAGAAGCAAATGGGTCTACTGTTTCTTTCTGTTGGAAAGGTTGCTTGATGAGCTCAGTTTTGAATTACATGAAAAGACTTCTACACAGCGAGCACTTTGAGTCTAATGAGAAATGTCAAATGGAAAATGTAACTAAAAGAGTCTTGCTCAAAAAGTCCCTGCTGATGAAACCTCAAATCAATATTGATGAATTTGGCTTGCCCAATTTTTGCTGAATGGAATGAACTGGGTTGGTAGGAGAAGTTATTTTAGCTCTGTTTCCTCAGCATGCCAATAGAGTTTTTTTCCCTGTTCCTCCAGCCACACATGTGGCATACATTTATTATTTACAATACATACACAGGAAGCGCTTGATTGATGAGATAACCCCTCTTTCAGAAAGATCTTTTCCAAATGGGACTTTATACTGTAGGTGTTAAATGAAGTACCATAAAGTCAGTAAGATACACCTTTTCAACCCTAGATTTTATTTCCGATAAAAATATTACAAGGGTGATTTTTTTTGTAGACAGTATTTGATGTAAAATATGGTTACAGATAAATACAGATTGAGCCTATATATTTTTCTCTTCACATGCTCTCAAAGACTTTGTGTATGGCGTGTGTACAAGCTTACGTAAACATGAGAGGGAAAAGAGAACAAGAGACTGGAGAGATTAAAACTGGGATGGTTTCTGTACGAAACATAATCACGTAGAGGAGTATAATTGTATTCACGTAGATTTTAGTGCATACTTAGACATTCATTTGTACTAGTCCACTGAATAAGACCTATGAGCATTCAAAATGGCATCTATGGGGCATCAAAACATCTATGTTTCAAATCCAATTTTGAAACATCACTATTGCTACCCTATGTATGTTCCCATATAGTTTTAGAAAGCAAATTTTGCTTTTAAAGGAGGGAATAACATTTAGGACAATGTTAAATTCATATCATTTGGCTTAGTATGAGGTACTGGTTTTATGTCTGACCACATCCAAATACAGTTATGTCCTGCTTAAAGAGTCTTTAAGAGGGCGCCTGGGTGGCACGGCGGTTAATCGTCTGCCTTCAGCTCAGGGCGTGATCCCGGCGTTCCGGGATCGAGTCCCACATCAGGCTCTTTCGCTATGAGCCTGCTTCTTCCTCTCCCACTCCCCCTGCTAGTGTTCCCTCTCTTGCTGGCTGTCTCTCTCTGTCGAATAAATAAATAAAATCTTTAAAAAAAAAAAAAGAGTCTTTAAGAGTCTTGTGTGTGTGTGTGTGTGTGTGTGTGTGTGCTGAAAATTTCCTTTATAAAGAAATAACTCTTTCCTTCCCAAATCATCACCTTATAGCTTTCCTTTAAATGGTATCATCCAAAAGCACATTTTGTGGACAACTACAGGCACAAAAAGAAAACATTCATATATATTAAATATATATATTAATACATATTTATTGATACATACTATATATTCATATATTCAGTTATAAATGTAAACATCTAAAATTGTAAGTAATTTGACATAACTCTAACATTCTTATAATAGATCAGGCACTATTCTAAAGGACTTGTAAATATTTACTCATTTACTCTGCATAACGCTATAAGATAGGTATTTAGTTTTCAAATGGTGGCAGAGAGGTACAGGGAGCTTTGTAACTGGCCTCAGGTCTCACCCTGAAACTGCTCAGCCAGGGTAAGTACCTAGCAGACCAGACGCAGAGGCTACATGCTCACTCACCACATTACCCAGAACAGGGGTCAGGATTTCTGCTGCATATTCTTCTTTTTTAACAATACTTTTTCAATGTTGTTCACAGGCAATTACAAAAACAGGTCGTGGGCCAGATGTGGCCTGGAGACCATGTATGCCAATTTCGGTTCACTGCCAGATTTCCTCACACAACAATTTTTTTAAACGTAAATGCAATAAATGCAGACAAAGTAGCTTTAACTTTTGTGGACAGTTACTTTGTTAAATTTGCAGTTCTCCCAAAGACCTCCTGGTCACCACCCCCTAAGATCTGCTTTGTCCACCCTTAAACCACCTCTGGGTTTGAGCTCCTGGTCATCCAGTTCTTACCCTGTGACCGTACCACCCAGGCTCAGGTGACTGGTCCCAGAGAATCCTGTCACCCAATCTGGGTCAGAGGATTGGGAATTCTTACCTTGAGTGACAGTCCCCATCTGTTCTGCTTGAGGGTCTGTGTCAAACAAAATAGGAGGCTTGCCAGGGGTCGTGGTTTCCACCAGCCAAACTGGCGAAGCTGGGAGAGTCAGTCTGCAAAGGGAAAGAACCAAGTCAACACAGACAAGCTCAGGGTGACATATGGAGAAAGGATCTTGACAGCGAGCCCTTCATTTAGTTTATTCCTAAGCCTCAGCTGCATTCTTGTCCTTGGATTTCCTGAGAAAACTCCTATTTCCTTGTAATAAAGCCCCCTCAGCCTCCTCACTCAGCTATCTGGCATTGGTTTCTGTTGCTTACAACCAAAACTAATAGTTTTTATGCCTACATACCATTTTTAATTAGCCGGCATGTTTAGACAGGGAAATTATTTTTAGGGAACTGGCTCACCAAGAGTTTAAGAAAGTGCATTCTTTCAGATGATTCAAGAGGTTTTGGTTCAGATATTTCCATTTAGACACTTAAAATACATCTCTGAAGCAAGATCCTAATTAAACTAAACACATAGCAAAATGTAAGAGTTCATCAATAGTATTTATTTCCCTCCCTATCACCTCCAGGAGCAGTTCCAGTCACTCAAAAAGGCCAGAAGCTGATGTACAGGGCAGTTCAACAATTTTTTAAATTCCTACTATGTTTCTAGCACTTTTCTTCCCTTAGCTTGTCACCCATGACCCAAAACTGTGCCTGGGGCAGAGTCATCACTGGACACATATGGAGTCAAAAGGATCAATGAATCAATACACATTTTAATGATTTTTAATGTTTAATAACCCTAGAAGGACCCTCTTCATCTGAAAAGGATTTTTGGTTTAAATAACTACTTTTAAGGAGGGCAAGTATTGCATGGTGCACTGGGTGTTATACACAAGTAATGAATCATGGAACTTTACATCAAAAACTAGGGATGTACTGTATGGTGACTAACATAATAAAAAATATTATTAAAAAAAATAAATGACTACTTTTAAAAAATGATTTATTTAAACCTCAAACTTTCCCCCAAAGAAAAAATCCGAGGTAGAAATAAGAAAAAAGGAAGAAATCGGGGTGAGGGGAATCTTCTTTTAAGACAGTATGTTAAAGTGAAAACACAATAAACATGACAGCTAAAGGAAAGGATATTTTTGGTGCAATTTTTAAAAAATGGGATTATAACAATAAATATAGAATTTTCAAATCCTTTAGGAACATCAAACCGAAATTCGTATGTGGAATTAATGTGGGCCAGTTCTCTATCCTCTCTTCTCCTGGAAGCCACATAAAACAGTAGTCACACTTTCAGGCCAAATGGCAAAAATCACCCTCTCTTTTTTTTAATGTGTTCTGAAGAATGGCCAAGGAACCTGCCATCCTGGTGAGGTCAGTCTCACCAGCTGCTTTCTTGAATTTAGTTCCAAAGCCAAATGAATCAACTTACATAAATGGGATGCAGTATGGCAAAGTGATTTCTCCAAGAAATTCATAGATTTTTTTAAAGTAAATAATCAAATGGAGCTTTTAGTATCGTAAGACTGGCCTATACATCTGGGGGGCGCGCACACACCACACACACACACACACACACACACACACACACACACACACACAATCTTCCAAAGGGACCAACTTCATTATGAGTCCTGTTGAACCTTCTGGACGAAACTAATGACACTGACGACAACTTGCCACCAAATATTAGTTGGATACCATACATTTGCCACTGTATATTTTTGTTCCTATACCTGAAGATTCTTTGTTTCAAACACACAACACCAGAAGATACATTCTGCGTTTTCCACAGTTCTCATTTCATTTCCCCCCACCACAGGACTGCCTTCATTGTTAACTCTACCCCGGAAGGTCAGGAGGTCACCTGGAAAGAGTCCCATTTGTAAAATAAGAATCTATATTTAAAACACAGAAAGCCACTCTCCCGGGTTGGAAGGTATTTTTATTTGAGCACTCAGATGATAATGACTGTTGTCCATCAGTTGCCAAATGACCTTCTCTCTAGGGATCCTTACTGCTTCCTTGTTACTACACAGAATAACAACTCTTTGGTACTCATTTCCTGAAGAAGATTACTTTTCAGTATCAGACTTCACCAATAAGCCTTTTCCCAGCCAAGGACTACAAATCTCCACTGTGACTAACAGAGTGACTTTCCCAGTAATGCTGACTAGAGAAGAAAACAAACAAACAAACAAACAAATCAGAATGATGGAGTTTGCTGAGGTTCTCCACTGATGCTCATAAATGAGCACTGGGCTGTCCTCGCATAAGAGAGAAAAGTTTAGCCAGAACAGTACTGCAACTTCCCAACCAGGATTAGGGGCCCACCATATAGGAGAAAACAGTGTCCATGACCGCTACTGGGTCCATATCAGTTAGAAAAGAAATATGGAATGTTCCAAAGATTTTCAGTAGATACTAGGTTCATTACAGGCAATTGTTTTACACAGAAGGTCACTTGGGCCTGGTCCACACCCAGACAGAAGTGCACACGTGTTGAGTGACCACCTGACCATGCAGGTAAGAAGGGAATACGAGACTTGGGAGTCACGATGTGGCTTTGAATCAAGACTATTAAAACATGCTAGCTAGCTTGTATTGAAAAGATATTCAATCTCAGTGAGCCTCAGTTTTCCTTATCTGCTGATTAGACACCATGTCTAGTTCACAATCGTGCTTCAAAAACTAGACGAAACAACCTGTGTGCAAATATCGAACCAGCACAATAGGCACACGATAATGAAATAAATTTTCCTCTAATGGCATCCAGAGAGTGATGACAACATGGGCCAACTCAAAGCAGCTGAAAATGACAGCTGGCATGGCCACCAAACAAACCCAAAGAAAAATGCAAATCCACATCAAGATGATGTCTTCCTCACCAAACACTTTTCCTACAGCTGGGAATTCAGAGAATTTCTGTGTCTCTAATTAATGTGATAAAGGAATAGAGGACTGCTGGAATGCATGTAGGATACACTTAAAATCCAGTAACAATGTCAGAAAAGGTCGCTCTATAAAAATTCAATTTAATGAAGCTCAACCTACAATGACTGGGAACAGTAGGCATCCCTTATGTTTTATGACTTACCGAGTGTTTACGTGTTATAGTTTGGGTTTCTCAGGAAACAGACTTTAGGATGGAGATTTGTATGAAGGGAATTAACTGGGAATAGCTTCTTTGATGGAGCAGGGGAAGCAGGATTGGACAAAGGGAGAAGTTGAACCACAGGGCTGTAACCACAGCCTTGAGCAATTCCACGGGGTGGGGGTGGGGGTGGGGGCTTGCAACCTGCAATGGTCCATCAGAGTGTCCCAGACTAAGAACAAAACAGACATTTGCCTCCATGCTTTGACCCGACACTGAATGCAGGCTACACCTAAAGGGAGGATGTAAACTTGGGGAAGGCAGCTTTGTCCAGGGGAGGGTATTTCCCCAAAAGGGACTCAGCTCTGAGTGGTCAGGAGCCATACTTGTAGTAGCTGGAGAATAAGCACCTCAGTCCTAAGGCGGGGTCTGGGTGCATCACAGATCCACTAGAAAACCACTCCCTGACACCCAAACCAGTTGCTTCGCATAGTGAGTCCATTCCTTCTAGAAATAACTCCCACAAGATTCTTTCCAGTTTGTGCCTTTTCCTGGAAAACCTTTTGGACAGTTACCGAGACAAATTAGAACTTCTGCCTTTACAGCTGGTCATGGGGATACACTTGGTACTCAAAGTCTTCTTTACCATCCACTCTAGGCTCCTCTCACCCTCTGCTAGCACCTTGTAGACCATGATGGTTTACCTGACGCGAACACAGAGTCTCATCCCTAACGGGTCTAAATCCTCATCAGCAAGCCCTTCTCAGGCTGTAGCTGTAGCACTTGGTCCACTTACTGTCAAAACTGTACAAAAGAGGGCACCTGGGTGGCTCAATCAGCTAAGCATCTGCCTTCGGCTTGGGTCATGATCCCAGGGTCCTGGAATTGAGTCCCACATCGGGCTCTCTGCTCAGTGGGGAATCTGCTTCTCCCTCTGACCTTCCCCCTTCTCGTGCTCTCTCTCTCTCTCCCTGAAATAAATAAAGTCTTTAAAAAAAACTGTACAAAAGAGAACCAAGAAACATCCCCATTAGAGCACCTGGGAATCAAAGGCACTCTTCCCTGCGCCCTGTTATGTAAAAACAGCCCTATCTTCTCCTAACATCCAGGTCAATTACTCCTGCAGGGATGACAACTCATTCCCTTGTCTGCTCATGTCTTAGCAATCAGAGCCCAAAGTGGCCAGGTGATAAACATAGCTTACAACATAACAGGATTCTTGCTGTGTCCCCTGTGGAAATTTTCAGCCTCTGGGAACCTCCAGAACTAAAGAGCTTAGACTTGCACAAATACAAAGTATAAATTCCTCCAAGTAGGTCATTGGGAGTAATGACAAGCAGGGCTACTTCTATTTCTAACCCTTTCTAGACCAAAGTCTCCCACCTATAAAGGACACAGCTGTGCCAATGACTTTAGAGTGTGCAACACAACCTCCCAGGTGGTCTCCGTAGTCACAGGCTTACCACCTCCAAACTCACACCTCAGCCCTACCTTCCAATGGTTTCTCAGCCTCCTTGTAAGCTGACAGCTTCTGAGGAGAGTGGTATGTGATAGGACAAGTGGGCCCTTGGTCATGTGCTCACTGTCATACCTCCTTTGATAGGAGTCCCTGATCTCAAGCAGTATTTTGTGGTATCCTGTTTCATGGAATAAAACCCTCTTTAAGGTATCTAATGGTGCGGTGGCGCCCACAGCCCTGCCACCGAGAAAGGCAAATCCATACCTGGCATATGTGTCAATTCCAGCAAAAATGAAATGCTGCCCCCTTTCAGAGTGAAGGGGTGGCCACAGTGGCTTACTCAGGTTTTGAAGCACAGTGCTGTATCAGAGGCTCAGGTTGGACATTCAGTAGCGGCAACAGCTAGATCAGCACTGGTGAGTGACAGCCCATGATCTTGGGTCCAGTGTTTCCATCCCTGCCAGCAAGAATGCTCTGTTTATGATCCTACTATGCTAAAAATAGAATGGCCAATTACAGTCTGGCTGCCATCAACTGTCAAGTCCTTCTGTCTAGAGCCTCTTCCACGAAGATTTTCCTATGAGAAATAAAAAGTGATATATCATGCTTACTCTTCATGCCTGTTACTCCCCCAATCTCCCAGTCTCTAATATTCTTTCTTCTTCCAAGCTGTTGGCAAACCACCAATCATCCACCACTACTTATATCCATATATAGTCTTATATCCAAATCTCTTTTCACACTATGTGGATCCCAGATACACCTGCCAAAGCTTTGCCCACTGGGATGACTGCCTCTATGTCTTTTTCCAGGGCCACCGATGAGCAGGGCTGCAGCGCAGCAGCAAACCATTTTCAGCTTACGCCCATCCATGAATCAAGTTCAAACTTTTCCCTCCCTTGTCAGTTGGACATAGAGACCCTCCCTATACAGTTATGAGCTGAGGTCAAGAAATGGAATATGGTGGTCTGGGAGTGTGCTGAAGCATCTTATTTGCATCCTCCTGGCCATGTTCATGTTCAATCCTGAATGTACCACTTCCATCTTCCAGTGAATTTCTGCTAGGCCCACTTGAGGTTATATGACTCAGTGGCTCTAACAGAACTGGGCTCAGGGTGGTCACTTTGATATCCCACGTTTACATGTCATCTCTACCAGGGCTCAGTGGTACACCAGAGCCACTCATTCAACAGTGTATACTATTCTACTGCAGATGGCATGGCCTTACTCAAGAGTCCTTGTGGCTTTCCACAAACTCCACATGGCCTCTTTACCATCATACGATTACCTCTAATATCATAGTATCTCTAGGCTGTATGATCTGAGAGGCCCCCTTGATTTGCTACGTGACCCTTTCCTGCTCTGAGCCTCCACTGAAAGTTGGCAGCCTTGTCAATTAGTAAATGGGGGGAGCAGTATTCCCAAATGCAGAATATGCTGCCTGCAGAACCCAAAGAAATCTACAATATATTTCTTTCTTAGTAGTGCCAAGAACAAGATACAATATTTTTTCCCTTTATTGAAGTAAATGCCCTAGCATACACCAGACCTTGGGACCCCTAAACTTTCACTGATATTGCAGGACCCTGAATATTTTCTCCTACTCTCAGGACTGTATGTGTTGTACAATGGCCTCCAATGTTATTTCAGCATTTTTCTCACCTGGTCCAAAAAACAAGATATCATCAATATGGTAGACCGATGTGATATTCAGTAAAATATCCAAATGGCCCAGTTCCCTTTGGCCTGTATTGTGGGAGAGTACACTGTCACATTCTAATGAGAGTGGGAGAGTAAACAGAGCCTTGGGGCAAGACCACTGAATGTATGTATAGTGTTGGCCATTCCATGTAAATGTGAACTGCATCTGGTCTTCTTTCTTTACAAGAATGAAAAGAAAGACTATTTGCCAAATCAATGGGAACATACTATGTTCCTGATGACATACTAATCTCTAAAGGTTGCCATACCTGACCTAGCAGTTACAACTGGCGAAACTACTTGACTGAACACCAGGCATGCAAGCAGACTCAGAGGCCTCTGCTGGTTTTCATTATGAACTGTTCTACCACAAAGTCTAAGGAACTAATGGGAGAGTTCTTCCAATTACCAAAGATGACCATTCCAATTATACATTCAGTGACCAAGGAAATGATCATTGGAAGCTCCCTAGAACCAGTGAATAACCTATATTCCAAACATGGCCAGTACATCATTTATGAGTTGGCCCCCATATGACTCTACTTTAACAGGACGGCAATGATGAAGTTTTGGGGCCATATAAATCAATATCAACTTGGACTTCATGTCCCACAGTCCACAAATATATTTGGTTTATATCCTTTCCCCAATGCATGATTTTCCAAGTAAACAGCCATAGTTCCCCATGGGGAATTGAATGGGAGTATAATTAATGTATACAGTTGTCATGGTGTCAGAAGTTCTTTCTTTCTAGATATTCACCCTCTCCTTTAGTCACTGGCTATCAGGTCTGAAAACTGGCTCAGGTCCTAAAGCAGGGCTAGCCATTGTGACTTTCTGTTAGAGCAACTGTGCTCAGATTCTTGATCATTAATCCTTGATTCCTCTGATTAAGTAATACTACCATTAGCTGCCCATTTTTCTGGTCCCTAAGAATACTGTAATTTAGTATCTCCATAGCTCTCTGTGGGTCAGGCTGACCAGCTGCCCTTTCAACCTTACTGACATCACCATAATTGCTCCCACCTTACTTTTGATGGGCAAGTGCTTCTCCCCGGCCTATATTATCAGGCTCCAGTCAATCCCATTGCATTAGAGCCCAGTTCTATAACAGCATTCTATCAGCTCCGACCTCAGAGGACCACCACCACTGAGCCTCTCTACAATGCTTTGGCCCCTCCTAATCAGTTGGTTAATGGAGTGTCCTTTAGGCCCTCACATAGAATATAGCTGGCTGACAGGTCTGGCAGACTAGCACGCCCTCTTCTCTGAGAGTTCTGAAGCATTCATCATCTGCCATGACAGTTCTGGCAATTCTGCTTCACTCAGTGTGGACCATCGCTTTCTCAAGCTTTAAGAGTATGTCAGCAGCATGTTAGCTTATATTCTTGGGTCCTTTATGAGTGTTAGGCCCTGTAACACAGGAGTATACTCCCACAACAACATATCCAACCATATCTCCCTCCTCCCACTTGATTCATTACCCACAAAAACCGTATGCTCCTAGTTCCTGCTGGTATAAATTTGCTAAGTCCTGTAGCTTCTTGGGGGTATAATTCCTTTCCTCCCTTAGGATAAGAGCATTTCCTCTGTTGTAATCTGACACTAATTGTCGGTCTGCTGGCCAGGAAGGGGGTGAAGGTAGATACTGAGAAGGCTACATATTGTTGTCCAAGACAAATTCTTCGGCATCTCCTTTAAAGAGGGCATGCTAGACTACACAGGGAGAAACGGGCCTACTATAGCCCAGAGGGTTTGGGAGAAAAGAAAACATTGCCTAGGTCTCTTTTTTTTCCAATCAGTGTCCTAATCTTTCCAGGGCAGACTTTCCAGAGTGGAAATTTTAGCCTTCCCTGCTGCTCGGCTACCCTTACAACTGAGGGTTAAGTTGTGAGGATACTTTGCTTTTTCTGTTTCCCAACTGCAGCAGATGAGAACCTTTTTATATGCTGCCATGAGCTTTCTGGCTTTCATACTTAGAATCAAATTGGTAATTAATCACCCTCAGCCTATTATTGTCTTTTTCCAGTTCCTCAACAGGCCCTGGCAAGAACTATCCAATTCCATAGTCCTTATAACTACATTAACTCCTCAAAAGCCTGAAATATTGCACACTGCACTACATTCCCTTCCACCTGTGTCTCATTCAAGTTCACCGCCAGTAACAACTGCACTGCAACTACATGCCAGGTGTTATCAGTACTCTATCTACCACCAGTGAGTAGGGCTTCATTCCCAGTCACCTGACAGGTGATCCAGTTTCAAAATCCCATTTTGGAATCATCTTCCTCGGACAGTTCCTGGTACCAACTGTCACAGGTTGGGTTCCCTAGAAACAGACTCTAATATGAACATCTTCACGGAGGAAATTTACTGGTCAGCTGTCCCAGGAACAATACCTGTGCAGGAGCAAGAGAAACAGGACTGGGCTTGGGGAGAAGATCAACTATGGTATTTTGCAACTGAGACCTCACAGGAAGGTCTAAAAGTTGAAACTGCTCTTAAGGGACATCCCTAATTGAGGCACAGAGCCCAGTCCCCCTATATCCATTTGGACCAGCCACTGAATGGGGATGTCCCTCAGGGAAGGATGTAACCATGAGCAAGAGTTCCCATCGGCCAAGGGAAAATTCCAGAGAAGAAATCAGACAGGAGGCTTCAGCAGCCAAAACTCCTGGCAAATGGAAGAATGAATCCCTCGGTTTTAAAAAAGAGTCTGAATATACACCACAGCATCCACTACATTATCTGAGAAATTAAAGTTCATGGAATTTAAATTGTAACTTAAGGATCTGTAAAATATTATTCAGGAGACAATGTATTTGAAGAAGCATTAATGAACTAATAAATAGAAGAAAAAAGAAAGAATATGAATTCTTCAATATGCTTCAAGTGTTACAGCAGGAAATGAGTGCCTTGATTCATGTAACAACAAAAAGCTAACTTTTATTTAACAAAGCACAGTACTAAAAGCTTAATAAACATCAATTCATTTAATATTCATTAAACCCTGTAAGTTATTTACTCTTGTTATTCCCATTTTCAGATGAGAAAATCAAGACCCAAAGAGGTTAAATTATTTGCCCAAGTAACGATTCCTAGTAATTCATCAGAGCTGGCCTTTGAATCCCAGCAGTCTGTGCTCTTAACCACTATGCTAAGCTACTTCTCTTACTTAATATGTGTCAGATCTTGTTGTAAGTACTTTACCAGTACTAGTCAATGATTATAATAATCCTACTATGAGGCTGGTTCTACATTTACCACATTTACAGAGGAAGAAATTAAGGCTAAAGATTTATTTTATTCAGTAAGATGCCTGCCCTCCGGTCTTCATTTAAATTATCAAATAATCATGTCTGGAACTAAGAATCCTGATTCCATCACTTGCTACCTGTGTGAGCTTAGCCAAGTTACTTACCTCTCCAGACCCATTTCCTCATACGTAAAACTGGGACCCACGCATTGTATTGTACTGTGATATATAAAGCTCTCCTCTATCCATGCTAAGAACTCAAGAACTTTTGATCATCAACATCACATCATCATCTTTATCATCACTATGAGGAGAACCCATCAAATGTCCAATTAAGCATTCCTGCTCATTTGGCAGTTCTACTTATTAGTTTATATATGAATTACTTTTCATTCTCATTTATTAACTATGGCCTTGTAATGTCAACTGCCTATTAGTAGGCTGGAACACCCCAACATAAGCTGATAAAATACATCAATGAACTCCTAAACACTGAGGCAGGATTTAGCCTTTTACCGCAGAAGTTGGCTTTATGAAAAAGCAAGCTCTCCTCTGTCCACTGAAATCCAAGCACTTTCAAACTCAACAGTCTCACATACCCTAGAAATCACACCTGGAAACCACAGTGGTTATCATGGGTCAAGGCTGACCAGTACAGAACTATCGGTGAACTCCAATACCCTCCAGCTTCCTGCTGGGATGATAAAGGGAGGTAGCAGACTTGAGAGTCTGCCCCCACCCCACGCCCCCACTGGCTCCTTTCCTACCACATCACATGGTTTGGCTATATACCTATACCTGTATCTCCTGCCAGTAACCCTTTCCTAGAGCTGGAGCTACTCTCTTCTGGGTTCCATCTTCCATTCACCCCTTCTAGCCTGGGGAGGTAAGGGTTCCACAGCTGCCAGCTCCAAGAAGTGGCAATATCAGTGATGCTTTCCCTATTTCTTGGCCACACTTTGGCAAATAGTTCACTAAATTCTCATTTATCCAATCTGAGTGTGTCATCTATCTCCTGCTGGGACTCTGACTTATACAACACAGTAAACTAATGCTAGTCCCTTGCACTCAAGGAGTACCTGTCTCCTATCCCTATCTCAATCCTGCCACTACTGCCCTAAGCCCGATGCCCTTACCCAAACCCTTCTCTGTGCTTATTCATCAGCCAATCTTAACACCCTCTGTCAGTTCTTGGAAGCAATGTCTACTTATTGCAATGTAATTATTACTGAGATCTAAAAAATGATCAGATAAATTGCCATCAATTCATTTTGTCTCAAAGCCCCACCTGGTACAAATTAATTCATAAGACTGGTGTATTCAAGATTAACTTCTTTTTATCCTCAGTCATTTCTGAACTATTCAGTCTCCCATCCTAAATTCTGATAGCGGGTCATTTCTGCAGAGATCAATGTTTAAATTTTCGACCCTGTCCCCATGTCAACTCTGTCCATGTTATGGTCAGAAGCCTGACCTAATCTCTCTGTGTCCTGAATTCCTGGTCACCATCTCGGATTCCTCACACCATTTCACTGCTCAAGCAATAGAATCAATTGCAAAGCACACTGGACCACAGATTAGACAAGTCATGGTCCAGTTACACCTCTGCCACTACTTAGCTGCGTGTCTTGAATATGTCACTTCCTTCCACCTGGGCAGCCATTTCCTTGCTCATAAGCAGAAAGCAGTTGAACAAAATCTCTTCCAGATCCACAAAAAGGCCCCCCTTGTTGTCTTTTAGTGTGGATCCTCTCACTTCCTCTAATCTCCTTCCCTTGCTACATTCCTGAAGCTCCCGCCCCTGGTTCACCCCAGTGAGGTTATGTCCTTTCTTCTCAACCATGGCTTTATCTTTGCCATATGTGTGTATATATTTACTCTTAAACATACGTGTGCATGAGTGTGGACACACTTTCCACACCCACACATGGGAGATCACAACAGTGCCTTACTTGCCACATCTCTGAATTACAATTTATGGTGAAATAGGAACCACCAGGCTACATGGTGTATCTAACCAGACTCCCCCACTGTCCTATCAATTACACACACACTTTCCAAAATCATCATAACACTGCAGTCTACAAAAGATGTCAGCTTTTCACTCTTTATCATATATATACAAGGTGTCCAGAAATATATTGTGGGGCCCACTTGTAAGAGCCGAGTGTAACATCTAGCAAAGAACAGACCTGTTAAAAGAATCAAGTTTCTTTTCCTCAAATGATATCATATGTAATAAAAAAAAACATAAAATGGGCATGTTGATTTAAAAGGGGCACAGGGAGATAAGAATGCGCACTCAGGTTATAAGTTTAACAGGGCTCTGGTTTCCATATATGCTTTGTATCATTATAGCCGTTTTCCTCTTAGTTGAGAGGTGAATCACTACCCCCAAAGAATCCAATCATCTGGTCTCCTCATGGACCCCTGGATATGGAGGTACACTTTTTTGTTTGAAGTCAGTTGGAATGTGCAGGGGATTGAGGCTCAAGTATGTGGGTCAGGTCAGAGTAAAGTGAAGACTATAGGCAAATTTCCCCTTGACTTCCATACCAACAGTTCTGTTTTTTCCATCCAGTTCATAACACTTAAAAATGCTAAGAGCATGGTTTGAGAGGGACTTTTGAATGTGTTATAATCCAGGCCAAATGTCTGGATTCTAAAGAACAAAAAATCTTATTTGCCACCATACCACTCATGTGAAAATATCCTGCAGATCTTATTGTGAGTACAAGGATGGACACTATTTCTTGCCTTTGATTCAGAGAGAGGAAGACACACATCATCGTTGGGCCTGGTGGGATCAAACAGCCATAATGAAGGAAAGACTAAGCTGTAACCGGAGATACTGAACCTGGGTAAGCTGAGTTACTACCTTCCAGGAAGGAGATTCGCTCTCTTTCTCCCCACTCTCATACCAAGATGTACAGAGACACCATGAACTCTCTCCTCTGTCTCACATCATTTTTCATTCACTCATTTTTAATTTCCCTGATATTTGTGACTATTTATCAGTCATAAATATATAAAGGTTTTAGAAATAATAATGTTGAAAGGTATGTAGCAAAGAACAACAGACCCCTAACTCACCATTTCCTCACTTACCATCTTCTTTTCTAGAAACAACCACTGCCAGTTCTTTCAGCTGTTCCGCTATGACACTATTTTAAATTTTTGTGCTTATAATATTCTTTCCCAATTTCAATTTTACCACTATATATTGATTTCTTACTACGGGAAAGGATACTTTAGCTCACCTATACCACCATTCCCTATGCTTCCACTGTCCTTTTCCACAACCTACTAATAAAATTAACGCACTGCTCAAGTTTACGTCATCATTATCATCGTTTAATATATACATACAGTACTACACTACTGTGACAAGTAGGAAGCATGATTACATATCCCTATTCAAAGAACCTTTTGCTTTTTCCAGGATTTACTTAGTTTTCTAGACACTTATGACCAGGTCCCTCCTACATCCTACATTCTCTCAAAGCCCCTCAATACAATTTTCCATAAGTTCAAATACATAAAACCATTAATTACCTTTTTTTTACTTGCCCCTCTTCTTGCTCCTGGCTGACCCATCACTCTCCCATACTGCTGCGAAGCTGATGGCCTGGGATAGGTTTCCTTCTTGTCACCTGAAAATTTCCCTCACTGCTCCCCATGTTGCATTTCCCATTTCCTGGATCTTACATCCTCTTCCAGTAGCTTCAAAGAAGCATAGGAAGAATATTTCATGAAGACCTGCATATCTGAAAATGACTGTCTTTATTTCACCCTCACATTCGATTATCAGTCTCCTTGGGTATGTAAGTCTATGTTGGAAATATTTTCCCTCCAAATTTTAAAGGTTTTCCTCTGTTATCTTCTGAACGGATTCCAATGTTGCTACTGACCAGCGCTATCTTAGGGTCTCAACCTTTGTGAGTTGTGTTTTGCTTTCTAGAAAGTTTTAAGATTGCTTCTTCATCCCTGTCACAAGAATATGCCCAGGTTCTGGTCATGGTTTTAGGGCAAAATGGATTTTTGCAATATGGAAATTCGTGTTCCTTCCATTAAGGACATTTTTTCTTGTATCATTTCTTTGAAATGTTTCCCTATTCCATTTCTGTTTCTGGAAATCCCATTAGTCCGGGTCATTCTCTAATCTCTGCACCAATTCCAATTGCTTAAGAACTCTCTCTCTTTCTACTTTCTGCAATCCTTGGCTTTATCTTCCATTCCTATCCCTCCCTCCTACTAGATCTTAATATTGCCGGTCACGAACATAGTTTGCAAAATTTCTCTCTTATGGTTCCTTTTAAAAGTATTATTTTCTCATAATACAGATGCAGTACCTTCTCTCAGCTCTTCTAATCCCTGAACCATCTGTTTCCCCCATATTCCTATCATTTGTATTTTTAATAGTCTTGGCATCTCATGTTAGCCACTGCTTTCTGAGCTTCTATTTATATTGAATAAGTGAAGAATAAAAGCTCTTTCCTCCTTTGTTTTCTTGAACTAAGCTTACAGGTCACTGAGCTTCACTTCTGGATAATGGGACTTTCACACTGCTCCCTCTCCCATGACAATATCTGTATATCTTTTCTCCTAGGCCTGTTCTTTCAGAGAAAAATCTTCCAACTTCCTAGCCCAAAGGTATAAGTCTGGCTTTTAACACTCCAGGAGCCTTTTGGGATCCTTTGGGGAGGAATGGCTAATTGTTTGTCAGAATTTTCCTCTATGAAGAGGTGTTACCCATTCTCCATCTGTTTGTACAACAGGTTGTATCCCCTCTCATCTACTCAAAGACATCACTCAGCAATTTTCCCCTTCAGTCTGTGTCCATTTTTGTCTCTCCACTCGATCATTATCATCATCAAACATGCTCTAGAATCTCACATTTTAAAAAGAATAAATCAAACCTTCCTTGATTCAAAATCTCTCTCAACTAATGTCTACATTTTCCACTCCCATCTTCAGCAAGATCCTTGGAAGAGTTGTCATCACCAATGTGTCTCCTTCCCATTTTCTCTGAAACCCACTCTAGTAAGGATTTTGCACTATCACGGCCACCGACGAACTCCACGTTGATAAACGCGAAGGTCAATTTATTAGTCTCCATCTGACTTATTGTATCGGCAGCAGCTGCAATAGCTGACCATACCCTTTCACTTGGCTCTGGAGACTGCTCTCCGCTGGTTTTCCCTCTGCTTCGCTGGCTACTGCCTTTCGGCTGCCCTTGTTGCTTCCTTCTTAGTTCCACGCATTCTAAATGCTGGAGTATCCCAGAGCTCACACTTCTCTCCTCTGTCTGCACACACTTCCTCAGTTATTTCAGTCAGTCTCCTGGCTACCAATTTTATTTATAAACTGACATTTCCTAAAATTATATCCTCAGCTTTGACCTCTTCCATGACCTCCATATTTTTAAATTTTTTTTTTTTTTTAAGATTTTATTTATTTATGTGACAGAGAGACAGCCAGTGAGAGAGGGAACACAGCAGGCGAGTGAGAGAGGAAGAAGCAGGCTCCCAGCAGAGGAGCCCGATGTGGGACTCGATCCCGGAACGCCGGGATCACGCCCTGAGCCGAAGGCAGACGCTTTAACGACTGCGCTACCCAGGCGCCCCTCCATGACCTCCATATTTTTTAATCAACCCCCCCTACCTGACATCTTGAATTTCTAATAAGCATCTCCAACAACATGATCAAAACCAATTTCTGTTATCTTCCTAAACTCTGAAATGCCTTGCTTCTATGATACCTCAGCAAATGGTAAGCTCATTCTTCTGCTGCGCAGGTCAAAAATCTTGGCATCATCCTTAACAACTTTCTTCCTCTCACTTCCTCTAATCCAACAGCAAAAACTACGGTCTCAACCTTCAAGGTATATCCAGAATCCAGAAATTCTTCCTAACTTCACCAATATCACCCTTGTCCAAGACACTGTTAACTTGTTCCTGCCAAAGCCTCTAAACTGCTTCCTTTTTTGTATCCCTACCATTTTTTCTGAACACAACAAAGTAATACCCTAAAAATATAAATTACATCATTTCTCATCTCTGAACAAAACCCTCCAATAACTTCCAAGTCCATCAGAGAAAAGCTAAAGTCCTGACAATTGCTCTCAAGACTCTACAGCCTCTATTTCTTACTCTGCTATCATCTCCAACTGTTCCCCATCTCTTACTTATTCTACTCCAACCACCACAGACCTCCTTGCTGATCCTCAAACACTCTGAGTGGACTCTCTACTCAGGCAACTTGAACTTGCTGTTCCTTCTGCCTAAAATGCTCTTCTTCCAGGTCTCCAAGTGGTAACTGCTCAAACATTACCCTATCAGTGAAGACTTCACTGACTGCCCTATTCAAAACTGCAACATTCTCCCCTATTGGAACATCTTACCCCTTTACACTCTCATTTTTCCCTATTAAAACTTATTATGATCTAATATACTCTACACATTGTTCACTTGCTTATTGAGCGGTCTTCTGTCTTCCTTGAGGGCACACATTTTACCCATTTTATTTCCCTACTATATTCCCAGATTCTAAGACAATGCCTGAGACTAATAGATTGTTAATACAAATTTGTCTAATGAATTAATGAACAAATGAATAAACTCACAGAGTCAGATCTCAAGTGGCAGCAAAAGACCTTCTTTTGAGAAATATGGGCTAAATTAGTGTTCCTACAATTGCTCCAATCAAAGACTGGGTTGGTTCTGGAGCTTAGGATAAAGATGAGAGTTCGGGTAAGGATAGAGTGGTTAGACAGGTGAAATTCCACCAAAATGATTATCAAAAGAGGCTGCAGAGCCCAAAGAGATCACATGAGCTATAGCAGATGGGAGGTGAATGGCTTCACAGAATTCAAGGAGGGTAGGGGGCCATGCACAAATGAAACACAACAACATTTCAATTCCTCTCACACCTTCCAGAAAGGACTCCAAAACACAGGGCTAAGAAGACTGCCCTGATCTGAAATCACAGACTGATTGCAAGTCCTCAAAAACAAAGACATTAAAGGCAATAGGTTCCAAAGAGAATGTACAAAGATGGCTCCCATTAAATGAGAGGGAGAGACAGAGAGAATTGAGAGAGAAAAGAATGCAAACCACATACCTTACTTGGCTAGCAAAGAAACCACGTGTTCCAAGACATCAGAGGGGAACCTGAGCTCTGTAAGAGCCTCACCCTCCTCATGCTCTTTCCTGACCACTTTCTTCCTCAGATCCAATAAACCTTTTCATCTCTTTTCAAGCAGTCTGAAGGGAGTCATAAAAAGGCAGGCCTGACAGATGCTCATGTCAGCTCAACACTGCCAAAAACACGCATCCGGGCCCGCCGCTCCCTGGCACACCAATTGAAGGTTTCACTTGGGTATCCTGGCAGGACAAGCGAAGTGGGCCCTTTTGAACCCACTGGTGCCACATAAAGAAGGAGCCCCCAGAGGCTTCCCATTCAGAGAGTCCTGTCACTGAGTTTTCTAGATACTCAAGAGCATACAATGAAATTTTAAAGGCAAAAAAAAAAAAAAAAAAAAAAAAAAAAAAAACAAAGGAGAACATGGGAAAGTCTCAGAGACTGCAAGATTAGATACTTTCAGGGAAAAGAATCTATTCTGATATTTATAAGGCCGTGGTTGTCCCCTTTTTTAAGGGACTCTTAAAGACTCAAATGATAATATGATGTTAAGTATCTTTTTTAAAAAGTTAATTAATTTGTTTTCTAGTTTCTTCTTTACTGATCAAAATGCCAGAGACGAGGAAAAGAAGAGAAAAAGAAAATTTGAGAAAGTGTTCTTTTAGTACAAGAGTTAGGAGAACTGCTGATGGGGCAGCGGCAGGGACAACCCAGGTATCCTCTTCTCTGAGACTCTGGCTTCCAAAGAGAAGGAGGTGACTTGGCTCACACAGCCTTCTTCATCTAGATGCTTCTCCATCCTTTTCCACAACCACATCTTAGTTGTCTTCTAAGGCCCAGTTCAAAAGCCTCAACTGTAAAACCAAACTCCCTTTGCTCTTTTGGTTAAAATAATTAAGCACTTAAAAAAACAAAATTACTGTTACATGTTCAATCTTACTGAATAGTCTGTTTCTTAAGTTCAGAGTTCATGTACAGTTCATGTGTTACCCCTACAGCATCCATCATGATCCTTTGCCTAAAATAGGTCCTCGGGGCACCTCGGTGGCTCAGTCGGTTAAATGTCCGACTCTTGATTTTGGCTCAGGTCATGATCTCAGGGTCATGAGATCAAGCCACACATTGGGATCCATGCTGACCGTGGAGCCTGCCCCACTCAAGTTCTCACTCTCTAAATAAATAAAATCTTTAAAAATATAAATAAAATAAAATAAAATAGGTCCTCAATAAAGCCTTCATCAATCTATTGACTAACTAAGATCAAAATTAAGAGTTCAGGGGTGGGGCGCCTGGGTGGCACAGCGGTTAAGCGTCTGCCTTCGGCTCAGGGCGTGATCCCGGAGTTCTGGGATCGAGTATGTAGCTCAAGACAAACTTACCTAACTTTATTAAATTCACAGTAGAAAAATCTATATTTTTCTTTATTTTTTAACTTTTAAAAAGCTTTTGCTGTCTCTAGTTAAATAAATAAATAAATAAATAAATAAATAAATAAATCTTTAAAAAAAAAAGAGTTCAGGGGTAATTCAATGGGTGCACTGGTGAAGAGTGACTGTATTTGGGGAAGGGGTCATCCAGCCATCACTTGATAAAAATGGAGACAGTGGCTTTTAGAAGGAAAATCAATACATTCCCACATTGTCAAACCACTAAGAGAGGCTTCCAGCACCACTACAACCATGGCATTACTTCACTTAAAAATAAGAAAAATATTCCCAAATGTGAATTTCAACAAGGGTCCTGAACAAATATAAGATAGTTGATCACAGGGGCAGAGCAGTAGCCCAAAACCATGGGACCAGAGGGTTCTTAGCACATGTGGCTGGTGCTCTACAGAGAAGCATACATTTAAGAACACAGCCCCACATAGAGAGCAGGAATATGGATCCCCAGGCTGCCTCTAACACAAGCTCTGTAACCTTTGGGTAGTTCCAATGATCCAGTGGACACAGGAGGCTTTCAGGGATTTGCCTGTCAATGAAGAGCTAGGCTGGATGACTCTAAAATCCCTTCCAGCTCTAGAGTTCAATGATTTTCCATCTGTTCCACATCAGAAAAGCATTTTAGTTCTGTCCAAAATGCAATCATCCTCAAAACAATTTTTTTTATACCCATGTCTTCAAAATTCTACAGACTCTCTGAAGATTTAGTAGTGCCAAGCCACATATGACTATTCAGGTGGCCCAATCTCAAGTCTGTATACCTCCTCCCAGATCCCTTACTTTCATTCTCTTGGTCCACAGCAGCCCTCCTAGATCCTGGGCCATCACCGCCACACCACATCTCTCCCCGCCCCTCGTTAACATATGGTCTCCCTAACTCACACGATTGTCTGCCCCACTTTTGGTAAAGCTACTAGTAAAAAGTTCTGAAATGGAAACCAGATGCACACTCGCACCTTGGGATGTATGTATTATAGAGATGAAACTGCCACTCTCTTCCCAGTTGGCTTCACCTCTTCTTTCCCCACCTAGTCATGTGGTGCGCACCTGCGGTGCACTGACAAGGCTTTAGATTACAACATGAATGGTTGTATCAGGTTCCAGGATGGCCTTGGTTTTAATCCCAGGTGAGTTGTGCACGCATCAAGGGTTTTTATTCCCACTTCACCTTTACGGTTCTCAGAGTTTCCTCTTGCACACAAACTAATATTTCATGTAGACAAACAAGCCTCTAGTTCCCCTTCCATCTTCCAAGCTTTTTTTTTTTTTAACCGAATTGGTTAATTGTCAGTAGAAATACTGTTGGTGTGAGGCAAACATGTACTATGGCTGGGATACCACTCCCACTGTAAGATGGCTTACCTTTTTTGACAGATTGCCTCAGACTGGGAAGAATGCCTTTGAGCCTAGAATCTAGAAGAAACCTCAGCCTTAGAGTTCATGTCTCTTTCCACCACACAAAAATACCAATTAAGCAAAGGTAAGTGGAAAAGAAAAAAGCAGGGCTCTACATAATTCCACAAAGCCCAAATGCCAGAGAGCTATCCAGGTCAAAACCACAGACAAATGATCTACAAGTAGAGCGACCAAATTTTCTGAAACAAAACACAGAATTTTATTTGGCAAATGATGTGAGACTAGAACAGAGCATAATAAAGTATAAATACTTTGGGGAATCTAAAATGTAAGATGACCTGTGTTAAAAGTCACAGGCTGAGAAAACTGGACCATAAAGTTAACATCAACAAACAATTTTTAAGCACCTACTTTGCATCAGTCACCATTGCCCTGTCTTTGCTTATTTCTATTTTTATAATCCAGATATCAAGTCATGACCCTGGAAGAATGCGTAACTTTGGACATCCTTACCTCCTAAGGTCGACACAAACTCTTTGCCTCTCATCCACCAGGAAGTAAGGTCTGTTTCTCTTCCCTTTGAATCTAGGTTTCTTTGTGACTTGCTCTGATCCATTCTGGAAATGATGCTTTATAATTTTCTAAGGATAGACCCTAACATCTGTAATTTTCATCATTGTTCTACCATCTGTCTTAGAGCCTTTTGGAACCCTGATGTAAGAAGCCCCAGTACTACGCTGACCAGCCACATAGAGGAAGAACAAGGCTCTATGGCCAAGAGCCCTGGCTAAACTCTCAGCCGTGGCACCAAATGCCCTTCATGTGAATAATTCACCTTGGATGAAGCAGTGCAGCGTAGTCTCCTGAGGATGCAGCCTAAGCTGACATCACACAGAGCAGAAGAGCTTCCCAGCAGAGCTCAGTCAACCCAGAGAATCATGAGAAGGAATAAATGATATTTATTTCCTTTAGCCGTTATGTTGAGATGGTTTATTCCACAGTTACAGATAACAGAAATGCTTTTGTCCTTCAAACGCAATTCTCTTTATTATGTAATTTATTTCTTCTATACTCAGTTGTTTCTATTTATAAATAAGCATATATATAGTTAGCTAAAACAAATCCTCACTTCCAAACCTACTGGTTAGTGGCACAGAAGAACTGAAACATGCTTTGAAATTTATATTTGTCCCTGACACTCTACCCCAGGTGTCTCTATGAAAAGAGAACAGGACAGAAATTTGTTTCCCCACTGATATTAATTAGGTCACCACCCTTAAAAGATAGACCTATCTATAGCCAGTTCAAGTTTTCAGCAGAGGCAAATTTACCCATAAGCAAATGAAGCTAAAGCTCACTTGCACAAATCCCATCCAAGGCCCCAGAAGGAGTCCTGCCTTTGTGTTCACATAAGACACTGAAAATTTGCAAAAACACAGTATGTTAACTTAATACGTTTCCACTCTGTTGCACTTCCCTCCTAAAAGGGTGGCTTCTGAATGGCCATAGACATTGATTATGGGAATCTAAAGAAAAGGAACAAGAAATGGACATAGATGTTGTTTGGGTTCAGGGAGACATATTCATGTGGTTTACAGTCACTTCCGCATCTGGTTATTACCAGCCATCTTGGTATAAGCAGCAACTGGCAGGAATTATCCCACAGCCAAAAATGCAAATTCACCCAACACTGTAATAAGGAGATACGGGGTCAAAGACCATGACAATGTAAATATATCCTATGGTGCCCAGCACTGGATGAATCACAGAGTAAAGGAGAGACATGGTTTGAAATGTCCACCACCAAATGTTGGTCTGTGGAATATTCTGCCAGGCATCAAATGTATAAAATTGTAAGCAGAGGATTAGGGAGTTAGGTTCTTACTAACAACAGTCAAAACGGAGGACCTCTCCTTACAGGAACAAATTTCATAAGGCCCTGGATGCCATCATGATCACATGATGGCTTTTTTTTTTTTTTTGGTTCTTTTATGATGGCAATTATATGAAATTAAATCTAATAAAATTTCTGAGTTTAACATATCTTGACCACTACAACAAGGAAGAAGGGTATCTCTGTATGAAGTCATAGAAATCCATATTTATTGTTCTAACTCACAATAACAATAATAGGCAAATTGTGACCATAAATGAGACTGAAAACTGTCTATTCTTCCTCTGAAAAGTAATATTACAAAATCAGAGCCACAAGAAAAGGCACATCAAAAGATGCAACTAACTTATATAAGGAAACAAGTATCAGAGAGGTCCAGCAGATAATCAAGTGAAAAAAAAAATATCACATCAGTATTGTATACGTGTTCTACACAGAAAGAGAAGAAGAGAGGCAAAAAATATATGTCAAGTGAATCTGTCCATTTTCTAAAGCCTTTTCTAGAAGCTTCATCCAGCAATTTCTTCTCTTTAGCAAGAAGCAAGTCACATGGCCACCCTAGAGGCAAGAAGTAGAAGTGAAATGTTTCCTTTGTTGAGTTTTTATTCCTTTGTTGGACACACTGCTACTCTCCCTACTCAAAATCCTGATTCTGGAGCCACCTGATTCTGGGGGCACCTGATTCAGAAAAGCATGTAACTCTTGATCTCAGGGTTATGAGTTTGAGCCCCACATTGGATGTAGAAATCACTTAAAAATACAATCTTTAAAAAAAAATTCTGATTCTGGTACAAAAGAAAAATGAGGAAATGGATATTGGGGATGCAACCAGCAGGCTCTACTTCAGACAACTGAGATATTTCTGCTTAGTAATGGTTATCAGCTTGAGAAAAACCACTGTTTGCTTTGCTCACAGCCTCACCTGCCAGTGATCACAAGCAAATGTTTTGTTTCATTTTCAGCTCACCAGCTGGATCCACCATTCACCGACCTATCATGTACTGAAATACTTTGAGAAGATAGCTCAGACATCATAATTAGTCCAAAAAGAACTTTCAAAGACAATCAAGCAGTCAGGACTATTATTGGGCTTGTTCCTCTCTTTTTCCCTTCCTAATTATAATTATCATATGAAGGTATTTGAGAAATTAGCATGGACAGACCTACTAATACACTAAATATCTTTCTTGAGTATTTCCTTAGTTACAATGGTCCAAGAATATTGCTTGGTGAGAAACTTGTCAAGCTTGCTTTCTGTTATGAAACAACTGCTCCTTCATTCTGCTCAAGTTTCAAGTTGCCTACTAAATGAGAACTAAGTTAGTGCCTGACCACACACACCACAGGGCACAACATGGAGGCCCAAGGTAATCCACTGACATACCCAGTTTGGTTCACACAGTGTTTTAACTGAAGTAGTCGCTAACATTTAAGAACCAGAAATATGACTCAGATTTCTTGGTATCTGCCTTTACTTGAATGGTCATAAGGTATGGCAACTGTGGCTTCCTTTTGTGCATAACAGCTATCGACTGTGGCTAGTCATGGCTCATATCATGGCTCATATCTTTCCACTTCATGCAGCTCCAGCCTCACCCACCAGCTCACTTAGGATATCTGCCTGGCCTCTCCTTAGGGGTGTCTAGATTTATGAACCTATACCTATTCCCACGTTCAAAACTGTAGGAGAGAAATACTTTTAACTGTTGTGATTATTTGCAGAATTTACATGAATCTATTAACCAAGGGCTTCCCTATGAAAGATGAACAGTAGCATAAAAAATAGTTAATACTCTGAAAAGATCATAAAATCTAAGCGTCAGAAACATAACACAAAAACTTCAAAGTAGCAGGTATAGTAAGTATAAAGATGCATCCATTTAGTGGGACAGATGGTAAGCAATGAGTGGTAATTCCACGGTAGCTAGGGGTGAACACATTTCTTTCATAATAAGAAAAAAAAGTAACAAAAAAAAAAAAAGTATGCCCAAGGAGAGATCATATTTCCTCACTCAGTCTTTACACAGCATCTGCCCTTCCCCTTGGCCAAATTCTGAAGCATTCTATTATCTGAGCAGACTAGACCCTCTTCAACATGCCAGTAGGGCAGATTTTCCAATAGAAGCTACACGAGAAGCCCTGAGCACATAAAGCCACAATGGGGGTCAAAAGAAAATCGTCCAATTCTACTTTGGGAGCTACTGTGAGCCAGCATCTTCTCTGGAGAAATACATACAGGAGAGAGGTAATGTGTTTCTCTAATTTTGTCATTCTTTGCCTGAGTAGTGACATATATATTTTTTTAAGCTGTCATAATGGTAGTTAACAATGATTGAGCACTTTCAATGTGCCAGGTACTAGGCTAAGAAAATCACGAATACTATCTCATTCACTTAAATTTTCATAAAAGACCCCAACATAGAAATGAGAAGAAAAAATAAAACTAAGGCAAATAAGGCACAATAACTTGTTCTAAAAGTTTTTAACAGCTTCAAGAGGACACCTAGGAAATGGAGTTCTACTGGACTTTAAGCTTGTGTGACAAGAGTATCTACTTTACCACTGTCTAATAATTACAGCAATAAATACCACTTGTAAAATATAGTTAGGGTTATGATGTATCTTAATATACATTAATTCATTTGATCCTAAAAACCCTGAGAAAGGTACAACATATTAATAAATATGTGAGGTATTCTTTCTCTTCTCCATAGAAAAAAAAGACTGAGGAGCAATGGTTGAATGTACACGCTTTGCAAAGCACTATGACACAAAGGCAGACAACAGATGAGAAGAGTAACACAGAGTCCCAAATGGCTATCATCAAAAAGTCAAGAAATAACAAGTGCTAGTGACAATGGAGAGAAAGAGAACCCTTAGGCAATGTTAGTGGGGATGTAAATTGGTATTGCTGCCTTGGAAAACCATAGGGAGCTTCCTCAAAAAGTTAAAAACAGAAATACTGTATGATCCAACAACTCCACTCCCAGGTATATATCCAAAGAAAATGAAAAACACTAATTCAAAAGGGTGTCAGCACCCTCGTGTTCATTACAATATTATTACAATAGCAAAGACATGGAAGTGACCAAACATAAATCATCAACATATAAATGGATAAAACAAGATGTGGCACATATTTATACAATGGGATACCTACAATTAAGCCATAAAAAGGAAGAGACCCTTCCATTTGCAACATGGATGGGCCTTGAAGGCAATATGCTAAGTGAAATAAGTCAGAGAAAGACAAACCTGTATGATCTCACATATATGTGCAGTGTGAAACAAAACAAAACAAAACACTCACAGAAAAAGAGGTCAGATTTGTGGTTATCAGGGGCAGTGGTGGAGAGTGAGGGAATTGGACCAAGGTGGCCAAAAAGTACAACCTTTTGTTGTACAACATGGTTACTATAGTTACCGCTGCTCTATGGTATACACGAAAGTTGCTAAGAGAGTAGATTTTAAAAGTCCTCATCACAAAGAAATAAACATTCTTTGGTAACTATAAGAAGTGATGGATGTTAACTACATGGACTATAGTAATCACTTTGCAATACACGTAAGTCAAGTCGTTATGTTGTATACCTTAAACAAGTGCTGTCAGGTATAGTGCAATAAAAATGTATTTTTTTTAAAAAGCCCCTCTAGTCATGATACGTTTGGTTAAACGTAACTTATTTATTACATTAACTTCAAAATCCGTAGGGAAAGAAAGGGATAAAGAAAGGCGGGGTAATCAGAAGGGGGAATGAAGCATGAGAGACTATGGACTCTGAGAAACAAACTGAGGGCTTCAGAGGGGAGGGGGGTGGGGGAATGGGATAGACCGGTGATGGGTAGTAAGGAGGGCACGTATTGCATGGTGCACTGGGTGTTATACGCAACTAATGAATCATCGAGCTTTACATTGGAAACCGGGGATGTACTGTACGGTGACTAACATAATATAATAAAAAAAATTTTTTTTAAATCTGACCACGGGCTTTAAAAAAAAAAAAAGAAAAAAAGACACAGTCCTGATCTGATATAGATCATCACTAACGTAAGAATGAAAAGCTCCCAATAATTCCTGGGTGAATTAAATCAATGCTGTAACAAAAAAAATACAACTAAAATTGCAATGATCATGGAGGACTGAGCAAATTCAAAGACAAAAAGGAAAACTTCAGAGAAGTCAGGGGCAGGATTTTGTACAGGCAGGGATGGGAGCAGAGCACATTTCTTGGCTTAGAGAACAATACAGTGAGCATGAAAAATAAAGAACATGTTTGAGAAATGGTTCAGTGTAGCTTGAGCAAGTCAGGAGGGGAACAAGGTGCACAAAAACCAGAAAAGTAGGTTAGGCCTGAATGGCAGAGGCACTGGAGAGCCACGAACGATGTCTGCAGTGGACACCAGCATGATCCAACTTGTATTCAAGGGTGATGCCCAAGTCACCAGGATAGTGAATGGACGAGATTACTAGTGAGTAACCTGGACTCTGGGGACACAAAGAGCTATGCTAGCTTGCTAATGAAGTCTGTGATCTAATTTAAAGTGAAAAATAGAAAGCCATTTTCATGTTACCATTCTCAAACATATACAGCCATGAACTTGCTAGTGGCTGAAAAACACTCAACAGTTTTCTCATTGATACTATTCATTTGTAGAAAGCAATTCATCAAACTTGGAGGAATCCATATATTTTCCCTAGAAACTTAATAAACCTGTGTTTTTCTTTTTGGATGATAAAACCAACCTTTTATCAATAAATTTTTCATTTAGATTTCCCTCAATTAGTCTTCATGAACAAGTAGACACAGTGTCCTAGATTACCCTAAGGAAAAAGACAAGCCAGTCGTGAAATTACTGCAACAGTTTTGGTTTGCATAGACTAGCATCTCAGCAGATAAAATAGTGCCCAACGTTCATCTACCACACAGGAGGCACACGACGTGTTATCTCATACAATCGCATGAGGTTCTAGAACAATCCTGATTTTATGGACAAGAGAACATAGACTCAGAAAGGTTATAGAGCTTGCCCAAAGCTATTAAAGAGATTCAGAATTTGACGCTATTAAAGAGATTAAGAATTTGACCCCCCAGATGTGTCCATTTCAAAGCTCTTTTTCTTTACCATGATAGGAGAGCATCACCCAACTACGGTGATGGCAGTACGTGGATATACATAACACAGGCAGGACCGACTTCTCTTGATGCTGATACGAGGATCACTCTATTTGCCATGCCAAGGGAATGGGACATAAGACTATTAAAGGATTTTAAGCAAAAGTGTGATAAGATTAGTGAAAACTGGAAATTATTGGGACAGTCTACTTCAGACGTGATATATACCTGGCCAAAGGCAGAGGCAATTAGGGACTTTTTTCCCTCCGAAACAAAAACTGCCAACAGTATCACTCTGTCAGGGTTTCTCCATCTCAACACTATTGATATCTGGGGCCAAATAATTCTGTGTTGTGGGGGGCTGTCCTGTGCACTGTAGCAGCATCTCTGACCATCACCGGTATCACCCCTGTCCCCTACAGCTGCGACAACCAAAAATGTCTCCAAAAAATCACCCCAGGTGGAAAACCACTGCCTGGAAAATGACCACAGTAATTGCAAAAATGCTTCATCAAAAACTAAACGTAGAAATACTTATAAATGAAAAAAAGTAAGAAAGAAACAAATTACAACTATACTACAAATTGGAATGCCACTCCATGGACCCTGTTTGCTGATGCTTGTGAAAAATGGAGTGAAGTTCGGCCTTGAGAGGAACATTTGAGGGTCAGGGTGACATGAGCATCTCAGATGAGTGCCTCTGATAAATCACAGAGCACTCGATCTATTTTTGTGTCTGAGGCTGCATGAAGTTCTAATCTGCTTAGATCTGATTGGATGGCCCTTTGATTGCTCTATTCATCTGTTCATCTAAACTCTCTTTCATGCAGGGTTTTCTGACTACACTCATAACCCAGCAATCATCCCAGCTATATCAAGCGGGATAATGTGGCTTTTCTTTAAGCTGAGATACTCCACGAAACATAAACAGGAGATTTAAATTCAGCTGAGTTTTCTGAAAGTTAAGAACGCAGCAGGAGTTTCCATTTAGGCAACAAACACCACAAGGTCCTAGTTTAGCTTTTCCTCCACTTGCAAACATAATACTTTCCCATTTCCTTAGATCCTTTTCATTAAGTTAGACCTTTCATGCCAAGCTTCCCCCGGACTCATCCCTGGCTTCTGTATGGGGAGGCATTTGGTGGCTGACAGATGAAATACTTTAATGTGCTTCCTCTGTAGCCACAGCACCCCCAGGAATCAGCCCCCTGTTAAGTCTCCGGTAGCACCATACTAGGTTTCGCTAAGAATTAACTTGTTTCCAGGAGGAGGGCATATCCTATCATAACCACTAGAGGAGAGATCATTATACCAGAGTTTTTGCTGCTTCCAGACAAAAGCCACTCCTGAGATGCGCCATTTAACCTATGCTCGCTCAAGAACTGCAAATGATCTTTTAGTCCCATCAGTATCCCAGTCAGTCTCACACCCTCACAGAGACACCTCAGCTGGCTACCACCCCCACCCAGGCATGGAGTGATGGCAGAAGCATATGAGGAAGTCAGTTGACTTCTTGACCCTACCCAATCATTTGGTGGCTGTCACAGGGATACCAAATGTGAAGCAGAAGGTTGTCAGAGATGAGCTGGGCTCAGAAAGAAGTTCTGAGGGCACAGAGAGCCTAAAGAGCCTCCAGGGATCCATCCATCTTCCTGAGGAGCTTTGTGATCTGCACTTTAGAATCAGGTGCGCCATCTTGAGAAACCATCCCACATTCCAAGCAAAATTAGTTTAATGTTCCCAAGTAAAAAGTCCCGAGCCAGGTGGAGGATCATTATATGAGCACACACCGTGGAACTAAAAAGGTTTGCATGCTGCTGGAAGGAATTTATGGGGAAATTTATTACAGATCCACTTCTTATGTAAATCGTGTCACCATATGATGATGAGCTCAGTGAGAGTTGCAAGGGCAAGAAAGGTTATTTGGGCCAAATATCATTAGGGTTTTGCCTTTGAGAAATAAGATATTCTTCATCTAGATAGGTTTATGAATCCCAAGAAGGGGAAGGAGGGCAAAACAAAACAAAACAAAACAAAACAAAAAAAACCCCAAACCTTCTGTAAGGGTAGGAAGGATAACTCCTTTGCCTTTCTGAGAAGTCCACGTATTCCCAAGTTCTACTGGAAAGGAGGCTAAACTGGAGAAGAGGACAAATAAACAGAGCTGAAAAATGGCACAGTTTGGCAAACACAGCAGAGCTGAGAAGTAACCAAGAATTGTGAATTCTTGGAGAATGGGAGCCCTTTTATACCACAAAGACCCTGAACCAGGGACATGGATAGTAAAAGGACAGCAAAGCAAAAGGCCAGAGCATGGACTGCTAAGATTAACAGGTCCAGAGTCCCATTCTAGCCCTCTCATTTCTCATTTGCACTTCTAATAATAGAAAGCAACAAAAAATAACAACATCCAGATTGGTGACTCCTGTACTCTGTGCCACCACTAACACCCATTTCATCCAAACTAGAAGCCAGTGAATTCACCCCCAGATGCTAGATGGCCCACTCCAAACACACCAGTGCAATTCTCCTCCTTATATTCATTCCAACCATAATGACCTCAGTATTATTCCTGGAACATGCAGAGTACAGTCCTGCCTCAGGGCCTTTGCGCTAGCTGCCCCCTCTCCCTGGAATGCTCGCTCCCAGGTCCTCATCCTTTCCTCCTATCTTTGCTCACATGTCAGCTTACCAGTGAAAGCTTGCCTATCTAAAACTCAAAGGCCCTTCACTCACCCCTCTCTACTATGCACCTAGATTTCCTATTCTCCTTTCCCTGTTTCATTTTTCTCTGTAGTACTTATTACCAACTAAAATAATACACAGTCCTGTATTATATATTGTCTCATCATACACAAAGATGTATACCCCATAAGGACAGAGATTTTATCCACTATATTCACTGCCAAGCTCTTGGAACCTAAAACCATGCCTGGCAAAAGGCAATGCCTATGAAAATGGATGCAAGTGACCACCTACTATGTGCCAGGCACTTCCCATAGGCAAGTTTCTCTGAATTTCACTGCCAAGTACATATGAACAATGAATCAATTACACCCAGGTCTTGACTTAGGGGAATCCAATCCTTAATAAATTTACATTTCTTTAAACTCAGCTAATTAGAGCCTTCTCATTATACACAGTGTTTAAATCAAAAAGCAGAAAATAAACTTCTGGCAATTGTCCGTTTTCAGGAATTCTCTCCCTGTTATCTATTCCTGCACCACAAATTTCCCCAAAGCTTAGCAGCATATAACAACAACCATGTCATTCTATTTCTCACTTTTGTGGGTGAAAAAGTCCAGCAGGTCTCTGCTGGGTGATTCTTCTGTTCCAAGCGGCCTCAATGGAAGTTCCTTAGGGATATTCAGAGGTGAGATGGGCTTGTTGGGAGGCCCGTTCCGCTTCACTCACACATCTGATGGGGAGGGCTGGTGGGAAGGGCTGGGAAGGACTGCCCACCAAAGTGTCTCCAGAACGGATGCTTTGTCATCACGATTAGTAAATCGGACCAGAAAGCGATTCAAAAAAGGAATCTCCAAACGTTGTGAGCAATGGCAGTATTCCTAAAATGGCATTTGGCTCCCAACAAAGAGAACATCTTCATGTCCCAGTTACATAGGTCTCTTGAAACAGTCATCTCCTATCTTGATTTCATACGGCACACACTTAATACTCAGTTCTTTAAAATTACTGACATGGAGAAGAAAAACGGTCTCTTGGCATAAATAAAATGAGAACTTCATTTTCTATACTGGGGGTCAAACTCCCCTGGAGATACCTTTAAATTTAGCAACTATTTAAGCCAACACACTAACATTTCATGACTCCAAAACAACAGCATGATGAAAAATAAAGACAACATAGTAAATGCCCATCTGGGCTGTTTTCTGCATTTTAAAGATGGGTATTTTGTTTATCTTAGGTTGAAGTGAAAAATGGATGTGATAGGGTTTTTTTTTAATTAATTTACTTATTTTAAAGAGAGAGAGCATGAGGAGAGGGGAAGAGGGAAAGAATCTTCAAGTAGACTCCACAGTGAGCACAGAGCTCAACGTGGGGCTCAATCTCACGACCCTGAGATCAGGACCTGAGCTGAAACCAAGAGTCTGACACTCAAATGACTAAGCCACCCAGGTACCCCTGGATATGACAGTTTCTTAATAAAACAGTAAGGATTATTTTCATAACAGACCTACCACCTCATCCCTCACATCTTCCCTTGTAATAGTGGGGGGTACAATTCGAAAAAGGGCAGAGAAACAGAACCCCCTGCATCTGTTTTATTTAAAAAACAAAAGCCTGACCCACAATTTCACCTTTATGTACCCTTCGAAATACCTTCCCCCAACAAAAAGTCTTCTGTCCTTCGAGGAGCATCTAGACATGCGGTTTCATTTGCTCAGACACAATAAAGCATGATAATGCTGTGCATGGCAGGACACAAGGCTGAATCCAACAAGGTGCACTGGGCTCCCCTTTCTGTGTGCAGGCAGATCTCCAGGAGCTCTGGGGAGAGCCAGGGGTGGATGCCAGTGAGCTGGCAGGGGCAGAGCTGGCCCAGGACGGCTTGGCACCTGCAGCCCCCATGCCTGGTCCACTCCCTCCTCCTCATCTGTGTCTATGAGCAGCACTCTTAACCTTCTCCTTTCTCCTCCAGGTCCTCACATTTGTATTGAAGTGGTTTTTTTTAATATTTATTTATTTGAAGGGGGGGCAGAGGGACAGAATCTTCAAGCAGACCCCCCCCCACACACACACACCAAGCGCAAAGCCTGACATGGGGGTCAATCCCACGACCCATGAGATCACAACCTGAGTGGAAACCAAAAGTCAGAGGCTCAACCGGCTGCGCCACCCAGGCCCCCCTGGATTGAGACTGAAATCTGCATCCTTGTCAAAAAGTTTATGTACTTTCCCAAGTTAAAATAGGAGTTTTCAATTTCCTCCATCTGGTGTAAAGGCATGTGTCACTGTGGAATTTGTCTTATCTGTGAATGCTATGTCTTAGCAGCAATATTTACAATAATGACAATCAAAATTAAATGATCAATTTCTAGGTGTCAGAACTCTTCTAAAAGTCTTACAATGTACTAATTCATTTAATCACTATGGTAACTCTAAAACATAAGTCACATTACTATCTCCATTTTTCAGTGAGAAAATTGGGGTTCAGAGACCTGCAAAATCTATTTAAGATCACTCAGATAGTAACGGTGAAGCTGGTAGTTGAGTCCAGACACCTGGTCCAGAGCTACCATTCTTGATACTATGCTCAACTACATCCATAAGACACCAGCCTTTAAAGCATGATCTTGTTTTAATCTGAGGTGATAAATTATGAATTCGGAACGAGCCTGCACACAGATCATACCATGCATGAACTGCAGACTGCCTTCCTGCTCTCATTTCCAGGAACCCCCAGCACCTGTGAGCATGTCTGGTCTACCTGCCTGGGTATAACGCCTAAATTCCTGTTTCCATCCTTGACCGTATCACTGAATTCCACACTTCCCTCTCCACCTACAAATTCAATATAAACTTCAAGAATTAAGGGATCTTTATCTTTCTTTTTTTTTTAAGATTTTATTTATTTATTTGACAGAGAGAGAGACAGCCAGCGAGAGAGGGAACACAAGCAGAGGGAGTGGGAGAGGAAGAAGCAGGCTCCCAGCCGAGCAGGGAGCCCGATGCGGGGCCCAATCCCAGGACCCTGGGATCACACCATGGGCCGAGGGCAGATGCTTAACGACTGAGCGCCCCAGGCGCCCCAGGGATCTTTATCTTTTTTGTTCACTGACAGACCTGAGTCACCAAGAACAGTACTTGGCACATGGCAGGCACTCAACAGAACTATGTAGTTGTTGAATGAATAAATGGACATCTAAAAGACATCTTAAATATAACAAGACCAAAATAAAGCTTTTTACTTCTCTCCCCCAAAAATGTGTTCCTCTACAATCCTTGACCCAGCTTCCCAATTGCTGGGCCCAAACCTTCAGAACCATTCTTAACTGCTCTCTGTGTCACCCCAACAGCCAATCCACTGGCAAAAAGTGTTTTCTCCATTTCCAAAGTGTCCTCCCAATCTTCCCACTTCTCTCCATCTCCCTAACTAGCCCCAGTTTCAAGCCGACCACCTCTCACCTCCTCAGGGGTCCCTGCTTCGATTCTCTCCCAGGCCTGCCTCTGAAACCCACCCATTGCTCAGACATCTCTTCCTGCTTCAATGGAGGGTCATTACACTTTGAACCGAATCCAAATTCCTTGCTTGCCTTGTAAAGGCCCGGTGTGATCTGGCTTCTTCCACCTCCCTCAACTTCCTCGCAATGCTCCTTACACACTGGCCACTCTCTCCTTCCTTCTACTGTTTGCACACGCGAGGTACTCCTCCTGCCGCACTGCACAGGGGGCAGTATAGGGTAAAACATGCTATGTTTATGCATGCATTCACATGCATGCATAAGAGAGCCAAGTATATGTGCACATGTTAATTCTAATTTATACTCTAAAGGCAGTTAGCATTTAAAGTTCCTATATCAGATCTCAATACCACAAGAGTAGTTAAGTATAAAATACAAGACATCTTCATCAAGAGTCAGTACCTTAAGTATTGGTTACTTAGCACTTAAAATACTGCTATCCAAAAGCCAAATGAATTACCAAAAGAGATATTTGATTATTATTGGCAAAATGAGAGGAATTCAACATAGGTGAATGGTTAGAAATATTATAAAAGCTACCCTTCCCTGAAGTAAATAAAGTATAAAGTTCTGGCCAGCACCATCCCTCAAGAGTCTAGCTTGCTTGTCCTGGATCCCTCCACTTCATGGATGCCCTGTAGTCTGACCAACCCTGAGGCTGCCCCATCTGGTTGTGACATCTGCCACAGAGTGAGTCTTCCAGACAAGGTTTAGTAGGAACACCAGGGTAGAACTACAGAACTGGTTGTAAACCTACTCTGTGCATGTTTGCTAAGTGCTAAAGGTGAGCATGCTTTTATTTTGACAGTCTTGAGTTTACCCAGAAGCAGACCCTGGGAGATGATAATTCAAGTGTAAGTAATTTAGTTGGGAGGTAAGTAATTCCTTAATAGAAATTAAGGAAAGGAAAGCAACGGATAAAGAGTACATGATCAAGTCAGCCACTACTGTGTACTCCTGCACAAGAATGCTGAAACTGACCGAAGAAACTTGGCAGAGCATGCGGTAATGGACCTTAAGGTCTGAGGGCTATGGACAAGTCAGTGACCATGTCTGTATGCAATATCTCACCTGCCTGGACAGTCATGAGTAAAGACTCATGACCCCAACTTATTTCACCTCCCTTGGTAACCAATGCACAGCAAAAGAATCTGCTGGATGTTTTTCATTTGCTGATCTGGGGCATAGGCCAGTCTGAAACACCCTCCTTAAGGTTTTTGCATTTGCTGTTCCCTCTGTCTAGAATGTCAACAGGCCATTCTTAGAGAGATGATCCAGGAAAAACTTGGTAACAGAAAGCTCTAAGCAGCTTATATATTGACTTCCTCCCCCCCCCCCTTTGTCTGGACAATAGCTCTCTGGAAGTTCCTCCAATGCAAAAGCACACCCAAGGCAAGCCCAGAGCCTTCCCACCCTAAGTAGCTCTGCAAAAGGGGAATTTTCAAAAGGCTTTCTAAGGGAGAAGAAATTTTGTTGCTCCACCTAAAGCTTCCACTTCCCGTGGGGGATAGGAGACAGGGTAGGATATTACTCTTTAATGCTTGTCAGGTACCCATCCTGCTTAGGGTGGGATCAAAGAGAAGAACAGGTGTGAATGCCCATCATATAACGTGAGTGGCTGCTATTACACATTATCAGGTATCTCTTGCTGCTGTAATTCCATATGACAAACAATCACAGAGCTTCAGTGACATACAACAGTATGTTTATTACTTGTGCATCTGAGGTCAGGTGGGGGTCAGCCAGCTATTGGCTGGGCAACTGGGGATCTCTGCTGCATATGTCTCTCTTCTTTCCAGAGGCTTATCCAGGCAATTCTCATGGCAATGGCTAAGCAGCAAGAGTGAGCAAGCCCCATCTCACAAGCAGTTTTTAAACCTTCGTTTGCATTATATTTGTTAACATTCTATTGGCCCAGAGCAGCAGTTTGCAGGAGCTGGCTCCTCCAGCTGGTTAAGAGCCAATTGTTAAACACAGGATTCCCCTGCTACCCCAAAGTAGGTTCCTATGAAATCTTTTGAAGCCAAAATGGCGTAAAGCAAAGAAGCAATTATCCATTTTTACGAAAAAAAGTTTAACATTTCCAGACCCAAAAATAACTTCTCTAGGATTTTCTGATACCTTAAGACACATCTTGCTAATGGATGCACAAAATAAAGGGAAGTAAAGCACACATTCTCACAGACACAGTGCAAAGCCGTGATGGCTTGAGGCTGAGATGCTGAGTGGAGTTCCCAAGGAGGGAGCTTGGTGGGGCCGCTCCCGCTGCTCAGGGTACGCACTGCTCTCCAATGGCCCAGCTTACTGAGAAACAGACACCGAATGCTAGTTTTTGCTTTTCACCTCTTTTCTTAAAAGTGAAAAGCCCCTTCGCATTTATCTCAGCAAAAACAGGTACTGACATAAGTCTTTCCTAAAAGTGAAGTGGCAGAACATGAATTTTTGAAGAGCAGGGGATACCTATATTCAAAAACTTCCCTGAGTCAGCTTCAATAGCACTAATAGGCAGAAACTGTTTTTAAAAAAATCAGGAAACACTACAAATCAGGCCTTTTTTTTTCCAGAGACCTGGTACACATGGCTGAGCCACATGGCTGAGATCTGAGTGAAGGGGCAAGCCAGACCGGCCCACCCTGAAGGGAAGGGCTCTGGAAAGTTGTAAGGACAGGGAGTAGATCTGGGGAGTGGTCAAGGAGGGCCCATTTTGGCGTTTATCACAGGTACTCAACAATGCCAGAAGAACTGAGTTTTTTTCCAGGCTCTACTAAGTGTGGGACCAGTCAAATACTTTTTATTGTTATTTTTTGTTTTTTTATTAGTCAGGTCACTTAAGTCTCATGCTGATTCATTTTGGCAACCTTGCTTCTTCTCATAAAGATTCATGTAGTCTTGGATGTTAAAAGAGCACTTTAAGTCTTTCCAAGGACTGTGGCTAATAAAAAGCAGGGACCTGTTTCTTCATGCCTATGAGCTCCAAGAGGTCAAGGGTTGGGATCTCAACCACTAAAGAGATGGAAAAATATCTGGGAAAAACGAGAGGTGGAATTCATCCAAAATCCAACAAGTAAAAGCTGGGAGGAGGTCTCACAAGCTCAAGCCCATGACCAAATCCTTCAGACAATCAGGCTTTTGAGCAGGCCCAAGGGGACAATACAGAAAACATGGTAAAGTCAGGTGAATCTCCCCATTACTGTCCCTGAAGCCTGCCTCCCTCCCTCATTTGTCAGGTGAAATTTACCTACAATTTGTCAGCTAAAGTATTAAACTTGCTCTCTTACATCTTAATATGGTCCATTATGTATTAAACAGGAAGTAATGTTAAAACTCTCCTACCCTGTGCTGCCCCTGGATTAGCTGGGTGAGAAAACACAGCGTCTTAATGAAGACACAAAAAGTGTCGTGATCCAATGCAATGGGGAACTGCTTTCACCTTGACAAAACTTGCACTTCCAGAAAGAGCTTTCCAACAGTGTAGACCCTGTCTTAGTTGGAGCTGCTATAACAAAAATACCCCATCCTGGGGGCGCCTGGGTGGCACAGCGGTTAAGCGTCTGCCTTCGGCTCAGGGCGTGATCCCGGCGTTCTGGGATCGAGCCCCACATCAGGCTCCTCTGCTGTGAGCCTGCTTCTTCCTCTCCCACTCCCTCTGCTTGTGTTCCCTCTCTCGCTGGCTGTCTCTGTCTCTGTCTCTGTCGAATAAATAAATAAAATCTTAAAAAAAAAAAAATACCCCATCCTGGATGGCCTAAAAAACAGAAATTTCTTTCTCACAGTTCCGGAGGCTGGAAGCCTAGGATCAGGTTGCCAGCATGGCACAGCAGAGCTGGGTTCTGGTAAGTGCCCTCTTCCTGCTTTACAGATGACCTACTTCTCCTTCTGTCTTCACATATCGGAGAGAGGGACAAGCAGGCAGAGAGAAGGAAGCTAGCTCTCTGGCCTCTTATTTAAAGGCACTAATCTCAACAAGAAGGTTCCACCCCATGACCTAATCACCTCCCAAAGGCCCCACCTTCAAATACTATCACAGTGGTGATTAGGGTTTCAACATATCAAGGTTAGGGGACGCATTCAGTCCATAAAAATACCGCATGCTCATCCTAGAGTCACACTCAACATTAGCACGTGGGAGCCACTGAGAAGTCTTCCATAAGGGAAACCATTTCACCTTCCATAGCCCAGCGTTTTCCCCTTATCTGATCACAGAACCTTGGAATAAGCATTGCCATCACATGGGACACCACTAATCTAGAGGACATAGTTTGAGATGCTCCTGGCCTTGGTGGGATGCTAAAGAAGGGGTTCCAGGGACCCAGAGGACCACTGAAGAGCAAAGGGTACAACAAAGAGTACGTCTCCAGAAATGTTCCAGAGCAACCAACCAGGCTCCTTGCCTCCAGTCCAGAGGGGCTAGAAGAATCATCTCCATGTCTCAGGAGTGTTAAACAACAAAAATTAACTTTTCAATCACATTCCTGTCCTTTATGAGTCAAATGGGAGCTCTGCACAACGCGGTCACTCAGAGACCCAGGCTAACAAGCAGACACCATCCTCAAACTAGCCCATTACCAAACAGAAAAAAAGAGAGCAAACTAAAGCACACACTGGCCCTTAAAGACACGCATGGGCTCCATTCACATGTCATCAGCCAGAACAGCCACAGGGCCACCGCTGACTTCAACTGGTGAGGAAGCGAAGGGTAATACTACTGTATTCATTTCCTGAGGCTGCTGTAACTAACACCCGCAAAGCTGGCGGCTGAGAACACCACAGAATTCTTCTCTTACGGTTCTGGAGGCCAGGGGCACACAGTCACTCTCCCCAGACTGAAACCAACGCACTGACAGGACCACATTCCCTGAAGGGGCTCTAGCTTCTTGCCTCTTTCCTGCTCCTGACGGCTGTCCCTTGGCTTCTGCCCACCTCACTCTGGGCTTGAAGGTCAGTGTCTTCAGTGTCTTCACATGTCTCTCCACTCAGTCCTCACGTGGCTTCTCCTCTGCTCATGTCAAATCTCCCTGTGCCACTCTCTTACAAGCATACATGTGACTGCATGGGGACCCACCAGGATAATCCCCCCATATCAAGGTCCTTCATTTCATCACATCTGCAATGGTCCTTTCTTCAAATAAGGTAACATTTACAGGCTCCAGGAATTAGGACCTGGTATCTTGGGGGGAGGGGGAGGCTGGTCATTAGGCAGTCCAAGGAAAGAGAACTAGAATACTGTATTTATGAACAGCTCTAATGACTATCATATTCTATTTCAGTCTTGCCTCCCACCAGACCTCCTGACTAGGCGCACAGGGTTCCAAGCACTTGGCTCATCTAGAGCTAGCCATTCATTCCATTTCAGACAGAGCCAGAAATGTACATCAGACAGGACCTCGAAGACCCACTTGTCCAGCCCTCTCCTTCTACAACTGAATAAATCGGGGCTCAGAAAACATCACGTGTCCAGAGTCACATGTTGAGTTTGAGACGAAAGTAGAACAGAGATCACCAGACTTGTAGTGATCCAGCAAACACTACACTATACTCTGTCAGCTGTCTGGTTAGCCACTGGGCCGGTAACCTGATTTTTGCCCTCTGATACATTCCTGCCTCAGCAACATCCTCCCCAACCTACATCTCTCTGTCACCTAGCCATTTTCTTAGGAATTATCACCATCTGACATTTTATGTGTATTTGTGTATTTATTAGTTCACTGTCTGTTTCTGTCCACCAGAACATAAACTCCACATTAGCCAGATCTCGGTATTGCCCACTGCTATACCTGCAGGGTCTGTATCAGCGTCTGGCACGTGACTGGCATTCGCTATTTGTCAAATGAATGAATAAGTGAACCTGGAGAACTAACTTCCCAAAAGGTTTACGTAAAAATTATGCCATCATGTTAATTTTGTGAATGCCTGTTAACATCATCTGGAGTCTAACAATGGATAATGTTTTCTACTTACTGTGAATATGGTTGCAATTTATAAGCCTTTTGTATTTATTCTGTGATTTTATATTTTAATTTTTCTTTTAATATTTTATGTATTTATTTGAGAGAGAAAGAGATAGTGAGAGAGAGCACAAGCTGGGAGAAGAGGGAGAAGCAGTCTCCCTCCCGACATGAGGCTTGATCCCAGGACTTTGGGATCATGACCTGAGCCAAAGGCAGACGTTTAACTGACTGAGCCACCCAGGTGCCCTATATTTTAATATTTATATATTTTCCCACTACGTAAAACAGTGGTCTTTCTCCCTGTGACACATGGGAAACCAGTTCAGAGCTCTCACTAGAGGAGAGGAAAGATCTGGATTATGTATAGATCTAAGCACAGTGTGGACTGAACTGCAGAGAAATCTAGCTCTCCCCGCAATCCAGAAGTTTACAAATGGTCAGCAAACCTGCTATGGACTGAATTGTGTCCATAATGTAACTAATTTGAGCTTTGGGGATTCAGATATTTATCTCAAAGAGCCACTGCAGTGCATGACACACGAGTTCTAGGAGGCTGGAGGGGGTATGCTTCTGGAACATGGGGACTGCTATAATGACAACAGAGGCTCTTCTAGAGACACGCTATTCAGAAGACATCAAATGCTATGTGAACAATTAGAAGTAAAATTAAATGGAAAGGGCTGTGACAGATAATTTTATATGTCATCTTGACTAGACACGGGGTGCACTTTAATTAAACATGAAACCCACTGGAATCACCTGGGGAACTTTAAGAATTATTAATGGGGTGTCCTACTCAGAGATTCTGATTTAATTGGCTTAGGTGTAGCCTGGGCATCAAGATTATTCAAAGGTCCCTAGGGGCAGCCAAGACTGAGAACCACTGATGGACAAGAAGAGTTACAGTCATCAGAGCAGAATATCTAATCGCTTTATAATCAAAACCCTATTCAGTCATAATCTGAAACCCTTTTCCTAATCCGCCGTGTTTAAAGACAGAATCCAGAAACGTTTGGGTGGTATTTATTGTTCTTATTAAATAGAATATAATGAAATCTTGGAATAATTAGGACAATAAAATAATTGGGAAAACCCTGAAAATCCAATGGCACTTCAGTATTAGCACTGTTTTCTCAATCATCACCAATCATACTATTATCACTAGTACCTGGCACGCTGCCTTAGCCCTATAAACAGGCATTACATGATGAAGTACTTGAAAGAAGGCAGAGATGGGCCACTGATAAGTGTTGTCCTCACTGCTCTCTGACAGCTCAGGCTGGTGGCAATGTTCACTGCAAGAGTCTCTTCTCCAATGTACCAAATGACACACAACTGCCTGCAGAGCATGAAAATTTACAAAATGGTGGCACTTTCACCTGCTTACTTGGCACTCATCTTACTGTTTCTTCATCTTCCATTGCCATTTTATTAAAATGACCACCTTGACTATGATGGAGGGAAAAGCACCCAGGCCTTGTATTTTTAAGCAATTTGATGACTCAGCTGTGTGATTTCCGGCAAGTTACTCGGCCTCTCTGAGCCTCATCTTCCTCATTTGTAGAACTGGACAAATAATACTAAGTCCAGGCACGCCGTGATGATCAAATGAGATCTGGTAGCTGGAGTACGAGGGCAGGGCCTGCCACACACAAGGTATTCGAGTGCCTGGCACCAGGTGAACACTATGGAAGTATTAGCTGTTATGGTTATTCTGTTCCTGTTACATTATTCTACAGGGTACAAATGGGAACACTGCCACAGATAAATCTTGTCTGCCCAAAAAAGAAGAAGATTATGAAGTCTTTTCTCTTCCCTCCTAGCCAATCTCAAGTTTATCTGGGAGAAAAGATTCAGGTCAGTGATCTGCATGAGGGTTAAAAAGTGCTGAAATTAGCAACTACTGACTTTGTCAGCTCTGGGTCCTTGCGTCATCTAATGCTTTTCTTGCACAGATGCTCAGAGCCAGAAAGGATCTTGAAGATCATGAAGCCCAGCACATCTTAATAAGAAAGAAGAGTTTAAATGGTGCTCAGGACATGCTGGATGCTATCTACTTATCAGGTCAGAATTAGCCACCACTCTGGAAGCATCTATAGTAAGACTATATTCATACAGCTCTACACAATTTATAAAACACTTAACTCTCACCACAACCTCTAAAGCTAGGCTTCTCAACCTTGGTGTTACTGACATTTGGTGCTGGATAATTCTTCGTTGTAGGGGCTGCTCTGTGCAGTGTAGGATGTTTACTAACACCCCCAGCTTCTACTCACTAGATGCCAGGAGGGCGCCACCCCCCCCACCCACCTTCCAGCCAACCAGTTGTCAAACCAAAAATATCTCTAGACATTACCAAATGTCCTGGGGGACAAAACTGAGTTCCTGACGAGAACCACTGCTCTTGAGATAAACCAACAGGCACACAACTAAGCTCAGAGAGGTTAAGCAACTCACCCAAGGACACACAAGCTAGGAACTGGCAGAACTGGGGGGAATGGGGGTGGGCACAAGGAGGTGAAAGACAAAAGCAAACAGAAAGTACATACATGGGCTATTAGCCTGTTGATTTTTACATGTTCCCCTATGCTAAGTGAAGGTGAGTTGCATTCTTTCTTATTCTCTCCTGGTGAAAAAAAAAAGAAAAAAAGAAAAGAAAGAAAAGAAAAGAAAAGAAAAAAAAGAAAAGAAAAGAAAAGAAAAGAAAAGAAAAGAAAAGAAAAGAAAAAAGAAAAGAAGGAAGGAAGGAAGGAAGGAAAGAAAGAAAAAGAAAGAAAGAAAGAAAGAAAGAAAGAAAGAAAGAAAGAAAGAAAGAAAGAAAGAAAAAATATATATATAAACAAGAACTTGAAAAGCCTGTTGAGGCTAACTGTTTCAAATTTGCTCTGCATGAATTATTAGTATTTTCAACACAAGATACACAAAGTGTGAGTTTACTGTAATTATTTTTAGATGAGACCATTTGAAAGTACATAACCCACAGGTATTTTGTATACATGCCCCTCACATACATTGAAGTCCAGTTCTTCCAGGGCACAGTTTTCACCCGGATCAGTGAGAGATGATTCTGTTTTAGCACTGGAGATATAAAGATTCTAGTACAAATGGCCCATAATTTCCCTAAGAAGTGGTTACAAACGTTCAACTCAGCTGTTCAAATTAGAGTAGTTAGAGTAGTAGATTAAGGAACCAGTTATGCTATCGTAGGTGTGGATAAGAATGTGAAGGCTGAGAGAAAACGGAAATAAGAGATCTGACTTTGTCAAGGTGAACAATGTTATCTCGAGTAAAAAGCTACCGTGGTCTGCCCACTGGAGGTGGAAAGATATTGGATTACTGACAGAGTGGCTTTGGACGTGACCCATACAGTGAAGACGGTTCTCCTCTGGGTTTCCTCCGCAAGGAGTCACGACCTTGTACTGTTGAGAAACCTCTACTCCCCTGTTTCTCTAGTTCCCCGGCTATGCCCTAGTAGAGCAATTTCTGAAGGAGCACAAAAGACAGCCAATAAGCAAGGAAGTAAAACGTGTAGATACCTAAGTGATCTTGCAGTTAGCAAAGACCAGAAATCAAATTAAATCTACAATAGAAAAGAATACACAAACTACGAAAACAGGCCCAAAGAGAAGGGTAAATGAAATATCTCATCTACCGTAAGCCTGGGAAGGTTGGACATGATTTTAAGATTTGACCAACCTGAAAAATTTAGGCCTAACCCTTTGGCACAGCCACAACTAAGGTATTTTTCAGCTTTGTGTCCCTCTGAAATGTACGGTTTTTCTCTGAGCCTCAGTGTCACTATCTGTACACTGGGGATAATATGGCTACTGCAAGGATTAGTTGAGATCACATACGTAAGTTGTTTAGGACACTGCCTGACACAGTAGAGTCATTCTATAATCCTCTTCCTTCTTTTTCCAAACCCACACTGGAATTAGGAAAGCCAAAAGATGTAGTTTTACTTTTAATCCATAACATTTTCCTTTATCATCATCTCAAGACTGTGAATTTGGCCGTGAAGTCAGACCCTGAGAAAGGTCAGTTTTCCCAGCAAGACCGTAACTGCTGCTGCACTGCTATCTCAGGCAAGGGTATGGGTCCCCTGCTGCAGTAAGGTATCCAGTCCGGAGCTTCGTGTCCCGCCTAGGCTCATCACCCTGGGGGAAACGTGTGCAGCAAAGAAATCTGATCCAATATAGGGGTGCTCAAAGCCAAAGTAGAAACATCAGGGGCTGAAATCAGGGGTAGCTGGGGGAAACGCCTGGGGCAGCCTTCACCTGTTGCCCAGAAAGGAAGATCCTCAGCCAACTGTCCCTGTTCCAGATAGTGCCCTCCTGGCTGATATTTACCTTTCTGGAGCTAAAAGCAGCTGTAAATGTCATCGAGACGTTTTCAATAAGAAAAGTAAGATCAAGAGAGGTATGATTTGCCCCAAAGTCACATGGTTAGAATATCTTTTTAAAATTGAAAAACTAGAAAATTAAACAGCTTGGCCTCCAAAGCAGAGCTCCTTACTAACAGAACCTTCTCCACGAGCTGTGCTCTTCATGGGACCCTGATAAAGAACCACCTGTTTCTAACAGTAAAGAGACAGCCAAGTACTTGCAGACACTGTGTCATCCTTCCACATCTCATGTTTTCACTCAGTAGAATAAAAATTATGCTTGTAAAGGTGAGGATGATAATAAAAACATCCCCCAGTGGCCTTTCTGCTCTAGCCACACAGGTCTGTGGAAACCAGTGCGGTTCAGACTTCATGTCACTGAGATGCAGACATTCATGAGGGTCTACACACAGAGGTGCGGGCAGGGCTGGGGGTCCCCCAGACGCCAGGAGGCATTAGTACCTCAGGGCCTGCAAGGGCCAGGAAGGAGAGAGTGTCCCTGGAGTCCCGTGAGACCCAGAGCCTGCCAGGGAGGGCAGCAGCTACTGTTCCTTCTCCATCTGCTGCTGGTGCCCCCCGCTGACTGAACCCATCTGGAGGCCAGAAAGCATAAGATCACAGGTAATACAGTCAGTTGTCAAGGGAAATTACCCAGGATGAGTCCTCTCCCAAGACAGTGATGGACACACCATGGTTAGGAACTTGGGAGGGACCCTTCTCTAAGGGATTCTCGTTCACTGCAGGAGCGAATGGGGCCTAACTGGAGCAGGGGCCAAAATGAGGTAGCCTGTGGGAAGGACATCAGAAGTGGGAACGGGCACCAGGAAAGATCAGGGAAGGGACTGTCACTAAAAGAGAAATTAACAAGAAGTCCACAAAGAGAGATGCCCCTCTCAAAAGTAATCCAGCATGACACAGAGAAGTACATAGTACATGACGTGACTTACAGACGCAGCCGGCTGGAAATGAGATCACCTAAGATACACCTCATACTTAGGACCTGCAAGGCCCATGGACACATGTGGAATTGAAGGTGGTGGAGCAGCAGCTGTAAGTACGAAAGGAAGCGTGGCAGGGGGGCAGGGAAAGGGGAGGTGGACCTGCGTAAGGGCCTCCAGCTTTGTTCAGAAAACAAAGTGCTCCTACATATCTTAAAAAAGGAAGACAGGACTTGGGACCTGCTGATAGCTGAGCACCCGTCCGACCCAGCCAGGCACAGAGTAGCCTTTCATCCATTAGCATCTCATTTAACTTCCTCTGCACATTGCTGAGGGAGCTCTTTTTGTCCTTGTTTTACAGATAAGGAAACAGACGGAGGACAGCTTCGTGGTTAGGAGCACAGGTGCTGGGGTGCCTGGGTGGCTCAGTCGGCTGAGTGACCCACGCTTGATTTCAGGTCATGATCTCGGGGTCCTGGGATCAGGCCCCACGTCAGGCTCCAGGCTCAGCACAGAGGCGGCTGGAGATGATTTCCCTCTCCCTCTGCTCCTCCCCTGCTCAGACTCTCTCTCTCACTCTCTCTCTCTAAAATAAAAATAAAATCTTTAAAAATAAATAAATAAAAGAGCATAGGTACTGAAGCCACATTCCCTGAGTTGCAATCTTTACTGTGTGACCTTAGGCAAGTTCTTGCACTCTCTGTACCTAAGTTCCCTCAACTGTGAAATGAAGTCAGTAACAACGTCCACCGCCTAACATACTTTCACATACTTGAAAACACCTGCAAGGTGTCAACACTTGGTCATTGTCTGCCACATAGAAGACGTGCAGCAAATGCTGGTTGCAGGGACTGTGCACTGCCTAAATGCACACTGCTAATAAACAGAGGGGCTTGGATCTAATGCCAGATTTCACTCCCAAACTCATGTTATCACTCTGCCATGCCTGCATCCTGCCCAAGTGACACAGATGTCCCAAGGAACAGAATTCTCTGAGCCCTATGGTATCACAGGCTCTCTTTCAGACCTTGCAGCTCTCCATTCCAATTGTCTACGGAACCTTGGCATTGATTGCTCATTCTAGTCCCCAGGAACCCCAGCTATGGGAAGGATGGGGCTCACTAACTGGCACGACCAGGGAAAGCTCAAAGTCAAAGTGCCTATACCGGGCCTGGAGCCGGTGCTCCACCAGCCTCTGCTGGGTCTAACTCCATCCATGCACACTCTGACACTCTGCATACATGCCTTGCGTGAGACTCAGAAGCTCCTTCGTCCAGTAAAGGTGGTCAGAGCAGAGGCACTCCCTCTCCCCTCTTAGAGCTTACTGTCTCCTGGCTTCTCTGCCCATGGTCATGTATCCCCTTCATGAGGTGCTCCGTGACCCCATGACAATGTGTGCTCCCAGCAAGGAGTCATTCCTGGGCTCCAGAAGCCATGTGCTCTTTCCTCCTCATCTGGACCAGGAGTCTCAAGTCTGCCTTTTTATCATAAACCAAAGTAGGAGGCTCCAAGTGCCCTGGGTTTGTACGCTGTACAATGAGAGTCTCTGATAAACTCTCACAGTAGCTACAGCATGTGTTATACACTGAGTGTTTGCGTCTCCCCAAATTCTTATGTTGAAGCCTAGACTCCCAATATGATGGTGTTAGGAGCTGGGGCCTCTGGGAGGGATTAGGCCACGAGGGTGGAACCTCATGAATTGGATGAGCGCCTTTATGAGAAGAGAGAGGAGAGAAATGATATATCTTTGTCTCTCTCTTGCTCTCCCGCTCTTTGCCATGTGAGGATACACTGAAAGAACAGGCATCCACAAGCCCTCACTAGACCCCGAATGTGCTGGGGCCGGACTTGGACTTGCCGCACTCTAGCACTACGGGAAATAAATTTGTGGTTTATGCCACCCGGTCTCTGCTATTTGGTTATGGCAGTCCAAGTTGACAAAAACAGCTTGGAAGGAGGATGGGAAGGAGAGTGGAAGAGAAGGAGAGAGGGAGAGAGGGAGAGAGGGGGAAAAGGAGGGAGGCCATTAGCCCTAGGGGATGCATCACAAATGGCGATGGGACTGGAGCAGTTTTCCTGGGTCCCCTAACAGTTCACTCCATAATAATTCCCTGGCATATAGGGCCACTGCTGAACTTGGGGTAGTTTTCCTAGAGGATAAATGCTGACCATTAAAACCCTGGTTCTTCAGTACTAATGGTCCAGAGAGTGGTTTGTTGTGGCATCGAAAAGACCTGACTTTTACTCCAAGTCCACTCACTCACTGATGGTAACCTGGGGAAGTTACCGAACCTCTCGGCCTCAGTTCCTTTGCCTGCTAAGTAAGAATGACGCCCCCTGCCCACAGGCTTCACAGGGTTGCTAGAGGCTGGGACAAGGCGGGGCAGGCCAAACACGTGCACAGGCACTCAATGCTAACCCCTTGCCCTCCCTTTCTTTGTCAACAAGGTGCAGCAGCCAGCGAAGGCCAACTTCCCAAGACTGCCAGCCTGCTCCCTCTGGGGACTTTGCCCACGGGGACCGCAACAAGACCCACAACATATCGGCGGTGGATCACGTGGGGTGAACCAAAGGACAGAGGAGGGAAATGGCCAAGAAATCACAGGGGCCTGCTCACGTCTCTTCCTTCTCTGCATCCTCTGTCCTCATCTAGCCTTGTTGTAAAGCTGCTTCACGCAGGAGTCCCAGCTCCTGAACTAGGATGCATGCTGCTAGGAGGTGGGCTCCTTCTGTACCTCCCTGAATGCCTGGCTTTGGTGTCGTGGCCAGAAAAGAAAAATGTTGACGTCGGGGTTCCCACTAATTGTGGTGGTTTTCAGCTTCTATCACACGCGCAGTGCTGCCACAGTTACCTTTAAAAAAAAATAGAATTACCATATATTATACTTTTTATGCCTGAAAACATCTGAATTTGTCCTAAAATATTTTCCAGAAAGAAGTCAAATAAACGAGGGCTCGAGAACTTTTCCAGGTCTCAGAATCAGTGATTCTTTGCTAATAATAGAGCCCCTAAAACCCAACAAATTTAAAGTGATGCCACAGTTAAGAAAACCAGTCATGGGAAGGAGAGAGTTCACATAGTATTTGAGGATTCTGTGCAGAAAATGTCACCCTATATCCAGTGAGGAACCCCTCTGCCCCTCTGATGGCCACAAGAAAGTGATTCATCCCGCCAAATCTCAGAAAATGGGGACTCTGTAATTGCAGCAGGGAGGCTGGGGTCCACACAAAGCTGAGCACAGCAGAGAAAGGATGCAGGCTGGGACAGGAGGGTGACTGGACAGAGACAGCTGCACGGCCTTGTGCTCAAAGGCCACCAGGGTTAACAAGTAAGGAAAACTGACAGCATTTGCAGGGCACGCTGGACAGCATCAAAGGCCTCTTTGTAAATCATCGGCTAAAGACTCTCCTAGGAACTGGTTCAAAAGCAGAAACTCGGGGATAATGGCCTTAAAACAAATAGAGAGGGCTATATCCTTGCCCCTGAGGAACAAGAACCACAGAGAGCACCCAAAAGAGCATCAGCACTATGTGGGACAAGAAAAATACTGGCAAAGCTGAGAAGTAACTTAACCCCCTGGTAAAGAGACGCTACAATTTAACGTCAGAATCCACTATATAGTTTGTATTCATTCCTTTAAACATACATGTTATACTGTTCTCCCATTAGAGATTCTGATATCCTTCATAAAATTTTTTATAATGATATGAATAACCTTGCAAACTTATGAGCGTTTCTTGCGAGCGAGGTACTGTGGTAAGTGCTCCACAGCATTATCTCATCAAATTCTCCACACGACCCTCGCTGGTGGGTACACCATGATTCCTATTTCAGGGAGAAGGAAAGCTGCACACTAAGAGCTTACACACACAGCTTTTCTAGGTCACACAGATAAAAGGGGGAAGAGCAGGATTTGAGCCCAGACATAGCGAAACTAAGTACAAGAGCAGAGAGTCTCATAATTCAGTGGGAGTTGTCTGGGGATCCTGTTAAAGCTGCAGGCTCTCAGGGCACATCTCCAGAGTTTCAGATTCAGTGGGACTGTGGTGGAGGGCAGGATCTCAAGCACCCCCAGATAATACTGATGGATGTGGTCTGGAAGCACACTTTGCTCCATGCTTCACTGTATCATAACGCCTCTTTTGCTAACTTTCAAAAAAGTCCCATGCTAAAGATACTGTTCCAGGTGCTGTGTATGGATACAAGGACTGGGCAGACCCAAGCTCAGAATCAAGGTTCAAAATCCCAGAATGGGCCAAAGCAGCTGCAACTCCTTGGAGAATTCTCTCTCCTTGTGGTTTCTTTCTGCTTGAGTTCTTCCACACAAATGATAGCATGCTCTCCTTTATTTCAAAAGAAAAGGCAGTGAAGAGCATTACAGAAGACATAGCTACTAAAACAACAAAAGAGATCAAGAAAACATAGAGGCCTGCTCTAACTTGCTCTGCTTCTGTGCACTGAGAGGAATCCAAGCACCAAGAGATTCAACTGGAAGACTTCAAGCATCTCCACACTGCCATCTTTTATTTACATGTAGTAAGATTTTTAAATTACAGGTCTAATAAACAGTGGAACTGAAGAAACAAAACGGATGAACACAGGGGAAGAGAAGGAAAGTAAGATAAAAACAGAGAAGGAGGCAAACCATAAGAGACTGTTAACCGTAGGAAACAAACTGAGGGTTGCTGAAGGGGAGGTGGGTAGGGGATGGAATAACCGGGTGATGGGCATTAAGGAAGGCACTTGATATAATGATCACTGGGTGTTACACACAACTGATAAATCACTAAATTCTACCCCTGAAACTAGTAATACACTGTATGTTAACTAAATTGAATTTAAATTAAAAATTTTTTAAAGAACAGGAAGGATTCACATGAAGAAACATATATGAGCTTTAAAAAGAGAAAATATCCTTTAATGCTTCATGGTCATCGAAAGTCACATAATTAAAATGTAAAAAAAAAAAAAAAACCCACCTCCAAACTCTGAATGTTAACAGATAATAAAAATTATGCATTATATATCAAAAAATGGTGGGATATAAGATCCTTTTAAAATGTATGAGACTTAATCAACATGGCCAGTTCAAAAAATTATTACACGTTGTCACATGCGGACTGTTTTATGTTATTGAGAATAGGATGGTATGGATTAGTGGTTTTGTTTTGGTTAGAGATACTACCTAAAGACGCTACTTTTTCTTAATACAGTTCTATTTCTTTGTAGGTTTCTCATACCAATATTTACCACTGAGTTTATTCTTTAAAAATGGATTTTCTGAGTAAAATTCCATCTGGAATTCACTACTGCCCCTTGCTAATGGGTTTTCATCGACTACAAAAGTTAACTGATAAAACTAACATGCTTTTACTAAAATGATATATTGTCTACCTTCCCTCACAATGAACATGGCACACTTCCAAAATGCTGACCTAACATCTTCCTATCACTAGCTTACCAGCTCCACCAATCATTACTCACACTGAGTTTTGTTTCCGGGGGGGAGGGGGTAGCGGTGTTTTGTTTTCTTTTTTAGTTTTGCGTTTTTATTTAAATTCTAGTTAATACACAGTATAATGTTAGTTTCAGGTATAGAATTTAGTGATTCATCACTTACATATAACACCCAGTGCTCATCACATGAAATGCCCTCCTTAATACCCATCACCCATTTAGCCCATCCCCCTCCTACCTCCCCTCCAGCAACCCTCAGTTTGTTGTCTATAGTCAAGAGTCTGTTTCATGATTTGCCTTTCTTTCTTTTATTTCCTCTGTTTATTTGTTTTGTTTCTTTAATTCCACATGAGTGAAATCATATGGTATTTGTCTTTCTCTGACTACTTTGCTTAGCAATAATACTCTCGAGTTCCATCCACGTTATTCCAAGTGGCAAGATTTCATTCTTTTTGGCTGCGTAATATCCCATTGTGTATATATACCACACCACTCATCATCAAGGAAACACAAATGAAAACCACAATGAGATACCACCTCACACCTGTCAGAACAGCTCGGGAAACCTCAGGTGTTGGCATGGATGTGGAGAAAGGGGGACCCTCTTGCACTGTGGTGGGAATGCAAACTGGAGCAGCCCCTCTGGAAAACAGTATGGAGTTTCCTCAAAAAGTTAAAAATAGAGCTACCCTATGACCCAGCAATTGCACTACTAGGTATTTACCTAAAGGACACAAAATGCTCATTCAAAGGGGCACATGCGCCGGATGTTTGTAGCAGCAGCATCCACAACAGTTCACGTTGGGCTTTAAAAAGAGTTTATTGGGCGCCTGGGCGGCTCAGTCAGTTAAGCGTCTGCCTTCAGCTCAGGTCATGATCCTGGTCTTGGGATCAAGGCCCGCGTCAGGCTCCTTGCTCAGCAGCGAGCCTAATTCTGCCTTTCTTCCCCCCTAGTGCTCTCTCTATCTCTGTCTCTCTCTCTGTCTCTCAAGTAAATAAATAAATAAATAAATAAAATTTTTTTAAGCTATTTTTCCTCTATCTATTCTGTAGTACTGGAGCCAGGAGTATTCCCACCATAGGCTAGAATTTTCACTGTGTCCACTTTAATAAGCTCTGTCATCTCTCTGAATTCCAAAGTCCACACAGTATCACAGGATCTGCTTGTATGAAGAAAGCCTCTGAAAAGTTGACTCTGTCCCTGAGTGTCTGTGCCCCCTGCTGAATTTATAGCCTTATCGAACCGAAATGGAACTTGAAGGACAAGTGGGGGATGATCTGTTCAGACTGTATGAACTCCTCCAGGCCCTCCTCACACTGTTTCCTAACATGCGTTTCTGTGTAACTGATATGCTACGGCTTAAGAGGGAGAAACTGAGGATGTCCCGTGGGGAAGGCCTGTGGAACAGAAGCCACGTGGCCAGAACTCAACAGGAGGTGCTTCCTTTCTTCAATGGCCTCTTGAGCAGGCCCAGAAACCGGAGAGCTGAGTCAACAACCCAGAAGTGCTCAGAGAACCTGTAAGTGAAACCACACCAGGTGGCAAGGAGACTCCCACCCCCACCTTTCAAACAAGGCTCTAGAAACCGTACCTTACTGTCCCCAAGTGCTGGAATGTACAAAGTCCATGCAGTTCTCCTGGCAAATAAAGCAGAGAATACTCACAGCTTTCTCCTCTGCTGTGGCTGGAAAGACCACTTTATACTTTAAAAAATAAAAAAAAAAAAAAAAGACTTTTTCAGGTTTTTATATGTGTTTAAAATAATATGGATTAGGGAAACTCCCTAATCTTTTTTATTTAAGTTTTTATTCATTTAAGTAATTTCTACACCCCACATGGTGCTTGAGTTCATGACTCCAAGATCAAGAGTTGCATCCTCCTCTGACTGAGACAGCCAGGCAACCCCCCACCCAGTCTTTTCATAAAACAGCAATGTGTGTCAAACACCAAGTTACAGAAGTGTGATGGGCCCAGCAACAGCTAGGAAGTCTAACACTTCTATGTAAATTTCTCAATAACGGTTTGGAGAAGAAATACGGAGAACTTTAAAAGCTGATGATTGGGGCAAAAAATGAATCATAAACTTATTCAAAATCTAAGACCATCATCATGCCACTTGAAGTGACTTAGGAATCTAAAACTAAAAAGGGTTTAAAAGAACATGTCATGAAAGCTCTTTATTTGACAAAGAAACTATTTATGGTTGCCCCAAAGTCTTATCATTCCTTTTCTGCTTTAACATTTAAGCAAGATTTAAATCCAAGAAGAACAAAGACTTTATCAGAGATTTCTCTTTGATAAGTTGGGACCCTGAAACCAAGAGTGAGGAATCGGACTTCAACACGGAAGACACCTGAAGGCCAGCAGATGGTAAAAATGGAAACCATGATGCGTGAGTACAGGGTGAGAAGTGGGATTGACAGCTCAGCTGTTTTAAAGCAACTGTAAGTGGATTGGCCAGGAACAGGCAGTTTGGTGACAAAGAAAATCTTCCCTAGAATGCATGGCACGCTGGACCAGAGAGAAACCTGACAGCTCATCTAGTCTGGCCCTTGCTTTGCACAGTTGAGGAACCTGAGGGTCAGAGCAGGACAGGTACTTACTTTCCACGCTCACTCGGCGGATTCAGAGCAAAGTCAGGACTAGCATCCCTGGTTCCTCACATTGGGGCCCACAACCATTCCATCAAGCTGCCCTGCAGAGCCCACATGAAAGTGCGGCTTCCAACACTGAAGAAGTCAGATCTTAAGGATGTAAATAAAGCGAGAAATAGAAGATGTCTTTGGTTTTTAGATATATTTTCCATATCTTTCAATGTGTGGAAGCCAGGTCCGTGAGTCACTGACATCTATAAGAGGACTAGACCTCTGTGAAAGGGAACGGAAGGCAACACAGAACTGGGGAGAAAAAAATCTCACCTTCCCATTCTTCACTTGAGATAGTGACAAAGCTCCAGACAGAAGCAGAGTACTCAGTATGACATCGTCACGAGAAAGCTGGTGAGTGCAAGAAGCATCTCTTTTCTATTTATTCTTAGCCAAAAATCAATCCAAATGCTATGTCCCAATTTTTACTATTATCAGGGCTCTTACCCATAGTTAGACAAAAGTCTCTAGGAGTTTTTCCGCATCAAAAAATGTTTGTAGACCCTCAGGCATCAGCAATACTCATTTTCCTCTGAGCTTCACGGGTTGGGGTGGGGGGGACTTAGCAACTGAAGCATCCTTGGTTACCTCTGGGCAAGTCCATTATAGGTGTTTGTCAAAATGTGTGTCTTCTGTAAACGCTTCTTTCCCTTTCTTTTAAAAACAGAATAGCTTCTTCCGAGGAGTTAAGATGGCGGAGGAGTAGGAGACACCGTTTTCAGCCGGTCCTCCGAGTCGAGCTGGATCGGTACCAGACCAGCCTAAACAACCACGGAACCAGCCTGAGACGCAGGAAGACGCATCTGGATCTCTACAAATGAACATCTCCAGCGCTGAGTATTGGGGTGCAGGCGGGGAGCCATGAAACTGTGCACAGATATCGGAAGATAAGCGGAAGGGGAGGAGAGCCGCCGCGTTGGGCGCCGGAAGCGGTAGCCACTTGCGGGAGAGCGGGCGGGCTCGTGGTGGGCACCCGCAAAACAGCAGAGTGAGACCGTGAGCCGGGTGCGCGCGCCACCAGGCATCTCGCGGAATCCGGAATCCCGGTGCGCTCCTGGATCAGACTGAGACTGGGAGATCCGGGAGGCCGCGGGGCGGCTGGCGGCTGGCGGCATTAGAAACACAAAGGACAGAGGCGCGCCCGGCCCTGGAAGTGAGGCCAGGGCGCCCGGGTGTGGGGCGCACATCCCGGGACGCTGCAGGGTTGAGCAGCACCAACAGAAACAGAGTTAAAGTGGCCAGAACATTAGTAGAGAACGGGCCGCAATCCTTCTGTTCCGTGACAGAGGCTGAAATTTGGCCGCTGCTGCTCTGACTCTCAGAAGAGGCACAGCAAACCGCCAGGGAAAGCCGCCAGAGAACAAAAGCCTGGAAATACCGGCTCAGAGAGTGCCCATCCCCATCCTCCCTCGCAGGGGACACGGAGACTCTACCCAAACAGGGTTGCCTGAGTATTGGCGCGGCAGGCCCCTCCCCCAGAACACAGAAGGCAGGCTGAAAAATCAAGAAGCCCACAACCCGGGCGCCTGGGTGGCGCAGTCATTGAGCGCCTGCCTTCGGCTTAGGGCGTGATCCCGGCGTTCCGGAAAGGAGTCCCTCATCGGGCTCCTCCGCTGGGAGCCTGCTTCTTCCTCTCCCACTCCCCTGCTTCTGTTCCCTCTCTCGCTGGTTGGCTGCCACATAAATAAATAAATAAAATCTTTAAAGAAGAAGCCCACATCCCTAAGATCCCTATAAAACAAGGGGCACGGCCTGGGACCCAGTCAATAATTTGGGCTCTGGAAACCCCGCAACCTCTCTTCATCAGAATGACAAGAAGGAGAAGCCCCCCCCAGCAAAGAAAAGACAGTGATTCTGTGGCCTCTGCCACAGAAATAATGGATATGGATGTAACCAAATTATCAGAAATGGAATTCAGAGTAACGATGGTCAAAATGATGAGTAGAATTGAAAAAACTATTAACGAAAAGGTTACTGAGAATATAGAATCCCTAAGGACAGAAATGAGAGCGAATCTGACAGAAATTAAAAATTCTATGAGCCAAATGCAGGCAAAACTAGAGGCTCTGACGGCCAGGGTCGCAGAAGCAGAGGAACGGGTTAGTGAATTGGAGGATGGGTTAATAGAGGAAAAAATGAAAATAGAAGATGGTCTTAAAAAAATCCACGCCCACGAATGTAGGTTACGGGAGATTACTGACTCAATGAAACGATCCAATGTTAGAATCATCGGCATCCCCGAGGGGGTGGAGAAAAACAGAGGTCTAGAAGAGATATTTGAACAAATTGTAGCTGAAAACTTCCCTAATCTAGCAAGGGAAACAAACATTCGTGTCCAAGAGGCAGAGAGGACCCCTCCCAAGCTCAACCACGACAAACCTACGCCACGTCACGTCATAGTGCAATTCGCAAATATTAGATGCAAGGATACAGTATTGAAAGCGGCCAGGGCAAAGAAATTTCTCACGTACCAAGGCAAAAGCATCAGAATTACGTCAGACCTGTCTACACAGACCTGGAATGAGAGAAAGGGTTGGGGGAGCATATTTAAAGCTCTTTCAGAGAAAAACATGCAGCCAAGGATCCTTTATCCAGCAAGGCTGTCATTCAGAATTGATGGAGAAATAAAGACATTTCAGAATCGCCAGTCACTAACCAATTTTGTAACCACGAAACCAGCCCTACAGGAGATATTACGGGGGGTTCTATAAAAGTAAAAAGGCCCCAAGAGTGATACAGAACAGAAAGTCACAGCCAATACAAACAAAGACTTTACTGGCAACATGGCAACATTAAAATCATATCTCTCAGTAATCAGTCTTAATGTAAATGGTTTGAACCATCCCATAAAACGCCACAGGGTTGCAGATTGGATAAAAAGAAATGACCCATCCATTTGCTGTCTACAAGAGACTCATTTCGAACCCAAAGATGCATTCAGACTGAGAGTAAGGGGATGGAGTACCATCTTTCACGCAAATGGACCTCAAAAGAAAGCTGGGGTAGCAATTCTCATATCAGATAAATTGGATTTTAAACTACAGACTATAGTTAGAGATGCAGAAGGGCACTATATTATTCTTAAGGGAAGTATTCAACAAGTGGATATGACAATTATAAATATATATGCCCCCAACAGGGGAGCAGCAAGATACACAAGCCAACTCTTAACCAGAATAAAGAGACATATAAATAAAAATACATTAATAGTAGGGGACCTCAACACTCCACTCTCAGAAATAGACAGAACACCCTGGCAAAAACTAAGCAAAGAATCAAAGGCTTTGAATGCCATACTCGACGAGTTGGACCTCATAGATATATATAGAACACTACACCCCAGAACCAAAGAATACTCATTCTATTCTAATGCCCATGGAACATTCTCAAGAATAGACCATGTTCTGGGACACAAAACAGGTCTCAACCGATACCAAAAGATTGAAATTATCCCCTGCATATTCTCAGACCACAACGCTCTGAAATTGGAACTCAACCACAAGGAAAAATTTGGAAGAAACTCAAACACTTGGAGACTAAGAACCATCCTGCTCAGGAATGACTCGATAAACCAGGAAATCAAAAATCAAATTAAACAATTTATGGAGACCAATGAGAATGAAAATACAACAGTCCAAAACCTATGGGATACTGCAAAGGCAGTCCTAAGGGGGAAATACATAGCCATCCAAGCCTCACTCAAAAGAATAGAAAAATCTAAAATGCAGTTTTTATATTCTCACCTCAAGAAGCTGGAACAGCAACAGAGGGACAGGCCTAATCCACGCACGAGGAAGCAGTTGACCAAAATTAGAGCTGAAATCAATCAAGCAGAAACCAGAAGTACAGTAGAGCAGATCAACAGGACTAGAAGCTGGTTCTTTGAGAGAATCAATAAAATTGACAGACCACTGGCAAGACTTATCCAAAAGAAAAGAGAAAGGACCCAGATTATTAAAATTATGAATGAAAAAGGAGAGGTCACGACGAACACCATTGAAATTGGAAGGATTATTAGAAATTTTTATCAACAGCTATATGCCAATAAACTAAGCAATCTGGAAGAGATGGAATCCTTCCTGGAAACCTATAAACTACCAAGATTGAAACCGGAAGAAATTGATTCCTTAAACAGGCCAATTAATTATGAAGAAATTGAGTCAGTGATAAACAACCTTCCAAATAACAAAACTCCAGGCCCGGACGGTTTTCCTGGGGAATTCTACCAAACATTCAAAGAAGAAATAATACCTATTCTCCTAAAGCTATTTCAAAAAATAGAAACAGAAGGAAAGCTACCAAACTCATTCTATGAGGCCAATATTACCTTGATCCCCAAACCAGGCAAAGACCCCCTCAAAAAGGAGAATTACAGACCGATTTCCCTAATGAATATGGACGCCAAAATCCTCAACAAGATACTTGCTAATAGAATCCAACAGTACATTAAAAGGATTATCCATCACGATCAAGTGGGATTCATACCTGGGATGCAAGCGTGGTTCAATATTCGCAAATCAATCAGCGTGATACATCATATCAACAAGAAAAGACTCAGGAACCATATGATCCTCTCAATCGATGCCGAAAAAGCATTTGACAAAATACAGCATCCTTTCCTGATTAAAACCCTTCAGAGTGTAGGAATAGAAGGTACATTTCTCAATCTCATAAAAGCCATCTATGAAAAGCCTACTGCAAATATTATTCTCAATGGGGAAAAGCTGGAAGCCTTTCCCTTAAGATCAGGAACTCGACAAGGATGCCCACTCTCGCCACTATTATTCAACATAGTACTAGAAGTCCTTGCAACAGCAATCAGACGACAAAAAGGGATCAAAGGTATTCAAATTGGCAAAGAAGAAGTCAAAATGTCTCTCTTTGCAGATGACATGATACTCTATATGGAAAACCCAAAAGAAGCCACTCCCAAACTATTAGAAGTTATAGAGCAATTCAGTAATGTGGCGGGATACAAAATCAATGCTCAGAAATCAGTTGCATTTCTATACACGAATAACGAGACCGAAGAAAGAGAAATTAGGGAATCCATCCCATTTACAATAGCACCAAAAACCATACGTTACCTTGGAATTAACTTAACCAGAGACGTAAAAGACCTATATTCTAGAAACTATAAATCACTCTTGAAAGACATTGAGGAAGACATAAAAAGATGGAAAGATATTCCATGCTCATGGATCGGAAGAATTAACATAGTTAAAATGTCCATGCTACCCAGAGCAATCTACACTTTCAATGCTATCCCGATCAAAATACCGAGGACATTTTTCAAAGAACTGGAACAAATAGTCCTTAAATTTGTATGGAAACAGAAAAGGCCCCGAATCTCCAAGGAACTGTTGAAAAGGAAAAACAAAGCTGGGGGCATCACAATGCCGGATTTCGAGCTGTACTACAAAGCTGTGATCACAAAGACAGCATGGTACTGGCACAAAAACAGACACATAGACCAATGGAACAGAATAGAGAGCCCAGAAATGGACCCTCGGCTCTTTGGGCAACTAATATTTGATAAAGCAGGAAAAAACATCCGGTGGGAAAAAGACAGTCTCTTCAATAAATGGTGCTGGGAAAATTGGACAGCTACATGCAAAAGAATGAAACTTGACCACTCTCTCACACCATACACAAAAATAAACTCCAAATGGATGAAAGACCTCGATGTGAGACAGGAATCCATCAAAATCCTAGAGGAGAACATAGGCAGCAACCTCTACGACATCGGCCAAAGCAACCTTTTTCATGACACATCCCCAAAGGCAAGAGAAACAAAAGATAAAATGAACTTATGGGACTTCATCAAGATTAAAAGCTTCTGCACAGCCAAGGAAACAGTCAAAAAAACTAAGAGGCAGCCCACGGAATGGGAGAATATATTTGCAAATGACACTACAGATAAAAGACTGGTATCCAAGATCTATAAAGAACTTCTCAAACTCAATACACGAGAAACAAATAAACAAATCATAAAATGGGCAAAAGATATAAACAGACACTTTTCCAATGAAGACATATAAATGGCTAACAGACACATGAAAAAATGTTGAAAATCATTAGCCATCAGGGAAATTCAAATCAAAACCACACTAAGATACCACCTTACGCCAGTTAGAATGGCAAAAATAGACAAGGCAAGAAACAACAATTGTTGGAGAGGATGGGGAGAAAGGGGATCCCTCCTACATTGTTGGTGGGAATGCAAGTTGGTACTGCCACTCTGGAAAACAGTGTGGAGGTCCCTTAAAAAGTTAAAAATTGAGCTACCCTATGACCCAGCCATTGCACTACTGGGTGTTTACCCCAAAGATACAGACAGTAGTGAAGAGAAGGGCCATATGCACCCCAATGTTCATAGCAGCAACGTCCACAATAGCTAAATCGTGGAAGGAGCCGAGATGCCCTTCAACAGATGACTGGATTAAGAAGTTGTGGTCCATATATACAATGGAATATTACTCAGCTATCAGAAAGAACGAGTTCTCAACATTTGCTACAACATGGACAGCACTGGAGGAGATAATGCTAAGTGAAATAAGTCAAGCAGAGAAAGACAACTATCATATGATTTCTCTCATCTATGGAACATAAGAACTAGGATGATCGGTAGGGGAAGAAAGGGATAAAGAAAGGGGGGGTAATCAGAAGGGGGAATGAAACATGAGAGACTATGGACTATGAGAAACAAACTGAGGACTTCAGAGGGGAGGGGGGTGGGGGAATGGGATAGACCGGTGATGGGTAGTAAGGAGGGCACGTATTGCATGGTGCACTGGGTGTTATACACAACTAATGAATCATTGAGCCTTACATCGGAAACCGGGGATGTACTGTATGGTGACTAACATAATATAATAAAAAATCATTTAAAAAAAAAAAAATGTTTGTAGATGACCCTCTGTCCCTCTCTCCACACTGGTTACTGCTGAGCGGCCTCCCGCCCAATCTCACAGACTCCCTAAGAACTGAGAGATGCTGCTCCATCAGTGCCCTGAGAGCCTGGGAAACACTGCTGAGATGCCCGGAGTCAACACCTAGGGCACACCATCCACCATCCCCTTGGAGTTCCAGCCCCTTCTGAATCCTGTTTGTATTTAAAACTGTGATATTTAGTTCATCATGGATTTTAAGCATTCATTTTTATTTTTTAAATATAGCACTAGAATATTATTTATGTGGGTTACTGAGATTTTTGGAGTTCTCTCATATTTCGAGCCCAAGTCAAATGCCTCATTTGCCCCACCCTAATCCTTGCCTTGTCCCTCCCTTAAGGCACGTGAAAAAGCAGGTCACAGGTCACCACCTCTCATGGAAGTCACACGCTGTGAGCCTCTGTCTCTTCCCCTGGCTTGAGTAGGGGTCTCTCTCCATCATCACTTTCCACCTCACCCACCTTCTACTTCCCTAATGTCTCCTTCCCATAGTATAATCCTCCCTGGAGTTTCTGCTCTCTGAGGAGGGAGGGAGCCCCTTCAAGCATTTCGTCTTCAGGCCCATACACAACCTTCCTCAATGCAAGGAAGTCAAAGTTGGGCTAAGAATGGATCTGGCGGAAGAACAGACCAGGGAGAAAACGGTAAAGAGTCACAAACACTCTTAACTGAATCAAGAAAGGAGTGTCTCCTACTGAATGGTCGCCAAGAGTAGCAACAAAGAAGGAGACATGCACAGCTGCACGTCAACAACAAAGTGTCTTTGCTGGAGAAAGTGGACTCTCAGTAAGTGATCTCTCCTACTGGCAAGGATGACAATTTGGGTTTTAAAGGAAATACAAGAGTGAGGGGGCACAAAGGGAGATGGTGAAAGAACTCAACTATTAAAAACTGACTAGCACAGTTCCAGGCTTTGGGGCCAAAAAAAATAAAAATTTCAGATTCTCTAGGAAGATGTTAGAAATGCAGTATGAAGAGCTACGATCTGGTAAGAAATTGATGTTGACTGAAGAGCCCAAAAAGTTGGTCAGCAGATAAGAGGAGACATGAGGGAGAAGGCTGAGAAAATCTAGGAACAATTAAGTAAGGAAAAAAATAAAGCAAGAACAAGGTCTCCAGTATTCAAACTGGAGAGGCTGAGAGAGGAGAGGAATGAAGTCTGCCCAGGAGGCACGCGACTGCTGTAACCATTCACAGCCTGACGGGTTTTTGTCTCCATGCAAGGAGGCTGCAGGAGATGCCAGCCAGAGTGGAAGTTCTGTGAGGGACCCCAGGACAGGGCCTGGTTGCACCGCTGGATTTGAGGAAAAGGGCAGGTGTGAATCTCTTCTTTAGGCCAACCAAAGAGACCTATTGAGAAAAAGAAGGGTCGCAAAGAGGCATGGCTAAGTGAAGATCCTTTTTTTTTAAATTTTTATTAAATTTTAGTTAACACAGAGTACAATATTGGTTTCAGGAGAAATCGGTGACTCATCACTTACGTACAACACCCAGTGTTCATCACAACAAGTGTCCCCCTTAATGCCCATCACCCAGTTACCCCATCTCCCTCTCACTCCCTCCATCAACGCTCAGTTTGTTCTCTATCATTAAGAGTCTCTTAAGGTTTGTTGCCCTTTCTTATTTTTTTTTTCCTCCTCCTTCCTGTATGTTCACCAAACTATGGAAAAAACCCAGATGTCCATCAACTGATGGACGGATAAAGAAGATGTGGTATATGTACAATGGATTATTATTCAGCCATCAAAGACAATGAAATCTTGCCATTTGCAACGACATGGATGGAGCTAGAGGGTATTATGCAAAGTGAAATAAGTCAGTCAGAGAAAGACAAATCCTATATGACTTCACTCATACGTGGAATTTAAGTGCAGATTCTTAAAAAGATAAATAGAGACACGCTTGAATTTGGAAAGAAGCAAGTGCTAAGAGGGTGCAGAGGAGGAGCAGAAAAGGCAGAAAGAGAAAGAGAAAAAAATGAGAATGAAGAGAGAAGGTACATGAAAGACAGAAAAAAACAAGTCTGGTGGTTTGAACCAAAACTCCTCTGAAAACCTATTAGAAGAGCAGACTTTCTCAGCTAGAAACTTAAAGAAACCATCCTCCACTCAAATACCACCAGCTTGAAGCAGCAGAAACCCACGCCTTGAGCGTCTCTCTGTCCCACCGTCAGTACAGCGCTGGCTGGCAGGGGACAGATTCCCCAGAAATCCGAGCCTTGCCATGACTCAGTAAAGGCATGCCCCCCCCCCCCACTTTCCTTCTGGGATGGCCTATTGTGTTCTTTCTCACACAGGCAGTGTTAAATGCTCTTTCAAGCAGGTACAGAAGTTCCTGGTCGGTATCTAATACAATTCTCAACATGAAAGTAAGACAGTTCAACAGTCTCCCTGTATTTTTAAATCAGAAATAGTCATGTGTGAGATAACTCGGTCAAAATAAAACCCAAATAATTCCTTACTGTGCTTTCAGTTCTACTTTTTATACAGGGCCTATTTGTGTAAAGCTAAAATCTGAAATCAATAAAGTCTTCTACACAGACTCTATCTCCAGCCCATCTGACATCTGAGAGCAAGGAAACCGATTTTTGTGAGATGTTGGACTTCTTTCCAAATATGCATCATACGCATTTTTGCGACATGTCTACTAAGAAAATATTGACTTCACGTGATGCCTAGCGGTTTTGTGGTTTGTTTCTTGAACTTTCTTCCTCTATGCTACACAAGTTTAATAATATTTTGGCTAATCAGTTGGGAAAGGAAAGGGATGGGAATCGTTTTTTATCACAGTCTCCCAAGCTAACAGATTTAATTTCTCCATTTATACTGACATAAACTTCTTTGATAATACAAGAGAAAGTTATGAATAGATGAGAAATACTGAAAACATATTCTCTACTTTGTGGTCATTTCAATAACATTTTATGGTGGGAACTCCTAAGAGTCTGAAACAATATAAATGCTACGGGCAACTTACTTCTACTTTTATTAAGACTATTTTTAGAGCAGTTTAAGGTTCACAGCAAAATTGAAGGGATGGTACAGAAATTTTCCATATGCCCCCTGCCCCCAAACATGCACAGCCCCACCCATTATCAACACCCCCCACCAGAGTGATACATTTATTACCATCCCTGAACCTACACTGATACATCATAATCACCCAAAGTCCAGAGTTTACATTAGGGTTCACTCTTAATGATGTACATCCTATGCATTTAGATAAACGTATAACAACATGTATTCATTATTATGGTATCCTACGGAGTATTTTTACTGCCCTAAAAATCCTCTGTGCTCTGCCTATCCATCCCTGCCCCCAACCCCCTCCTTCAAACAATCCCTGGCAACCACTCATCTTTCTACTGTCTCCACAGTTTTGGAGTAAGAATGTTGTAGAGTTAGAATCATTCATTACGTAGCCTTTTCAGACTGACTTCTTTCACTTAGTATTATGCATTTAAGTTTCCCCCATGTCTTCTCATGGATTGACAGCTCATTTCTTTTTGGTGTTGAATGATATTTCATTCTCTGGATGTACCACAGTTTATTCATCCATCACCTACTGAAGGATATCTTGGTTGCTCCAAGTTTTGGCAATTGTGAATAAAGTTGTTATAAACATCTGTGTGCAGCCTTTTGTGTGGAAATAAGTTCTCAGCACCTCTGAGTAAATACCAAAGAGTACAACTGCCAGATCAGATAAATAGGAGAATTTCAGTTTCTAAGAAACCGCCAAACTGTCTTCCAAAGTAACTATACCAGTTTGCATGCCCAACAGCTACGAGTGAGTTCTTGCTCTACATCCTCGCCAGCATTTGGTGTTGGCGCTTCTGGACTTGAGGGATTCTAACTGATGTTCAAGCAACATATTTAGTGCAAAAATGAACATAATCCTCAAAAGGTGGTTCTGCCGAATGAGTGATTCCTTTAATTAAGTAACAGTTAAATCCTACAACCTAGTACGCTTCCAAACATGGCAACAGATAAATTATGATACACTTCACAGGTTCATTTCAAGAGATGTAAGAAGAGTTTGAATTATAGACATTGAGCATCTAACTCGGTCAGCAATTGTTTGGACCATCAGTTTGCTCATCTCCATACCAACAATATAGTATACTTGTCAAATCTCTATGGACATACTACTGGATTTAGAGCCAGACAGCCGGATTCTAATTCCATCTCAATATGCCTCTCTTTTTTCCTGAATAAAATGAAAGGTTTGCACTAATCAGGCTTATAGGGGTTGAGTAGTTCATTTCAACAAGTGAAGGAAGCCAGGAGGCAACTACAAGAAACTAGGGATCACCTGCCTCAGAAAGACTGGGGAGCTGTGGTTCTCCATAGTCGACTCTTGCTGTGTGGAATATACATCTCGTTTTGCCAAATCTGTAGATTTCTCTTGAAAAGGCAGAAATCTATATCCGAATAGGATACTCCCTAATTTTTATCTGCTGGAAACAAATTATTGCAAAAACACACTGAGTGTGACACTCATGCTTCTGGAGTAGCAGGAATCAGACTTACCCTTCCACCTGAAATAAACAAAAACAGACGAAAAATGTGAAACAACAATTTCAAGATTCTGGGCATCAGTCAATGATGAGCAGTAACTTCTGAGAAATGGAAAATGAGGTGAGCCCTACAACTGCCCCAGCTTGAGAGAATGCTATAGTAATCCAGTACAATAAGGGTATTCTTCCAAAAAATGATGTTGGAACAATTTGATATTCATATAAAAAAATAATTGCCATGTAAACTTCATCTATGAAATTCACTTCAAATGAATTTGTACCTAAATGTAAAACCTAAATTATAAAACTTTCACAAACACAGGAGAAAACCCTTGTAATTATTATGACTATTGGATGAACCTCAAAATAATTATACTGAGCCAAAGACACCAGACAGAAAAAAAGTACACACTGCATGACACCATTCAATAAAAATTCTAGAAAAATTCTAGAAAAACGGGGCTCCTGGGTGGTGAAAGCAGCTGAGCATCCCGCTCTTGGTTTTAGCTCAGGTAATGATCTCAGGGTTGTGAGATCAAGCCCCCCATCAGGATCCACGCTCAGCATAGAGTCTGCTTGAGATTCTCTCTCTCTGCTCCTCCCCCGCCTTCAAAGGTGCATGCACGCAGTCACTCTCTCTCACTCTCTCTCTCAAATAAATAAATCTTAGAAAAAAAAATTTAGAAAATGCAAACTAGTCTATAGTGACCAAAAGAAGATTCAGGATCGCCTGGAGGGGCTGAGGATAAGGAACCTTTAGGTGGTGATGATTCTGTTCATTATCTATACTGTCAGGATGGTCTAACAGGTATATACCTTCACCTAAACAAATCAGATTGAATACTTTAAATATGTGCAGTTTACTGTGCGTCAATTAGGCCTTAATAAGACTGTTACACACACATACTAAGTGGCCAAACAAAACCCAACTGCAGGCAAAATCTGGTGTGCTGGCTGCCAGTTTTCACTTCCTATATTCAGTGACATCTGGAGTCACTTCCAGGGATCTGTGATTCTCTGAAAATTACTCAAGGCTGCAGCTAAGATTTAATTTCCATAGATGGTAGATGTGACTATAGAAAATCATTTTGGAAATATCTGCAGTTGACAATTTGGATACACTGAATGCGTCCGTTAGCATAAGCAAGAAGTTTCCCGATGAAGGTTTGACTTAATGATTCTTTGACTTTATGATGGTGTGAAAGCTATATGCATTCAGTAGAAAGTGTAATTTGAATTTTGATCTTCTCCCACGCTAGCCATATGCAGTACCATCCTCTCTCATGATGCTGGGCAGCCACAGGGAGCCAGAGCTCCCAGTCGGCCCTGCAATCATGAGGGTAAACAACCCATATACCCACAATCATTCTGTATCCATATGACATCTCTGTTTTTTACTTTTGTTTCAGTATCCTATAAATAATATGAGATATTCAATACTTCATTACAAAATAGGTTTTTGTGTTACATGATGCTGTCCAAGTATAGACTAATATAAGTGTTCTGAATATATTTCAGGTAGGATGGGCTAAGCTATGGTGTTCACTAGGTTCAGTGTATTAAATGCATTTTCAACTTTGAGACTTTCAACTTACGATGGGTTTATTGGGACTGACCCCCATCCTAAATCTAGAAAAATCTGTGTAATTACTGGATAGTTACAAAGTCTGTGTCCTCATTCATAAAGTAAGTAAAATGGATTGTTCATCTTCAACAGATCTGTGTCTCTTTGTCCCTTTGGCAGAGCCTGTAATGTTCTCAGTGCTCAAGGGGGTAAAAGGTGCAAACGTATCTCATGCTACATTCCAGGACAATTAAATCATGATATCAAGAGGAATGTTGTAAAAGATATTCCAAGAATGCCTCCCTTTTCCAGCAATTCTAGTATTTAGGAGTACTGCAGGATTTATATATTCCATGGCTGGCATTCACACAGGGAACGGCTCTGGGGCTTTGTGCACGCTACAGCCACACGCACAAACCTGTTGCACACCTAACTACAACACAATGTCTTATCTCAGCATGAGTGCATATAGATCATTTGAAAAACACATATGCGTATTTTTCTTGTATGACTATATACATGGATACATGGGAATATCATTACTTATAAAAATATATTCATGGATACATGGGTAGATCACCACTTATAAACACTGTTCCAGATTTAAACTGAAACTGCTCAGAGAACTGGAGAACCAGAGGTGACTGGTAGTCTCGTAACCAGGTTGTCATTACCCTCCCCACCAGTATCAGCTTTCATTTGCCATCAGATCAGTCTGAAAGTGCTGCAGTTGATATAACCCAGTTCTGCAAGTAAGAAGAGTCCTGACATATTTTGTGGCAGATGGTTACATAAAAGGGGGCCTGAGGAATGTCACTTGTTCTGCATCAAAACAATACGATAAAGGGCTCTATTGTCATTGGTCACCCCATTTTGGTCCGCTTAATGCAGGTGGAGCCCCATAAAACCCCATCTGGAATGCTGTCCATTTGTGTAGAGAGGCACTATTTGCAAGCTGCTTTTTTTTGTTGTTTAACTTCTTTAAATTGTGGTTTTGAAAAAATGTTGGTGGCATTAAGAACACTCAGACACGGGATGATTTTCATAGCTCAAGTTGCAGGTAGAATAAATGTCTCCTGCACCATGTTGGGGAAGTCCAGACAAGTTCTTAACAGCAAAAGTAAATAACACTTCCTCAGGATGGTCCTGGACCATTGATTAACAAATGCCTGCCTTTTGTTTCCAAGCAATTCATCTGATATAAGGCCACTGAAAAATTACAATCAGCATCTTTAGAACAGGTAATTAGGAAAAAGGCTTTTTTTTTTTTTTTTTTTTTTTTAAGACCCACCAAAGAAAATTGTTTCACACATACTCGTGCTGCTAAGGCAAGTCTGAGGATCTTCCTGGTTGAGTATTCTTCTACAAGTGCCCTATAGGAGGATTTTCCCCTTTTGGTTCTCAAGATGGAATATACATTCTTAAAATACATATATGATTTAAAATATATACTGTATTGAATTAAAAGCCATAAGAAATAACTAAAACATTTACATGAAAACATAGCATTAACTCCTGAGTATGGCTTCACAGGACAGCGCCAGAAAGGCCCACAATCTCTCAAGAACAGTTGAAAAAAAAAAAAAACTAACTTAAATAAACGTTTCTATTGGTAAGATGGCAGTGGGAATTCCATGAATGCTCTGATAAAGAAAACACCTCTTGCCTCCTGAAATAATACGTCAGCTAATATTGATGTTCCACTTATGTGCTGTGCTGATGCTATTTACACTCATTCGATTCTCAAAAAATGCTATGAGGTAGTCACTATTATTGGCTCTAATTTACAGACGAGGAATCTGAGATAGGTAGCCGTTGAGAAACTTGCCCATCACACAGCTAGTAAGTGGCAGAGGTAAGATTTGATGTGGCTCCAAAATCAAAGTCCTTCAACACCATGCTATCCTGCCTTTTGAACCTACAGAGCACTACCTTACTTGCCCAGACCACTGTCCTCTACGAACGAACCACATGCAAGGTCAAGCTGTTTGCATGTGCTTAGTTTGGTTCCAGCTGGCTCCCTGCTCTGCTGCCCTGTTAAGAAATTCCATCATTCCTGCTCTGTCCCTCTAGTTTCCTGTAAATAATCTTTTAAAATGCAAACCATTGGTTATTACTGTTCATTTACCTTTAAGAGTAAACAAGGGTATAAGAGCAAATTTTGATGGGAAAAGAGTATTTAAAAAAAAAAAAAAGAGGACTCCTAGGGATGAAAGGTGGCAGCTCCAGAGACAAGAGGAGAACAAGAACATCACTTGGCCAGTCTAGGCTGACTTGGGACTTTCAGGGACTGACTCCTCCAAGTTTAGCACAACCTTAGTTACTCATCTACTGATGGCTATTAAGTCCTGCTCAGAGGGACTATGGAACTCTGCCCTGAAACCAAGGGGTCAGAGGGGCAAAGCTGGTGCATGGCAGTCTTCCATCCAGCCTGGAGCAAGCTTCACACAATGCCATGTCCTCCTAAAATCTCCAGAGTGAAAGAAAGGTCTTCAGGAGGGCAGCTGGGAGCTGAGGATAAGAAGACTGCTTCTCAAGAATGGTCTCATCTGGGAGGTAACATACCAAGGTTGTCTTCGTGGGCTACTCTTCTCTGACAGCATCAGAGAGACAGACCTGCTCCCTGTAGAAAAGGTCCACAAAACCTGGCTTACATTTTCCTTTGCCAGAACTTTTTCCTACCCTTCCCCAGTTTTGGAAGTCTGGGTCTCTGGCCGGAAAGACCACGGGGATGGATATTCTTCATTTTCCCATTCCACCCGGACACCTATCCCTGGTAAAAGTTGTTCCCAAAGGCTCGATATGGTCACAAAAGCATCTCAATGTCCACGTCCACACATTACAGTACAGGATATAACGGAAGAATTCTATGTAACTAGGCACGGTTCTGTTCTTCTCTAACTCAGACCTTTTAAGCTCCACTCAGATAAAACTGGACAGAGCAGTCCATTCTTCACACAGAATGTGTGTGCTATGCTTATTTAATGTCTGCCACTCTTTCATGAAAACACAATAGTAAAGTTATACAATAACATGTGGACATTTTATGTGGTTCACCATGATTTTGCATTTATATGCTTTCACCATGTATAATTTGGGGCTACTTGTCTGAATTTTATAATGATGTAAAGAAATTTCATCCCTGATTCTGAAAAAAAAAAAAAATTACTGATTCGTCCTCCTGCAAAGTTCTAAATCAGTTTAATTTTAAAAGAATCTGGAAATTTCAACATGAACCATTTAAAATCATAATTTGAAGCTACTTATCTTCGTAAGTGAGGTTTTGCTCAATGCTGTGCAGTCAATACACAAAGAGGTGTGGCTAAAAATCTATAACCCTGATTTCCAGTTTTTGTGCCCCTAAAATAACAGCTTTGTTTTCACTCCATGTCTCCCCAACGTGTAAAAGTAAAAGTCTGATTTTATAAAGTAAATGTGTACTAGTAAAATGCTCTGAAAACCCTCCTTTGAGATCCCATTTCCATTTTTATTTTTTCGGTCAGCTTTGGAGCTGACTTCCTTCTCCAACGTCCTACCTCTCCTGTCAGCCTTCTGCTACTCTCTCCTGAGTCACTTACAAGCACCTCCTCTGCACACCCCTCTCTCGTCAGACCTTTGGGTTGCTTTGAGTTGTTTGGGGTCATTCACCCTCTACTTTGTGTGATCCTTGAATCATGTCTTTCATGCCTGCGTGGAAAGATAGAGAATGACAGGTTAAGCCAGCCTCCATGGATAACAGGATCTAGTCTGACTTTTCCAATTCCTGGAGTGGGACGTGACCCCCAGCACAGCAGACACAGATGTGAAATGCTCCTAATTAAATGAGCAGTTGTTAGAGCTTTCAGTAGGATGATGCTGGCCGACCCAAGAAGCACTTGCCATCCAAGCTGGAAGCCAAAGGACTCTCTGGAGAAAGGGCACCTCCTCTTCTCCTTTTGGCATCTGGACCATCATTGGTCTAAGCTGCCCTGGAAATGCCAGCAGCTCATGACAGCAGTGGGAGAAGGCCAGGGTCTGATGGAGCTCCCAGTTTATGCCATGAGGCAGGCGAGCTAGAGGGGGGGTCAGCTGACCCTTTCCAAGCCACAGAGTGCCTCTCTCCATAACCTCCAGAAGTCACAGAGATTATTTTCATCTCTGAGTAAACAAAAATTGTTCTGCAAGAGTATGCTTAGGAATGGAAAGGCCTAAATGCGAAATCCTCCAACAGGGCTATGCATGTTTCTTTATAATCAGGCAACTGCTGATGAATTGCATAATATTTAGCTCTTCATTGGTGCTGCCTTTCAGGCTTTAGCCTGCCTGACCCAACAGCTGCTTAACTTGGCTCCAGGCATTTATGACTTTATTTTGAACAAATCTCGAACATTTTCATTTGACTTTTCCCAACGCGACTATGCAATTCAAAATTTGTTTTAAATTTTACGGTTCTTTTTTTCCCCCTCTCTCTCACTTTCTCTCTCTCTCTCCCTTTTTCTCCTTCCCCTTCTTACAGCTGGAGCTTTGGAATCTGAGTTGGTTTTCTTTCCAGCAGCAGATTTTGTGATGCAAAAGAAAGGAAGTTTGCAGAAGGGAAGGGAGCAAAACAGGGAAGAAGGGGAAGGTCATTTTACTAACTCTTTGGATCCCTTCAGAACAAGCTAAAACCTAATACTATATAAATATTGAAGTGCACAGTAGAGTCAAAGTATTCAATAAACATTTACTCTGAATGGAGGCATTAGAATAGGCTTAGGCCCCGCCTGAATTCCCATGAAATTTGTAAATATTTCTTTCATTTGTTCTCCATTTACAATTAGTTGCGGTCAAGCTGATCAAAGCCAGAAGAGGCCTGTTGCATGTGAACCCGCATCCCTCACAATGACATCCACGAAGCAGAATGAAATATGGAATATCAGGTTTCCACGGATGTATGAACTTGTAAAAAATCTGAAAGAATAGGAGGTTTTTCACACTGAGTAATGTGAAACATTTGGTGAGGATTGTAGGCCTCTGCAGAGGGAAAGAGAGAGCCCAAATCCATCAGGCTATAAAACAGAAGCAGGCCCAAGCAGACACAAGGGCCTTCCCCATATGTCCAGTGATTTAGCTGTCATAGGCTCTCTGCCCTCCAGAGGTCCTGCAAAGGAGCCCCTTGGGCAAGGAGACAGGAGGCACCCAGAGGTCCACTGGATGCCGGTTCTCCCGTGATCCACGCTCAGCTCCATCCCACCCCACTCCCTCTGTGTCTGGATTAAGGAACTGATATTCCCCTACCTGAGCCAAATACACACACACCTTTTAATTGATGCATTCACAAAGCATTTGCAAGCAGACAAGTGTTAAAGGATTTGGATAAGCACATAGGCAGGCTCTTCCCATTTTTACACACAGTCTAAATAGATAAATAACCCCAACTGAATCCAGAAGTATACACTATCACAAAGTCCCAAAGGCCACATGTAACTGCTCCCCCCCCCCATACTTTGTCTTCTTTTGCAGACTTTCTGTTTCTACAAAGCCTATCACACAGTCTGCAGGGCTCTTTTTTTTTTCTTTTTGACGATTCAGAGCATTTTAGTTCCTTCCTATGTTTTTTCCAGGTGTTATGCAATAATGGGATCTGAGGTAGGGACATGGGCAGCTTTAGCAGTTTATACCCTTTGGCCTCCTCAAATGCCTAAGGCCGTGAGGCGACATCTTCTTCCTTTATTAGAAAACTGAGCAACCAGCACTGCTAGCTTAATAAAAGACCTCATGGTAATTCACAGATATGCAGAAGGAAATAAGCAAGGATTATTGCCAAAGATTTCCAACCAGCAAAGGCCAGCAATCTTAAAGCCTAATGCAGCTCTCTTTGGAAAATACAAACAGTCCTCCCTCAGCCAAAGGGGCTGTAATTCCCCTTCTTTCCTCCCCATACTTTTGAGGGGGACACGTGGTTTTAGGGAACATATGATGTTCAAGGTAAATTCTGGCACCAAAACCCCAGGGAGGAGAGCAAGGCTACAAGCCACTGTGTTTTACCACGTTGAGGAAAGGTTTGTGACGATTAAGACTGGGTAGGTAAACAATTAAAAGGAGAACACAGTCTTCATGAAAGCTCAGACTCCCCCCTCACCCCTCTGTCTGCCCTCCTCCTACTCAAAACAAAGGAAGACCCAGTAGCCTATACAAACAATGGATGATGTTGGTGGGTGAGGAATAAAGCATCACCTTTGAACTGAGAGCTACTGGGCAATACCGAGCTCTTCTTTCAGAGGGAGTTTTCCAAAGCTCTGGGGTTGGAACTGCCCTAGGCTCCTATTGCTGAACACGAGCTCTGCCCCCAGACTCAGGAGAACTGATGGACACCCCACCCCCAGTGCAGCAGAGTGAGACCCTAATCCTCACACCATCAAAACAGAGAGAGAATCATTATCTGACCTTGCATGGAGGCCTCTGGTTTAGGAAAACTGAATCATCCCTAACTTTTCAGAATTTGCTGGGCAGGGCAGAAGGAGAATAACCTTTAAACAGTGTTACAAATAGTCTCCAAAGAACTTGTAAAAACAAGGAGTTGCACCCAAATGTTATTTTGCCAATTTGGTCACAAAGTATTTGAAATGCGATGGGTTGGGTTTGTTTTCAAATGATCACAAGTTGATAGTTTTTAAGAAGAGAGCACTCAAAGGAAATTTACAACTGGAGGTTTTGCTGAAACCACAATCTACTCATTATGTTTAGCTCACTCATCGTTTGCCAGGATGTGGGTGACTACAGACACTCTGGGCGATACCATCCAGCCCGGCACAGGGTAGAGAAGTTGCTGCACTATTTTTCCTAAATGAACAGCCACCAACCATTTCAAGACCGCCATCACCCCAGAACCCACTTCCACACATCAAAGACTGCACCCATTCCTTCCTCCTTGGAGGTAACCACATTGGTCATTTATAGTGTTTACCGCACACGTAGGTATTCTAAAACGGTATATAGTTTAATTGTTTATATTTAAACTTTACAAGCATGGAATTATACCAATATATTCTTCTTTAGTGACCTGTTTTTATTCAAAATTGTGTTTGTGAGATTATCACTGCTGATGCATATAAATGTGCTTCTCTGTCATAAAGTATCCCACTCCGTCAGTGTACATCTTTCTTTAGATAAATCTATTGGGGTTTTCCAGACAAACAGAACTAGTACATATCTTATTGGTGCTGTGATAGATAGATAGATAGATAGATAATATACAAATATAAAATGAGGAATTGGCTCATGCAGTTATGGTGGCTGAGTAGTTCTATGATCAGCCATCTGCAAGCCAGAGATCCAGGAAGTCTAATGGTATAATTGCAGACCAAGTGCGAAGGCCTAAAAACCAGGGGAGCTAAGCACGTAAGTCCCAGTCCAAAAGACAGAAGACCTATATCCCAGCTCAAATAGGCAGGCAGGGAGCAAAAAGGGTGAATTCCTCCTACCTCTGCCTTTTGTTCTAGTTAGTTAGGCTTTGAATGAATTGGAGGATGCTTACCCACAAGGGGGAGAGCAATCTATTTGACTAAATCCAGTGATTCAAATGCTAATCTTATCTAGAAGAATAAATCTTGGAACATTTAATCCCCCCCCAAAAAAATGTTTTAAAACTAATTTTCAGTTACAGTTGTTACAAAGAAATGGGACCATTTACCAAAATGATACTTAAATCCAGCAATGTAACCAAAGTCTGAGTAATCCCAATCATTTACTTACAGATTCATTAGAGTTTTTAAATAAATCCTAATTAGTCATATCATCTATAATTACAGCTTTGTTTCTTCCTCTCTAACGTTTATATATGTTTAATCTCTCCTCGTTGTCTCACATGTTAGTTGGAAACTCCAAAGCAATGTTGAATCAAAGTGTTGATAGAGGGCACCGCTGTCTTATTTGCAATCCTAAAGATAATGTTTACACATGTTTCTCATCAAGTCTGATGCTTGCTGAAAGTAATTTGTAAATGACCTTTATCAGAATAAATACATTTTCCATTAGACCTCATAGGCTAAGACTGAGTTAGCCCAGGTAGGTGTTCAGCAAACTCAAGGAACACCAACTCCATCAGCGTGTGACTATTTACGGAATTCCAGGACCATGTCTCACTCCTTGTATAGAGGGAGCAAGTAACAGAAGTGTCTTATTTACCCTTTCTGGGGTGCCTTGCATTCCAGATATATTAGTAAGTTTCATTTTTGTCTCCCGGGCCCCAAAACAACACTAAAATATACAGATTCCTTTCCTCATACTCCTTTTCACACTCTTCTCACATTTTATCAGAAAGTTCTTTCTAAGGTCATTCTCTAGTCTACTCTCCTGCTGATAAAAGAGATCAGCTAACCACCAACTTTCATACAAAAGCACTTTTCTGTATAACTGAAAAATGTTAAGGTCTCCCCCCCTTTGTCTTCTTTTCAACGTACTAGATAAAATCAACCTCTTTTACTTTACTCCATGCCTGCTATTTTTTCGTGTCCTCTGAAAGTCCTCGAAATTCATCACAACTGCACTTGAGCACCAGCATCCCAAAAGGGGCAAATCTATGGAAAGTCCTCACCATACCAAGTACCAGGGAAAGGTGGCACCAGGTTTTCTTGCTCCCCACATTTCACAGGTTTTGATTCTTCTCTGCTTTTGAATCATGACCCTCCTTGGCTGAATCACTGTTCACAGGCAGCTCACATTGATGTCTGATGTCATGTTAGGACGGAGGTTCTCTGTGACTAGCAGGACTGTGACATGAATCCACACTTTCTCGCCTCTTGTCACAGTCACTTAACATTTTAGTCCTAATGCGTTTCAGGAGGTTAGTTATCAGTTTTGCACAATTGCCCATCACTGGCAGTTAGAACCTTACATCCTATACTTACTCTTCTCAACCACTAATGAACATGGTTAGTAGTACTGCCTCAGGGCCAACGACTTCAGAACTCCTATCAATAAAGCAACATCCCCACATTCATATGGGGCACTCACCATTGAGCTGCACATTATGGAACTTTTTGAAAATGTCAGTACCTCAGCCCTACTCCAAAACAATCTGATTTAATTGGCCTGGAGTGGGACTGCCCAAGTGACTCGAATGTGCAGCCAGAATTAAGTCCACTGATCAATAACCTGGATACACTATGCTGTATCTTGTATGTTTTAAAAGCATAAGAGCTCTCAACCTTCACTGTGCCCACAAATCACGTGGGGATCTTTTTAAGATGCAGACTCATTCAGTAGGTCTGGGATGGGACCTGAGATTCTGCGTTGCCAACAAGATGATGCTGATGCCATGACCCACATTCTGAACAGCAAGAGAACAGAGACCCTTACTCAAATTGAACACCAAGTTCACTGTTGAACATCTACATGAAACGTGAACATGCTAGATAAAATATCTTTTTCAGCCTAAATCTGACACCTTATTCAAAATATTTTCTGAAATACACTCAGCCTTTGCCCAGGTCCTGTGGTTATTACCAGAGTTCACACTTGATCTCTGTGTTTTCTGACCCGTATTATACATGACATCATTTTCTGGGTTTGTGAAATGAGTGAGCAGATGAAACTGGGTTTCCTAAAGAGTATCTTAGCATCTTCTGCCAGTGGCCATCCATCCATCCTTTTTTGGCCAAAAAGCCTTCTTCTCTGAGGTTTTCTGGGTGTCCTGAGGGGAAAAAGATTCAGCACTGGTGCCCTTACACACGCAAACACACACATTCCCCACACCTGCGTATCAGCGTTTCACATGCAGACCATGGCATGGTCAGGCCCTTGCCCTCCCTAGGATCTAGAGGTTTTAGGAAAATTCAAGTAGCTGCCCTCCCCTTCACAAGACAGTTGAGACCCCAGGTAGAGAGGGATATTATCCAAGTCTTGTGCTGAGCCCTGCCTGTTTTTAATTCCATCATAAACACCCCTCACATACATGTCTTTGTTTCCTCCACCCGTGTTGGAGCCATTCCGCTCACCAATGCCAAGTATCATCTGGCTTCAGGGATGTGCACTGGACACTTACAGCCAGTATACTCGAGGGTATGCTGGCATTTCTTTCTGCAGAGTTATGAGATCCTCACTGGGGGAACCCAAGAAGCTTTAAGGAAGACAAAAATCCCAGCTCAGCCACTCAGCAATTGTGTGATCTTAACAAATTATGTGATTGTCCAGAACTTCATTTTCCTCATCTGAAAATGGTGCTAACAACAGGGTTGTTGTAAAGATTCTATGAGATGCACAGAAGAGCTCTATAGTGCCTGGCACCTAGCAACAGTTCAATTAAGGTTAATGACCCCCATCACGAGTCCAGGTGAGTCCTCTCTGGGATATTTCAAGCTCTATTTTGATGCCTTACAATTTCTGTTAGACGCCTAAGAGGAAGTGTATAACCTCTGTTACCAGCCTATGTCTCATATTTATTAACTTATAAACCATACTGTACATACTCCCACTGGATTTCCCCACCTCTATTTAATCATCCTCTCCACCCCCTGCCGCCCCACCACCAACAAATATAAGAAAGAAAATTTTCATCAGAAAATTAAATTGCTTTATATTTTGATTTATGTTCACCCAAGTCAGGCATTAAATGTGGGCATAAACACTCCAGCAGACGTCACTCTGCTTCATGGCTTCATTTTTCTTTCTAAGCCTGAGGGCTTGGCTGCTGGAAGAAACTAAGGACAGAATAAGAACTAGGTCTTTCCTGCAGAGCAGAAAAAAGAGATTGGGCTTTCCTTCTCTTGCAGGAAAAATGATGAGACAGGCCAGAGAGCCTGCAATGAAAAGGCAGATTAGAGACACCACGCTTCACGTCACTTCAGGAGGACTCTGGATGAGTCTGCAGGGGGTAGTGAAATCCACGGCCAAGTCTTGGCCTGCTTTGGTTTGACACTGCTGGCTCATCAAGCACATCAGCTACCAAGGTAAAAACTCCAAACCCCTCCATCCCAACCCCTGGAAAAAATCCAAATACACAAAATCTATACTAGGTAATATTAAGGCCTCCAAGATCACCAGTAGTGCCCAACATTTATTAATGAGCAAACCATCACATTTGTTGTCACTCAGGTTCATACAGAGTGGGAGAGGGGAGGGGAGAGAGCTATTTCTCAAGTTCTTTGATGGCAAATAACACATCCAATTCTTTTGTAAATATGAACTTTAACGAGATCCATAAAAACACACTCTTTAACAGAAAGCAAGCCCATGGTTGGGACTTTGCCCTACTATCCTTTAGGTATACTTGGCCACACAAACTTTAAAAGTTGAAAACTGTTGTGGAGCACCTGGGTGCCTCCGGTGGTTAAGCATCGGACTCTTGGTTTTGACCCAGGTCATGATCTCAGGGCTGTGAGATCGAGCCCTACATTGGGCTCCCCGCTAAGTAGGGAGTCTGCTTGAGATTCTCTTCCTCTGCCCCTCCCCTGCTCACTTGCTCTCTCCCTGTCTCTATCTAAAATAAATAAATAAATCTTAAAAAAAAGAAAAAGGTTGGAAACTTCTGTCAGAAGTCAGCTGCTGGTCAAAGTAAATGGCAACTGTGCCAAAATAGTAGTGAAAACTATCAAGGTACATTTATACTCTACCCCTGCATATTTTTCTAAACCAAAAGTCAAGATTCCTAATTTCACAAGAACATATTTTGTGAAAAGACAAAAGATTTTAAAATAAAATCATATTTAATTATCTGTTTAATGGATTGATCTCCCCCACCCCAAAAAAAAAAAAAAAAAAAAAAAACTTACATGAAATTGTCACTGGCCCAATCCTAGAAAGTGAGTGACATCCTAAATATGCTATCTCAGCTACATGCTACTCCCATGTGGCTTCAGAGAACAGTTACTTTGCAAGTACACTGCCACATTAGGGTGGACAAGGAACCCAAGTCTTTCTCACACCTCAAAATCACCATCAGGCTGAGCAACTCTACAGGAGGTAGGAAGAAGCCATAATCATGAATTCAGATGCCTATGCCCACAAATCTGTTTAGCTGAAACATAAGACACATACACACCTGGAAAACAATGACAAAACAGTACAGATTCTATTTGGTCTTGACTGAGACTGTCAACCCCATACTCCTAATTTCTAGAACATTCGTGGGGGCAAAGAAGATACTCAATAACCCCACAATTGCCAAATGAATTAATGAATAAATTACATATTAATGATTCCTGACAAATAAAATTAAAGTGTTTTTATTCCAACCACAATAACTCCCATTTTTTTCCCATAGTTATGAGAGATTTGTTAGCATTCTGGGTCTAAAAATAAACAGAATTTAGGTATTCATGCCTAAAGCATAGGGAGAATGGGAGAAGGAACTGGGATTCCAGGGTAAGAACAGATAATGACAGAGGAACCCGAGGCAAACTGGAGACCTCACAGAAGAGAGAGAGAGCTTGGCTAACTCAGATCCAGTGATGGTAAGCTAGGGTACAAGATGGAACCACAGCAGAATTACATGGGGTCCTGTACAGCAAGCAGAACAGAACATATACATGAAGCCAACTGAGTCCATGACTTAACTAGAAGGCCCAACCATGACTTGAGCACCTGTCTTTGAACCCTCTGGCCCTATTTAATTAAAGAGGCCAAAGACCCCCCCCAGTGAGGAGTGAGGGGCATAAAAATCATCTCAAAGACTCAGCTTGCATTTTATATCTTTCCTATTAAAAAAAGAGTGCAGAAAATTTTTCCAACTTTTAAATTTTCAGGTTATATATATTTTTAAATCAACTGTGCCTACAATTCATATGCTGGGTTTGTGTTAGCATCTGTGAACATACACCATTTGCCTAGAGGGCGATAGTTCACGGCAACCTGAATAAGAAGAAAAATCCGCAGAGGCTTCGAAATCTGCTACTGAATTTTGCTGAAGACAGCAATGAACAGCCAGGCAAATGTTGCCAGGGGCTAGCATGGGAGCTGGGGTCGTGAGACTTGCCATCACCATGCCTGTGGAGCCTTATGCAGGGGATGGATGTAGCACTTCAGGGGGAATATCCTTCGTAAAGGGAGGAGCAGTTCACAGACTTTGCCTCCACTTGTCCAGAGAATTCTGCAGGAGAGACTGGGCACCAAGCAAGGCCCCCTCAGCTGTTAAACGTTCAGCAAGTTAGGTTAACAGAGTTAATAGAGTTCTGGTGGGATTAAAAGATGTGTTCTGAACTAGCTCCCGGGTGATTAGAGGAAAATAAAAAGTCCCAAAGTCCTACAGCCAGAGAAGAGAGAGCCCCAAAGGGAGTGTCCAGCCCAAGAAACAGGGAATAAGAAAACCAGGATCAGATAGATGAAGACTTCAGATGAAAATATTGCATGGTGCACTGGGTGTTATATGCAAATAATGAATCATGGAACATTGCATCAAAAACTGGGGATGTACTGTATGGTGACTAATATAACAAAATAAAAATTATTTTAAAAAAAGAAAGAAAGAAAATCCATTCTATAGTTTTGGGAAATTTTAAAACAGTCACAATTTCGAGTTTTCCCATTTAAGAAGTCCTTTAGTTATTTTATGGTCTAACCTTATAGGTCCACTGAAGTGTTAAGTAACACACATATTATCAGTATAAATAAATACAATTTCAGTAAATCATTCCTTGAAAAAAAAATGTTATCCACTGGTAGACAAATGGATCTTAAATCTCTAGAAGGCAGGAAGCTGAGCACCTTCTGCGCAGACCACAGGCTGTGCAAAAAAGACTGTGGAATGAAGTTAAAAAGAATTGCAACATCCCCAAAGGAATCTGTTTACTGTAATAGGACTAAAATGCAAAACAACCCCTGAAAAACTGCTGCCACTCCCCCCTTTCCCCATCAGCATCAGTCAATAATGGAAACATTTGATATCATATTGGTACATTACAACCCCCTCTTAAAATTCTGCCTTTCTGAGAGACTATAGAAAAAGTGGGTCACCAAATGGTGCAGGTGTATGTGCCCACTGGTGGCATATTCTGGCAGAACCACCAGGGGAAGCATGACGTCTTTGGGACTCCAAAGCTCATCCCAACCTTTGGACAGCCCCCCAGCTGCTCCTGAGTTCTCCATCTCAAAATTTGGAGAGCTCTAAGAGCTATGCCTCAGGAACCATGCAGAATTAGGTCCATCCACACCCGGACTTCACCCTGGAATGAGCCAGACTGCGCCCAGAGAGAAAGGGTGGAACAAATGGCAGCTCTGACACCAGGAAGGCAGCTCAACAGAATGGGGCCACTGGAACCAAGACCCTGACATCACACAACTCCACTGACAGGCGTTTACGTGGATGACAACACGAATGGTGCCCCCTGGAGTTACGCCATACGACCCTGTGTGGGACCATAATCTGAGACCAGAGCAGTGGATGGGTGCTGGAAGATTCCAGAATGATGTCTGAGGCTTCTGAGCCCCAAAACTTCAAGTCATATTTTCTTAAGTTGAAAAAAGAAAAGTCTAGCGCATGACTTCACAGCGGTCTTCAGGTCTACTAAGTAACTAAACCAAGTAAACTCTCATTCTTCATGGAGGGCCAGACAATATTAGAAATAGGTAAGAACTGATTACTGCCTTGGGAATCTAACCAGCCAAATAAATAACTTTAAAAAAAAAAAAAAACCAGGGTCTGAGATGTTTTTTCTGCAGACATAAAGTATGGCCTCTGAAATTAAAAAAAAAAAAAAAAAAAACACTCAGCTTCACTTTCTAACTATATGACCTATGGATCCTCTGTTTCCTCATCTGAAAAATGGGAATAAAAATAGTACAGACAACACAAGTAAGACTTATACTTTGTCACAGGGTTTCTGCAGGTGTTTTCTCCCTTGGATCCTCATTGGTATTTCTGAGCTGAGAGAATGTTCCTCATACTCCTCAAAAGGGGCTGCTTTGACTTCAAGGGGGCCTGTACTCTCTATTCATACTCCCTTGGCCACGACCCTCATCCTCTCAGTGTGTCCCCCTCCATATGCACACCTACACTCCAGCCCCAGTTCTGACCTCCCAGACCCCACAAGGATCATACTGAATCACATATTCCTAGAAATTCTATATGATTCTGAGTATTTAGTTAAATCTCTGGGGTCATGGATGGTTTTTGATAGTAAACAAACTAACTCAGGAAATAAGGTAACCACCATAAGGCATGCAAAAACCCCTTTCATCACATTTGCTTTATCTCACAAGTGATGCCCAACTGATACATCTAAAATTTCTAAAAGCATAAATAATAATTGGTTATAGAATATTCAGAAAGATGATCCATAAGGTTCAGAATTTTCTCTTTAATGTAGATGTGGTCCCTTATTTTTATGACACTTTCCTCCAGCTAATAAGATAAGGTTTTACGGTGTGCCAATTGATCTGTCAATCATGGAGATGGATTTATTACAAGGGCTCTCCTAGGGAATGCATTAATGGCACAGAAGCCTGCCAAGGCTTTGCTTTCAGCTGCTTGGTTGTTGTGTTTCCTGCCATAGGTCTGAGGAGTATGAGACCAGGACAGACACAAGGGAGAAAGTAACTCAGTCTATTGTAAGCTTGCAAATCACTAAACTATGTTCCTAGAACAAGTCACCTCAAATGTCACTGCTGAAGCTTGGAGAGCTAGGTCCAATTCCAGGGCCTGGTCCCTTCCATTTTGCACACCACTGACCCGGAACAAGAACTACATCTCAGAATCGACACATCTGCTCACGTGCATGGTATGGAGACCAATCAGCGCTTTGGTGGAGAACTTTGGCCCAGTCTCCGATCTCAAGCAATGCCATCAGCACCACAATCTGATTAGGGAGAGGAACTGAGGACTTCAAGCAAACTTGGTCTAGAAGAGCCAAATAAAAGGCAAAGTCAGGGAAGTAAATATTCAGTAGCATGTGGTTTCATGCTTGCAAATTAGTCTGCAAAGTTCAACTTTAATTAGGAGTAATAAAAGTTATGCCACCACAAAAAACAAATCCAAATAAAAGAGACATTATCGCCAGGCCTAATCCTATCACAAGACACCAATCATGTTTCTACTTTCAGGGTGACCTCCATGGAGAAGACCCGGAAATGGTTCTTGATGCCAACACAGCTCGGGGCTGATGCCTCTTCTCCTGACAAACACGACTATGCCCCCAAGGATGTTAAAACCATCAGTCATTTCAGTGGGAAAGATCCCCTTCTAAAACAAAACAGATGTTTGACAAACATAACCATGTTTTAAAATAATGGGCAATCAAAGCCAAATATTTATATTAATTCACTCTTAAGATACCCAATCTAGACTACCTCACAGGCACTGGGCAATGCCTCATTCCTCTCTTAGGGCACTCAACAGTGATGCCAGGAAAATGAGGATGAAAACATAAATCCTGCCACAGTCCCACAGGTAAAACATTCTATTTGGTGCCTGGCCGGCACTGTTCCCTGCCTCACTGGGTGTTAGCCCTTTTACTCACGGACACGGCACAGGCTTCATGTTTGCGAGTGCACCTGCTTTGTAGACATCTGCTCTTCATGTTCCTTCCAATGGTCAGGTCAGCATGTCACAGACACATCCTCGTACCCTCAAGTTCTGCTGCTTCCTCCACATTCCCTACTCGATCCAAGCTGCTGCCCATCTCCCCAGTCGTTGGCCTCTACTTCCAAAACCATGTTTACTCTTCCTCCTCCTCGCTTGTCCCACTCCCCATTCAGGGCACTCGATGTCCCAGACTGGATTAGGTGGAAAGCCTCCTCAAGTGCCTACCCTCTTCTGGTCTCCGCACGGCCATTGTATGCACCATGGCGTCCTTGGTGTTTCTGAGGCACTGTTTTCTCATGCCACATTCCTGCTTGACATTTTTTGTTGGCTTTTCATCTGTTCCAAAACCATGAAGACCACATTCTTCATCTGAGTCAAGACCCCGCACCTCTGCCATGTCCTAATTTGATCCAGTCTATCTTCTCAACTTTATTTTCTACTGCTCCTTTTTTAGGCCCTGCTTTCCAAGCCAGTTTTCCCCCGTCCACTCCCCACTGTACATTTAACACATGGCTCTATTCGTGTTGTTTCATTCTCCCAGAATTTCTTTCTGACCATAAATCCACATGAACCAATCATATCCGCTTTTAAGGGTCTATCCAAAAGCCACCTCCTCCACAAGACTTCTCTGCAGACAGAGAAATTTTTATCTTCCTCCTCTGAATCTCATCACACATAGGACACCTGTCAGTTGCTTTCTTGAATTTCAATTTTCTATGTATGTAGCTTATCTGTTCTACTAGACTTTAAGATTCTATGGATAAAGAAGCATATTTAAATTATCTTTTATCCTCCGAGTGTCATACATGATGCTTTCAACATAGTATATGCTCTATGAATATTTTCGATTGATGAAATGAACAGACAAATTAGAAGTTGAGATTAAAGACCATGTATTAGAATGTGGCCCAATAATGCTTAAAATGAGTACAACTTAAGATGTCTTTTGTTATGAACAGCCACATGGCATAATTACAAAAGAGGAGAAGTTGGAGCCATTGATGGGCAATCACTGGCCAGCTATAATGACTGTGGGAAAATGATTTAAACTCGCTAAGCCTGTTTTGCCTCCACACCACTTAAGTTTATAGAATTGTGGTAAGGATTATAAGAAAAATATCTGGGCCAGATTTTGATACACATTAAGTATTCAGTAAATGTTAGCAGCTGCTATTTGTTTTCATGACTTACTTGCTGACCATTTCCTCTCTGCTCAAGTCACTACCAATCTAGTCAATGCCAATGTGGATTTGGAGGACAACTGGCTGGTCTCAAGCTTTCAGAGTGGGAAGTTTTAATCCCATCAAAGGTGAACCAGACAGTTTTCTATCCGTGAGAGACCTGGACCAAATCTGTATGTTCAGCCTGAATTAGACAAGTTCCAGCATAAAATAAGTCCTTACATTTGCTATATTCACTTACGTATGCCATCTCCTAACTGTAGAAAGATAATTTATTCATGTCACCCCTGAAAAATTTTAGAATATGTAAAGATAACTCATCAAACACTGTCCAAGTATTTGGAACATACTGGTCACTAATAATATTGCTCTTCACCTGCCATAAAATAGTCCATCAGGTTTTTCTCATGCCCTTTTGTAGTTCTGAAGTTTTTCCATGGAAAATATTTCTCAATGGCTTCTTTTCCTATTGGTTTCAGATTTTAGCCCCTTCTTAGTCACTGAAAGTGAACAGCGTCCCTGTGCATTGTCCAGTAGAGTGATTTTGTACATTTTTTTTTCTTTTTACAAAGAGAATCTCAGTACATGAAACAGACAGAAATGTAGGGCTGCTCTTGGTGAAGCTCTGGAGCACGGCAGAGAGGGAGAGGAAACAGCCCCGAGGGAGGGATCCTCCTTTCCCTGAGTCCATCCAGAAGCTGCTTACAGGTCTCCACCTAGTCTCCAAAGACTCATATCAAACACCATTGCTCCTGGACAGACATGAGAGCTGCTACAGGCCAGAAGAAAATGAAATCTTACCTCTCCCTTTTACAAGAAGAGAGCCAAAGTGATAGACTGCTCACAGTAGTTTGAAAGAGGGCAAAAGCAAATGATAATCCATGCCTCTGGAGGTCAAACCCATGTGCTTTTCACTATTCCAAACTGCCACCTAATGCAAATAAAATCTCCCCAAGAAAGAACTGTGTTGGAGACATCCAAGCCCAAGCATCATATATGCTCTAAGGCTTTGTACCATGTGAGCACCCTGGTCCTGCACAGAAGCAGATAAATGCACATGCATATACTTTGCTCTTGTCTGCAGCTGAGTCTCAGTTATTACGTCTGTCTATCAGATCGTACATTCTCCCGTTCTTCTTGTTTATTACTCTGTTGTGATATGCAATGAAATGGCAGGAGAAAAGGGAGGCATGAGTGGATAGGGAAAAACATGGGGTCCCAACCTCCTGGACATCTCTAAGTCACCAGCTTACTAGAAGCACATTGTACTTCCACATATTAGTCAAGGCGACTTCAACCCTCATTTCCTCAGATGCGGTAGGAAACCCAGAATTCTCCCCAGTAACTGCAGGTCACCTCAAGCTCCAAGTTCCTGCTTCTGCTCAAATCTTTCATCCTGTACTTGGCATTGTTGGATACCTTGATGATTTCTTTACACTGCACCTCAATACTGGCCCCAGATTGTACAGACTGTACTGAAGATTTCTTGCAACAGGGAGAAGGTGGCGGGGGGGGGGGGAATAAGGTGCAGTGAGAACTGCACAGTAAACAATGTAATGCAAGAACTAGACAGCCCTATTATTAAAATTCCCTCAACCATTTCTTCCTCCTAAAAAACTATACTTATTTTTTCCCCCACTCAGGGGTCAGTCTCTTGCCATTCTGCTAGAAACCCCCCCCCCTTGTTCTTTTTACTTCTTCGTCCACCACCCTGGCTGGAGCCCCCCAAAATACCCCAAACCCCTCTCTATTCCATAAGCACGATATGTTAGATATCTCTCAATCCCATTTCCCCAATGTATCCATATCCTGAAGTAGTGGTTCTCCACCGTTTTAGTGAAATTTACAGCATAAGATACATTTTATATTGTAAACACACACATATGTTTGCACACACATGTCATATATATCAAAAACTTAATTATATGTGGGTATATGTACTAGTGCATGTGTATGTACACACATGTATACCAAAAGTTTCATTGAACAATAGTTACCCCTACTACTGCATATGCAGATATTTTCAGTTCTACTCTCCTCTATTTCCTTTTTTAAAAGCATACTGGTCATAATCTACTATAATTGATTTCAGAACTCAAATCAGTTAAAACCCACTATCTTAGTCAGCTTGGGCTGCCATAACATAACACCATGCAGTGACTGGCTTAAACAACAGGAATTTACTTCTCACAGTTCTGGAAACTGGAAAGCCCAAGAGCAAGGTGTCAGCCAATTCAGAACCCCAGTGAGGACTTTATTCCTGGTTTGGAGAAGACTGCATTCTTTCTTGTGTCCGCACACAGTGGGGAGAGAGAGACGCTAATTCTACCAGATGGGCCCCACCCTCATGACCTCATCTAAATCTAATCACCTTTGGAATATTCCAGCTCCAAATACCGTCACACTGGAGTTTGGACTTCAACATATGAATTTTGGGGAGATGCAAATATGCAGTCCATAACACCCAAACAAAAAACATTCCTTCAGGGTCTTTCTTTTCAGGTTCCAGAAACCCATCAAGGGGTTTTACTGAGAAGTATACCTCTAGTCTCATAAAACATGAAAATTACAATCAGAAAAACTTAAAATATCCTCCCAAAGTAAACGACAAAGTATAATAATAAAAATGGATGGGCTACGAATGAAAAACGCCTAGATTGAAATCCTTGTTTTAACTCAGTTCATAACTTCTCTAAGCTTTACTTTTAAGTATACTGCTATATTGATAGCTAATTCACAGGAACACTATAAGGCTCAAATTAAATGAAATAAATACATTATATAAAATATATGGCACACTATTTTAACACATGGTGGCCATGCATATTATTATTAATATTCACAAAAGCAAATGATATTTGGAGGATCTGTTTATCATAAGAAACTATTTGTGCAATTGGTTGCTGTGCAACTGAAATGTGGCACCTGTGTGTGGTCTGCACCTCCCCAGCAAGACAGTCCCACACTGTATGTTACCAAGGGAGAAAACAATAGTTAAATGTAGGAAGGGACTCGTCAGATTTTATATTTATTTCTCCAACAATCACAACATTTTCTTGCTTAGTCAGAATGCGAGTTTGAAGGCAAGTTTGGAACTGAAAATGCAACCCTTTGGAAAGTAAATCGAAAACGTTGTAAATAACCTCTTTCACTTGATTTTCTTTGTTCTTCATCACCTCCCAGAATTTTTCACCCTTTTAAAGAGACAAAGAATAGGATGAGAGCTACTTCCCTAACTGTATCTCTAAGTGTTGTTATATGGCTTGCAGAGACTGTGGGTCAGCTATTTTGAAGCCAAGAGTGATACAGGACAGGGCAGGCTTAGCCCAAGTGACACCCAATACCTAATATGCTCTTCTGATGATCAGAGCCTATGGCCTTCTCCATCACTGAACTGGGGATGCAGCATGAGCAAGCAGCTGGGCAACTTGGAGGAGAAACCCTCCTGCAATATCAACAATATCAATCACCTTCCCAGCAGCACACTGTAGGACTCACCTGCCAATTCTTAGAGACTTATTCATGTTTGTCATTTCCCTTGGGAACACGGAGGAAGCCGCACACCCCGCCATGGATACATCAGAGACAAAAGTGGTTTGTTTTACTTTCAGCTACAAAACCTATGATCTAATAGCTCTGTAAAAAGGAATGTCAACAAAATGGGATTTTTTAAAAAATCTTGTTCGTCTGTCCTGATCATAAAACTCCTTGGATATGCCCCTGTCACCATCCCCGTCCCCACTAAGAAGTAGTAACCACTTCTCATTAGGTGAACCATCCATCTAAAGCTACTTAAGTGAGACTGTCCAGGTTAACCCAGCTGCCACTTGAAACTTAACCCAGAGTGGCACTAAAATGACTCATTGGGAATACTGACTTCTAAAGACCCAGGCCAACCCATGCATCCCTGTCCCACTGGAATCCATGCTCTAAATTCAGAATAAACCAGATCAGGGAAGGCCACACTCTGATGTCAACGTTCGCTCACACTGATCCGGATGCCAGCAAGAGCTCTCCCAGACGACTACGCTCTTGACTTTGCAGCCCCAGCACTATCACAGTGCCTGACACATTGGACCTTGTCAATAAATGTTGGTAGGACTGAACTGCCTTGACTTGTGGAAGCCATATAATATGAACGGAGTCAGTTGGGTATTTCAATTCAGTACCTTCACTTCCCAGACTCATTTTTTTATTAAAATTTTAAATCAAAAGCAGGCATATACATCACCCTAAATTCTCGGATAACACTGTATCCTCCAAACCACCTAGCTCTCCGTGACTTTTGTGAGCATCAGTCAGAAACTGTGGTATTTGAATGGGGTTTCTGAAGGGTCTAATCTTATCTCATGACCATATTAAATCTGCATTTATTAAAACTATGTCACTTTACAGGCCATTCCAGCCTCAGTCCAGCTTGTAGGAGGATGTTAAGAATGAGTTTATGATTAAACCCCTTTTAGAAAACATGAACAAATAATAACCAGTTGTGATACTTATCCACATTTTTACAATATTTAAAAATATGTTCAGATATCCAAAACTGATCCCACAATTTGATTTATTCACAAGTTCCCTGAAGTGCTTAATAAGTACAATATGGTACAATGAAAATCATGGTTATTACTGCTATTGGGTTGGTAATTCTCCAGGATGAAATCATACTTTTCAGGTTATAAATATACATTTTATTGTTGATTTTATGCCGCATTTTGAAATACTGCTTCTCTGCTTTCATATTTTCAGGGCCTTACAAGGGCATCATAAATCAGCCCCAAACTGGAGGAATGCTAATTGATATCAGGTGATCTCAAAATGAAGGCTAGGTTTAACTTGCTGTGTTTTTCATGGATCCCAATGCTTAATGGAACTCTTTCAAAAACAAGACATGCAAGGAACTCATTTCCAAGATCAATTAAGTAAGTGTAAGCACATTAGATATTTTCATTATCTAAAAGAGGGCTTCACTCAGCTTCAGTGTACGTGCAACTCAGCTCCAATGCCAAAATAAGGACATAGAAGGACATACACAATGCACTGTCATAAGATCCAATGCTTTCTTAAAAAAAGAAGTAAAGTTCTATTACCCATAACTTGATCTGAATGATTCTTCTAACCCTATTCTGGCCCTTTCTCTGCTCTTCCATCTTACAATCTATGTTACATCTGTGTTACACAGAATTCCAGGTGTAGATCAACAGGTGTTACTGGCAAGAGGAAGGCTGCCATTTCTCAAAACCGATGTCTTCAGAATTGTCTTTGGGCTAATGGGAAATGGCCTAAGACACAGCATTCATTTTGGCACATCACATAAGCTAGTCAAGACAGAAAAATTAAATTTTTGAGTAGCTGTAATCTATCTCAAAAAAAAAATGCCACAGAATTTCACAAAAGGTGTTATTACATGAAGAACAAAAGATGGTAATAGCCGGAGATTTGTGTATATGTGTGCATGTGAGCTCAAGTTTGTACACTCATGAATATTACTACTGAGGAAGAGAGTAAGTTTAAAAAGTGAAAAAGTATTGAGTAAATGATTGTTGTAAAGGCAAAAATATGAAACAGACATAAAAGTTAGTGAATTTTGAGACATATGCATTACAGCAGACTTCAGAAAATTCCTATATTCACTTCATGAAATGCCAGAACTAAAGATCTGAGTTAAATGATACCCAAAATTCCCTGATTTTAAAAATGGGGAAATTGAGAGCTGGAAAATTAAAATACTAGCTGAAAGTTACAAGGTGGTGAGTAGCAAAGCCGAGACAAGAAATGAGGCTTTTTGCTTCTAGATTAGTTCTCCATCAACAGGACAATAGTAAGGACAATGAGTGGACCACCTGTAATCTCTCCCTTTCCAGGTTGTAACAAGGCCAAGAACCACACAGGAAATGATTTCTCACCTTGGTCAGCTCACGTGTCACTTGGGACACTTCTTAATCACACTAACGAAAGTAATGCTGAAGGAGACAGGGCTGTTTTTGATCTTTCACCAGTTACTGAGAGAAACCAACATTCTAAAAACAGATTATAAGCCATGGATTTTAAAGACATTTCTTCATTGTTTTTCTTTAGTGACTTTCTGGTGGATTTACTCTTACATCACCAGAACACCATGCAACAAACCCCCCTCTCCTTCCCACCTCTTCTCTCAATCTGTGGTATTACATAGGAGTGAGCAAGAGGATCAGACAGGCACATGTAATGGCTGACTCAGTCTCACAGACACTGAGTTCGAAGTGTGTGTGTGTGTGTGTGTGTGTGTGTGTGTGTGTATTCACATCCCAGCTCTTGCACACTAATGGGTGCTCACTTGTTATGGGTGTTCAAGTGTGTGATGTGTGCTAGGTCATGTCTCCAACACACCCCTTTTCTAGGCATATTTTCTTTGATCACTAAAAGGAGAGGACAGAAGTCCAGCTCTGTCTAGTGAGTCTACCACAGCCTGATCACCACCAATATAACAAAGAGGAGATTCCCACATTTGCCGCTCCTTTAAGAAGAAAGTGGTCAGCTGTCAAACATCCAGAGAATAGGGCAAGGAAAGCAAATATTGAAATACCCACAGTGAACCAGGGCTTGAGATATGTCCCATTAATGCTCACCTTGACCCTGAGAGGGAAAAGGTATCGACCACATGCAACACATTAGGGAATGAGGATCTGAGAGGCTAACAAACTTTGTCCAAAGTCACCCAGGTTCTTCTGACTCCAAAGTCCGTTCTCTGAGGCTCATTTCATCTTATTGTTATGGAAATGAGGATCCAAACAGCTGAGGTACTGTCTAGGGTCATAGGCCAAGTAGTGGCAGAGAGGAGACCAAAATCTTTGACTCTGGTCCAGGGCTTTTTCTACAACTTTTAGAGAGTTCGATAACTAGCAAACCCGGAATTAATGACAAAACAAAACAGGTTAGTACAAGATTGTCAGAAACTCCAAAGCAGCAAAATAAAACAAACCATACACCATTACCAATTTGTGCGACCTGTTAGCATAGATGTGTGTGTGTGTGTGTGTGTGTGTGTGTGTGTGTGTGTGTGTGTCTTGACATACTTGCATATATCGTCTGTCCTATATGTCTGTCAGCTATATGGGTGGCAGGGGGAATACTTAAACATTAACGAATTATGCTTCTCTTTACATTTCCATTACCAAAAGCTAACTGGCAAATAAAAGAATTTTTTTTTTCTTAAAAAAATTTCTCCTTGCACTACATTAGTAAATAAAAGAGTACACTGTAGCTTGCATTCTGGGATGGACTTGAAACTGGTGAAATTCAAACATTCTTGTGTAAAGCAGTTTCTGTGGTCAAAAAAAATAAGTCAGTAAATGAATTATATGCCATCCCTGAAGATTAAACATCTAGGTACATTACTGGATAGTTCGCATACGAAAGAATTTCTTTAGTGTCAGATTTATATATCCTCTTTGCTGTTAATTTTTACTCTATTATAACCTTACCACTCTATCTTATGGATTTATTAGCTCTTTGTTAAAATATGCATACATCTCAGAGTGCCTGGGTGGCTAAGTCAGTTAAGTGTCCCACTCTTGATTCTGGCTCAGGTCATGGTATCAGGGTCATGAGATCAAGCACCACATCAGGCTCCACACTCAGTGGGGAGTGTGCTTGAGATTCTCTCTCTCCCTCTGCCCTGCCTCCTGCTCATGCTCGCTTTCTCTTCCTCTCTCTCTCTCTAATAAACAATTAAGTCTTTCAAAAAATATGCATATATTTCTACCACCACATTAGGGGAAAAGACAGAAACTCCGAAAAAGAATAAATATTCTCTATGTACTAATAAGGATAAAACTAAGAGTCATTACAATTAACACTAAAAAATCAGTGGCACTGCCCATTTATCACTCATGTCTTCATTTAATTAAAGTCCATAAAGGGTCTCTGCTCCATGGAGTCATCTGAGAATCCAGAATTTTCCATCCCATGGCTGAACCAATTCTTCAGACTTGGAGTACTTTACCGTGTCCTCAGAATTGGAATGACAGGCAAGGGAAGAGTGACAGAGCATGGAGATCAGGGAGGAAGGTTCCAGGGGCCAGCGATGGAAGTATGCCAGTGTATCACTGACCACAGCCAGTTACATGGACCTGCAGGCAAGGCTGGGAAATGTAGTTTTCCCATATGCTGACGAAGTAAAAAAAAAAAAAGAAAGAAAAGAAAGAAAAGAAAAAGAAAAAAAAAAGTGGGGTTTGGTGCCACACAGCAATCTCAAATAATTAAATCTTAATTATGAAAGAATTATATGTAACAATTAAGCCAGTCTATTTATAGAAAGAGGACAATAAAGCAGAATGAAATAGCTTAAACTAGTTCTGAATTTTAATTTTTTTCTCTAAGTTGCACCACATCACTTGTGGAAGATGAAGTGCATGTGTGTACATACACATGTGCACATGTTATAAAAAATATCAGATAAAACCTAAACCTACATCTTCATGGCCACTGTACTTCCTCCCACAGTATCTAACCTCTTCCTTCTCTCTATTGGTTTTCTTTCCAGACCCCATTTTATCCTTCGCTGTGAATCCTCCCATCCCAATCACATTCAACTTGAACTATCTTTTCTAAAGACAGCCCTGACTCTATCCCCATCTGCACGTCTTCATTAGAGAAGGTGTCCCACCAAAGAAGTACCCCTACGACCCCGGAGAATAACCCTGCTGCCAGGTACATCTAAACTGACCAAAGATGAATACCAGACCCCTACCGGGCCAAGCCATCATTATTCCAGGATTCTGTAGTTGAGACAAAAGTCAATAGTTATTGGGACCAGGGTGGGCACAAAAGGTCAAGATGCCTGGCTGCTGCTAGGATATCCTTTAAGTACAACCCAAAGTTACAGCAGTGAGATAATGAAATGCCTTGCAGAGAAAGATGCTGCAGAGAGCAGAATGGAGCAGAAAGGCAGCAAAGCAGCCAAGAGGGAATAAACCCTCCAGAAAGAGAACAGAGAACGCAGGAGCTGCCTGAGACAGTGAAGCCCAGCCATACTGCCTGCCCCTGGGCTCCATGGACATCCCTTCCATTTTTATACAAGAAATCCCCCTTTTCTCATGCTATTTCAAATGATTTCATCTTTCTTATCATTGAACGACTCCTGCCTGAGATACCTATTAGCTCATCCTGCCTTCCCATGGTTACTGAACTAACTCTAACTACCTCCCAAAGTATTTCCCCTTAGGTGATGACAATAAATCCAATTCTCAGGGACCAAGATTTATAGACAACATAGAAGACTTATTAAACAGAGAGAAAGGTAGGGTGACAAATTGGTCTGAAGAAGTCATGCAAACAAAAGAGACGCAGGGAAATGGGGCCAGGGATGGGGGTGTCCTCAGGAACAACATGGGTATTCCAGTTGCTTTTATAATCTACCCATTCCCTCTCCTGATTGTCTGAGCATGCCAAATCCTTCCCCTCCTTGAGGTCTTTGTATTTTCTGTTTCTTCTTCATGGCACAAATTTCACACTCCAAAGCTCCCCACATCTCATTCCTCTTTATTCAAGTGTCTGCTCAAATACCACCTCCCAGAGCGGACTCTTTTGTCCACATCAACCAAGGTCCCCACCTACCTTTGTCACTCCCTAGCACATGACCCTGGCACTTACTTTCTGAACTTAACTCATCTCTTTATATATTTATTTGTATCTCTGTTTTACTGAAGTGTAACTGGCGTACAGTATAATATTAGTTACAGGTATAAAACAATGATTTGGCTCCTACAAATATTGCGAGATCATCACCACAGTAAGTCTAGTTACCATGTCACTGTACAAAATTACAAAATGTCCTTTTCTTATAACTTTTTTAAAGATTTATATTTATTTATTGAGAGAGGGTGGGAGGGGCAAAGGAAGAGGGAGAGAAAGTCAAGCAGAATCCGGGCTGAGCATGGAGCCAGGGTTTGATCTCACAACCTGGAGATCACGACCTGAGCTGAAACCAAGAGTCAGATGCTTAACTGACTGTGCCACCCAGGTGTCCCTCTTATGATGATAGTTTTTAAGATTTACTTTCTCAGCAACTTTCGAATGTGCAATACAGTATTACTGACTATCACCACACTGGACATTATACACCATGACTTATTTCATAAGTTTGTACCTTCTGATTCCCTTCACCCATTTCACCCATCCTCCCCACCCTTAGCCCCTTTGGCAATCACCAATCTAGTTTCTGTATCTATGAATTTTGTTTTACTTTTTTCATCCATTTTGGTTTTTTTAGATTCTACAAATGAGTGCAGTCCTACAGTATTTGTCTTTCTCTGATTTATTTCATTTAGCATAATACCTCCAGGTCCATCCATGTTGTCACAAATGGGAAGATCTCATTCTTTTTATGGCTGAGAAGTATTCCATTGTGTGTGTGTGTGTGTGTGTGTGTGTGTGTGTGTGTGTGGTGTGTGTACACACCTTTATCCACTCATCCACCAGCAGACACTTAGATTGTTTCCTTGTCTTGGCCTATGTAAATAATGCTGCAACGATAGGGGTGCATCTATCTGTTCAAATTAGTGTTCTGTTCTCTTTGGATAACTACTCAGAAATAGAACAGCTGGATCATGTGGTAGTTCTATTTTTAATTTTCAAGGGTTCTCTTTTCTCCCCATCCTCGCCAATACTTATTTCTTGTCCTTTTGATAAGAGCCATTCTGACAGGTATGATACGCTATCTTACTGTGGTTCTGACTTCCATTTCCCCGATGAATAATGATGTTGAGCATCTTCTCATGTGTCTGTTGTCCATCTGTATGTCTTCTTCACAAAAATGTCTATTCATCAGGTCCTTTGCTCATTTTTTTTAATTGAGTCATTTTGTTGTTGTTGTCATTGTTAATGACCTATAGCAGTTCCTTATAGATTTTGGATATTAACCCCTTATCAGACATATGATTTGCAAATAACTTCTCCTATTCTGTACCTTGTCTTTTTACCTTGTTGGTGGTTTCCCTCACTGCGCAGAAACTTTTAGTTTGCTGTAGTCTCATTTATTTATTTTTGCTGTTGTTGCTGTTGCCTTTGGACTCAGATCCAAAAAAAAATATCACCAAGAGTGATATCAAAGAGCTTACCACCTGCATTTTCTTCCAGGAGTTTAATAGTTTCTGGTCTTACATTCAAGTTGTTAATCCATTTTGAGATTTTTGTGTATGGTGTATGGTGTAATGTAGTTTCTCAACATGATTTACTGAAGAGACTTCCTTTATCCATCATATATTCTTGTGTCCTTTGTTATAATTTACCATACCTGCTTGGATTTATTTCTGGGCTCTTTCCCACTGATCTGTGTGTCTGTTTTTATGCCAACACCCTAATGTTTTGACTACTATAGCTTTGTAAGATAGCTTGAAATCAGGGCACATGATGCTTCCAATTTTCTTCTTTTATCTTTCTTTATATACTTATTTCCCAGCAGAATGGAACCTTCCATGGAGATAATATGCTTCCTTGACTTGTCACTACTGTATTCCCAGCTACTCTGAGTGAGCCGGGTATAGACCCTCCAAAAACATTTTGGCTGCATAAGTGAAATACTTCAAATCCAATGTCTATGTGGACCGATGTCCACCACTGAGATCTGGACACAGAGACAGACATGCAGAGAGATTTACCTAGATGAAAGAAGGGCATAAGCCTTTCTCTCTAGTGAATGGAATATCTGTGATGTGAAATACAACAAAAATGAAATGAAAACTCAAGATGAGATGGAGACACAACTGACAACACAAATACTAGTTGTCAGAAATCATTCAAGGAGTGGATATGCTCTCCCCACACCTTAAACAGCTGTGTGTTGTTAGTAAACCCAGAGATATGCCAACAAAATGAAGCCAGGCTGAGCTAGAACATTTTGGAAGATGAAATTTTAATAAAATGTCACTGTTGGCCTATACAAAGGAATCCATAGCCAATCGTTTCCTTAACTGTTGACAAAACAGCTCGGCTTTGGAAACAATCTCTTTCTAAAACCATCCCTTCTTGATCCCATCTTTATGTTTCTCCAAGATTTTGTTCCTCTAAGGATGAGGAAAATATGTCATCTAAGGGTGGAGATGGCCACTGTGGGATTTACTGAGAAGGAAAACTTTGGAGGAACAAAGTTCCTGGAAGACCACGACTGAAGTTACTCACTCCCTTGTGCCTCGTGTACAACCTGGCAGACCAGACAATCAATGTTTGTTGAATCAATAAATAACTAATAATAATACCATGTAATCCCAGAGCTTGAGAGCTGGGAGGGGGCCTTAAAAGTCATCTCAATTTACAGAAGACAGGACGGAGGCTGAAAGGAAATAAACAACTGTTCCGAGGTCCCCCCGATGCCCAGATCAAAATTCAACACGTTCCTTTCTTTACGCCTGCTCTGTGCATCAGCATACTGCTCTCTAGATTACAAGCCCTTTCACACACATATGAGGATCCCCACTCTGAGGCAATGGGGCAGGATAGCTATTTATTCTGTACTACCAAAGAGGTGAGGACACTTGCCCACATTTATACAACTCATTAATGATCAGTGCCTGGACTAGACCCAGAGTTTCTAACAACTGGTCCAGGGTTATTTATAATCCACTGAAATTCAGAGAAGAGGAAGGTTTTGAGCTGAATGTGGAGAATGGCTAATGTATTCATTTGCTAGGGCTGCCAAAACAAAGCACCACTAACTGAGTGGCCTAACCCAGAAATCTATTGTCTTGTAGCGTTGGAGGCTAGAAGTATGAAATCAAGGTGTTGGCAGGGTCAGTTTTCAGAGGGTCGTAAGGGAAGGATGTGTTCCAGGTCTTTCTCTTCCCTCTGCAGTCAGTTACCATCTCACTGTGTTTCTTCACATTGTTACCTCTATACTTCCCTGTCTCTGAGTCCAAATCTCCCCTTTCTTAAAGATGACATTCTAATTAGATTAGGGCCACCCTATTCCAGTATGACCTCATCTTGACTAACCCTATTTACAAATAAGGTTACATTCTGAGATACTGGAGTGTTTGAACTTCATCCTATGAATGAGGAAGAAGGACACAATTCAACCCATAACAGCTAGAAAAGAGTATAAAAGTGGAGATACAGCTTTTCAGGTGAATTAAATGATGAGTAATTTAATCAGCAAAGATACAGGCAGAAATGAGATTGACATGAGAGGGCCAATGCTCGCCGTAGGGAAGCACTGAGAAAGGGAGACCCTCTAGGAATCTTTCCCCATGAAGGGTATGGCAGTACATAAGGATTACAGAGGCAGAATATGCTTACTGTCTTTCTGAACCCCTTTAGCCTCTCACTGTTACTCCATATAGAAAAATTAATCACTTGAAATAAATGGCCAATATGCTTCTATTTAAAAGGTATTCAAAAGCATATATAAATACCATCTAGGATAGATCAGAAGAGGAGAAAGAGAAGGAAATTTATTACAGTCAGTGGGGAACAGACTCCTGGTGCCCCACATTGCACCCTCCTGGCCCACTTCTGATTCTATCCCCTACTCTGATGCACTTGTGATAACGGTGTCCCACTTCAAGTGCATGGAGGTGCTTCTCTCTTGTCTTGAAAACTTCCGTCAATGTGAAAAAAAGGAAAGAGTGGATAGATACTCCAGCCTCTGCCATCAGGATGGAAAGTTCTGGGTAGCGTTCTATACCCTTCGAAGGGATTCCAGTGAAGTAAACCCCCCACCACTGCCTACAGCAGAAGCCTTCATAATTCTCCCTAATGTTTTCTTTTCCTCCTTTCCCATCTCTCACTCCTACTTCTTGGGATCGCCTCCACAATATACTACCTGTAACTAAGTCCTTACCTGAGGCTCTGCTTCTGGGAAAATCTGAACTAAAACAGTAAAGAATGAAACTGAGGTCAACTATAGGGGTCTCAGCACTGAGAAGTTACCTCCTATGACTATCTGCTTGCTCCCAGAGGACCGAATTAGTAAATTACTCGGGTGTCTGCTCCATGTGAGGCACCTGCCAGGAGCTGAGGATAGAAAGTGGAGAAAGACATGGCCTCTGCCCTCAGGAAGTTTAAAATCTGCCGGAAAGGATTTATGGTGTAGAATACTCTCTAGCTCTTGCTGAAACACAAAGATCCATCTTCATTTGATATTTCTGATCCACAAGACCCCCAATAATTGCCCCCCAAAACCCACTTCTTCTCCTGCCTCAGAACATCCCATTCAGTTTATGACCCGGGTTCCCATGGCTCCAATTTACATGTGATTCACATAACATCTGTTTAATTTTAAAGTTTAAATGGCAGCTTTTTGAAACCCCAGGGACTGTCTCAACTTTTTCCCCTCTTCCCTCAAACACCAAGAGGATGGAGAAAATTAATTTCCTGTGTAAAAATGCAAGATGACAGCAGGTCTAAGGTTAAACCTATTTACAAAGGAAAATGTTGCCAATGTTTAGAAGAGCCAACTTTTATTTGAAGAATTCAGTGATCTACCTGGCTTCTAGTGTCTCATGGCATTTTATCAGGAAAGAGTTTCAACTTATAAATAGCAATAGGGAAGAACACAGTTCATATTTGCTTTTCCCCAACGTGCTATGAACTGTTGGCTAATAGGCCGATCAATCTGTTTCACTCAACAGCCGCCCAGGGAAGTTCCCCATTTTCCCTTCCTCTGACAGTGTCTGGAAATACCTAGGTTGGCCCGGAACCTCAGGTTGGCCTGGCTGCCCCTGCCCTCTCAAGACTTTTCTCTTTTAGTGCTGATGGCACCAACAGCTGTGGGCTTCACCTCTAGTGGAGCAAGCCGAGCCTGGCTCACCCAAGGGCACACTCCAGATACAGCTCCTCTTGTGGAAAGAAGAAGGAAGGGTTGAGTCCTCTCCAGACAGATAACTGAGGTCACTTTCCTTCCCGCATCTTGTCCATGCAGATGGCAGCTCCAATCTTTCTCATTCCTATCCAAAAGGCCCTTTCAGTTTGGAACTTGCTCTGAGTTGAGGGGGAATCTTCTTGGCTCATGAGCACATTCTACAGCTCTACCATCATCATGGGGTTTCAGGAATCTTTGTGGTCCTCTAAGGCCATGTCTCTTCCAGGTCCCGCTGAGCCACACAAAGCCATTGTGCTGCTCTCACTCCTCTAAGCCGAGGCCTCTCTGTATGGACACAACACCTGATCGCTTATACCCTGACATCTTGTCATCTACTGAAGAAATAAGGCCCAGGTCTCCTTGGTCTCAATTCCCCCAAACGTGTCAGGGAGTATACTACGGATTGAATGGTGCTTCTCAAAAGTTCGTGTATTGACATCTTAGTCCCCAGTACCTCAGAATGTGACCTTATTTGTAAATACAGTTGTTGCAGTTACAAGGAGTTAACAGGAGGTCAAATCGAAGTGGCTAGGCCCCTAATTGAATATGAGGCATTCTTATGAAAAGGGGGAATTTGGACACAGAGACACAAACACAGGGAGAATACCGTGTGAAGATGATTTACCTACAAGCCAAGGAAGATCAAAGATTGCCAGCCAAACACCAAAAGCTAGGCATGAGGCACAGAACAGATTCTCACTCCCAGCCCACAGAAGGAACCAGTCCTGTCAACACTTTGATCTTGAACTCCCAGCCTCCAGAACCGTGAGACAATAAAAATCTGTTATTTAAGCTGTTCGGTTTGTGGTACTTTATTACGGCAGCCCTAGCAAACTAATATAGATTTTTATTATTGCTACCATAATATTCCCTCCCTAAGGCAATCAATACTTCTAGTCCACTTGGCTGAACTGGAAAAGGGTCAAAGGGACAAAATGCATTGGGGAAAACTTCAAGAATATTATCCTGCCACCGTTTCATATAATTTAAGAAAGAGCTGTATGAAAAGGATTATTTTGGAATTCGACTGGGAAAATGTTAGCACTTTAGGATGCTATCAGCATTTTCCAATCTTGATAAAGTGACTCCCGAGTTGTTTTAATGCCCAAGATAATATTTTTACAGAAATCATTAGTTTGGGGCTCGCTTGGTAGATGCAGTGGAAAAGATATATGGGCCTAGGGAGGCCCAGTGCTAGTTCCAACATGTGCTAACTGGATGAGACAGACTTCAGGCCACACAAAATCCCTCTCAATGTTTTCTCATTTGTGAAAAGAGAACAATAACACCTCCTTCCAGGGGTATTCAGGAAAACAATAAAACAATTTATAGGAAGTGCAATGCCTCGTATTTGAGCATTTTTTTCTTCTTCCTTTCTTTATATCCTGTACATTGGGTGTCTAGCCATCTGGAAATGAAGAAGGGAAGAAAAAGCTGGGTGGCAGGATCAAGGCAAACAAAAGCCCTTCCATTTCAACAAGAAACAATGTTTATGGCCCATCATTTGATGTCCTACATACCATCAATAAGAAGAACGATCTTTGCACACACCCTGCTTTCTTAAAACTAATGATTCAAATGAATTACTATCATTATAAAGCTCCTCTTTATACTGACAAAATGTAAAAGGGAAGTTTTAATTTAAAAAAAAAACTATACAATAAGATGTATAGGATCAAAGAAATTTAAATGTTATTTCCACTAGGAGAACCAGATCACCTCTTTGATTCTAAAAACTATTTCCAAATCGGATTCACCCATGAAAGAAGAGAGGAAAAACATGTGCCTGGAAATAAATATAGATACTACCTTTGAAACTTTAGCAAGAGGTCCCCCTCATTCAAGGTGATCCCTAAACAAATTCGGTTACTACCTTAACATGACCAGAGCAATGGCTCTCTCTTAACAATGGACATTGAGAGAATATCTCCTAGGAGACTCCAAGGATCACTGGCTTGACCTAAAAATGAAACTTTGGCAGCTCAACCACTGGTTCTCAGACATGCCTGATCAGCACTGAGAGGCTTAAGAAATATGCTCAAAGTAAATAAATTCAAATGATTAACAAATGGCAGATCCTTCCAGAAGGTAACTAAGTATATGTACAGATGTATATGTGTGCTAAGATGTATATACGCACATACATGTGTATGCTTATATGTCTGAACATGTATTTGTATGTATTATACATCAGATACACACACAGAATCAAATTATTCTGCAACTCACTTTCACTTAAAATATACATGCCTATCTTTCCATATCTACATAGATCATTCACAAATGATCTAACTTATTAAGTATAGTATTCCACTGTATAGAAATGTTTTCATTCATTTAACTCCATTAACAAATCTTTAGGTTGTTTCCAGATTTTTGTCATCATAGAGTTACATCTATGTTTGATACTTATGCAAATACATTTAAAGAATGCAAAAGAATCACTGGTTCAAAGGGAAATGGATTTTACATTTTGATAGAATGAAATTGCCCTCTAAAACAAAGGTCCACCAACTTACAATCCTGCCAGTCACACATGAGGAGACCTACTAAGGACGAGCAGGGGTGATTTAAAAAAAAAAAATACAGATACAGATGCCCAGGCCCCATGCTCTTGGAAATGTTGATGCAGAATGTCTGAAGTGGGCCCAAAGTATTTGTACTTTTCCAAAGTGTCCAAAGAAATAGAAAGATCAACCAGGATTAGGAACCTCTGAGATAAACCATCCACCCGTGCAGGAGGTACACATTAGCTACATATCACTTATTCATCATATTGAGAATTACTCACACATGTGGCTCTGACCTGTGTAGGGAGAAGTAGCATTTGAAAACCAGCTAGAATTAGTGCCAGAAAGACAAGCCCTGTCTACTGATCCTATTTTCCCACATCTAGCTGTAAAATTTCCTGGTTGGAACTGCTGGAATCTGTTTGGAAGCTAAAAAAGAATGTTTTGTTTTATTCCAATACTTTATTAAGGGATGAGGAAAGAGACATCCTTGTTATTACTCTACCAGCAGTTCAGTGAGTTAAAGAATCCTTGGCGCTTTTAAAAAGTTCTATGACTAACATAATATAATAAAAAATCATTTAAAAAAAAACTAATAATGTACAAAAAAAAAAGTTCTATGAACTTGGAGCATCTGGTCAATGGATAGTGAAAGCAAATGGCATTTGCTGCTCCACGCACCAGTCCCACTATGGTGGGACATTAGATGTTGGACAGCACCCTTATCTTGATAGGGAAGAAATCTGCCCTCAGTCTTCCCAGCCAAGTCTGGGAAGGAGGAGCAGAGGACTGAGGAGAGTGACCTCCTAACTCAAAAGAGTAAGCTGATGTACACAGATACTAATGATATTTATTATCTAAGGCATCTTCATCTCTTCATCTGCCTAGTAAGATAGCTTAGAGCATTCTTAATTTCAAAGACCTGAAAGGCCCCCTGTAAACTTCCTCAAAGACTTAACACAGCAGTTCTGCACCCAAGCATTAGAAAACTTATGGAGCTTTAAATATTACTGATGCCCAGGCTCCATTCTCAGAGACTCAGATCCTACTGGTCTGAGGCAGAGCCTAGGCACTGGCATGTTTTCACTCTTTGCACAGGATTTAGCGTGAAACCAGCACTGAGAATCACTGTTGTGACCTATCATTCGCAGGACGAACCTGGCACTCCTCCAGGTTGTGCACTGCAACACTCTGGTCTGAATAAAGCTACCGATAGAAGAGGAGTGCAGGAATGAAAAAAGTAAAGGAAAAGGACATCTAAAGAGATTTCCTGAGCAACCCTTCCTCTTTTGCTCCCCTCCGTCCCTCCACTTCAAATCATGTCCCTGCTGCCCAATGCCGAGCTCAAAGAAAATGGGGAGGAGTGTCTTTCAGGCAGGTTAAATGAGGCCCAAAGCCTACTGGCTTGTGACCCATGATTTCAAGGAACCATCCACTTTTTTACAGTTCAAACCTGGAAACACTGATCCCAAGAGCATAAACAGTAAAATACAGATGGAACCCAAACAGTGACAGGTTTGGTTAACTTATTAAAAGGCAGAACTGCCTTTTAACCAGATGAAGGTCACAGAATTGTGGGGAGCTGGTGCAGGGCTTACTTTTAAGTGTTAATCCAGATCAAGCGAATGGAGCTGGTAAGAGATGCATCTTTCCTGGGACCATTATCCCTTCATCCCCCACCACCCCCAGTAAAAGTCCAGGTGCACCCTCCCCTTTGTTACATGCCAAGGAAGACTCTTTCCACATGATCCTCATTCCTTTGGTCAACATCTGTGACCCCAAATCCAGCTTCCAACAGGTATGCAACTGTCAACACCATCAAGACAAAAGCATTTTCTCTAATTTATGCAAAACAGTCTGCTGAATCCCCTTCCCTGAGATTAGGAGTATAGGAGTTTGCGCTCTGGAGAATACACAGCTCTGGCAGACCAGTACTGACAAATCTAAAAGGCAGAGGACAAATGGGCCACGGCATCAATTAAACTGGTAAAAAATAGGGAAGCACTAGATAAAACGAAATCAAAGGACTGGGATAAGTATATACAGCAGCAGGTCTTAGACGTACATTCTGTGGCCAGTGAGGGAAAGGAAACCTCCTACTTCTCCTGTTTCCCTCTTCTCATCTATGAGAGGGGAGATTCAGAAGCCTGCACTGTTTTCCATGGTGGTTTTGGGAGTCAAATCCTAAGAATGCATGTGAAACTGGCTTGAAAACCGGGAGTTCTGTGCAGAGGTAAGAATTCTGAGGGTCTGTCTGGGAGGTAAAATAACACTGTGGGAGATGTGCTCTGAAAGTTCCTCTCCCCCAGAAAAAGCAACTGTGTGATCCCTGGTCATCTGGTCGACTCAGGGGAGCCTACATAGGAGACTGGCCAAAGAGGAGGCGGAGGCGGAGGCGGAGGCGGAGGCGGAGGAGGAGGAGGAGGAGGAGGAGGAGGAGGAAGAGGAAGAGGAAGAGGAGGAGGAGGAGGAGGAGGAGGAGGAGACAACGACAGCAGGGCAAGATGGCTGGGCCCCATTCCTACGGCCTCACCTGCCACTGGCCCCACAGAGGGTGAGAACCTTGACCTGGTGCCAGGTTGTGAAGGCTTTGACATTATTCCCTTCCCTCCTAAGGGCCAGAAATTCAGACATCATCTGTGTCAGAAATGTCAGAGAGGCACTCATTGAGAAAAGAGAGAAGAGATGGGAAGGTCAGAATAAACACATTGGAGAACCAGGCACCAACCTGTGGCACAGCAGGAGTTCTGAGGGGAAGCAGAGCGGCCAAGATGCCATCAGAGGAGGAGACACTGGGTTTGTCATGCAATGCCAGACCCTCTGGGGTTTGCAGAAAGGTTGTAGTGAAAATCTAATAGATTTTCAATGTATTTTCAGCCTCAAACTGATGTATTTTCTGAATATGATACTTCTGACTCTGATCAGAAGTGGGATCAATTTATTATGAGCTACAAGCTGAGAAGTTAAACCAAACAGAGCTCTATTTATTTAAGTGACAAAATACATTGCTTGTAAAGGTTATAGGTGATTTGAACAATGAAAATCAACAGGAACAGAGCACCTGGGTAAAGTGTTATGAAGACAATAAAACCAAGCCTTGATGATAGAAAGGATTTTACAGGCAAAGAGGAAAGGGGAGGACTGCAGAGAAGCAGGCGAAGAACATCAGCAGGGACATCTTTGCTTTTAAGTCACCAGAGTTATGAAAGCCCAAGGCTTTTCCAAATGCAAAGTGCTTTCACAGCCATTGTTATTATTTTGATTCCCCCAAATCCATATATTCAGATGTTACTACCCCATCTTACAGATTAGAAAACTGTTAGGGGACAGAAAACTGTCAGTCGGTTAAGCATCCGACTCTTGATTTTGGCTTGGGTCATGATCTTGGGGTCATGGGATCAAGCCCCACATTGGGCTCAGGGAGGAGTCCGCTGGAGATTCTCTCCCTCTGCTCCTCCCCCTGCTCAAGCTCTCTCTCGCAAATAAATGAATACATAAGATCTTTGAAAAAAAGAAAAGAAAACAGAATGTTAGTACTCACTGTAGAGATTATAAAACTGAATGTTAGTTCTGAGACTTCTGGCTTCCTCTTGTGGTCAGAGCCAGTAAGTGGGAGAATTGGGTCTCGGACCACAGTCCAGAGGTCTCTCTACCACACTTGTCCCTAAAGAAGAACTAGGATCTGCTGAGCCCCTCATGTGCTCTAGCACTGAGCTCCATGACTTCCAAAGCTTATCCCTGAGGCAGAGTCATCAGTGAGCAATACTGGAAGAAAGGAAGACCTCTGGGCCCAAAAAGAATGTGTGGCATTAAGGAAGGGGAGACCAAGTGATGGAACAGTTTAAGAACAGAATGAAGATAATTTGGCCTTTATCCCGAAATCAGTTAATTAGCTGAGCACTAACCACAGGGCGATATACCAAACATACTAAATGCGTGCTCTGCGGCTCGCTGGGTCTAAAAGGAGAGACATGCTCTCAGCCAGGGCCCTAGCCTCGCTCTCCCATGAAAAGTAATGAAAACACTGATTCAAAAGAACATCCATCTGTTGCAGTTAAAGCCTTTTCGAAGAAAATAATTTATCCATGGAACAAAGGAAGCATACGTAGAGATAGTTTTGCCCTTGCTGGTGAGAGAGACGTCAACATACCATCAGCTCAAAAACCAAGCTGAGAAGTATAAGGAAATTTGAGAAGGTCCAATTGTGCACCATTTCAGAATGCAGGGCCACAGAGACAACAAAAAGTATTTGCATTCAGGACACAAAATTAACTCTCTTTCTCCTCTTTCCATTCGTAGGCCTTATCGGGTCAGGTAATCAGACACTCTGTGGTCTACTCTGAAAGGCATTTTCTTTTTGTGTGTGTCATGACACAAGCGCAAATCCAAGTTGTACAGAATTGTTCCACCTGATGGGGGGTGTGGAAATCACTGCTTTCACTGAAGGATTACTGGGTGTCCTTTGACCACTTCTCTCTGTTTCCTTTGAAAATGTTAAGTAGATATAAGGAGGAAAAGCAAGATAAGCTTCAATCTTTGGTAATACAACCATGGCCGGAAACAGGCATGTGAGAAAGAAAGAAAACATGGTGGAACAAGAATGTTTCACTCAGTGTCTGCATGGAGTCTGTCAGTTTTTAGCCAGAAGCCATGATAATTATGACCTAGCCCATGAACTCTGCCCCACCCCCTACTGTTTCCTGCTTGTCTCTTCCCAAGGGGTTCTTTGGGTGCCCTATGTAATGAAGACCCCATTATTTTTTATGCATTAACTTTCCTAACCAAGCATCACACAGTGCTCCCCTGCTGATTACCAACTGAGTAATGGTTACAAAGACAATTCCCATATTTATATCGAGGAGAAATGTGTACATTATGTAGCTTCAATCAATAATTAGCATATGAATTAAGATAGTCCATTATTTTACACAAAAACAGTAAAATACAATGGGCTGGGGACTACATGTTTGAAGGAAAAATCCTTGAGATATTAACAAGATGGCTGAATGCTAAGAATACATTAATTTATAGACATCTGTTCACTTCACCCTAATGTCCCTAAGAAAGAGGGACTCCCAAAGTATGATGCCAGGATCAAGCATGAAATCACCACCAGGAAAAAACAGCAAGGTAACTGAGATATAGCAGGTTCCTCCTCTGTTACAGACACTGTGAGAAGGACTCTAGCACCTGTGCTACCTCTCAACACCCTGCAAGAGAGAATTCATTTCCATTTCACCCAGGAAGAGCAGAGAAGTCAAGGGAGGTGCCCGACTCCATCCTGTACTTCCATACCTCAGACTTTGCAATTCGGTTCACTCATCCCTTCACTTGCTCACTGATTTATTGAACACCAATTCCATGACAGGTTCCAGGTTCGGCAGCACAGATATAAAGCTAAATAAAACACAAGCTCTCACTCATGAAAGCTTGTATCATTTGTCTATTGGAATTTCCAAAATCAAAGAAAATCTCTTTGAATGACATGACCTAATGATGGCAAGAAGGGGACATTGCCTATGTTTGATAGTCCTTCTTTCCTCTCTTTTATCTACTTCCCTTCCTTCCTTCCATTTCTTTCTTTCACAGGAAGGAAAGAATTTACAACACTCAGTACATATGGTCCTACGGGGCAGCATACAACCATCAGTGCAACATAATGTCCCAAATCAGTGTTCCCCACAGGACTATTCAAGGTGAGTCAACTCCAGGTATATCAGAAACAAAAGGGGTTCCACAGTAAAGTAAGTTCACAAAAATGGATACACAGCATTCCCCTCTGATGATTCACAACACACACCAGCATTTTAAAGGCTCACAGAAGAACTTTTTTAACACTGCTTAGTGGAGGACCCCCTAAACTTTTCCAAGCATTGCAATACTTAATTGGAACAACCTGACAGTTTTCCAAATATTGGAATGCAAAGGGAGAATTGCACTAGAGAATAGATTACTATTTTGATTAGGGAAAAATATATGGGCGTTCTTTTTTTTTTTTTTTTTTGTAATAACAGAATAACATTTATTGAGCTCTTGCTATGTACCAGATACTGAGGGTTATATAAGCCTATGAATTAGGTACAATTATTAACTTTATTTTATAGAAGAGCAGATGGAGCCTCAAGAGGTTAAACAGCTTTCCCATAGTCACATAGCTTGTAAGTGGTGGTGGACATGGGCCTTTAATTCAAGTTACCACCTTACAGAGAAGCAGAGAATTTGATCTCAGAAGACCCTGGTTGAAGTCCATAAACTGCCCCATAGTGGCTAAGTAAACTTGCGCAGGTCACTTAACCTCTTTGAGTCTTCACTTCCTTACTTAGTAAATGAATTGGATAACTCATACCTGGCACTTACTGTAAAGATCAGAGATAATGTGCACATATTGTTAAATGCCCGGCAAACAAACGCACCATAGATGATGTCCATTTTAAAATACAGAATGTAAGACAGCTGACCCACAATGAAAAATACGTGTATTCTAATCTACTGTCCTGTGATTTATGAAGGTCTTTGAGCTGCTAGCCATCCACATTTTTATCAGAGACCCTCAGAGAAATGACATTCAAAAACAAAACAGGGGCGCCTGGGTGGCATAGCGGTTAAGCGTCTGCCTTCGGCTCAGGGTGTGATCCTGGCGTTATGGGATCAAGCCCCACATCAGGCTCTTCTGCTATGAGCCTGCTTCTTCCTCTCCCACTCCCCCTGCTTGTGTTCCCTCTCTCGCTGGCTGTCTCTATCTCTGTCAAATAAATAATAAATAAAATCTTAAAAAAAAAAAAAAACAAAAACAAAACCAAACAATTGATGGGAGTCACTCCTACATGAAATACTTTTAGAATAAGAAAATTGCTTTTACCATGGTTGGCACCGTGGTCCAATCAACTCAAATAACTTGCAAGAGACTGGCGGGAAATTACACAAATGGAAAAAGAAAACTTTGCTTAAGAAATTATTATTTCATCATTTATTTTGTCTTTGTGTTTTTCCTTTGTATTTGATCCACTGCATTTCTTTTTTCCCCACATTGTCTTTGCTGTGTCTTCACTTACATAAATTAAACACAACAAAATATTTTAAGCTCTATTTTTCTAATTATCAAAATCAAGAATAAAATGGAATTTCCCAACATCCCATTATCTAAAACAAGGGATTTGGCAGGTTGTACTCTATAGTGCTTTTTACCTCCATGTCCTAGTCTTATTTATTATAATTTGGTAGCTTCAAGCTAAAATATAGTTATGAGGTAATTATTTTTAACTTATTTATCTTGCAACATTATGTTTGACATTTATTATCAGCTTTGCAAACATATTTACAAAATTATTTAGACCATCTTTTTTACTTGTTTCAAATAATATTATTATGAATAATTAAGTAAATTTATATTTATTCCCAGGTTAAGATGATCTTGAATGAGGTCACCAAAAATCTGCATGTAATAATCCCATTTCCTTACAAATATATTCAATAAGTAAAAATTTATCTATCTTGAAAGATCTGTACCAAAATGACATTAACAATGAGTATATCTGAACCGGGGATGTACTGAATGGTGACTAACATAATATAATAAAAAATAATTATTAAAAAAAAAAAGGAGAAAAAAAAAAACAATGAGTATATCTGGAAAGTGAGATTATGGGTGATTTTTAAATATTTCACCTAAATACACTACTCCCAACACTCCCTACTAATATGACAATAAAGGGATTTTTATAAAGATATAAACCCATTAGAATAAAGAGAATGGGAGAAAAGACAACAGCAACAAAATTGTGGAAGCTGGAAAGCAGATGGCCCATGGTAATTGACTTAGCAGACCCAAGAAAGCTGAATCCTAAGTGACAGTGGGAAAACCCATGAAAAACCCAATTTACCCTGAGGAACACCCAAAAGACTCAGAAATTGGCAGCACCAGGTACCTCTGTAAAGTGGGAGGTGAAGGTCAGTCTACAGAAGGATTTGTGCAAGTCTGTTTAACAAGTAATGAGATCCCCAAATCCCCTCCAGTACTTCATGTGGCTGGGCAACTGCCATCCCTCCCCCAAAGCTTCCCTCCAACCCAAGCATAACACAGGAAGTTTCATCTCCAGTGAAAGTACAACAGAACGGCCTGCAAAGGAAGATATCAGATACAGGTAAGGATGAGGGTACGGAGCTCTATCAAAAATAAAGGGATTAAGCACACATTCTGAACACCACCACCCTTCCTTCCTCAAGGAGCTCCCATAATGCAGGCAACCAGGTCTTATGCCCCCTCCAAGCAGGAAATATCTTATCGACTGTATCTGACCAGTGTAAAAAGAAAGCCTTAAACTAACAACAGGGATTCCCCAGGAAACAATCCCGTCAGCTCAAAATACAGTGACACCAACAATCAATAAGCCCCATCAGAGTGTTCCTGGGCTATGAACTGTATTGATGCAGTAGTGAGAACAAAAACACTGAAGAGAAATCAAACCAAAATTATCCCATAAATACATAAACATATCCAGAGGAAAATGGAGAGAGGTATCTATGTGTGTCTGTGTGCAGGAAGGGAGGGCCCTGAGAATGTCTGTGTGTCTGGATGTACCTGGGTAAATCAGAAAGATAAGTCCTCATCCTCCACTGTGGGAAGGAGCCATATAAACATCTCATGTGGAGCCACGGAGGTAAATGCTAGAAGAATATCCTTGAGAAGCCAGACATGGTGGCTTCTGAGAAGGCAGAGATAACAGGAGGCTGGGACCAGACAGTGACCACTGCTCTTTGTAACAAGATCTACAGAACTATCTGATTCTTTCTAATGTGTTAAAAGTAAGATGAGTATGTAAGAAAATTCTTTTGTTACATGACAAGACACAATGGAAATCTCAATAAATGGAAAATACAGGCCATGTCTTTCAACACAATACAGCCTAATTAGATATAATCAACCCATGTTAAAAAATGAACAACCTAGCAACAAGGTGGGGCAAGGAGAGAATGTCAAGAATAATCCCTTATCAGGGTTAGCACAAAATCATCCCTTCTCAGTTGGCTCTGTGCAAAATAATTCAACAGCAAAAAAATAAAATAAAATAAGTTTCTGGGAGCCCATCCTTTGAGACCTATGCAAGCCTTCAGCTCCAGAGCTTGGTTCTCTGCCAGTCAACTCAAATTAACTTAGAGTCTTGTCTCTCATGCCAAAACAACATTCATAGAAGTTAAGAGTCCCATACGTTTTAAAATACAGCACAAGAAAACTTATCTGAAGCTAAGGAAAGTATAAAACAATCAAATCACAAAGTAAAACTGACATATTTAAATATAATAACTTTTTAAAACTTCCATAGGACTGAAAAAGAATTTAAATGTTAAATGATTAATTATTAGCTATAAATATGATAAAGGGATAATATCTATACTAAATGAAAAAAATTCTTCCATATCAACAAGAAAAACACATTTCAAGAGAAAAAGAAAAGAAATAAAATGAGCAAAAAATTCTTAAGAGAATAAAGTAGACATTAACATGTGATAAATGGAAAACACGTTCAGCTCTTTCTTTAAATACAAATTAAAATTCCTATCAGATGGAAATATACTTTTAAATGTAATATTTAGTGAGAAAACCAAGTATTCTCATATATTGCTTAAGCATTCCCATATATTGTTATTGGAAATTAAACTTGGAAAGCTATTTGGCAATATGTATTAAGAACCATAAAATTTCTCATACTTTTGAATCAATAATACCACTTCTAGAAATCTACCCTAAGTAAATGAGAAATGTAGTAAAAGATTTATGTACAAAAATATTTATCACTCAGTTATAACCCCACAAAAGGGAAAAGATTCAGTAAATTATAGGGTGCCCTGTAACAAAATATTAGGTAGAAATTAAAAGTCATATTTTTGAAGAACATTTAATAGCATAGGTAAATGTTTATGACAAAATATTAATGTTAAAAACACATGGTACAAATTATATAGAGCAATGATTCCAATTTTGTAATATACACATATATCAAATTTTATTATATATGCATATTACTCTATATGCGTTTTCAAAAATACTTGAAAGAAATATATGAAAATCAGTAAGAGTTAACCTCAAGTGAAAGGATCATAGGTGAATTCTACTTTCCTTTTACTCTTCTAAGTCTTCCAAACCTTTTTATAGTGAGTACAAATTACTTTTCAAGTGACAAATTACCTTCAAGTGTAACAGAAGTAAAGGAGTAATTAGGCTTACCATAAAAAATAGCAGTATTGACAATATTTACAATTCAAATTCAATTTTTCATAATTCTGGATCTATAAAAATCTGGACAAAGGATAAAGTTTGGCTTTGTTTGGTAAACCTTTCATTGGCGACAGAATACACGAATAGCACAAATACAACTGTAAGAGGAAATATACAGGCTAACACTGCTTACCATGTACAAGATGCTATAATCATATATTTACAATGTGTTCTCTCATCTGTGAAGTTCTCCTTATAATGTCCCCGTTCTACGGATGAGGAACTGAGATTCAAAGGGTAAGTCACTCTTGAAGTCATCCTGCTAGGGAGTATGCCTGCCCGGCCTCAAAGCCAAGTCTGACTCCAGCTGCACAGCTTGTGACCTCTTTAAGGATCTCAATGCTGACGGCCTATTTCAATCATCAGGGGAGCTTTAAAAAAAGATTTTTTTTTAAAGCCCCAAGCCCAGACTGCACCCCAGAGCAATTAAATCAGGATTTCTGGCAATGAAGACACATCTTCTTAAAAGAACTCCCTAGATAAGTTTAAGGTGTAATCAGACTGAGAATCTGCACGTCTAGCCAAAGGTTCTCAATTGGCAGCTATGGTTGCTAGAAGGTTCCACCAGATTCTGACACAGCAAGCCTGTGGTGGGATCAGGGATCTGCATCCTTAACACAAGCTATCAGGTAGTTAAGTTCTGAGCAGGTGGTCCACCGTCCGCCATTTGATTTTCTTGAAAAAAACTGTGTGTGTGTAAATATTATTATATATGTCTAGATATACACATGTATATGCACGTGTACATATAAATTTGTTCCTAATTATTCCAGTGTGAAAAATGCCATGATTATTTTTCTACACCTTGCTGCTCAAAATGTGATGCATGCTTGGTTTCAACAGCATTTCTATCACCTGGGAGAGAGTTAGAATTGCAGAATTTCAGGCCCCGTCCCTGATCTACTCAATCAGAACCTGCACTTTAATGAAATGCCAGTAATATGTACACACAGTAAAGTTGCAGAAGCACTATTCTAAATCCAATTAAAGCTAGCTATGCCCATTCTTAGCAGAATAGTGGGAAACCCAATTTTATTCATTTCTTGTGGACTCTTGTTTTGTCTCTCGGATCCTAGGCCAACCTTGGGGTTTACGTAGCATCAGAAACTTGGAGAACACCCTCTGCTATTTGAAAAGCATCTCAGTGGGCACCCTGAGATAATCCTTGTTTAAGCAAGCACAGCCCACTTGAAGGTGGCAGATATTCTGTTTGCAGTACCTTCTCCGTCTGCACCTGCAGGTCTTTGCCTGGGGACAAACATTACTTAGTGTTCTGTCCTGGACATTCACACTGCCATCCCCCCTTAGTAGGCCTGCTATCTCTGTAACATGGCAAAGGAGAAGGCCCAAGTCAGCTCCAGACCTGGCCACACTTCTTGTTCACCATGTCATTCCAGCCTCCTCCCTTGAAAATCCCAAGGCGTCCAAGCAAAGATTCTGGGGGCCTTCTCTAGCTGACTGTGAAAATGTAAGGAAGCGATTCATTCTCCAGAGATAAGGTAAGCCAGAATAGACGCTGTCCGTGGTTGCAAGAGGGTGGGATAACTGCTTTTCTACCTTTTTTTTCAGTCTCTTAATCAAAGATTTTTTAAAAGGGAAGTTCAAGAAATTATCTAGCATTATATTCATACGTATTATGTATCTTTGGGGAGAAATTTTAAGCATCCTCAGGAATTTCTGGGATTTCTACACATATAAAAATCAATCAATATGCCACTTACAAATTAGCACTGTATCCTACCATAAGCCTCCTGAAGCTACTCATCAGGATAGTTTGAAAGAGCACGTGAATGAACACGTGAATGAAGAAACAACTGAATTAATGAATGATATTTTCCAGCCAGAGTTATATCATTTTTAATATTTCATGTACTCATATTATCCTCTCAAATAATAATATAGTAGTATATAGTCTTTTTTCCCCCACTTACTTTTGATATGGCAATTGTTAATGTTAATATCAGCAAGATTCAACCACAAATGTGGGATCAAGGTGGCAGCAGTACATGTCCCTCCAAACTTTGTCCATACCTGGCTCACCTTAAAATAGACCCTGACATGTTTATAGGCATGTTAAAATGCTTTGTGGTTTTGTGATTCAGATAAAAGGTCCAGCTCTGAGAGACGAGAATCCATCAACAGTTGCTTCCACATGAAATACTACAGAGAAAACCTAAAACCCAGGTCTGCAGGGAAAAAGGCAAACTCTCTAGTCCAGTATGTAACCATTTCAAACGAGTATTTGTCTAAGGAAAGCACACTGACTGTAGTAGCTTTGGGATTTGTACAGCTCACTGTCCTTTCTCCAAACCATAGTAAAGATCTAAAGTGCTTTGACCCTAACACCTGCCACAGAAAGAACAGATGACTCAACCCAGAGGTCTTGATTTTCAACAGGATGCTTGTGGCTCAAATTATTCATGGAGTGAGTCTGCTCTGGTGATTAAAGCAAAGTGGTAATACTTTGCATATGTCTGTGCTACAGGCATTTTTCATGGTATGACTACAAATTTCTTCTAGGAAGACCCAAACGAGGGTAGGCACAAGGGACGAATCTTGAGACTTAATAAAAAAGGGTGAATTTGCAAGAAAACCTTGTTGGCTATAAGCCAGAAACTTAGAGTAAACAGAATCATAATGTAAAATTCTGCATGTGATGATACAGAAATGACAGAAAATAAAATGTTTCCATTTAGCATGTCTCTTAATTAACTCCATGTTTGTACACACATACATACACTTACATAACATGAACTCACAGGAGTAGCACACCATACTCAAAACAGAATTGAGAGCCGTGAAACAGAATTGAGAGCCCAAAATGAACTCTCACATACACGGTCAACTTAATATTGGAAAAGGGAGCTAAGAACACTCAATGGGGATAGTCTCATAAATAAATGGTGTTAGGAAAACTGGATAACCACATACAAAAGAAAATGATTAGACCCCTACCTTACATCATTCACAAAACTAACTTGAAACACATTAAAGACTTAAACATAAGAACTGAAATTGTAAAACCCCTAGGAAAAAAAAACACAAGGAAAAAGTTTCCTGACAATGATCTTGGCAAGAATTTTTGGATGTAACACCAAAGCACAAGGAACAAAACCAAAAATTAATAAGTGGGACTACATCAAGCTAAAAAGCTTCTTCACAGCAAAGGAAACCATCAAATGGAAAGGCAACCTACAAAGGAGAAAATATTTGCAAATGATATATCTGATAAAGGATTCATATACAAAATATATAAAGAACTCCTACAACTCAACAGCAAAAAGAAACGAATGATCCAATCTAAAAATTGGCAGAGGAATTGAACAGACCTTTTTCCAAAGAGGATGTTAACAGCAGTGACCAGGTACTTGAAATGGTGCTCGATATCACTAATTATCAGGAAGGCCCAAATCAAAACTACAAGGAGGTACCACCTCACATCTGTGAGTGGCTATTGTCAAAAAGAAAAGAAACAACAAGTGTTGGTAGGAAGGAGAAAAGGGAATCTTTGCGCACTGCTGGTACGAATATAAATGGTGCAGCCACTACAGAAAACAGCATGGAGTTTCCTCAAAAAATTAACAATAGAAGTACCATATGATCTAGCAACGTCACTTCTGGGTATATATCCCAAGGAAACAAAAACGGGCTCTCTAATAGCTATCTGCATTCCCATATTCATTACAGCATTTTTCACAATAGCCAAGATATAGAAACGACCTAAGTATCCATCAACAGATGAATGGATAAAGATGTGGAGTGGGTGGATGTGTGCGTATGTGGGTGTGATGGAATATTATTCAGCCATGAGAAGGAAGGAAATGCTGACATTTGCAACAACATGAATAAAACTTGAGGGCAATATACTAGGTCAAATAAAGTCAGGCAAAGAAAGACAAATACTGTGTGATATCACTCTTATGTAGAATCAAAAAAAAAAAAAGCCAGGCTTATAGAAACAGAGAAGAGTAGGGGTTCCCAGGAACTGATGGGTAGGAGAAAGGAGAAGATGCTGGTCAAAGGATACAAACTTCCAGTTTTAAAATAAGTTCTGGGAATGTAAGGTATGGCATGGTGGTTATATTTCATAATACTATATTATATATGTGAAAGTTGCTACGAGAGTAGCTCTTAAATGTTCTCAGCAGAGAAAAAGTAATGATGTGACGTGATAGGTATTATTAGTTAATGTTATAGTAGTAACCATTTTGCAATCTATAAGTGTATCAAACCAACATACTGTACCCCTTAAACAATTTTACATGTCAATAACCTCAATGAAGCCTGAAATAAACGTACTAATAAAATGAATAAATAAATTGGTTATGAGAAAGTTATCAAATAAAATGTATTCAAAGAGGGGGAATAGATGGATGGACAGATAAATATGCACATGTTTGTATGCTCCTAAAAAGCTAGAGTTCATTCAGTTTTTTTTCTAAAATGAAGTAATGTTTTAAATATTTAAAAGTTAATAATTTCATAGAGTAAATTCTTCCATAAATTAAATATGTAGCCTTTAATTGGTATGGTTTAGATATTCTCAGTTTTGTAATTTCCTTAAAGGGTGCCTGTCCTAAAGAATACTGTGTGGAAAATTCATTTCGTACACTATAAACTTTCCAAAAATTGTGTTGGAGTTTAACTTTCCACTTCTCCAGTTAGATATCCCAAACCATACAAAATATATCTAGGAATGTACCTGGAAATTTTAAAGGTCTTGAGTTTTAAAGAAAAACAAGTATCTTTCACCAGTCTTTAGCATTTTATTCTCAGGAGAGGTAGAGCAATGAAGACTTTGTAAACATCATTCAGAAAATTTCCTGAGAGTTCAAAAAGCTAAGGACTTTTGAAACATCAACAAAGATTTCACTGAACAATAAATTCTTTAAAATACTACTGTTAAAAGTAGTTAATAATTTTGTTTTGTTTAAAGAAACTTGAAATGATTCCCTGGCCAACTCACCCAAACTCCCATCACATATACCATCACAGAGAAGTATATCAAAAACTCAAATGATCAATTACGTGCGGCTGCTGAGTTGTTAGAAGTTCCTATGGATCCTTCTATCCATGTTGATTTTCTACCTCTTGACTGTTTGTTACAGACTGAATCTACCCAGACATCACAAAAATTCATGTTCATCATGAAGTCAAGAGAGAATGGTGGCATGTGCATGAATCCAATACCAGTCCTGGAAATAAGGCAATCCTTCCATATGGTAGACCAGCTGTACGTCTACCAGGAACCAGAGTAGGCAGTTGGTTTGTAACCTCAAAGACGAGGCCTCCACCTGACTCATTCCTGTATCCAGAGCACCAGGAATAGGGCTAGGTGTGGAGACGATGCTCAATAAATGTTAGAATAAACAGAAGATGGATTTTTAAACATCCATGTTAAAACATCACCAAAAAACACCAAATGCTCAATACAACCTATCACAGAATCACTCAGGAATTTACACATCACCTCTTCTGTACACCGCTGTATGCTGAATAACGTGAAACAAAAAAAGAAATAACCAATGCAGTGTCTGTCCTTGAGAGACTGAACCCAGTGTAGGAGGAAGCATGAAGACTAGAATCAGACAGTTCTGGGTTCCAAGCTAGGCTCTGCCTTTTGGGTAAGCTTTTAATCACTCTGAGCCTCCACTTTCTCAACTCTAAAATGGGACAATAACATCCTCTGCAGGGCTACTGTCAAACTTAGGGGCAGTGCACATGATTAATGTGCTTAACACCTAACAGACAATAATAGGTTAACACTTAACTGGTAGTCAATAAATTGTCACTACTGTTACTAGATACAAAGTTTTGAAAAATTAATCTAAAACTATTAGAGAACACTCAAGACAAACATTTAACTATGTAGAACGGACTACAAGTGTAACAGGAGTGCAGAGTGAAACTAAGCCAGGTGGGATGGAACAATCAGTTAAGTCTTTATGGCAAAGGCAAGAAAGAAAGCTCAATGCTGAAGGGCAGGCAAGTCTGGGGGAGAATGAGGGTGGGAGCGGAGGCCAGCACACCTTGTGACAGGTGTTTGGCTATAGGAATGGACCAGAGCGTGTATATGAAGGAAGGCAGAGAAAAAGGCTTTGTGGTATGTGGGACCATGTCAGAAGCGGTCCATCTGGTTTCTCAAGGATAAGCTAGAGTAAGGTTTTCTGTTTGAACTGTTGCTGAGTAATCATCTTCCTAAATTCATCAAAATTAGAGAATGAAATTGAGAATTTCTCTAATAAAAGGAACTGTAATAAAGAAAAGTTAGAGGGAAGAAGGTAAAGAGATTTTGTTGTCCTAAAATTCTTCAGCACTAAAAACTGCTTTGTTTTCAGGAACTTGGATCTCTGAAGCAATGTGTTCATTGTTATTGATAAATCTGTTTTATCAGTAAGTAGGACTTTCATACTCACATATTTATGCAGCATCTCAATACACCCATGTCTGATGGCAAATGGGAACACTTGAGATGGCCAACTATAACAAACATGTCCACTCTGCACCCAAATCTACCCAACAACCACCTGCGGAAGTCTACAGCACATGTCCAGACCCAAGGGAAAACTCTGAAATGAGGCCCCCCATGTCAGAGTAAACTGGGTCTAAAACATGAGCAAAGGTTACAGAACGCCACATTGTATTACTCATTAAAACCCACTGTAGAAAAACCCCCAGCAGGCACAGACTTTATGCAAGGAGAAGGCTGTTACTTAACTCATTCACCTAAGGAGGCCTAATCTCTGAAAGACCTTAACAGAGAAGGGAGGGTCTCAAAGACCTCACTGGCATCTGCAAAGGTGGATCTGAATTTTTTTTTAGACTTCTGGCCCTTAGGGGACAGTTAAATGAGAAAATATAAGTGATCACTGCCAATGCCAACATCGTTGTTTGTCAAGCAAAAAAAATAATCATAAAAGATAAAAGAACTTAATCCTCCTAGCACTTTCAGCTGACCAGCCATAGAATCACAAAGGCAGAATCTCCTGAAGGCAGAAGTTAGCCATTCTAACACCATTTTCACTGGGTCCTCATATAAATCACAGGAGAGAGCAGCATGCCCCCAGCCAGTAATGTAAGCTGTGAAGATTCCAAATACGAAAATCTGACCCAGACTGGAATAAAGCCTTTGTTCTTTCAGCAAATATGGTAGACTCTTAACTGAGAAGCATGAGGTCTGTTTTCACAACCAAGGAATTGTTCACAGCCTGCTTCTCTCCCACCGCAGATAAGCTGCAGAGCTACAAGCAAACTGAGTGTCCCCTCCAGGTAAGGATGTGGCATCCTCGTTGGGCTTTCATGTCTCAGCTCCCACCACCTGCCTTCCCATATATTTTCCAAGTCTCTTTTACTAGAAACTTAGCCAAATCTGTAGTTTTTTTCCTTCAAGATCAGAGACACAACTGCAGATGTAATTTTCAAATTACAGAAGCACCAAGATAATCTGTTGATGTTACTATTTTTCTTTTCACACACGCGCTGGGAAATTGTAGGGGTACATGAAAACTCAAACAGGGTTTTACGAGGAGAGGAAGGAAAAGGGTGAGGGGAGAAGATGAAGGAGGAAAGGAGCTGGGGGGATGTGGGGGGAGGGAGAGAGAGAAAGAGAGAAAGAGAGAGGCTGAGAGAACAAAGCTCAAGCAGGAAAAAAGTTTTTATAAACCTTAACTGCCCTCATCAACCTTCACCTCTTGTCAAGAGTTCCTTACAAGTTTTTTACACATGAAACTTAACTCCAGCCTGTTTAGTTAATTATGAAAAATCAACATGGAAACCATTATTTCGGTGTGTAAATTTATTCACCAGGTGTTGTCCACCCACTGCCCTCCTGTTCTCAAGCTGACAAGAGTAGCCTGAGGCGCCCAATGAGGGGAATCCACGGGGAGCTGTCACATTATTCCAGAAGATGCCAGGTGGAGGAAGCAAGGCTCCACTTCCCCACCTCACTGGGCTTAATTTTAAAAAGATAACTATTCGGTGAGGGCAGGGCTGTATTCCAGGGTCAATGTGAAGAGGGAGTGGCCTGGCTTAAAGCCTGACTATGTGTTCCACAGGCAGGAACACACACACTGGCCTCAGGGGGAACGCTCCTGGGGGCCTGCACAGTACCATGTGAGTTCACCGGAAAGGACTGCCTGATCCCCCCCCCCCGCCAAAATCTCTTCTATTGGTCTCATCTTAGGTTGGGTTCCCTAAAAGCAGAAGGAAAAGAGGGAGTTGTGGAGTCTCAGGAGAAATCTCTAAGGGAGCTGGAAGAGCAGGAAAGGACAGGGAAAGAAGCTAAACAAAGATGTGCTCTCAGCTGATGTCAGGTTTCAGCCTAATGCCACTGGCAGCCCTGGAGCAGGAATTGTAATTCAGAATGAACCTGGGCTGAACACCCCCAAGCACTCCTAGCACATACGCAGTCAATGCCTGTGGGTCAGCCCTGCAGGGGAGGAGAGATGCATGAGCTCCCATCTCATGACACGTTTCTCTGGACACAAATGATGCCACGGCCCGAGCAACTGCAGAGAGGTACACTGCTCAGCGAAGAGGACGGAGTCAGGGCGCCACCCGCTCCTCATGCGGGCTGCCTCTTCCCCTGCTCAGGGCCCTGCATTTCCCATAGGAAGTTCATCCTTCCAGACACAGCTTCCCCAGGAGTCTGGTTAGTCAACATTTCCAGGGAAACTCCTAAGAGGCAGATTCGTGTGAAGAATTCCTGTCTTGGCTGCTCAGTTCATCCTGAGCCAGAAACGATACTCATCAATTCATTACCCTCTTCTACCAGTGTTCTAGACCCTTCCCTGCAGCTGGCACTTCGGCCGATGTAGGTGATTTGACCGATAGAGGGTTCAGACCTCACCCCTGAAGAATCTGTGCCCCTGCTCACATGTCTTTGTCAGATTCAGAGCGGCTATAATTGCCCTTTTACAGTTAGAACTGAATGTGGAAGGGCTATCACAGCAAATCATCTGAATGCAAAACGTTTTCCTCCTGGCCACCATGACACAGCAGTGGCCCTCAGTCCTCATGATCATCAGGGCCAATTACCCCTAATTGCTGTTCTTGCCTGCTCTTCTCCTGGCATAAGGAATCCCAAAAGACTAGTCACAGTCATAGCTTTAAATTTAGTATGGCTCCTATGACCCTCATGGAAAAATCCCCCTCTGGGAATCCTACAGTTCCACAGAATCTAAAACTGCAGAGACAGGAAACATCAATTTCCCCAAGTGGCTCACTGGAAGTAATGGGGAACAGGGTCATTCCTATTGCCATCCTCAGGTTGCCAGACTTGTGCATTCTACCCAAAGGCCACGGGTCAAGATGTAGATCATCGAACCCTGAAGGTTAACACCGAGCCCCACAGGACATCATCTGTAAGTTGCCTTTAAGAGGTCATCATTTCATCATCACATCAGACCTGCAATCTCTAGATGGTATGGTATGAGGTAGGACCAGTGGATTCCATGATGCTGTGCTCACTGGCATGGCTCCTGTGCTGAAAGTGCGTCCTTCGGTTCAAGGTGATGTCTTGCAGGACTTCCTGCCAGTTTTTAGATACTCTATGAGCCCTCAAATAGCCATGCCAATGAAGTCATTTTGGAAAGGACAGGAAAATCCAAAACTAGGATATGTGTTAATCTTGTGCAGAATGTGTTTTTTTTCTTTTTCCAGATGGAAAGTGTCCAGTGTAACCTACCTGCCAGTGAATTGGCCAAGGACAGGAGTGGCTAACATCCTGTCCACTTGGTTAGTGATACTTCTGCAGTGGCTAGTCTCTGGTGACCATCACTATGCACTACAGAGTTCCTCACACTTTGTTCCTGCTCCCAGAGGACTACCCACATGCTTCTTCCCCAGACCACCTCGTCCCCAGTCTTTCACCCATGTTCCTTCCAGGCTCCTGACTACCTGCTAAGCCATGTACCAATACCCACCAGTCTGTGTTTATACTTACCTTGAACCACTTCTCTCCCCACACGAAAGGAGTGACCTGATTTTCTGCCGTAAGTTCTGCCCTCCGGAGGTTTTCCCTCAGCACTGTTCACTCCAGGAGGGGTTGTACCACAATGGCTATGTATCTTTGGTTTGAGCCAACCATCTATGAACCAAGCTCTGGGTCTTTCCTCTTCTATCAGGTGGTCACGGGGAAGCCCCATGAAACCACAGGGTGAGCTGAGAAGAGGCATCAGTGCAACTCTGAAAGTTCACCTGGGATGTGGGCCATCTGTTTGTTCAGCTACCTCTGAGCTCTCAAGTCAACTCTTGATGGGACACTTCCTTCTTACTGTAAGTCAGTATCTCAGTGGGTCTGACATGCCAAGCTTGTAACGGGCAGTTCTGACCACAGAGGCACTTGCTGTTCCGTAATCAGACTCTCAAGTCTCTTTTGAGGCCCCATCGCTTGCCAACAGCTGGTTTACAAATAGTGAATAGTTCTGATGATACGGCCTTGCTCAAGAATCCAGGTGCTGTGCTCGAACTCTCCACCTGGGGCTGGCCCACATCTTCACATAACTTCTTTACCTACCAAGATTGCTCTACTATCAGGGCATCTGCCGAGCCATACAGCTTATACTGCAACCTAGGCCAGTGCAGAGCTTGCTTGCTTTCTCTGAGGACCCCCAGCCCAGCAGCCTTCTGTCCACTTGATACAGTCAGACCAGTACTCCCACATGTGGGATATGTCCCCACTTCCTTCTCCCGCACTCTCTCTCCCATGCTTGTGAGGAGGTAAGAAGATGGAGCTGCCTCTTAAAAGCACTCGGGGTATCCTGCCTCCAACTATTGCCTTAATGCTCTAGTCCAGCACTAATTTCTCAAAATAATCACAGACTTCCCTTTCAAGTTCCACCGTGGGCCTCCATGGTAGATGTGGTCCAGTTGAAACGCAGTCACTCGACCATTACACAGACCCACCACAGTCAACATTCAGAGGTACCCGTAGAAATAATTCAGATGGTATCCTCACAGAGTTGCTTCACTCCATTCCGTGGCTCTGCATGCTTTCCTAGGGGAGCATTCCGGGCCCGCGCCCCTCCCCACCTCCTTCCAGCCTTACGTCCCACCACTCCCTCACCATGCTCCATCTACTCTGACCACGCAGTGAACTCGTTAGTGCTCCCCTGGTACAATATTATAATGCATTTGCACTGCAGTAGCCACTCCCTAAAGTGGCCTCATCAACAGTGTCAAGTGGAAAGCTAGTACTCCTCCCCCCACCAAACACAACACAAACGCCCTCTTCCCCATGGGAGGGTCAGGTGACCCAATGCTCTGCTTGCACAGCCCCTTCCTTACAGCCTTGATTATACTTTATGGGGATCACTGGTTTGCAAGCCTGCCTTCATCCTTCCCTAGGCTGTGTGTCACTTCAAGTCAGGCACTAAGGCCTGTTTCAGTTCATGCTTTTTATCCTCATCACCTACTCCAGAGGCCGGCACAAAATAGATACTCAATGGATATCAAATCAATAAATGAATGAACGCATATTTTCTAATGTCTCACATTAGAAAAAAAATCCACGCTACAACAAAATAATTAATAAACGTATATAAATAAAACCCTCTCTCTACTCCCACTGCCCCACCATCCCATCTGAGAATCTAAGACGTTTGCAGAAATGGAGGATTATTAGGCATCTCTGATTATTTCTAAGTTGTCTGAGTCATGCCCCCAACCTTCAAGATTTCCTAACTGCAGTTATTTGATAACTCATTCCCACTTTATTTTCACTAATGACCACTACCTCTCTCACCGCACCAGCACCACCACGAAACCCACAAAACATTCACCCTTCTTTACTGTCAAAATCCTGACTCCAGCTAGAAGTAAGGAACAGGCTGGAGATCTCTGGATTCTCTGGGGCAGTGCTGTTGATTCCCAGCCACAGAGTACAGGTTAAACCGTTCCTGATGGATGGGAAATTTCACAGCTATGGTTACTCCTGAGCCCTTTCTCTAAGGAGGAGTATCGCTGCTAAATCATTAGAGGGAGCTACTGGGGTTTTTTAGTTCTTTTAAGAAAAGGCTCTCAAAAAATTTGTGAACCCCACAAAATCATATTCCTAACTGACAACCAAAGCAGGATGAAGCTTCTTTGTCTCTCTCCTGACCACAGGAGTGAGTCTTCCTGTTCTCAGGAAGCTTGCACAATGGAGAACACTGGAGCATCCTGACATTGCTCAGGTTCAGGACGCAGCCACAGCTCCAAATTCTTCATGGGTCTTTCCATGCAGAGCAGGAAGTCACATACACAAAGCGGATCTCCGGGCGCCTGGGGGGCTCAGTTGTTAAGCATCTGCCTTCAGCTCAGGGCGTGATCCCGGTGTTCTGGGATCGAGCCCCGCATCAGGCTCCTCTGCTGGGAGCCTGCATCTTCCTCTCCCACTCCCCCTGCTTGTGTTCCCTCTCTCGCTGCCTGTCTCTCTCTGTCAAATAAACAAATAAAATCTTCAAAAAAAAAAAAAAAAGTGGATCTCACGAACAGCCTCAGGTGTCCCTAAGGCAGTTAGATTCCTCAGTTATTTAGGCTGACCAAGTTTATTGTTGACCAAGAGCTTCATGTTTTAATATAGTAATAATCATTCCTAATCCTATCAACATGGATTAGCTCTTAAACCTGGTTTTGAGAAATCCCAATGTCTCTACTACTTACAATGGGTATTTCAGGGTAAAATATTTCTGACTGAAATTGATGTTATTAATTTTGACTTTTTAAAAAGACCTCACCTATGGACCACTTTTGTGAGGTGGTATCCCTCCAGAGAGCCAGCTGGTTGCCATCCCTCCACTGTGGGCTGGTCAGACCGCACTGGGTCTGGCTCTAGTCTGGCTCACCACCTGGAGGGATAGAACATACCAGCAAAGTCCAGTCACAAGGGACCAGCGTCACCATGGACTGGATTTGAACCCAGATCTCAAAGGGAAGGGAGATATCATGAAATCAAATAAATAAACAACAATGTGGGTTATGCCCCTGACAGGCAGTAAATCACTCGTCTAAAATCAGTCTCAGCTTCTGCACTAATTCCTTTCTGAGCTGTACATTTGCTGAAAAAATCAGGATTCTCAACAGGGGACGACCTGACTGATTTGTTTCTCAAAGGTTTCAAAGGCTTGCAAAGGAAATGTGATTTTAATTTACAGCTTTTAAAACTCTCTCTGCTTGAAGTGGTTTGCACATTAAGGTTGTGGCTACATGTCAACACAGCTTGTTGAGAAGTTTAAAATATCAGACTTTAAGCTTTGTTGTTGGTAGCTGTTACTCCTCTGGTTGGTTATACGCAAACCAGTCTGACTAGTTTTCCCCCTGACTGATTCGACAGCTGATCCTGGCATTTCTGTTAAAACAACCTGAGAGCTGCTTGGGCTCCCAACTCCCTAAAAGTTAAACACTGAGGCCAAGCTCATCATTGTATAAGCCACCTTCAGGTTTATCCCTTGGATGCGTCAAGTGTTCCCAGCTCTCAAAATGGACTTCTGAGAGTAGAACTACACGGTAACATCCCTATTCCCTGGTTGCCATTACTCAGCAGCAGACTTACCCCTGTCTGTATGCTCCCTTGTCGGTGAGAGGAATTCATGAGATGGGAAATGGAATGTGTAACCCACGGTCAAACTTTAGCTCAGGGTTAGGTGTAACCTGTCTATTTGAAGTAGAACCACTCGCAGCTCTTACCCCCAACGTCTCTCCACCCAAGGTCAGCCAAGTGTACTCTTCCACTGTCCACTTCCAAGGCTTTATTCTCTCCTCACTACATTAATTTTCATCTTGACAAAGAACATGAATGTACAAGAGAAAAAGAGTTCCCATTCTGTCTTCTGTTGGCCTCTCCCTTGTTCTTCTCTCTCTACACACAGCGAAAAGAAACTTCCTGTGATGGACATCTGCCTCCCTGACATCTTGTTTCATCCTTTTTGAGCCCCATGTGTTGTCAGTGCTGTGTGTCTAAAATGGGATGGACTGCCTTGTGGGAGAGGGTTCCTCTATCAATGGAGGTGTTCACACAGGTGTTGAATGATATGTATCTGTGGTATTAGAAAGTAGGGGGTTGTGTTACATGGTCCTCTTTGACTCTGAAATTCTACATCTAATTATTGAAATCCATGTCTCCCCAGGCCCACGTCAGCCTACTGGGATATATGGTATTGCATTAATATCACTTAACCACCTCCGACTACTAGTATAGCCTCCTGCTAAATCTCTGCTACACTAAATTGCTTGTAGAGGCACTTGCTACAGTTTTCAGAATACACTGTCTAGTTGCCTTTACCGAGTACCATTAACCTTGCCAGTCACTGCCATAACCTCCACCAGGAGCTGCCTGTGATGCATGGAAGCCTTCCGGTGACAAAGTAAGTTTGGATTCTTTGGGCTTCTCAATGTGCAGAAGTTATCCTATAGTCCAACCAGAAGAAAGGAGAATGTCGCCCTCCCAACTGATCATCACACTGTGCTACACGGGTACTATGGTAGACTGAATTAATGGTCTCACTCCCACACTCCCCTGTGATAATGGCATATATCCCACATCCTTACCAAAACTTCATGCAGCACAGAGTGTACTTCTCTGCCCTTTGACTTTTGTCCCAACCATGTAACTTGCTTGGCCAATGAGATGTAAGTAGGGAAGACGTGAACAGATGTTTTAAGTGTGCTTGCACCTTTGGTCTGGTTCCTGTGCTTCTGTCATCACCATGAATACCTACTCTGGGTAGCTTGGTCCCCAGTATGTAAAAAAGAAGAAGAGTCATCTCCAAAGAACTGCCGACCTTCGGCCTATAGCAAAGTCTTCCCCACAAACGTGCAACAACCATGAGCATGGGAGTAAAGCATCGGTGAACTGGGCAGTGAGCTGACAATGAATAACTACTACAGGAATTAAAGTAATGCTGTTTATAAAATCATGGTGTCATAAAACCTTTGATAACCACATGATTGTTAGTTTTTCTTTGCCTTTTGCCACTTCCATAAAACTCAGATAAAGGTGTATGGTAGACTTGGGCAGTTCACAAATTGGCATGTCAAATATGATGCTAGATCTAGAGTTCCTCTTCCGCTCTCATGACTGAGGCTTTGTTATTTAGTGGAGCTTCTTCAGTGGATTCCTAAATGGGTTCCTCAGATCTCTAGAGATCCTACCAAGGAATTAGAAAGACATTCACAGGGGATCCGTGCTTCTGTGTGCTAGAAATTCAGAGCTATGTATGAGATACCCTCCCCTTTCTTTCCAATACTCCAGACCAACATAGTGGCCTGGACATAGGTGGTATTTCTTCATTTCACCCAAAATGGCTGATCTCACTTCCATCTCCAACATGAAATACCTTATACCCATCACCAGTTCCTTCAGACCCTTCTTCGTTCAAGAAGAGCACCTACTACATGCCAAGTTATGAGGTGGGCATTGGCAAGCCAGGAGTGGTAAAACCCCAATAGTCCCTGAATTCCCAAATTCAATTACAGAGCCATGGCTGCTGCTGCCCCAGATGGGGCTTTCCTTGATGGTAGAAAAGTCTTTCATGCCTACTTTAGCCTAGCTTGTGGGTTCCTGATCAACAACATCATCTGGACACCTGCCCTAATTTGCAAGTAAGTCTTCACTCCATATCCTAATGCCATCCTCTTCATTCTCCTATCTGGCCCCCACCTCCCAGACTCCCAACTCCCAGATGGATAGAAAGAGTATCTATCTGCCATTTCAGAGTGTTCCTTCCAGTCATACCTATGACACTCACAGCAGTACCCCCAAATACATACAGCAAAGTTCTCCACTGAATGCCTTCTCTAGGTTGCCATAGGGTATAAGTATTCACTGAGCTATGTTCACACACTCCTCTCATTGATAACTTCCCTAGATTTTTTATGACTTCTTCTATACTTCCATATTCCAATTTCTTTCACCTAAACCTTTTCACAAGGGCATCTCCTAACATCTCCAAGGCATGCTCTAGCTTCTGAACCACTGGAAATGGCACCTCTTTGGTTCTGTTCCACCAAAAAGTAACTATTTTCAAGGATGTCTCAATCCTACAATTATTCCTTTCTTAATGTCCTCTGATTGGCAGGTGACAAGCCATTGCCCAGATGCTATTTAAAGAGACGGATCCCAAACTCTACTTACAGTCACAGCCCTATTAGGTTTCCAAATCTAGCCTAGCGTAAACTTGGTTTCCTCAGCGCCAAGCACTGAAGAAAGTGGTTTCCTTGCCAAATACAGATGACCTACTCTGCCCACCCATCTTTCTTATAGTGGGAGCACAAATGTGAAAACCACATGGACCTGTTCCCAGGACCTCTCTGAGTCTGGTACTCCCAAGCATCCTTCCCAGAAATGTCACGACATATCACAAGGTCACACTTTTGATGCTGTCCACATATACTCAAATTCCTAGGTCAAATATAGCACCAAAAAACCATCTCAGCATCCAATTTATTAGTACCAGTAATTTGTACAGTCTTGAAATTTTATCTGAGACCACATCCTCTGTCAGCAAGAAAGAAATCCATGATCAATGAGTTATGTCTTCTGCGGAGCCAAGATAAATAGTGGCACCATCCTAATGTTGAACTTCGAATGTAAATGACTGGTCTAGATCTTCAGCTGCTATTTCTTTCAGTGCTACATTTTCTTATGTAAGCCTCTAATTTTATTTAAAGTCAAACTTCAAAGGGTACCAACATCTTTCATAAATTTATTATACATCTATTTCTGGAAGGCCCACTCCACAGTCATTCAAAGATATGGGGACACGTCTAAATCCTGGCAGTAGATTCTTCTGGGGGCAACACCCCACCAATATTAAAATTTCCAAAGGAGTCAATGCCAGGATCTGTACTCTGTTAATGCAGAGACCAAAAGGGAAGTAGTCTAGCAAACCATGATGTGGGGTAAGTTAGATTATTATCCAGCTAATAACAACTCCATCCTCTACCTCCATGGGCAAAGCATCTCCCAGCTCCACTGATACTGGGTTTTGTCTGTGACTTGCTCTAGATGGGAGAGAATGGGTGGAAACGAAGATATGCCAGGTCCCAAGAGTCATCCTGTGTTTCCATAATTCCAGCTGGTGTTACCTCTTCATGCTGACTGCCAGAAGGAACACATGGAGAAAGCCACCCTAGCCACCCCTCAGTGAACTTCGTGAAAACAAATGCTTAGGGTTGCATAATGCTGCATGTTAGGGGGGTTGTTTGGGAAACAGTGAACGCTGACTGATTGGCCAGGTCACAAGCCAAACAAATGTGGGGCACAATTTGGCAAGCAGTTACCCAGGGGGTGGGTTGGTCCTGTCAGAAGTAGGAGTTCTCTCTAGAGAGAAATTCACCAATAGTAAGGTGGGGCTAGGCTTGGTCAAAAGGCCAAGAAGAATCCTATTAGGAAGGGCGAGGGGACTGCAGGCTTGCCAGTGTCCACAGACCACCCCCTCTGCTCTGCAGAGCATGCTTCTCCCCCTTTTTTAGGAGGGGCGGGATCTCTGCCCGCAGCATGACTGCTGCACACCATGTGTTGACAAGATCCTTGAATGGTCAATGACCTGGCAGAATGCCCCTAAAGACCTCATCAGTATGAAACTCTTTCTTGCGCTTCCTCCTGCCCCCCCCCCCGCACTATACCACCACCTTCCTACTTGGAGGAATCCCACACCTGCTACAGCAGTGAGAACCAGCAGTTGCACCACACAGACTTCCGAACAATACCTGGAACCGCACGTTCCTCACCAAGGAGGGGACACAAAGAGGCTTTCTTCCATTCTACTGGAAAAGGTAAAGAATCTAGAAACACAGGATTTCAGAAATCTGTAGCTTGGCTGTATGCAGACACTCAGCTCAGCAGGATATGGCTAAAAAATCCCGGTGACCCAATCTGCCCCCACCAATTCCAAATATCTTCTAGCACCTCAGAGAAGGGCCAATCCTGTCCCTAGCAGGCTGCCCAAAGCCATGCCAGATGCAAATAGCCACTACAGGACTGGGCTCAACAATAGACCAGGGCTATACTTAAAGAGTAGAATTGTGGTGGAAAAAGAAAGCAGAACATTGCTCCTCTAAAGATATGTGATTCTCAGCCAGCTTCTGGTGCTCTGCAAGTCCACAACTGGTTCAGTTTAATTCGCCGCACTGGAGCTGGAAGTGTGACGAAGAGTTCCGGGATGAGGGTGGAAGAAATCATTATTCGAGTCACCTAGGAACAAACTAAAGCAAACCCAATGTACAGGATAAAGCTGGAAATTTTCATTGTAAAACAAACTTTTAAGAATTTTAAACTCAAAAGAAGAAAGTCAAAAAGAATTCAACACTGCAGTTGCTATTTATCAACATTTACACGAGCCACCCCAGAATCCTAACAGTAGGACCTTCTCATAGGAAAATTTGAAGAGATGGCAGGACATCCTCATTTAGATCTCCTACTCCCAACTTTCTCATAGCCAAAGCCAATCCTATGATACAAAAGAGGATGTTTCTGAAAGAGATGGAGAGAAAAGAAAACATGAGGAAAGTCATATAAGCCTCTCCATGCAGGTTCATGCCCTTGAAGTCGTCACAGGCCCCACTGGAGCCTACGGGAGGGGAATGGAAGCCCCCGGTCAGAAGGGCAGAGCTTCTCAATAGGATCTCAGGAAGACTCATCTGTCTCTGTCCAAGGAAAAGAGTATTTCTCCCACAGTGACAGGGCAAATTCTTTATGATTTAAGAGAGTGAATCCTGCGGCCAGCCCAGGCCAGTGTGGGTGAGAAACTCCTCTCAGGTGACAGATGAGGGCTTGGCAGGTAAGAATCCAGCTCCAGTCTGGCTGTGGCAGGCATAGGTATGAACAGAAGGAGCTGACATTTTTATGGCCTGCATATTCCCCAAGATCCAGGAGCCCTTCTCTTTAACCTGTTCAATACCCTGCAGTAAACTCAAATACCAAATTACAAATGATAGGATTCAAAGATTACAGGAGCATGTGTCTTCAGTACTTCCCAGTAAGGAATCCTGAGGGAAAGGGTGGGGGTGGGCGGGGACTTAAGAGCCACACCTTCATAAGGATTATCTGGGAACTGGTTACAATGCATATTCCTAGGCCCTCTCCAATATATTCTCCAGACAGGCTTGGCAGGGACTCCTGGAGGGTATTTTTAACAAGCATCCAGTGATTGTGATTCAGGGGTGCTCTGCTCACACTTTAAAGGACCAAAGTATGGGCTACAAACAACTCAAAACTCAAAGCTGGAGATGCAGTCCCAGGCCTGTCATAAACCAGGTACAGTGCCTCAAGCCCCTGATGTCTCCAAGCCTCGGGTTCTCTATCTACAAAATAGGGCAGAGTTAGGCTAGATGGGGACTTCCCTGAACTTCCACACCCCACCCTGCTTTGAACAGGGCATCTCTGCTTCATTAGTCCAAGTGTCTAAAATGATGCCCAAGATTCTGTATTCAGAAGAAGAGAGGCTGGTCTTCTGTGAAACACACTTTAAAAACCACTGAATTAGATGATCCCTTATATCGCAAACAATCTAGAAACCCAGGGGATCTCATCTATCTGTTTCATTTTCCCAAGTCCCTGGTTTGTCCGGATTGTCACAGTTTTAGCACTGAAAGTCCCAGGCCCATGGAAAACCCTTCTGGGCCTAACAAGGCAGCTCAATGCATGCAACCCCACTACGTTTGTTTTTCTAAGAAAAAAGTTATCAAAATTCCTAACCTCCCTAGAAGGCACTCTCCTCTGCCTTCCCTTCTTCTTTTTGGCCACTGTCAGGTGCTACAAAGTCTTGTGAGGCTGTTTCTCCATGTCTGTGCATCCTGAAGGGGAAAGTAGGGCTGCTCCTTTCCAACCTTTAGTCTCCCTAGCTATTACATTTACTTCCAAGTGCATTACCCCCACAACTTTTGCCTCTAGCACTGACTGTGATGAGCAGTGTGGGACAGGCTCAAGCTGTTCAAGAGTAAGGCATGCCCTCTCTCATACACTTATGGGCTAAAGTGTCTCCTAACTTCCGCCTGACATTATATGAGCAAGGCATGGAATCCGGAAACACCTGTGTCTAGCAACTGGCTCCAAACTATCCCACACTCATCTCCTCAAAATGAATATGGATGTAGAAGCCTTCATTAGTTAGAACAACTTTTACTGTCCTATATACACCAGTTTGGAAACATGAATTTTCCACTGTCTTGGCATTTTTCATCTTTCTTTGGAGCTAGACCAATTGAGCCACAGAATCACTCAGTGGTTTTGCAAACATGATGAATCTCACCTGACTATCATTCATTACTGTTCAACTAGCTATCAATATTAGTAAAGATGATGGGCATGGACCGAAGTCATGATAATTAAACCCTTCTTTAAAAGACAATGTGATTTAGGCAGTTGGGGAAAAAAAGAAAAAAAGCTTAGACGACATAAAGGCTTTCTGATTTCAACACAACTTGACTGTGACAAGAAGAAAAGTTAGTATAGACATCACTACAAAGTTAAATTGTTGATAGAGGATACTATTACATGTCTTTTTACAAGTAATGGTCAAGTTTTATTTCTAGTATCCAAAAACTGAAAACAACTTATCAACAGTAGAATGCACAAAATAATTGTGTTATATTCATACAGTGAAATAATACATAAAAAAAGGAAAAAGAATAAACTAGTGATACATGCAAAAACATGCATGAATCTTAAACTTGTTACTGAATGAAATGCCAGACACAGAAGAATATAATCCCATGTATATGAAGTTTAAAAGAGGCAAAATGAATAGGAGGTGCTAAAGGCAAGAGCACCCTTTTTGTATGCTCATGGATAGAGAGATTTAGGGAAGAGGGTGTCCCTCTATCCTATAGACAGAAGGTAGGGCTGGCCTTGCAGAGCCATAAGGATTCCATGACCCCAGAAGGTCACGGTGCCTCTTCCCGAATTTCTTCCTCTGATAATGGTGCTCTTGAATGTGAATGTAGTTGGTCTCTATTCTCTTCCCCAATAAAGTGCTGCTGTTTACATACTTTGTAGGAACCTAGCCTTGATCTCTCCAGCCCACAAAGTTCAACGTTGCTGCACTATTTAATAATATAAGTGAGGATAAGAAAATAATTCATGTTGCAAGACTATGTACTCTGGGAAACAAACTGAGGGCTTCAGAGGGGAAGGGGGTGGGGGAATGGGATAGGCTGGTGATGGGTATTAAGGAGGGCATGTATTGCATGGTGCACTGGGTGTTATACGCAAGTAATGAATCATGGAACTTTACATCAAAAACTAGGGATGTACTGTATGGGGACTAACATAATATAATAAAAAATGTTATTATTAAAAAAATAAAGAAAAGAAAAGAATTCATGTTGCAAATCACAGGTAATTGTAGCCAAAGGGCTTGGGTCAGGTATTAGCAAACACACAGCACAGAGGATGTTCGAGCCCTATTCTAAATACTCATTTAATCCTTTCATAACCTGGGAGGTAGATACTATTATTACCCCTATTTTCCAGGTGGGGAACCCAACACTTGTAAGTAGCATAAATGAGGTTTGGAACAGGCAGTCTGATGCCAGGGTCTATATCCTTAAGGAGTATATATATCACACTGCCTTTAACTTGCTTGATATTTCTTTACATCTTCCTCGAATGTAATCATCTGTTTTCTGAAATATAACAAATCAGATTGCTTCGCTGTACTTTTTCATTAGACAACTTTTATCATTCTATTCTTAATGCTATTAGGGTCATGACAGACTTGGATTTCTGAAGGTTTGTATCTCTTTTCATCCCTCACCTCTTTTTCCTTTTGCTCTTAGTGGGAGAAATGGAAAATTGCCTATTTTTTTATAATAATATTTTTTATTATATTATGTTAGTCACCATACAGTACATCCCTAGTTTTTGATGTAAAGTTCCATGATTCATTAGTTGCGTGTAACACCCAGTGCACCATGCAATACGTGCCCTCCTTACTACCCATCACCGGCCTATCCCATTCCTCCACCCCCCTTCCCTCTGAAGCCCTCAGTTTGTTTCCCAGAGTCCAAAATTACCTTTTAACCTTCACTCTTCCCTTACCACATTGATGAAGGCCAAACTTCCCTAGTCAGCCAAGTCCGGCATTTCCAGCAGTAATCTAACGTGCCATAAAATGTTTCAGAAAGATATTCTTTTACTCCTTGGAGTGCTGATCAAATTCTCCTAAACAGAATCAGAGTGAATTTTATACCAAACTGAGACCAAACAGAAAAGAAGTGGAGGGACTCTGGTTCAATGTAGAGTTATCTGAACCCTTTTTGTTTCCCCTCTGCAGTAAGGAAAAGAGTGCTTTAAATCACAAACATCATTGTCAATGAGTACTAGAAAACTTAATGCACCAGAGGGCAGGAAGATCAAAGCTTAGCACCTGGAGAGTTCCACATGGTGTAGATTAATAAAACAATGCCCTCCATTACATAAATCTTGAGCAAGGTTGCTCACAGACACACACACCCCCACAAAAAAAATTACTGTAGGGGTCAGATAACTGATATACAATACATGCAGTCTCCCAATCAGGAAGCGTTCGCTCACCCCAGCTCAGTTGTTGACACAAAGCAGGGAGACTTTATTTTGTTTTAAGCTTCTTTTGTCTAAAATTGACATTACAGATTTTGGACCTGGACACAGCACATCTGCAAGCCAGCGGAAATACCAAGATCCTGCGCACTCCTTTGATTGTTACATTTAAGATATCATGTGTGCTACCAGCTCAGCTGCTGCAAAGCATTATAAGCCATTACTCCGGGCTTGTAAAGTACTTTAGAAATACTATAGACCAGGATTAGGGAAGATGAGTATTCCACATGGTTTCAGGAGGGATGATAACCAAAGGCGATGCTGTACAGTTAAACTGATCTGTGATCAACATGTGGAGAGCAATAGCTTAANCTGAAGGTGTGGATGTGAATGTGTGTTAGTGGTTTTGAAACAAACATGTTGGTCAAGCTCTAGAGAAAGGAAAAAAAGTGGTGAATGTGCAGGGATACATGCGTGTAGGTTGTGTGTGTGTGTGTGTGTGTGTGTGTAACAGTCTGAAAGCAAAACCAAAATTGAATCCAAATATCCACTGCTGAATGTCACTTTGGAATTTGGCTGACAAGGCCTGTGGCTTTTTTATAAGTGAGAGGCCGATCATATGGAAGTCGTGAGTCCAAGTGCAAGGTAGCAGAGGTTTTGGTACTACATTCTATGGAGGAAACTTTAGCATGTGTTGATAATGTCCTGGAAACTTTCCCGGTGATAAAAATAAGATAACTTTCATTTGTGTAGGCCATTTAATGCTGCTAGATCCCAAACAGTACATAAAAGTCGACGCAGGTATATGTAAGAATTACAAAGCATTGATTCATTATGCTCGTGTGCCTTAAGCATACATGAGTTGTTTATATATGACGCTTACACAATGAAGAGGTGCTGGCACAGAGCATACACACTGTCTATGTAACCTAGTCATGTCTCACTAGGTGGGAGCACGGCCCCCCAACGCTTCTCCCATTTGAATCTCACAACCAGTCTGTGTATTCAGAAAGATATTCATTATCATACCCAACTCACAGGTGAGGAAACCACATCCCAAGGAAATCCAGTGATTTATGTAAGCTTTCATGGTTATTAAGTAACAACGTAACAAAAGCCGAGGTGTGCTTCTACGAGTCCAGCATAAATTCCATCCCACCACTTTAGGGGCACAGAAGGTAGCTCTATCCGCTCTGCCCCAAGCCATTTCTCACGAAACCCTGGGACTTACCAATAGTAGGAGAAATGGAAAAATGACTCTCCCTGAGTCATCCTGCCATCCCTACCTCTCCTGGAAAATATACATATACACCATCCCCTCCCAAAAGGAGTTTAGCCAGACTTGGAGGGTTGGCACACGCCCCGTAATCTCGGTATGCACCTTCATTCTGTGCAGAGAATCTGCATGCTCACTGTTTTTGTGGAATTCCACAACAAATCCTTCAGCTTACAGAATGCATTAATTTTGAGGTGTTTGGTGGGTTGGAAACAGAGAATACAGAAAGGCCTGTTCTGAATTTATATTTTCATTGTCCATTTTTATTGTCCCTTATCAGTAAATAAGCAATACACAGACACTCAGTAAAATTTGGAATATACAGAATACAATCATTCTACATACAATTTCATATACAAGCACTTCAAAATTATAAACCATTACCCAGTTGGTTTAATTTCAAAACCATCGTTTCTATTGTTCCAGAACAAACAAATCCAAAATGGTCCAGTGGGAAAGGGCTGGATATTGGGGTAAGGAGCACTGTGAGGCTGCACCCAGTTTCACTGGGGACGCTGCAGGTGGGCCAAGGGGATACTCTACAATGCACATCCCACAGCCTCTCTATCAGGCCTGGAGAAGGGGATGCAATGAGAAAGGAAAAAGATTCAGGTTCTAGAGGAGAATTTGGCAACTGGTTTAGAAAAATAGCGAAGCCGACTAACAGGCAACTCACACACAACAATGTAACTTTTTTGAGACCTTTCATGTTCCAAGATCTGTATTAAATGCTCTGTTTGATTGTTATTTAGCAACTTTTGAGGTAGGACCTGTTAGCATCTGCATTTTACTGATGAGCTAAATGAGGTGCAGAGAGATCAAAGAGCCTCACCAACACCATACACACTGAACAAGGAACATACAGTAGAACATGAAGCTAATTCTGAAGCCACAGAGACTGACCTCTTTAGAAAAACTGATGTGTATGCAATTTAATGATTAGTAAGGCACACTCATCACTACTTTGCTTTTCCCTCCTAAGTCCTTTCTATCACTTACTCCTTACCCGGCTTCCTGAAGTAGCTATTATTAACCCCACTTAAGTGAGAAAATTGAACCCCAAAAAGAATAGGTGGCTTGCCTAAGATCATCTTGCTGTGAATGGTCACAGCTGGATTCGCACCCAGACCTGATGGGCCCCAAAGCTTACCTCCTTTCTTCAGCATCACACCTATTCTCTGGCTCACTCTGTGAGCACAGAGAGGCCAAGACCAAACCTTGTCCTAAGAAGCATCTTCTTTACACTATTCAGCCAAGAAATAGTCATTTTTATGTTGCTTCCCTCTCTTCCATCAATCAAAAGTCCATGATCACTACTTGACCCATTCAGACCCCACTGTAGTGTAAATATAGAAGAAACCTAATGAAGTATTTTAAACCAAACCCAACCATTCAGCCTGGACTGTAATTGCCCTGCAACTGCCATTTCAGAAAGGGCAGGCATAACTGCAGAAGGCCATAGAACTTTCTGAACAGCTGGCCCAACGAAGGCAGACTGAGATGCTTTAAGCTGATTGCTTTGATCACCGTTTCTTCAGCGCCTGGCCTCCCTCCTGTGAGTAACCCTCTCATTGAAGTCTATGAGAGCCTGGAACCCCTGGGAAAACAGGTAACATAGAATACAGCCCTTTGTTCTTTGGCTGGCCTGTCAAAATTCTTTAATTTAAAATAAATCCCTTTTCTTGCTTGCATTCAATTATTCCTTTTTGGCTAAAATGTCTCCGTGAGTATGCGTTATTTCCTGCTTAGTCTTTTAAGGTTTTTGTTTAAAAAAAAAAAAAAGTGGGGGGGAATCCTTCTATCTTGGAGAATAAGTGTGTCTTGCACAGTTTGAAGCAGAAAGCATACCGACAAAAAGCTTTTTATTTTTTCAAATACATTAGCTGTGGTTATAACTTCAAACCCTGGTAGGGTTTCAATCACATTGGGATACATGCAATTTATGGCAAAATAAAATAATACCAGGTCATTTGGAATATAAGAATATTCCTAATTTACCCTTTTTTGCAATACTGTAAAAATATACCTTTGTGCATAAGTGAACATATCAAGTTTTAAAAGTTATTTTCTCCACAATCATAATAAGGGTCCAGGAGTTAGGGCTCAGAATGGCTTTTCCATGAATTTTCAGGAAACTTGAGTTTCTGTCCAACAGTCGGCTGTAGAGAGGTTTTGCTGAACGTGCTATATTTTCATCTGCCTCCTGCCTCTAAATTCTGAAGGACACAAATTACTAACCATAAATCTGCCTTCTCTGCTAAGACCAAATCCATCAAGTGAAGTCGTATCATTTTGTTAATTTTTTTTTGTCGTCACTGAGTATGCTGTAGGCATTTCTTTCACTCACCTATTTGAAAAAAATATTTCCTATTCCTCTAATGACTTCAATGATATATACATTGTTTTACAATGTCATCTAGTCTTTCCATCCTGATTCCACTTCAGTCCTCTTGTAAAGAATGCCAACAACAGACCAGATCTGTGTTTATCACACAAGTGGACATGCAATATTCCATACTTTCAGACTGATGATGTCAATTAATCAGGTTTAGCATCTTATTTGGTATCTACAGATGGAGAGTTTAGTATCCAGCAATAAACTCTACCAAGTAATTTTTAATCTAAACTCAGTCTTCCTTTTTTAACATGGCCAAAGCACAGAGGAGAAAAAAGTTATGCAATTGAATGTGTGTGTGTGTGTGTGTGTGTGTGTGTGTGTGTGAGAGCGTATACGAGGATATATACATACATACATATAATTACATATAATTACTATATATGTATAAACACATAAAAGCTTATTTCAAATCCTCAGCCAAAACTGGCCATACTCCTTTACTCTTTTTAGAGCATGGACAGAGAGTTTTTTCTTATGCCCATAAGGAGTATCAAAGTCATTTCTCAGCATCCCACCATGGGGCTGTGTCTCCCTTTCCTTTGCCAGCTGATCTCAGCCTCTGTTGAAACTGTGGACCCACCAGGTTGTCAAAATCCACTCCCTTCTGCAGCTTGTGAGGCACATCAAGCCACGAGCGCCAGTGATGTCGTGAAAACAGAGATGTAGTGAAAAAGGCAAAAGTCTTGGCAACCATTTATAATGTGTGTAAAAAGCCCCTAATAGAACCTCATCGAATATCAACTCTGGCATTTGGGGGGGCTTGAAACCTGCCCAACATCATAATTTATTTTGCCAGGAGGTAAGAAATTGACCAGGGTTCAGAATGTAATCCTTCTTCAAATATTATTTCTGGGAACACTTTTCTCACCAACCATGACCCCGCAAATTGAATCTTGCCTTCCCATCCCAGATCTACATTCCGTAAGTTCTGCTCTAAAAGTAAATTGTTTATACAGGCAAGAAGAAAGTTGGGTCTTATTATGCAGCAGAGAAAGATTTAGGATTTTTCTATCTGATAGTTTTTCACTCATTTCCCTTCTGCCTCCCTGCCCCCCACCCCACAGATTACCAAAACAACTTTTACAGCTCATGTTTTAAGTAGATCTTGTGAAAAGCTGCCACCATACCAAATTCAGCGCTCTTTTAACTAATCATGAATATGAAGAGTCAGGAAAGCATGCAAAATCGTATACTTTAGACAATTCAAAGGCCTCATTAAGTGAATAATTTCATTTGTTTCCTTTTTCAAACTTCCTGTCTTTTGACCAGCAGAGCATCTGTTCAAAAGTGAGTTTCAGCACAAGTATTTCAATCAAAATAATGGTTAGCATCAACACTTACTGTTTCCTATTTGTCAAAGACCATGTGTTTATCTGTTAGCTCTCAAAGCCACATTATGAGAGACTCGATTACCCCCGTTTTACATGTGAGCAAACTGAGGCATAGAGATGTAGCTAACTTGCTAAGTCACACAGCTATACACATTATCCTTTGACCTAGTATTCCTATTGCTGGGAAAAAATTAACTCAAAAGGAAGAAAAAACTACACACACAAATACATTAATGGCTTTAAGATATTAATAACATGCCCCAGATCATACAACCAGGTAGTAGGAGGACTGAGCTTTGAACCCAAGCAGGCTCCACTAGAACCATACACTGAATTGCAGTGCTATACTACCTGCTCTAAGCTATGGGGTTTATAAAACTTGTTTGATATACTTGTAGTACAGCACAACGGATAACGTCAACACCAGAAACAATCAGAAGACAAATAAAGGATGAAATGCATGGCAGATACTGTAGTGTGGTTGGGTTGGACTATCCAGAGAAGTGAGAGGGCTGTGGGAGACATGCAGGCAGGACACTGATGAATAACAATTGGGCAGTACTGCCTTTGATTGGGCAGTGACTATGTGCCAGGCCCATTTCTAATTGCTTTCTGTTTCCCAACTAATTTAACCTATCAAGATATAGTCCACCTGCTCACAGATATACCACATCTAGGGGGTTCGTGGCACCAGCTCAAAGGACCAGCTTCCAACTTGAAGATTAAACCATAAAAAAAGACCATTACATAGAACCATACTGTATTTTTCTAGAAAAAAAATATTTTTTAGTAACCCCCCACTCATCAAATAGCATTTTGGAGATGGCATGGTAGGGCTGAGGAGAAAAAAAACAAAAGATGCTCCCATTTTCCAGACTCAACCCAATCAGCCCTCCAAAGAAACCCATCTGTGATCTTCCTTGCCCACTGATTACGTACCCTCCTGGCTTCTTCTTTTTACAACCACATCCACCCATACACTTTGTTGGCATTATGAATTTTTTCATGATCAAGGGATATATAAATAGTTTTGACATTAAGAAAGGTCCTCACTGGCCTGATATGCTTAATAGATCCTTAAAAAGTAAATGCATTTTATCTTTGTAGAGCTGTATGTTCAATATAGTCCTATTATTTCATTTTATTAAAATATTCTGTAACCATATTTGTTGCTATTTGATCTGTCAGATAAAGATGTGTTAAAAGACCAATCATGATCCTACCAGTTTCTCCTCATGGTTCAACTAATTTTAGCCTACATTATTTCACACACAAAGATTCACAATTGTTATACTTGCATTGTAAATTATGCATTTATAAGTATAAAAACAATGTTCTGTGCCAAGTTTGGCATGAATATGACGTTTCTGAGAGCAAACCCAAATAAGAATGATTTGAACAATTGAGGTTTATTGAGATAGGTTGCTAGCTATAGTGATACAGAGAGCTGAAGACTGACATCAGCCATCACAATGGAAAATATAAGTCCTTCTCCCAGATCTAATCCAATGTGTTGACCTAGAGCCCATTGATTGGAGGAGAGATGAGGTGCTGTTGAGGAAGGATCTTGCAAGGCAACTACAAGCATAATCATCCATACTCCTCTGATATTTCTCCAAGGAGTCTGTAATTATTTGCCATGGTAACTGTGTACTGGGGAAAGGGATAACTTGGGCTTTTTGAAGACCAAAAGACACAGAGCCTGAACTAACACTAATAGCAGAAAACTCAAATGCCAATGTGGTGCTCTAGTTAAGAGTAGGGTCTTTGGAAGTCGGTGTTAAATGCCTACACATCCTAATTTTATCTCATAGTTAGTAGGATGGCTTATTTTCCCCAAAGTCCTCAGTTTATAATTGGAGTATAAATAATTAGCAGCTATCATAATATTCACATTTGCTTCCTAACATGTGGAATAAGAAAGGAAAAGTCAAGTGGAAGCACATGAAGCTACTATCCTCCCCCAACCTACCCAACCAAGATAATGAGAAGCAATACCTCACTACCATAAAACCTTAAAGGATACAGTATGGTAATCTCCATCATATCCCTATTCAACTCAACTGCTTCCTGAACAAACTAGATTATTTGCAGCAGGTGATGATGAATTACCATGAACTTACCAAGATAGCCGCGCCCATCGCAGCTGCTCTGGTAAATGTGCTATTTTCACAAATCAGTGTAATTTCTGCCACTTGGTATGCAGCTATCCATGTGGCAAATGCATTCTACTCAATTCACAACAGGAGGAAGAATCAAAGGCAGGTGAACTTCACGTGACAGGGACAGCAATACACATTCACCGTCTTGCCCCAGAGGCTATGTTAACTCTCCTGTTCTCCATCACATAGTCTGTAGGGACTTTGATCTTCTTGACATTCCACCAAACTTTATACTGGTCCACTCTTAATGACAATATGCTAGTCAGACCAAGTAAGCAAGATGCTCCCGTAGTCCCCTGTATGCCTGAGGGAGGGAGTCTTGGAGAACTGCCGCATCAGTGAAGTTTTTCCACAGATACAAATGTCTGGGGATATTCCAGGATCTCTCTTCTATGGTTAAGAGCTAGCTGCCATGAGCTAGTCATTTCAGCATGCATGTTGTACCTACAAGAAAAGGGCATGGTGCTTTCTGGATCTCTTTGGATTGTGGAAGATTTACTATATGTGGGAATACTGCTTTTGCCCATTTATCAGATGTCAAAGGTTGGGTTCCCCAGAAGCACACTCTAAAATGAGGATGTGAGTACAAGTGAGTACAAGTAGCTTATTTGACAAAGGATCCTCAAGAAATGAGATAAGAAATCCAAGAACACCATTATAGGATGTGTTATCAAGATTACCATCTTCTTGGACACCTGAGGCTCAATCATACTAGGGAATTCTGGGAGACCATATATAACACATCTTGGGATTATCCCAAATAAGTGGTGAAGCTATCTGCAATTGCTTGAGTGTTGCAATCAGGAGCATTAATTCTCTGGCACTTTGGTTTTTGCTGTGAGTGGACTATGAATATTCCCAAAGGTGTTAAAATGCCTCATTCAGAGAGTCATGGGTATTCACAGTAAACCATTTTTAGTATATAGAAGTGACTATCAAGGATATCTGGGCCAAGTACTTAGAGTGTTGGCTCTATCTGGTGACCTATAATCCTGCCAGATGCAAATGTGGCAGAACCCAAGGGACGTCCAGACTGTGGTAGAAACTGCCCCACCACACACAGTCTATGTGACCCAGTAAACACAATGTCGATGAAGATATCCACAGTGGATAAGGATGCTCCATGCAATCTCTGGTAAACCCTAACAGCAAAGTTGTGGTCTGTGCCCCCAAGGCTCCAGAGCAAAGCCTTCTTTAGCAGAGAACTATTCTCCATTTGGAAAACAGTTGCTGTGCAGGATAGCAACTGACTGCACTTGGAGCTAACCATCATTAGCTGGGTACTGTCAGATCCAGCACATCATCAGACTGAGCAGGCAAAGCACAAATGTATTGTACAACAGAAATTACATAATCAGAATTGGGATCAAGAAAATTCATAAACTTCTGGGAAACAGCGGACCAAGACCCTCATGACTGTATTGTCCTCATGCCTGTGCAATGCCTTCTCTTCCTTAGATTCAGTTTGTCCCATCAAGCTTGGGAACTTCAACAGCTCCTAATTTTAGTGTAGATTTTCATTTTGACTCAAGAGTGGTGGCTTCTACAGAGGCTGGGCAGATATTCAGAGAACAAGAGAAAGGCTTGGCTACCTCGGACACTCTTCCAGCAGCTCATCAGGGTTTAGTAAGACATAAAGATAACACATTTCAGTTCCAGCCTCGCTTCTTCCATGAAAAAGCATCTATGGGAAAAGCTGTCAGCAAATCCAATGCACCCCTTCTGGGAAATGCCCTTAACGAGAATAAGAATGATCCAAAAGAACTAGTGTGGAAAAAGATTCTGAAAGGCTTCCAAATATCTCATTATTTTCCTGTCTTAGGGTTGAAAAGGAATTTGTACTTACGAAGAATGGCTCTACTTATACCAACCTATATGAGGCATTATGTGTTTTACTTATTAAATCTTAGCAACAATCCTATAATAGAGGTAATATTAGGCCTATTTCCCAAGTGAGAAACATCAAAGTCATAGAGTAGGCAAAGGTGTCAGGATTCTAGCTCCGTCTGAGTCTGGCAGCCGCTCAGTCACTACACTGAATGCCTCGTCAGCCGGTCAGATTTCTGCCTGTTAAAATCATCTATTAGGTGCCACCCTCAAGAAAATCCTGTGCTAAGGAGAAGCTACAGTCACTGGCATGAGCATGAAATGACTTTTTTTTTCCTTCTCACAAAACCGAGTGGAACCCAAAGGCTGTGATCGTTATTCTTAACTTCCCAAGGACTTCACACATAAAAATTCCAGAGGCAGACAGGCACAAACGGCAGAGAAAGCGCTTTCTTCTACTTTGTTATTCTACCATCCTCAATACATAACTTGCACCTCACAGTCCAAAATAGAGACCCTGAAATTGCTGTGTCACTTCCAGAAAGGAAAACTGATGGAGGACAATTCCCCGGAGAAGGGGACAGCTGTGAGCCATTAGCTGCCAACACTCTCAAAGGCCAGGGGATGGGTGTCCCAGCCCAGCAAAGAACTGAGGAGGACATCAACAGTGTCCACTACCTTGTCCACATTCAGGACAGCAAAAATGAGAAAGAGATGTCCTCATTCTCTTTAAGAGCATTTCCCAGAAGGAATATATACTGCTTCTATACACATTCCCTATTACCAGAAGTTCATCACGTGGCCACAAACAGCTACAAGGGAAATTGCAGAGTACAGTCTTCATTATGGATGGCTATATACCCAGCCATAAGTGGGTGGTTCAATTATTTAAAATATTGGGAGACAATTGGTCTGTAGTCCAAGTTTCGAATTTGATCTTCGCTGGCTCTCCCCAATGGCAAAGCACTTGCACTTGCCTGTGGACTTCCAGCTATTCTGGGCATCCTTCCCACTGACCTGGCAATGGCTCTGGGAACCTCCAGCTTGACATATAACAACTTTTATCCTCACTTAATGGAGGCCTTTTTACACCCTCAACTTACAGTCTTGACGTATCTGTGCTCATGAGTCATCTACCTCCTGTCTCCCACCTAGCATCCCATCTTGTAATTCTGGTTTCTGAGCGGCTAAGACATTTCTCTTCCTCATATGATTGATATAAAAATAAAACATCACTTTCAGGGGTAAATGGCTCCTCACACATACTTTAAAGTAACTTCACCCTTACTTGCTAACCGTTACCACAATTTAATAGAAATTGTAAATCCACACTCAGAGTAACGGGACAGTGGTTTCTTTTTCTTTTTTTTTTTTTTAAAGACCAGCAGAGGCAGAGGGAGAAGCAGACTCCCCGCTGAGCAGGGAGCCCAATGCATGGACCCTGGGATCATGACCTGAACCGACGGCAGACACTTAACTGACTGAGCCACCCAGGGGCCCAGAGGAAGGTGGTTTTCTTAGACATGGAAATGGCCAGCAATTGTAAGGTTGCTGTGTGTGTGGAGAGTACTTGTCCCCTTAATTCTAAGATTATGAACTTGTTTCCAGGGAGTATACTCCACTAAAAAGGGGGCAAAGGTAGACATTCTGCATCAGATTTTTAAATTATAAACCAAATTACACAAAGATATGAAATCTTAATGGGAAATGAGCTAAGGATGTGAACAAAAGTAGAAACACAAATGGGCAATAAATCTATGAAGAAATATTCAACTTCATTAATCACCTAAGAATACAAATTACGATACTAATGAGACATCTTTATCTTCTATCTGACTGATAAAGATTATAGAGAATTATGTAGAAAGAGGAAACGAGGCACTGTCAAACTTAACCGGCTGAAGTTGAAACTAGTATACAATCTTTTTTGGGAGAACCAACTTGGAAAAATCATCAAAATTCTTTTTATAAATGCCTTGACCCCAGGAATCTTCCCTGCTGGGAAATGGACACACATGAAAAATCTTTGTATGAGATTGTTCTTCTCAGATTTATTTATAATAAATGCCTAATGCTAAAGGAATGGTTAGATACGTAACGGAATGCTACATGAGCCATTTGAAATTCTGAAGATCTAGTGTCACTGATACAGAAAAATAGGTTACATTTCAATTTACGAAAAACATGCAGCTTCCAGAATACATGTGTTGTATCCAACGCCATTTTTGTAAAATGTGTGTAAGTATACATTTATTTTTTATATTTACAGTGTAAATAGTCTGAGAGGACATATACCAAAATGTTACCTATTATTTCCTCTAAGGAACAAAATTTCTGAATATTTTATTGCTTTTCTTCTTTTTCCTTCCCCAAAGATTTCACATTACTTGTGAAGTTGCTTTTAAGTAATAAAAAAAATCTCAGAGAATATAGGATTGAACCAATTCCTTGCAGAGAAAATGACTCTCTAAGAAATAGAAATCACAGAAGAAAATGACTGACTGGTTATTATTTACCAAAAATACAGTTTAGGTATGTCAAATAAATAAAATAAAAAGTAAGTCGTCTCAGGAAAAATATTCACAGCAATACCGAACACAAATTTCATATAGTACAATCAGAAAAACACTATTTTAAAAGTTAAATAGGAGAGGCGCCTGAATGGCTCAGTCAGTTAAGCGTCCAACTTTTGTTTTCAGCTCAGGTAGTGATGTCAGGGTCATGAGATCGAGCCCCACATGTGGTTCTGTGCTCAGCGTGGAGTCTGCTGGACATTCCCTCTCCCCCTTCCATTTGTGCTCACTCACTCTCAAATAAATATATCTTTAAAAAATTAGGAAAAGAACATGAATTATCTAACAGACAATTCGCAAAATGGAAAAACCAGTAAGAAACATACTAAGAAATCAATTCCATGGGTGCCTGGCTCAGTCGGTTAAGTGTCTGCCTTTGGCTCGGGTCATGGTCTCAGGGCCCTGGGATCCAGCCCCAGGTCAGGCTCTCTCTTCTCCCTCTCCCTCTGACACTTTCCCTCCCCCTGCTCGTGCTCACTCTCTCAAGCTCACTCTCTCTCAAATAAAGTCTAAAAAAAAATATATCAAGGGGCGCCTGGGTGGCTCAGTCATTAAGCGTCTGCCTTTGGCTCAGGGCGTGATCCTGGTGTTCTGGGATCGAGCCCCGCATCAGGCTCCTCTGCTGAGAGCCTGCTTCTTCCTCTCCCACCCCCCTGCTTGTGTTCCCTCTCTCGCTGGCTGTCTCTCTGTCAAATAAATAAATAAAATCTTTAAAAAAAATAAAATAAAATAATAAAAAAATATCAAGTCCATTAATTTAATAAAAAAATTAAAACAGCTATAAAATCAATATTTATTACATTAAGAATTGTGTGAAAGTGGCTCTACTGTACAGCATTTCTAGCTATATAAATTAATGCGGTACTTTTGGAAGGCCATTTGGCAACAATCATCAGGAGCTGGAAAACCGGTTATCCTTTGATTCAGTAGTGTCCTAGAGGAACAATCCCATTAAAGAAAAAGCTACATACAGAAAGATGTTTATGATAGCTTTTTTATAATAGCAAATTTGTGGAAATAACCTAAATGTCAACAAAGAATGCTTTAATGTATAACTGGTAAAACTACTAAATGAAATATAAGACAACTATTAAAATTATGTGTATGCTAATTATGTATATATGAAGAAAAATTCTTATGTTAAGTGCCAAAAACAGGATACTGAATTGCACAGTATTTTTAGAGTTTGGATAATAAACACTAAGACAAAATAGGCAGATATGTTCAAGCAATTAAAAATTTATTAACTGCTATTATCAGTATTTTCCTTAAAGAATATGTATTTTTAAATCATCTAAGTGATGGCTATGAAGACTACGTAGCACCATGGAAAGTTATAATACGGTATTATCTGAAGAGCGTGTATTCAGTTGCATGTATATATGGACTGCAAAATGAGAAAGTTTTTAAGAAAACTGTCTGCTATGATAACAAATTTATGGGTCAATTTTTATCTCACCTAGTCTTAATTGTATAGTTCTGTAAAAATAACTTATGTGGAAATAAAAATAGATATGGTACAGCCTGATAATATATCAATATATATACATTTTGAGGCCAAAAAGGGTGCATGACATAAAAATAAGAAACTTAGATCTCGATTTACTTTCTTTCCCTCTTAATGTTCAAAACATACACATCATTAACAAGCATTTACTTTGCTTTAGTAGAAAATAATTGGGCAATGATTCTCACAAGAATATAGGAAAGCGAGACAGAAAGACAGACATTAGTATTCTGCAAACTTCTGAGTGGCACTAAACAGCCTGAGCTCCTGAGGTGAGGAAATGAGAGCAGACCCAGGGCTGCTTCCTCGTTCCCGAGAATTTCCAGCTTTCTATGATCAGTCTTCCGCAAGCCTGGCCTAGGTCCCAGAAAAGAAAATACACAAACTTTCTACTTCCTCATTGGTCCACGATCCAACTCATGAAAAATTTAATAATGATCTGGGTCTGCCATCTGCCCTTAGCGAGTATTTCCAACGTGCCAACTGTTCACATGTGACTTCTAAACTTTGCCCGTCCATACGTGGTATCCAACAGGGTTTGCAACCTAGCAGTAATTCCTGAGAGATGGAACTCTCCTTGCCATCCTTCTTGATGAGCAAGGAAGCATTTGTCAGGACAGCCTCGCCTGCAGGCGTCCAGGTGGTAGCCATTCCTCCTGCACCTCAAACGTTGACTTCAAGCAACCATGTACATTACTCCCTGTTCAGCACCCACTTTTCAAGATATTCTGGAGACAAACTGGAAAACAAGCAGCTATGGAAAAGGCTGGCTGCCTGACACTTTACTTTAGCCTTTGAGGTAACAGCCATGACTTATACAACCGAGCCGCACAATGGCAGTAAGCTTTTCCAGAGGGCCTTCAGTAGGTTTTCAGCTGCTTAGTAAGATTTCGTCCCACTTGATGACACCATCTCTAGGGGGGGTATTTAAGTGCTCAGGTATTCTTCCAAGCAGACCTGTGGCTTTCCTCCATAGTACTCCAGCCCAGCAGTTCTCAACACTTTCTGAACAATGACACAGAAGACCAATGACTTCTGCCCATGGGAAAAGTTCTATCGGAAGAATCTCCCTCTCCCCCAGATCTGGCAGAGAAGTCACAAAGGAATTTCCAATCATAACTCTTCACAGTACCTCTTAGTAAAATACCAGCACCCTTCCCTCTCCCATTCAAAGAGGCACATAGAACATCAGCTGATCTGAGCAGCAGGCCCACCCCACAGGGAGACCCGTCCACAGTATTTGGCATGGAAGCAGTGAACTCATGTCCCTCTGCAGAAAGGCACGTTCCTAAGAGAGGAGGATAGAGCCGAGACAAACATGACCAGTTCTTCTTCCAAAATTTACAAATGGGATGAGTCAATTCATCTCCCCAGGGTAGAGCAAATAAAGGGGCTGATAAGAGTTCTCTCCACAAGATGTTAAAAAAAGACCTCAGTGAGAGAAAAGCACTCTCCCCAAGTACAGCCCATGTCAACGATGAAGCTTTAGCACATACTGAAGAACCTGATTGGTAGAAAGTTCATGGGGCAGAGATAGGCAATGAGGGGACTGAGGAAGAAATCCCCTGTGTTCTGCTTAATTTTTCAACAAATATGAGAAGAATAAAGAAATGCAGTCATTCCCATTTCCAACCATCAGCTTGGAGATGAAGAACAATCAGGCCAGGTCCTCTCCTAACAAGAGTTTGAACCAATCAGTCTGTATACACTCCGTATACACAACCAAAGCAAAAAACTCTATCTAATTCATCTTGTGTGTAGGAGTTGGCTTTCAAACTTTCTTGACTATGGTCCACAGTAAGAAATGAATTTTACAAGATGGATTTGCATGAGCCACACACGTAAATATGTTTAAATCTGGAAAGAACTGGTTTCACAATTCTAACCCTTGCTTCAGAGTTTTATCTTGCTAAGCTTGACCTGTCTGCAATACATCAGTTAGGAAGGGAACAACATGGAAGCATGAAAGTACAACAGATGCTGTAGGTGGCCCACCTAGCTGGTCCCTTTACAGGCCTGTGCATCCATCCACCAGCACCAGTGAGTGGTGGCTGCACCCATCTTGCCCTTGGCCAACTAAAGTCATCTTGACAAGTAATGCTCCAGAGGTTATACCCCATCCCAGGCATAGCCGGCAACAAATGACTGACTGGTGTGGGGTCAAAATCCCAGCCTAACTGCCTCAAGATGGGTCAACTCTGGGATGCATCTCTCCTCCACATCTTCTAGAAGTCAGGCTGAAGCCAGAGTGGAGTTAGCTTCTCCCCTGTCCTACCCTGCCTCCCTCGCTTGCTTAGTGATTTCTCCTGAAACCCTCAACAAATCATTTGCACAAGATTCCCCATCTCAGGTTCTGCTTCCATGGGGCCAAACCTAAGACAGGCAGCTAAACATCAGAAAGGGGAAAAAGCATGTTTGAGATATTCCACTGCCTCCTAGTGCCTCTCTCTTACATTTTGGTCACCATCTCTATAGAAAAACTCTTACCATATTAAAAATACTTCATATATCATGTATAATCACAGTTGGAAAAAGCAATGATTCCAATAGATGTACTGTCTTAGTTAAATTCCTTCCTCGCTGATGAAGGATCCACTGTACTATTTATTCACACATTCTGAAGTTACAGGGGTATGCCACTGTGTCTTCACCTTCACATCATGCTGTCATTTGTTAGTCAACCTCAACTTCTCTCTTGTTAGTGGCCTCCCTGCCTTGTACAGAAAAGACAAATGACCAACCAAAGGAGAATATGGAAAAGGTCAGGAAAGTAGAAATTACGGCCATATTTCATGGAACAATGTATGAACTGCAATTTGGATACATCATTCCCTCTGTGAGAAGGCTAGCAGCAGCAAATACATTCTTTCGCATTCCAGTAACACCCAGTTCATTTACAAACTAAACAAATGGAAACTCATAACACCGGACCAGCCTTGACAACTGCTCCCCCCCCCCACCCCGCCTTCCTTTACAGCTGAAATCCTGGGTCCCCTGAGTGAGAAACTGCTAATAGGTGACACTGGTCCACATGTGAATGGTATCTAATATTTTTAAGTTATTTTATCCCAAGGGATCACGCCACCAATTAGTGAGGTGTGATTTCACCCTCAAAATTCATCAGAATGCATAAAGGTGACAGTTACTTTCTCCTTCATGTCAAGAGTAGGAAGCTTGTAGTTGAGAGTATGGGCTATGGAGTGAAAGAGTCCTGGATTCAAATTCCAGGTTTGCCACTTACTGGTTGAGTAAACATAGGTAAGTTATGTCACTTCGCTGAGCCTTGCTTTCCCCATCCATTGAACTGAGGATAAGAGACATACTATTTTGATGTAGTGAAGACTGATTCTCATATAGATAAGCCCTGAGTACAACAGGTGATGAAGGTGTTCAATAAACAGTATCTATTATGGTTCATTTTCAAGCCATGTATTTAGAACTAAATTTGGTAATATATGACCCCATTTTATAAATTTAAAAAAAAAGTTACACATGAGATAGGTGAACACAAGTTCCCAAAGAGTACCAAGTCCCAGTGCACTGCACGTGCCAGGGCTTTCCACTCGTGTGCAACGTGATGGCATCCTGCGGCTGCTGTGTGCACTGCTCTGTGCCCCTCACTAGACCCTGAGCATGGCAAGCCCTCCTTACCTGAGTCAGTCCTGCTCACTGCTTATCCTTCTTGATTTCCTTCAAAGAGACCAACCACAGTCATCCATGTCAGAACCTGTCTATACTATGACGGATGGCTCCACATGACTCAGGCAAAAAACAAAAGCAAATTGGTTCATATAATAAGATAATTAAACCAAGGACTTGGTCAAAAATGAGTATCTGAAATCACTGATTTTTCAGAATTTTAGATGTCTTGCTTATTCTTCTTCTTTTTATTTTTCACTCCTAATTCATTTAAGCCAGCTACTACTACTTTATGCAGTTTGCAGCAGCAGCAAAAAAAAAAAAAAAAGAGTTATAATCTAATCATGCAACAATGAGAACTGACTCTGACTACTTGCCAGCATCATGGTATGGTGTTTATTATCACTGCTACTCTCTTATCCTTACTGTGTCCTGTTTTTCCTTGCTCTATGCCCCAGGAGGGAAGCAGACCAATATTAGACTTCATTGTTGGGCTCCCTGCCCTCTAGCTTTTGCTTAAGTTTGGGGAGGGGGGAAAAAAAGGCACTAACAAGCAATCAGAAAGAAAGGGGGAGAATGAGGTGGAGGTGCTGTATTTATTTCCCGACACCCCCCGCCCCCCAGCAATTACAGTAAGCTGACTACATCCCTCTACTGAAGACCACAACTCCTGAGAAGTGGCCCTCCTCATCAAGCTTCCTCTGCTCCTCCTCTTCCTCCCTCCCTTAGTTCCCTTGCTCCCTCTGGGTTCCAAGAACCTACATCCCCTCTTCCTGCCTTGGGCCCAGGGATGGAAATGACTTCCCACTGTCAATAGCCTCAAGGTATCACACCGGCCTCTCTGGCTTGCCCTCAATTTTGCCTGTCCTTTTGTAAATAGGCCCTTTTTATTAGTCTCTCCCCAAGTTCTGCAATCTGAGTGTTCCACCTGTTTCTTGCTGAGACTCTCACTGAATACATTTGTAAAAAGTCAGTAGAATAGTCTGAGGATCTGATATACAACATGGTGACTGCAACTGATGACACTGTACTGAAGAACTGAAATTCGCTGAGAGTAGAACCAAGTGATCTCGCGCGCGCACACACACACATATACTTGTTTATGTATGTTTGTTTAAAACGTATGTATGTTTTAAAAAACAAAGTCCATACAGGGTGTAGCTTAATTTTCATGAAGGGAATTAATCTTGGTTATATTTCTAAATGCCCTCCGTCATTGTTCTCTTCCAACGTTTGCGTATCTTTTCTCACCATTGCTTCCAACAAGTACAGTAACCCTGACTCAGGAATTGTATCACATGGAGATCCAGGCTTCCAAATAGCTTTATTGTTTTCACTATGGTGGTGCTGAACTAATCCATTTAAACAACTGTAGTGGATACTAATCTCAGACCACAAAACTGAATCTTTCTTCTCTGGAAGTCAACTCGGAAGTCGGGCCTTCATCAAGCTGGGAGGAAACTACTGCAGGGGTTTTGTGATCACCCTTCTNNCCCTATGCAGGACTTGAGAAAGTCCTATGGCAGAGAGTGGGAGAGCTTATTGGTAATCAGTCATTTGTCCACACAATTTGCCAAAGAGATGGCCAGTGTCTTGTCCTACAGCTCCCTGGGGCCCAATTTCTCTCTGCCGCTGCCATGGTCCAATTACCCAAGTTTCTTATGAGAATGTCTCTGGTTCATCTACCTAGACACACCTTCTGGCGTCTTGCTCCCTCTGCAGGAATCAGCCAAGATCCCCACTTCTCGAGGGCCTCTCTCATTTCCTCCATGAAGCCCAGAAGAATATTCTTCTAGTCTGCTGCAAGCCCTTCTATAAACTCCTACTTCTGCCAGGTCACTCTGCTTCTTCCGTGAGAACAACTCTCTCCTTTTCTGGGCTTTGTTGGATACTTCAAGCCCTTCTACGGGCTTTGCCCTTTAAAACAAAAGCTAGGAAAAACTGACAACTTCCTTTGCCACTTTCAGCTCTGCTATTGATGTCCTTGAGGAAATGAAGTGACTGCATATACATGGGAGAGAAGGTAGAAATAAACTAACATAATATAATAAAAAAATATTATTACAAAAAAAGAAATAAACTAACCCAAATTACAATCTCAAACTGCATCTAGCTACACAGTCAAAATCAATTAATTCAACAGTAAAAAAGCCATCATGTGGTCTGTGACTTTGCTCTCTGTGCCTGCATTTGAGCTCCCAGGGACAGCATAGCTTTTACTCTGTCACATGGGATCACCTCAAGGAGACGGTGTGGACCTGAACCCTAGGGTCCTATCATAAAAGCAAGAGCTACAGACACCTGGACAGAACAATACTGTTCCACTCAATCCCATTTTCTATTAAAAAATCTAATTTTCTATTCCATTAGTTTAAAATAATAATCTGCCATCACTTAATTTCTTTCTAATTGGCATTTACAAAACGATTTTAAAAGCAAGAAAACTTAGGTTCATATCTCCAAAAGCTTGAGTCTACCTCTCTTTGATGTCAAAACCCCTACAGCCCTTTTCAACCTAAAGAAAGTTGCTTTCCTTTCTCAAAAAGGCAGGATTTCATTGTGAAGTTGAGTACCAGAATAATTAACTGATTATTGACTAATTAATTGCTGCTCAAGCAGATTTCAAGTTCCAATCCATAATGAACTTCAAGCTTTAAGGAAATTGTGTCATTTTTTTTCCAGATCAGAGTGCAACATTTTTAAATAACAAAAATGGTTAATTACAGATTTTCTAGTACAGTATCACAGAAAATATTATCCATACATACATCAAATTGATTTTTTTTT